>NC_060126.1:524377434-525117434 GCF_021461395.2 Schistocerca americana
ACTACATCTAACGAACAAAACGCAACGTTGAGTCGAAAAGTTTCAGGACCCTGCTACTGTGGACATCGTGTCTGTAAAGGAATTATGTGCATAAAATGTAAAACTGTGTTTCATTTCTCTTGTGTAAATGTGAACTCTAAAACAAAAGTTCTGGCTGTGTATGGAAGACGAGTTAGGACTAGACTTTGAATAACAAAGACTGTATTTACGATATAATCAATGTGCTCATTGATGAGGTTAAAGAATTAAAAAGTAAATCTGACGAGCTGCCACGACAGAAGTTACAAAATGATGGTGAAACACGCAGAGACACAAAAAAAGGTTCCAAATCATGCGAAAACAAAAACTCTATTAACGAAATCGCTGCAAAAACCAATCAGTATATTACGCCTAAAACAACATCTAAAGCTGTGAAAAAAATTGCGAATGATTCCTCGTTATACACTATAACAAGGAACAGATATGATGTGCTACAAAAAAATGAAAATTGTGAACAACAAAGCACTGAGTTAAATAAAAACTCCATAGTTCAAGAAAACAGCATAACGTCGCTAGGCAATGAAAACCTCGTAACTCCATCTGACAATGAAATCCACGTAACTGCATTACCAAATGTAGAAAATTATGCCACATAGGCTGTTGAAACCTTCCTTCTTCGAGTTGAACGGTGTTGCCATCTAGCGGCAATAATGAAAAACTCACATCTCCAGCGATATGTAGTTTGTGCTGAAAACCTCGCATCTCCGATAATTGCCATTGTTAGTGTGCAGGGCGAACACATACTCCGAGATTAAAACGTTTTTTGATGTGATAGTAACTTTTTTGACTGACAGACCCAACACTGCTTTAATGCTACAGGTACGTGTTAGTATTTCTAGGTATTTATGTATTGTATTTTAATATACAGAATTAATAATGACCTCGTTAAATACAATGTTGACTTCGAGTTTTTCATCGCGCGTAAAGCAGACTGCACTCGGTACATACGAGGTTCTAATTTCAGAACTGAACAGAATCCTATACATTCTACAGTAACTACTTTGTTTTCAGCTATGTGTAGAAAGAGTAAATTCACTCTTCACCTTGTGAAACAAGCCGACAACGGATCATATCGTATAAAATCACCGGAAGAAGATTCTAGTCAGGTTCCTCCTTGTCCTGCACCAAAAGAAAGGGTAGACCTACAAAATGAAGGTAAACCGTAGTTTATATTGTTGTAACTTGAAGTAATATCCTTGTTTGGAAGCTGAGGTGATTCAGTTATTTAAATGTTATTGATGACGTTATGGTTTACACTACAGATAATGCGGAAAAAGAAGCCAATACAGAGGCGAATTCCACTTCTGAGTTTGGAAGTCTTTTCGAACACTGCAGCGAGGATGATATCTCCAGTGGCAATTGTGATGCGTACGATCCAGATAAAAACAAAAATGACCATAGCAGTAACAACAACACGGAAGAGGACGATGACGAAGTTGATGCGGGAGTAAAAAGTACTAAGCAGCGCCGTAAAAGGAAAAGCAATCAATCACTTCAAACTTTGCAGAAAGAAAAACGTATGAGGGGACAGGATTACTTAGGAATGCAAAAAGAGACCAACAATGAGCAGAAGTAGGAGGGAAATGAGACCACGATGTACTTGTAAACATTCTTCCTTAAATCGGAACAGGAACTGCAAGGATATTACAGAAGAGCAGAGACAGCTAATATTTAATCATTTCTGGCAGGATATGTTTTGGGGTGAAAGAAAAATTTTTGTTAGAAGCCATGTCTACTACGTTCCAGTTAAAAGACGCAGAAATAATTCAGAATCCAATAAATCTCACCGTTCTAACACACTATATTACAATTTCGTAATAGGACAGAGAAAAACTGTCTGCACGACTATGTTTCTGAATAGTTTGTGCTTAGGCGAATGGAGTGTCAGAACATGGGCATCTAGTGCATCAGGAAGAACGCTTGCAGAAGGGCCTCAAATGCAACGAAAGTTTCAGGTGGACGACAATCAGCATCAGATTTTTTTTGCAGAGTTGCCATAACTGGAATCGCATTACTGCCGTCGTTCTTCCACAAAACTCTATTTGGAACCTAACTGGCAGAGTAAATCAGAACTACATAGGGAATATATACAATTTTGCAAGAAAAGAGGACAAATCCCAGCTGCTTACAAACAGTTCTGCGAGGTATTCGATGAAAATAATCTTAACTTATTTTCGCCTAAAAAGGACCAGTGCGATCTTTGTTGTTCTCACTAGACAGGCAATCTCTCAGACAATGAATACTCTTTGCATATGGCCCGAAAAACTGAGGAAAGGGAAGCGAAAAATCGTGATAAATTAATTAGCTAGAGTGTTTACAATGGACCTTCAAGCACTTCTGCTTTCTCCCAGACTAAAAGCCTCTGCACTGTACTATAAAAGCAAACTAAAGGTCCACAACTTTGCCATCTATGATTTAAAAAGTAACGATGGTTATTGTTACCTTTGGCACGAGAGTGAAAGTGGACTAACAGCTTCGGAATTTGCCAGTATACTCGTGCATTTTATAGAAACGTTCGTCCAAAATCATTCAGAAGCTATTTTCTACAGCGACGGATGCACGTACCAGAATCGAAACTCAGTCATGAGTAATGCACTGGCTTATCTCGCCAATCAGAAAGGCATTACAACAGTGCAAAAATTTCTGGAGAAAGGTCACATTCAAATGGAGTGTGACTCTATGCACTACACCATAGAAAGGAAGCTAAAAAACACACATACTCCTGCTGGCTATGTAGAAGTTTGTGCTGCCACAAGACAAAGTCCTAGACCTTATGTTGTCAATTATTTGGACCACACGTTTTGCAAGTCCTATGATAAACTCTCGTTGTATTCGTCTATACGGCCAGGATCCAAAATTGGGGATCCAACAGTGACTGATATCCGGTGTCTCAAGTATGATTCCTCCGGAAAAATGGAATATAAATTGAAATTCAGCGATACATGGGAACCACTTCCAAGAAGGATGTCAAACATACCCAGCTCATTTACAGTGCCCCCTCTCTACAATTCACCACTAAAGATCAGCGCAGAAAAGTTTGCGCATTTGCAACAACTAAAGCTGCTCCTTCCTAAGGATGTGCATTCATTTTATGACACACTGCATCACATTTGTACTGAGAGAACATGTCCGTGTCTAAAAAAATGCAGCCGAAAATAAACTTGTTTACAGCCACCTATGACTGTCAGTGTAACAGCAATAGTAACAATAATAAATGTTAATGAACTGCACAAATGTTTACAGTAATAAAAGGTTAATTAAAGTTAACAACATTGTTTCTATGTTTTTTAAACACTGTAATTTGTTAACATCCAGATTCGAATATTTTGATCAATGTGAAATTATTCATTTCACTTTACATCTGTAACAATGTATCGTTACAGATGTTTCATAATACACAAATAATGCAAAATTTAAGTAAGTTTTTTAAAATAAATTCATTTCAATTCCTAACCGTGCACTCGTTACATGCCTCTTATCTCCTTCACTACCAAAAAAATAACTGTGAAAACCTCGTAACTCCAAAAACCGGCAGACAATTTGAAGTGCATAATAAAGTCTGATGTACCAATGACCGGATCCATATTGTGTAGAAGAAACCACTAAATTTGACTAATCAGGTCCTCATGTGATTTCTATAATTAGTTTCTTGCTTCTCCTGTAAAATTTGACCAATTTGAGTTACGAGGTTTTCATTGCCTAGCGACGATAAGTAGCAAGAAACATTCGTACAACAGACACAGCAGTAACATAAAAAGCTCACCTAAACACAAAAAAAGAATAACAGTGTTTGCAGACAGCCATGGGCGTTCAGTTGCAGCTAACTTAATGCATCAAAGTCATAGTAATTTCGTAATCCAAGGAAATGTTATACCAGGTGCACCATTAACTTCAATACTTGAAAGCTGTAACAACTTACAGAATCTCACAATGAATGACACAGTTATAATCTGGGGTGGCACAAATGATGTAGCCAGAAACGAAGCAGACAAGGCATTAAATGCTATAACATCAGCATTAATTAAGCTTCAGCACACAAATGTAATCATAGTAGGGATACCCCATAGATATGATCTTGAAAACTGGTCTTGTGTGAACGATGAAACCAGGCGAACAAATAGGAAAATAGCCAAAATATTGAAATCTTTCCAAAACAATCAGTTTGTAACAGTCCCTGAGAACAGAGACTGGTACACTTCTCACGGACTACACCTAAATGCTAATGGCAAGGAAGAAATGGCCAGAACTTTACTTGCAGTCATCTCTCCAAAAAATCAACTAAAGCCTGCAATATGACTTGAGTGGAAGGATCCAGATGGAACTGAGCAAATAATACCACAGCAAGAAAAAATTACAGTAGCAGAAATCAACCACAATGTTGTCAAGAGGACAGTAACGAACAATGGAGTAGAAAGATCAGTTTGCAGCAACAGGATATTCAAAAGTCCAGAAACACATTGTGCTCCTAGAAGATCCTCAAGACCAATAAAACCCAGATTTCAAAGTGACATGTTTTTGTGGGAAAGTAAAGCAACTAACAATTTCCCAGGACTGGGTAAAAACAACTTGCCAAGCCAGCTAGTCAAAACAACAGAAGCTGTGGCATCAACTGCAGACCCCTCAGCATCACTTACTCAGTCAGATGTGGTGGAGTACACAGCTCCAGTCACTGCAACACCAGGCAGCTCGGCAACTCCTCAGACTGTACGGAGCGAGAAGGCACCTCGACAGCTACCTTGACAACTAGACAGACATGAAATTATTTACTGTAAACTAGAGGGCTACTCCTTAGCAAATAGTTATTGTAGACAGCAACATAAGGGTGGTGGTGTGGCAGTTTACATTAGTGAGAATCTTGAGTACAAGAAATTAAACTATCTAGACCAGTACAATAAAGAAGGCTTGATTGAAGTGACAGGCATCAAAGTCCACACCAAAGAGTGTAGAGAGGTTATGAGAAAACATAAAGTTATTGGGATTTACCATCCACCAAAGGCTGATGTTGTTAGCTTCATAGACATATTTAGTAGAGTAGTGGGACGTTGTGGTCCCAGTGACCTAACTACACTTGGTGATCTGAATATTGAGGCAAAATCTTCCAGTTTGTGTAATATGAGGTTAATAGATACTCTTAAGCCATATAATCTCGTAAATGTAGTAAATAGTGATACCAGGGTAACAAAGTCCACATCTAGCAGAATTGATTATGTTATACTATGTAAACATATTAAAGACAGTGTTAGGTGCTGGAATATGGATTTTCACTACTCTGACCACAAATGCCAGCTTGTAGAGTATGTAAACACAAGCATCCCAAAAATGACAAAAGTTACCGAAAATGAAATAATCCTAAAAGAGGGTAACATCCTTGCCCTAAGAAATAAATTAGCTATAGAGGACTGGGATCTGGTTTACCAGACTGAAGGATCTGAAAACAAATGGGTCAAATTCTATGATACTATGCTAAGACACTTTGACAGATGCTGCCCTGTTAAAAAAATACAAAGAGAGTTCACCCATAACCAAATTGCAAAAACCAACAGACTGATACTTCCAGCAAATATGATAAAACTCAGGCAAAACATCCAGGACCTGGATGTGTTACACAAGTCAACAAACCTGCAGGTTTTTTAAGACCAAGTACAATGAAGCCAAGAAAATCTTTAAGAAAGAGCTTTCAATTCTAAGAAAACAGATATACAGCACTGAAATAGCTCAATCAGACAATATAGCCAAGACCTCATGGAGAATTGTAAATCAATTTCGCAAAGCCACACCGAAGCCAGAAACTGAAATTGTAAATATAAGACATGAAGGAAACACAATTAAAGATCCTAATAAAGTCTGCAATGTTTTCAATAAATACTTTATATCTGCAGCTGTTAGTCCAGTTAATAACACAATTGTGAGTAGTGAGGTAAAGCTCTGCCCCATTGAAGAGCCACCTTTTGAATTCAAACAAGTAAGTGAAAAAGAAATAGGCAGGATAACAAATAACTTAAAGAATAAGTACTCATCCGGATGGGATGGTTTGAGTAGTATCATGATTAAAAAATGTAATAAGGAATTAGTTAAAATAATCACCCACCTGGTAAACTGCAGTATTAGAGAACATACATTTCCAAATGTATTGAAATGGAGCACAGTTAAACCAGTGCATAAAAAAGGATCCAATGAAGAGGTTTCAAATTTCAGGCCCATATCATTAATACCTGTCTTCAGCAAAGTATTTGAAGTTGTGCTGCTGACACAACTTAGTGACTATTACTTGAAAAATAAGTTCCTAACAGACACACAACATGGATTCCGAAAAGATCATAGTACTATCACAGCAATTACGGAATTTCTTCAAAAAACGTATGGTGCCCTTCATCAAGGAATGCAAACAGCTGGCATATTTCTAGACCTCACTACAGCCTTTGACTCGGTAAACCATGAGTTACTTTTAAGTAAACTTGAGTCATACAATGTAAATGCTGCATCCATGCAATTGCTGACTACATATTTATTTAACCGCAAGCAGTGTACAACACTGACTTACAAAATCAATAATCAGATCATTAATTTCCAGTCCAAATATGAGACAGTCACACAAGGTTTACCCCAGGGCTCAATTTTGGGCCCTTTCCTTTTCCTAGTGTACATAAATGATATAGAGCAACCTTTCAACTCCCAATTGGTAACTTATGCAGACGATACCTCACTGTTATTTCTTGGTAAACAAAATGATGAGTTAACGTTGGTAGCAACTGAGGGCCTACGTCAAATAACTACTTATTTCCAAGATCAAGGTTTGAAAATTAATATCAGTAAATCTCAGTTATTGCCATTTAAACTTACAAACTCATACCAAACCTCTATCAGTAACATAGGTGGAATTGAAGTAGTGGACACAGAAGGCTGCAGATTTCTAGGTATTCACCTAGATGAAAATCTAAGATGGGTAAACCATATCAAATTTTTATGCAATAAAATCAACAGTTCATTACATCTAATCAACCAGTTATCAAAAGTAGTCCCACGTCAGACATTAAAAACAATTTATTATGGAACCATTTTTGCACAGATTAATTACGGGATAGAGATATGGGGTTGTGCTGCCGACATACATATGAACAGAATATTAACCCTACAGAAATGAGCAATCAGAATTATCCATGGATTAGGGTATAGAGATTCATGCAGGGAAATCTTTGTTCATCATAAATACCTCACAGTCTACTCACTGTATCTTTACAAATTAATTATATTTTTTGTGACACATCAAAATAAAGCAACAAAGTGCTCTGATATGCATGCCTATAATACAAGAAATAAAGACTGCTGCTACAGACAGAGAACAAAATTAAAAACAACAGACCATAGTCCATGCCTTAGTGGTCAAATATGGTACAACAGATTACCGAGCTCTATAAGGTGCCACAAAGGGAACTTATTCAAAGTGAAACTGAAATATTTCTTGATTGACAAGTGTTTATATTCTTTAAGTGAATATTAATATTAAACTAAAATAAATTATATATATATATATATATATATATATATATATATATATATATATATATATATATATAATAGAGGGAAACATTCCACATGGGAAGAATATATCTAAAAACACAGATGATGTGACTTACCGAAGGAAAGTGCTGGCAGGTCGATAGACACACAAACATACACACAAAATTGAAGCTTAAGCAACAAACTGTTGCCTCCAGAATGAGATTTTCACTCTGCAGTGGAGTGTGCGCTGATATGAAACTTCCTGGCATATTAAAACTGTGTGCCCGACCGAGACTCGAAATCGGGACCTTTGCCTTTCGCGGGAAAGTGCTCTACCGTCTGAGCTACCGAAGCACGACTCACGCCCGGTACTCACAGCTTTACTTCTGCCAGTACCTCGTCTCCTACCTTCCAAACTTTACTGGCAGAAGTAAAGCTGTGAGTACCGGGCGTGAGTCGTGCTTCGTTAGCTCAGATGGTAGAGCACTTGCCCGCGAAAGGCAAAGGTCCCGAGTTCGAGTCTCGGTCGGGCACACAGTTTTAATCTGCCAGGAAGTTTCAAACTGTTGCCTCATCAGGAAAGAGGAAAGGAGAGGGAAAGACGAAAGGATGTGGGTTTTAAGGGAGAGGGTAAGGAGTCATTCCAATCCCAGGAGGGGAAAGACTTACCTTAGGGGGAAAAAAGGAAAAAAGGACAGATATACACTCGCGCACACACACACACACACACACACACATCCATCCGCACATACACAGACACAATCAGACATTTGTAAAGGCAAACTCTTTGCCTTTACAAATGTCTGATTGTGTCTGTGTATGTGCGGATGGATGTGTGTGTGTGTGTGTGTGTGTGCGAGTGTATACCTGTCCTTTTTTCCTTTTTTCCCCCTAAGGTAAGTCTTTCCCCTCCTGGGATTGGAATGACTCCTTACCCTCTCCCTTAAAACCCACATCCTTCCGTCTTTCCATCTCCTTCCCTCTTTCCTGATAAGGCAACAGTTTGTTGCGAAAGCTTGAATTTTGTGTGTATGTTTGTGTTTGTTTGTGTATCTATCGACCTGCCAGCACTTTCGTTCGGTAAGTCACATCATCTGTGTGTGTGTGTGTGTGTATATATATATATATATATATATATATATATATATATATATATATATATAAAAATCAAAAAACAAAGATGATGTGACATTACCAACAAACACTGTCTGCCTGTGTCCATTCATGCGAATGGACAGTTTGTTGCTGGTCATTCCCACATAGAATGCATCACAGTGTAGGCAGGTTAGTTGGTAAATCACGTGGGTGCTTTCACACTTGGCTCTGCCTTTGATCGTGTACACCTTCCGGGTTACAGGACTGGAGTAGGTGGTGGTGGGAGGGTGCATGGGACAGGTTTTACACCATCTCTGGCTGCAACCCTTCTTTGCATCAGTCCCTATACCAGTTCCAAACTGAACAATCCATTGCCCTCTCCCACCTAATCCTTCACCTACACATCAACTTAGCCAATGAACACACCCGTCAACTCCTATCCTTAATAAAAGTCCTTAATCTTTCCTCTCCCACATCCACACCGGCTGTTCAGAGCATCCTCCTACAGGTCAACCGCAAATTAGAACAGCATGCCACCCTCCACCTCGAAAAACTATCCAATCTCCTGGTTTCCCACCTCCGGAAAGGCAACTCACTCACCCTTCACAACCTTTCCAGCAAACCTCAACCTCCTCTCATTGCACACAAACCCAGTCTCTCCCATCTACTCAATCTCCCACTTCCAGCTCCACTCCCTCCAAGACCTCAAAATTCCAATCAACACAATCTGGAACCACAACACCCTAATTCAGTAGTTAACCTTTCCTCCAAACCTCTCTCCCAATCCGAAACCTCTGTCCTATCCAAAGGCCTCACCTTCAGCCCCACTCCCAGATTCAACCAAACAGCCCTCGTCAAAGATTTACTGTCCTACTCTCGTCCTCTCTGCTGGAAATATCACTTTACCACGAAGAAAAATGATCCTAATCCTACTCCCAATGATCCAACTCCCCAGGACACTATCCAAATTGAACCCTGCCTGGAACAGTTCCGTCCTTCATCGCAGCGGGACCCACCTCCTCTTCCTCAAAATCACCCTCTCCAAACCTTCCAGGAATTTCTGACTTCCAGCCTTGCATCTCAATCCTTATTAAAAAACCTTAATCCTACTCCCAACATCACCACTGCTGAAGCCCAGGCTATCCGTGATCTGAAGGCTGACCGATCCATCGTCATTCTTCCGGCGGACAAGGGTTCGACGACCGTGGTACTTGATCGTCGGGAGTATGTGGCTGAGGGACTGCGTCAGGTTTCAGACAACACCACATACAAAGTTTCCAAGGTAATCCCATTCCCGATGTCCAGGCGGAGCTTCAAGGAATCCTCAGAACCTTAGGCCCCCTGCAAAACCTTTGACCTGACTCCATCAACCTCCTGACCCCACCGACACCCCGCACCCCTACCTACTGCCTTCTTCCTAAAATTCACAAACCCAATCATCCCGGCCGCCCCATTGTAGCCGGTTACCAAGCCCCCACAGAACATATCTCTGCCTACGTAGATCAACACGTTCAACCCATTACATGCAGTCTCCCATCCTTCATCAAAGACGAAAACCACTTTCTCGAACGCCTGGAATTCTTACCCAATCTGTTACCCCCGGAAACCATCCTTGTAACCATCGATGCCACTTCCTTATACACAAATATTCCGCACGTCCAGGGCCTCGCTGCGATGGAGCATTTCCTTTCACGCCGATCACCTGCCACCCTACCTAAAACCTCTTTCCTCATTACCGTAGCCAGCTTCATCCTGACCCACAACTTCTTCACTTTTGAAGGCCAGACATACCAACAATTAAAGGGAACAGCCATGGGTACCAGGATGGCCCCCTCGTACACCAACCTATTCATGGGTCGCCTAGAGGAAGCCTTCTTGGTTACCCAGGCCTGCCAACCTAAAGTTTGGTACAGATTTATTGATGACATCTTCATGATCTGGACTCACAGTGAAGAAGAACTCCAGAATTTCCTCTCCAACCTCAACTCCTTTGGTTCCATCAGATTCACCTGGTCCTACTCCAAATCCCACGCCACTTTCCTTGACATTGACCTCCATCTGTCCAATGGCCAGCTTCACACGTCCGTCCACATCAAACCCACCAACAAGCAACAGTACCTGCATTATGACAGCTGCCACCCATTCCACATCAAACGGTCCTTTCCCTACAGCCTAGGTCTTTGTGGCAAACGAATCTGCTCCAGTCCGGAATCTCTGAACCATTACACCAACAACCTGACAACAGCTTTCGCATCCCGTAACTACCCTCCCGACCTGGTACAGAAGCAAATAACCAGAGCCACTTCCTCATCCCCTCAAACCCAGAACCTCCCACAGAAGAACCACAAAAGTGCCCCACTGGTGACAGGATACTTTCTGGGACTGGACCAGACTCTGAATGTGGCTCTCCAGCAGGGATACAACTTCCTCAAATCCTGCCCTGAAATGAGATCCATCCTTCATGAAATCCTCCCCACTCCACCAAGAGTGTCTTTCCGCCGTCCACCTAACCTTCGTAACCTGTTAGTTCATCCCTATGAAATCCCCAAACCACCTTCCCTACCCTGTGGCTCCTATCCTTGTAACCGCCCCCGGTGTAAAAGCTGTCCCATGCACCCTCCCACCACCACCTACTCCAGTCCTGTAACCCGGAAGGTGTACACGATCAAAGGCAGAGCCACGTGTGAAAGCACCCACGTGATTTACCAACTGACCTGCCTACACTGTGATGCATTCTAAGTGGGAATGACCAGCAACAAACTGTTCATTCGCATGAATGGACACAGGCAGACAGTGTTTGTTGGTAATGAGGATCACCCTGTGGCTAAACATGCCTTGGTGCACGGCCAGCACATCTTGGCACAGTGTTACACCGTCCGGGTTATCTGGATACTTCCCACCAACACCAACCTATCCGAGCTCCGGAGATGGGAACTTGCTCTTCAATATATCCTCTCTTCCCGTTACCCACCAGGCCTCAATCTCCGCTAATTTCAAGTTACCGCCACTTATATCTCACCTGTCATTCAACAACATCTTTGCCTCTGCACTTCCGCCTCGACTGACATCTCTGCCCAAACTCTTTGCCTTTTAATATGTCTGCTTGTGTCTGTATATGTGTGGATGGATAAGTGTGTGTGTGTGAGTGTATACCCATCCTTTTTTCCCCCTAAGGTAAGTCTTTCTGCTCCCGAGATATGAATGACTCCTTACCCTCTCCCTTAAAACCCACATCCTTTCGTCTTTCCCTCTCCTTCCCTCTTTCCTGATGAGGCAACAGTTTGTTGCGAAAGCTAGAATTTTGTGTGTATGTTTGTGTTTGTTTGTGTGTCTTTCGACCTGCCAGTGCTTTCGTTTAAATTTTCCCCACGTGGAATGTTTCCCTCTCTTTTATATATATATATATATATATGACTTACCATACGAAAGCGCTGGCAGGTCGATAGAAACACAAGCAAACACATACATACACGCAACCAGTGGTTGCTTCATCAGGAAAGAGGGAAGGAGAGGGAAAGACGAAAGGATGTGGGTTTTAAGGGAGAGGGTAAGGAGTCATTACAATCCCGGGAGCGGAAAGACTTACCTTAGGGGGAAAAAAGGACAGGTATACACTTGCACACACACAAATATCCATCCGCACATACACAGACACCTTTTCCCCGTGTGGAATTTTTCCCGCGTGGAATGTTTCCCTCTAAAAACAAAGATGATGTGACTTACCAAATGAAAGTGCTGGCAGGTCTACAGACACACAGACAAACACAAACATACACACAAAATTCAAGCTTTCGCAACAAACTGTTGCCTCATCAGGAAAGAGGGAAGGGGAGGGAAAGACGAAAGGATGTGGGTTTTAAGGGAGAGGGTAAGGAGTCATTCCAATCCCGGGAGCGGAAAGACTTACCTTAGGGGGAAAAAAGGACAGGTATACACTTGCACACACACAAATATCCATCCGCACATACACAGACACCTTTTTCCCGCGTAGAATTTTTCCCGCGTGGAATTTTTCCCGCGTGGAATGTTTCCCTCTAAAAACAAAGATGATGTGACTTACCAAATGAAAGTGCTGGCAGGTCGACAGACACACAGACAAACACAAACATACACACAAAATTCAAGCTTTCGCAACAAACTGTTGCCTCATCAGGAAAGAGGGAAGGGGAGGGAAAGACGAAAGGATGTGGGTTTTAAGGGAGAGGGTAAGGAGTTATTCCAATCCCGGGAGAGGAAAGACTTACCTTAGGGGGAAAAAAGGACGGGTATACACTCGCGCACACACACACACACATCCATCCACACATATACAGACACAAGCAGACATATTTATATGGTTCTTTAAATATGTCTGCTTGTGTCTGTGTATGTGTGGATGGATATGTGTGTGTGTGCGAGTGTATACCCGTCCTTTTTTCCCCCTAAGGGAAGTCTTTCCGCTCCCGGGATTGGAATGACTCCTTACCCTCTCCCTTAAAACCTACATCCTTTCCTCTTTCCCTCTCCTTCCCTCTTTCCTGATGAGGCAACAGTTTGTTGCGAAAGCTTGAATTTTGTGTGTGTGTTTGTGTGTCTGTCGACCTGCCAGCACTTTCATTTGGTAAGTCACATCATCTTTGTTTTTAGATATATTTTTCCTATGTGGAATGTTTCCTTCTATTATAACCATATATATATATATATATATATATATATATATATATATATATATATATATATATATATATATATAGTTGTGTAAAATCTGAATATTTGTAATAGGTACGATGTAACACCCAATATTGTGCCTCATTAGCTACAATGGTACATTTGTATCATGTATATGTAACCACATATGTATATATGACTGTACTAAACTTGTAAAAAAATGCTATGACGTTTGCAAAAGACACCAGTTGGTGTCTCCATGCAAAAAAATACAATAAATAAAGAAAAAAAAAAAAAAAAAAGAATCACAGTCATCCATTATCGCACGGCATCTCGCCAGCAACCTGACATGAGGTCACCAATGGGAGCACTTGCACTGTAATAAATGAGTCGCAGACTATATGTGTACCCACATATGATTGGCGAACGGATCCCCTCCTGTTGGGATTTTAGAATCAGTGCCCATACGGCCATCTAAACTGTGGAATGTCAATTATGATGATGTGAACATAAGGGCAACACTATACTCAGACCTTGAGTGGAGAAAATCTCCGACCCAGTCGGGAATTGAACCTGAGCTCCTTCGGATAGCAATCTGTCGCGCTGACTGTGCAGCTACCGAGGTGGACTTCTGAAAGTTCGCTCATTTAGTGTACGAGTGCAGGTCGTTACACGGCCAAAGTGAACCGTCAGAGAGCTGCACAGTTTGAGGTTACCTCAGAAATGAACCTACCAGTAAGTGTAGTTAATTACTGTATCTTCTACAAGATAAATCATTAAGAGGACCATTTCAAAAGTGATTTTTACTACACAGCATCAAACTGCAAAGTCCGTATATGGCGTAGTGCTATTGTAAATTATTTGTGGCGTCTGGAAAATGCCAACAACACAAAGCATGTATCATAGAACTTAAAGCTGTATCAATATTTTACATAGTGTAACATCCCCAAGATTTCCAAATTTTCGTTGTCAAAAGTGCGTCACTGCTGGTAACAGCCAAGTAGATACTGAATTCATCACGTCCCCCACATTTCAGCACTGCTGTTAACCCGTATCAATTATTCTGAAAAACACAGTTTCTGAAAACATCTCTTATATTAACAGTATTTATTAGTATTATTTGTTTGTTTGTGGATGACTAGATGTTCACTTGGAGATATGGTTTCTGGAAGTTTCTCAACTTACCAAGCTGATGCTCCACACTTTTCAGAATGTACTAGAATTTTTACAGAATCATTCTAAAATAACTGTGGAAACCATCTGGATTATTACATACGTATTTTTCCTCTTCTTTTATAAATTTCATTTACCCATTCCTTCCTCCTTTTCCACTGTCTTGGCTTTCGCCGTTATTATACTTGTGGAGAAAAGACCTTACTCGGTGGCCAAGTGGTCTCTCTCTCTCTCTCTCTCTCTCTCTCTCTCTCTCTCACACACACACACACACACACACACATACACACACACACACACACACACACACACACATTTCTCAAGTCACTGTTTTCTTTCTGTTGTGGTAAGACCCACAGTGTATTAGAAGGTACTCATCACCATAGAACCAGCAAAAGTAGAGAAATACTCTCTGACAAGCACCTCAGATGAAAGCCATTTTCCTACACATATGTGTTTCCAGATTTTTTCCCCACCCTCATACGCGTGTGCCCACACACACACACACACATGCACACGCTCTTTGTAGTAACAATGAATTATGTTTGAACTTGGCACCTACAACACAGTTCAATCATTCTTACCAAGACAAAATTAATTATAAGGTTTCATTCTGTTGAAATTTGCACTCTGCAGCAGAGTGTGCAGTGATATAAAATTTTCTAGCAGATTAAAACTGTGTGCCTGACCGAGACTCAAACTTAGAAGTTTTGCCTTTCATCATAAAGTGCCCTACCAGCTGAGCTCCGCAAGCACAGCTCACAACCTGTCCTCACAGCTTTACTTCTGGAAGTACGTCATCTACTACTTCCAAACTCCACAGCAGTTCTCCTATAAAACTTGCAGAACTACCACTCATATAAGAAAAGATATTAAAGAGATCTTAGCCACAGCCAGGGAGGTGTTTCCAGAAAGAAATTTTCACTCTGCAGCAGAGTGTGCACTGATATGAAGCTTTCTGCCAGATTAAAATCTGTGTGGACAGCTCGTGAGTCTTGCTTGAGTAGCTCATTTGATAGACCACTTGCCCGCAAAAGGCAAAGAGCCCGAGTTTGAGTCTTGGTGTGGCCACACAGTTTTAATCTGCCAGGAAGTTTCATATCTGCACACGTGCTGCTGCAGAGTGAAAATTTCATTCTAGAAATATTCCTCAGGCTGTGGCTAAGCCATGTCTCTGCAATATTCTTTCTACCAGAAGTCCTAGTCTTGTGAGTTTCACAGGAGAGCACCTGTGAAGTTTGTAATGTATGAGATAAGGTACTGACAAAAGTGAAGCTGTGGGGATGGGATGCAAGTCATTCTTGAGGAGCTCGCTCAGTAGACCACTTGCCTGCAGAGGGTAATGTTCCCGAGTCTGAGTCTCGGTCTGGCCCACAGTTTGAATCTGCCAGAAAGCTTAATATCTACACCTTTCCACTAAAATAATTTCTGGGCTGTAAAACACTCTTCCAAAATACCAGCCCGTTTCCAAAATCATTTCAGGGATATACTTCCATTTAGAGGCACTGTGGTATCTTCTGCATCTGTATATGACTCAAATCTTGGAAGACATTCTTTAGCACACATTACAACTGGTACTTAATAATTCCACAGTGTTTCATGACATAGGCACTTCATAATAAATTGTTTGTTTATTGGTTGTGATAGTGTGGTTGTTCCATGCCTTTACAATATATCTAGTGAAAGATAACACTTACAAGTCATTAACAACCTAACTTTTAACCAGTAATGTATATTTTATGATGTTAAAAAGAATGTATTTTATTTTCAGGAAGCAGAATGTGAAAAGTCAGCCATGGACATAAAGTATACGACCGACACGAAAATTGAGGACAACTCTCGAATGTTCAAGCTGCAAAAGGCCAACTTTGACAAAGAAGTCAACACTGCTGTAAGTACATTAGCATCTGCAATATTCTGTAGGTCTAAGTTTCTCACAAATCAGAACAACTTGTAAATTTTGTACTGTTTAGAGGCAACAATATGACAATATTGATAGTCAGTCAGTACATTTTTCTAGACAAGTTGGAATGTTTTGTTATAGGCATCAAGAAAATACATCACACTGTCTAGGTAGGTGTAGATGGATGTTTGTTTTGCATGATTCATGGAATTCACATGCTTTTTATCCCATGTAAGTTCAATATGAAATTCACAGTGATATTTAGTTCTTCATTGATCACTAACAGGTTACCTAGTGTTGCCCCACTTTATATTTATCCCTGTCCTATAGAAGAAAATAATAAAATTTATTACAGTATAAAAACAAACATAGTTTCCTTATAAGTTTTTAAAGGTATGAATGAAATATACAAATTATAAAATAT
The DNA here is from genome assembly GCF_021461395.2 of Schistocerca americana. Lineage (NCBI taxonomy): Eukaryota > Metazoa > Arthropoda > Insecta > Orthoptera > Acrididae > Schistocerca > Schistocerca americana. The sequence continues at coordinate 524,394,216 of NC_060126.1, forward strand.
TTTACAAATACTTTGTAATATTAATTTATTGCATAACTTGGTTATACATAATATTTTTGCTTTCCACCCCATGTGCAAGAATAAATAAATTCTTGAGTGAATTCACCATTAAGCAAGCAACATTAATCTGTCCTCAAGAGAAACATGGTGAACTCAAATCCTCGGTACTTAAGACTGCTCCTGTAATTTATTAATTGTGATTGAGAATAAAAGTTTTTGATTATTTTTGTGTAGCAGATTCTTCCCATTCCCATATACTTTTTTAATGCTTTTGAATGCTGCTATGTGTGTCGTAACCATACTATATTTTTTCCTGGATAGTAAGCTTCATCTGCATTAAGTTCAGCTGAAATTTATTAATGTTTATACCAGCCATCCAACTCTGTTGAGACATTGTGACATTTCCAGAGACATTCAAAGAAGGACTATGGTCCGTAGCATGGAAATCATGCAGTACTAGTTGGAGGTGACTTTAACCTGCCGAGTATAGACAGGGATTTCTATGAATTCATTGTGGGGGCAGATGTTACAGATAGACACTCACACAAAATACCTTTGAACACATTTTCTGAAAATTATCTTGAACAGGTAGCTCACCAACCCACACACAATAGAAATATCTTAGATCTTGTAACTACAAATAGGCTGGACCTTAGTGACAGTGTCAGTATAGAAAAGGGGATTAGCGATCATGATGTCATTATAGCAGCTATGATTATGAAAGTCACTAAATCAGCAAGAAGGCTAGGAGAGTGTTTCTACTAGATGGGGCAGATAAGCAGTCATTAGCATATCACAGAGACAATGAATTTACATCTCTTAGTACCAGTAAGATAGATGTAGAGGAATTATGGCCAAAGTTTAAGCACACTGTAAATTGTGATCTGGAGAGTTATGTTCCTAGTAAGTGGATGAAGGATTGAAAAGACCCACCATGGTTTCATGGTGGATGCTAAGGAAGCAGAGGCTGTTGCACCATCAGTTCAAAAGGGAACACACAAATAATGACAAGCAAAGGTTAGTAGAAATGCATGCATCTGTGGAAAGATCTATGCATGAAGCATACAACTATCACCATCACACCTTAGTAAAAGGTGTGGCAGAGAACCCAAGAAAAATATGGTCATATGTAAAGTCACTAAGTGATTCTAAGGCTTCCATTCAGTCTCTTGTTGACCAGTCTGGTGTGGCAGTTGAAGATAACAAAATGAAAGCCGAAGTTTTAAATTTCACGTTCAATAAATCATTCATACAGGAGAATCATACAAATATGCCATCATTTGACCATTGAACAGAGTCCCATATGGATGACATAATAATAAGCATCCATGGTGTAGAGAAACAACCGATAAATTTGAAGCAAATAAATCAACAGGTCCATATGGAATCCCAATTTGATTTTACAAATAGTACTCGATGACATTGTTCCCTTACCTAACTCATATTTATCCTGAGTTTCTAGCCTAGAACAAAGTACCAAGTGACTGGAAAAAGGGGAGGTGACTCCATTATATAAGAAAGGTAAAAGAATGGACCTGCAAAATTATGGATCAATATCCCTAACTTAGTTTTGGTGCAGAATCCATAAACATATTCTCAGTTTTGATAATAAACTTTCTTGAGATTGAGAAGCTTGTGTTCACAAATCGGCATGATTTTAGAAAGAATCACTCATGTGAAATTCAGCTACCCTTTTCTTAGATGATATATTGCAAACTGTGGATGAAGGGCAACAGGCAGATTCCATATTTCTATATTTCTGGAAAGTATCTGACATGGCACCCCACAGCAGGCTGTAAATGGAGGTACCAGAATACGGAATAGGTTTACGGATATGTGAGTGGCTTGAAGACTTCTTTCGTAATAGAACCCAGTTTGTTGTCCTGGATGGTGAATGTTCATCAGAGACACAGGTATTACCAGGAATGCCCCAGGGAAGTGTAAGAGGACTGCTGTTGTTCTCTGTATACATAAATGATTTGGTGGACAGGATGGGCAGCAATCTGCATTGTTTGCTGATGATGCTGTGGTGTACGGTAAGGTGTCAAAGTTTAATGGCTGTAGGAACATGCAAGATTACTTGACAAAATTTTTAGTTGGCGTGATGAATGGCATTTAGCTCTAAATGTGGAAAAATGTAAGTTAATATGGATGCATAGGAAGAACAAACCTGTAATGTTCGGTTAGAGTGTTACTATGCCCTGCTTGAGGTAGGCAAGTCCTTTTAATTATCTGGGCACAATGTTGCAAAGCAATATGAAAGGGAAAAGCATGAAAGAACTGTGGCAGAGAAGGTGAATGATCAACTTCAGTTCATTTGGAGAATTTTAAGAAAGTGTGGTTCACCTGTAAAGGAGACCGCATATAGGACACTGGTGTGACCTATTCTTGAGTACTACTAAAGTGTTTGAAATCTGTACCAGGTCAGATAAAGGAAGACATCAAAGCAATTCAGATGGGGGTTGCTAGATTTGTTACTGGTAGCTTCAAACAGCACGTAAGTGTTATGGAGATGCTTCCGGAATTCAAATGGAAATCCCTGGAGGGAAGGCGATATTCTTTTCAAGAAACACTATTTAGAAAATTTGGAGAACCGGCATTTGAATGTGACTGCCAAATGATCCTGCAGCCACTAACGTACATTGTATGTAACGATCACAAAGGTAAGATTTGAGAAATTAGGGCTCATACGGAGGCATACAGACAGTCATTTTTCCCTTGCTCTTTTTGTGAGTGGAACAGGAAGGTATCCTTTGCCACTCACCAACAGTGCCTTGTGGAGCATCTATGTAGATGTAGATGTAGATTCATGTGTTTCAGATGGTGCTTACAAGCAACCCCCTTCTCTCTCTAACCCTCACCTCCATCTCTAAGAGTGTTACAGGTGTTGTATATAATCATCCCAGAGACCCTAAAAATTTTGGACTTCACGTATTTACAGCCTTAATCATGAAGGTTTATAATCAATAGCCTTATGTCTGTTTATATAATACATTTTTTGTAACAATGGAAACAAAATGTAGTGTGAGGAGGGCTATGCAAGAGGCGTTCAATGAATTCGAAAGTTAAGTTCTATGTACTGACTTGGCAGAAAATCCTAAGAAATTTTGGTCTTATGTCAAAGCAGTAGGTGGATCAAAACAAAATGTCAAGACACTCTGTGACCAAAATGATACTGAAACAGAGGATGACAGACTAAAGGCTGAAATACTAAATGTCTTTTTCCAAAGTTGTTTCACAGAGGAAGACTGCACTGTAGTTCCTTCTCTAGATTGTCACACAGATGACAAAATGGTAGATATCAAAATAGATGACAGAGGGATAGAGAACCAATTAAAATCGCTCAAAAGAGGAAAGGCCTCTGGACCTGATGGGATACCAGTTCGATTTTACACAGAGTAAGCAAAGGAACTTGCCCCCCTTCTTGCAGCGGTGTACCGTAGGCCTCTAGAAGAGCGTAGCGTTCCGAAGGATTGGAAAAGGGCACAGGTCATCCCTGTTTTCAAGAAGGGACATCAAACAGATGTGCAGAACTATAGACCTATATCTCTAACGTCGATCAGTTGTAGAATTTTGGAACACGTATTATGTTCGAGTATAATGACTTTTCTGGAGACTAGAAATCTACTCTGTAGGAATCAGCATGGGTTTCGAAAAAGACGGTCATGTGAAACCCAGCTCGTGCTATTCATCCATGAGACTCTGAGGGCCATAGACACGGGTTCCCAGGTAGATGCCGTGTTTCTTGACTTCCGCAAGGCATTCGATACAGTTCCCCACAGTCGTTAAATGAACAAAGTAAGAGCATATGGACTATCAGACCAATTGTGTGATTGGATTGAGGAGTTCCTAGATAACAGAATGCAGCATGTCATTCTCAATGGAGAGAAGTCTTCCAAAGTAAGAGTGATTTCAGGTGTGCCGCAGGGGAGTGTCATAGGACCGTTGCTATTCACAATATACATAAATGACCTGGTGGATGACATCAGAAGTTCGCTGAGGCTTTTTGCAGATGATGCTATGGTGTATCGAGAGGTTGTAACAATGGAAAATTGTACTGAAATGCAGGAGGATCTGCAGCGAATTGATGCATGGTGCAGGGAATGGCAATTGAATCTCAATGTAGACAAGTGTAATATGCTGCGAATACATAGAAAGATAGATCCCTTATCATTTAGCTACAAAATAGCAGATCAGCAACTGGAAGCAGTTAATTCCATAAATTATCTGGGAGTACGCATTAGGAGTGATTTAAAATGGAATGATCATATAAAGTTGATCGTCGGTAAAGCAGATGCCAGACTGAGATTCATTGGAAGAATCCTAAGGAAATGCAATCCGAAAACAAAGGAAGTAGGTTACAGTACGCTTGTTCGCCCACTGCTTGAATACTGCTCAGCAGTGTGGGATCCGTACCAGATAGGGTTGATAGAAGAGATAGAGAAGATCCAATGGAGAGCAGTGCACTTCGTTACAGGATCATTTATTAATCGCGAAAGCAGTACAGAGATGATAGATAAACTCCAGTGGAAGACTCTGCAGGAGAGACCCTCAGTAGCTCGGTACGGGCTTTTGTTAAAGTTTCGAGAACATACCTTCACCGAAGAGTCAAGCAGTATATTGCTCCCTCCTATGTATATCTCACGAAGAGACCATGAGGATAAAATCAGAAAGATTAGAGCCCACACAGAGGCATACCGACAATCCTTCTTTCCACGAACAATACGAGACTGGAATAGAAGGGAGAACCGATAGAGGTAGTCAAGGTACCCTCCGCCACACACTGTCAGGTGGCTTGCGGAGTGTGGATGTAGATGTTGATGTAGATGTAGATGTAAATTAGCACCAGAAAATGTGCCTCCTACTTAATAAATATTTTATTTATTGCTTGTAAACTAGCAAATGGGGAAAAACTGTGACTTAGGACTTGTGATTGGAGCACATATATTCGTTTTTCACTTCTGACTTATGGAGTAAGTGTAATGGATGGTACTTTGCAGAAAGCAGAGGCACAGCTGGCCTACGAGCTGCAGGCGGCAAAGATCCGCCAGCACATCCGTAATGAGGAGATCCAGATCGAGGTGGTGGAACGGCGCAAACAGATTGAGGTTGAAGCGCAGGAGGTGGAGCGCAAGGAGCGGGAGCTCAATGCCACTGTGCGTCTGCCTGCCGAGGCGGAGAGCTACAAGGTGCAGACCATCGCAGAGGGAAAGAGGTGTGTACCCCTAGCATTGTTGGTCTGTCGTTTCTTTCACTTTAAATCTCTGGTCTTTCAAGAGGTTTTCTGGTGTTCTCTATCTCTTCCTAACTTGTGCAAATCTTTTCATCTGTACATAACTACTATGCCCAACTTCCTTTAACATACGTTTTGCATATTATACTTTCCATTTGCCTCTGCTACTTTTGCCCTTTTTGTGCTCCTTCCTGTACCCAATTAACTATTCATGGATGTCATAGAAGGTGTCCCACTTAACCGTCCCCTGGTCTGGTAAAAGGGATCTTCCATTAATTTCCTTCCTTGATTATCATTTTTATTTCTTTTACATGTCATACATATTTGCCATGTACTTCTTTCTTTTTACATTTTTCAGTAGCACTCCATTTAAATTCCTTCCAGTTTCTTATTCTATAGATTTCCAATGATCCATGTTCCACTTTCATACAATGCTGTTCTCCAGACATACGGTCTTAGGAATGTCTTCCTCTTTTCCCAATAAATATCTGATATTTATTCCATGTGATCTGATGGTACACAGTGTGTTGCAGGTGTCGGAAAACATCAGTTAACATTGTTAACATATATTAACATAGGCCTATAGTATCCTAATGTATTATATTGCTCAATGTTTTCAATTTAACACAAATAACAAAATTACTGTTCTAAGTATTCATTTACAGAGTAAAAACAGTGACACAACAAATCTGACTCCACAGCTTTGCTAAATTTTATGTTGTCTTCGATGGACTTAATACAAATGGGAAGATTGTTGAACAGTTGGAGGCCCATGTGGAAAGCTCCCTTTTTACACAGTTGAGTGTTTGTACATATATCATGCAGATTTGCATTTTTCCTGGTGTTGTGTTCATGTATTTCATTATTTTTTACGACTCTGGGGTCAGTTGGCACTATGTGGTTTCTGAAAAACTTTAGAGTCTTGAGAATGTAGAGGCAAGGCAGTGTAAGGATTTCCAACTTTCTGAAGATGGGTTTGCAGGAGTCTCTGGGTTTGCTCCCAGTAATAATCCTCATTGCTCTCTTCTGGATGTGCTCAGAGCAGTTGGAGAATTTCCCCAGAATATTACACCATATTTTAGGTGGACTTGTATGTAAGCGTAGTACACGCTGGTTAATGTTTTGAGGCTAGCACATGTTTTCAGTACACCCATAGAGTTCTTTATTGAAGAAAGCTCTTTTGGCCTGTGCCATATACTACTGATTTATTCCTTTCTCTGGCTATCCTGTGTGACTTTACTTCTTAAATCAAATTATTCTGTCACTTCTTTTTTCCCCCAATAGCACCACTTTTCAAATACTTTGTTCCTTATTCTCTGGATTTCTCTTTCACTATTTTGTTCCCAATTTTGATGTTAAGCAAACTGTTAGTCTCCCGTTTGTCAGTTTTGTCTTTGCTTAGCGTCAATATACTAAGAATTGCAAACATCATATTCCACCGTACATTATCAATGACTTTCTCTTAAGTTCACAAACACTAGGAAAGTATCCTGATTTTACTTCAGTCCGGCTTCCATTACTAAGTACAATATCAGACTTGCTTCCTCGGTACCTTTCCCTTCCCAAAAGAAAGCAGGTCTTTGTCAAGTACTCCTTCAATTTTTATTTCTATTCTTTTGTGTGTTATTGTTGTCACCAGTATATGGGTTTGACTTGTCGCTATTTGTCCAATAATACCAGGTGAGTAAAAAGTTATTGTGTGTTGCTTTCTAGTCCTCTCTCGTATCTGCTAGCTCAGACTGTTCCAGCTCATATGCCCACCAGCAACCAGCTGGGCACATGTGGACACCGGAGAGCAGGAATAGGGAAACAGTTGATGCACACACAATCAGACAGTTGGTCTGTGGCATGCGTGATTGTACTGGAACAGCTGTGAGCCTATGGGCAGGGGTGGCCAAGTGGCTAAAGCATGCACAGAAGGCATGCAATAGAACTGCCTGACAGGTAGCCTACCCAACCTGCGCCTGGCTGTGAGCGAGCTGAGGGATGCCCTGGCATCACACTCGCCATTTGTGCAGTGGTGGAATAGTCTGTGCTCAACTATCGTAAACTATTCTGCTGTTGGCAGCAACACTTCACTTACAGCTGCAACCAAGATCACCAGAAAAGAATCATGCAAGTTTTCTACTTAGTCATCAGATTTGCTTCTATCGAAACACCCATTGCAACCATAGCCATCATTACAACTGTGGGTCCATGTTTCATGCAAATTATCACTCTTTTAACTTGTTACATTTTTTATGGTTACTCATAATTAGTATTACTGTCTCTTCTTGGTGTCATATTCTGTACAACACAGACATTATCCTAATAATAATAACTGTTAGCATGGTTACTATGATCATGGGCATCTCAAAGAGATAATGAGTCTTAACTGTAACATGTTTGGTCTCTGATAAGACTTGCAGAGTTCCTGTCATTTTCCAGGACCCAGACTGTGGAAGTGGCCAAAGCAGAAGGAGAGAAGATAAAACAGATTGGAGCAGCAGAAGCATATGCTATAGAGAGTGTGGGAAAAGCGGAGGCTGAGCGCATGCGTATGAAGGCAGCTGTCTACAAGCAATATGGTGATGCTGCCATCATGTCCCTTGTATTGGATGCCTTACCTAAGGTGAGCTCAAGAGCCACAGACAGGTCCTTTCTATCCAGTGTTGTGGTGAATAACTAGCTCTGTGAGAGTTTAAAGGAGAGCTGAGGGTTTCTTGTAGAAATGGATGATCTCACAATGACAACATAAAGAAAATAAAGCTTCCATTGAAAGTTGATCATACACATCAGATGATAATGCAGTTTTATATCATTTGTTTATTGTAGCCAACTGTTTTTGCTTTCCAAACATCAAGTCCTTTAAATGTGTCCCATTACATGAATGATACTGCTCTGACCATCTAGGCTAGCTATGCTTTGAAGCTTGCCCTGTGGATTCCTGAACGTATGTCTGTATGTTGTAGTCTTGGGTTTGAAAACCTTACTGTGCTTTATGAAGGTACAGCTAGTATTTCAAATAAGACTGAAGGTGCTTGCATCATATGCTGATAGAAGAAAAATCAGGTCAAAGATTGCTCCTTTTTAGGAACTAGTGTTCCATGGTAGTAATTCACACATCATTTTCTTGAAGTATTTGATAATATGGTTTAAATGTCCTACAAAAGTTGTTGTAGAATCTAAGATTCTTATGGATTAAAGGAGACTAATCACTGAAAAGCAGAAGCATTGTGTTGTCTGTAGGCACACACAAAAGGAAGAAAACTTGCTAGCTTTCAGAGTTGTTCTTTGATGAACTAGAGTAAAATACACACACACACACACACACCTGTGCCCCTATGTGGTGGTGGCTAGACTAAGGCTATTTTTCAGCAGGTAGACTGATTGTGGTGGGGGCAGTGTCAAGTGGTGTGGGTAGAGGGAGAGGAAGGTGGGAAACGGGGAGAGAAGCTGAGGGTGCGAGGCTGGGGGGGGGGGGAGGGGGGGGGGTAGTCAGCTGGTCTGCTCACTATGAATGTGGGAGGTAAGGGTGGCAGGTATATGGGCTGGCAGGATTGTAGCAGCTGGTGGGCAGCAGCACACGCTGAAGGTGGTGTGGGATCATGAATTGGGAGAGGGTGATACAAAGGAAGAAGGAGAAATTGTTGGGTGGAGAGTGTGGGGCACTGGGGTTCCTGAGATTGAGGCCAGGATGATTATGAAAGCAGAGGATACATTGTATTGATAACTCCCATTTGTGTAGCTCAAAGAAGCTTTGGTGGAGGGAAGGATCCAGATGGCTCAGGTTGTGAAGCAGCCATTGAAATTAAGCATGTTGCACTCAGCTGCATGTTGTGCCACCAAGTAATAAACTTTGTTCTTGACAACAATTTGGCAGTGGCCATTCATCCTGGTGAACAGCTTGCAACCTACATCCTCAATTATTTTCTGGATGTATTCCAATCTCTGTCTTCCTCTGGATTTTTTGGTGGTAGTCATACCAACAGACTGGAATAGAAGTTGTTGGCCGGGTGGATTGGGCAGGTCTTGCGCCTTTGTCTGCCACAGGGATATGATCCACAGTTTGGTGGTGGCCACTCAAGTGAGTAGACAGTTGATTACCTGTCATTCCCACACAGAATTCTGTACAGTAATTGCAGCATAGCTGATATACTGATATACTGATGATGATGGGGTCCCATACTCTGAGGAGCATAGGGGACGGTGCGGGAGACCCGCACCGCCGTACTAAGCGAGGCCCTAGTGGAGGTGGTTTGCCATTGCCTTCCTCTGACCATAATGGGGGTGAATGATTATGATGCAGATTACACAACAACACTCAGTCATCTCGAGGCAGGAAAAATCCCTGACACTGCCGGGAATCGAACCCGGGACCCCGTGTGCGGGAAGCGAGAACGCTACCGCAAAACCACGAGTTGCGGACAGGGTGGGGCAAATAAAATAAAAGTGACCCAGAGAACAGGTTTCCAGGGTACAAAGAAACACAGCAGGAAATACAGTACTAACCTGACTGTAGCAGATGTTGAAAGTGACCATTCATCTCTTGGCATTTTTGAGCCCTGGTCAGCAAGCTGCTGTAGGTGGATCAAAGCTGGACTGCTGGAACTACTGCTGTCTCGTCTGAAATGTTATGCTGCAGTTCTTGAGGACTATGAGGTTTGTTGCAATACACCTTAGACTTAAGGGTCTCCACACAATGTAATCACACACTGACAGATCAGGTGACCTGGGTGACAATAAATTCACCTCCAATTGTATCCATTCATCTGGACAACTTTTATTTGCCCCAACATGTATAACATGGCTGCTTTCATATGTCACCCTGTCTTTTATTGGGTAGGAAATGCCTGTAACTGGATAGTGGTAGTGTAGGTGGATGTATGGGATAGATCTTGCACCTGGGATGACCATAAGGGTTGCAGGATTGGGAGTGGGATTGAATAGGGATGGAGAAGGATATTCTGCAGGCTATGTGGGTGGCAAAACACTACTTTGGGGGATGTGGGTAGGATTTTGGGTAGGACATCCCTCATAGTCAGTGAATGTGAGCCAGGTAATAGGTTTTAGGTGTTGACTCAACAGGAAGGATTCCTTCAGATGGCCCACAAATAAGTTGGCATAGAATGGTACCATGCAGGTACCATGGCAGTGCCACATATTTGTTTGTAGATTTGGCCTTCAAAAGCAGAATAATTGTGGGTCATGATGTGTTTGGCTGGGAGAATTAAGGAAGAAGTATTGGGTTTGGTATCAGGAGGACATTGAGAAAGGTAGTGTTCCATGACCGCAGGACCATGGGCACGGGGAATGTTCATGTACGAGGACATCATGTCCACAGTGCTCAACAAGGTGTTTGGTGATGACAGTACAGAAACTGTGGAGAAGTAGTGAAGTAAGTGAGTGGTGTCATGAATGTAGGATGAAATGTAATGGACAATACTTTGAAAGTGTTGGTCAACAAAGGTAGAGGTTCACTCTGTGGGAGCAACGGGGCTACTAGTAGGGATACCTATGGGGTTGGGGTTTTGGAGTTTGGGCAGTAGGTGAGGAGGAAGATGGATTCAGGTTTTCGGATAGACCTAAGGCCTTGAGGAGCTGCCTGGGGTCAATTTGGACTTCTGGAATGGGATAATGTCTGCAAAGTTTGTATGCAGAAGTATCAGGAAGTTGGCAGAGACTGTCAGCCATGTAGTCACTACGATACATGACCACTATGGTGGAGCTGTTGTCTACGGGAAAGATGATGAAGTATGGATTGTTTTTCAGTTACCGACAGCTGTGCGTTCCACAGGAGTGAAACTGGATTCATGGGAGAGGGATTTAGAAAAGGAAGGTAAGACCAGGGTAGAAGCAAGGAATTCCTGAAAAATTACTGGGGTGCATCTGGTTGGAATAGGGGGGGGGGGGGGGGATCACAGTTAGGGGAAGGTTGGAACTGTTTTAAGCAATTATGTAGATAATTGGATAATTTTGGTATATAAGGTTATTTCAGCTTTACTGCCGTCATCAGTGCATGTTGTGACATTGTAGATGGACATACGTCGACTTTGAGTAAACTATTATTGTTGTCTGTAGTTGTTGTCTGTAATATTCTTTCCAGAAATGTTTTAAAACTGTTTGATAATTTGCTGTTGCATATATATATTATCATATGTTTTTCACTATCTGACAGTTGTAGAAATTCAGGGTTGATGGCTTCTGTATTGGGTTTTGATTGACTGTTATCAATGGGTGCCTGCATGCCTGCGTACAAGAATGTGTATTCCTTAGCTAGAGAAAGAGCTAGAGGTCAAAAGCTAATGTGAAAGTTGTTTTCTGTTAAGTGTTTCAGTGCTCCATGCATCGATCTGCTGTAGGTTCATGGTTACCTTTCCCATATTTTGTGTATTGTTCTATCCATGAATTACCATTATTGTTGTAATTTTACAACAAAAGTAATATAAATATGTAGTTCTTAAAAACTGGAAGAATCTCTGCCTTTTCTCAGCTGCAGTAGGTGCACACATCATTTTTGTGTAACAAACATGCTTCCATTGTCAAATGTTGGCCTTAATTGATTACCCTGCTCTTATATTTGGTTCACAATTCTGGTAACTACATGCTAATGGTTTTTTCTGAATTATATCTTGTGTTTATATTTCTGTATTTATCTATTCTTGGGTTGTTATAATACTTCACTGATTATCGAAAGATGCCTTGTACACATCCTTATGAACCAGTGAAACAAGTAATGTACCTAATTACATGGAACATGCTTGATAAGAAGCAGTTCTGATATTATTGTGAGCAGTCTTAAATATAATGCGATTTCATTGTGACAGATTGCGGCAGAGGTGGCAGCTCCACTGGCAAAGACAGAGGAGATTGTGCTGCTCGGTGGTGAGTCAAAGGGAATAGCTGAGGTAACCAGACTGGTTGGGCAGATACCACCTGCAGTGCATGCTGTAACAGGAGTGGACCTCTCAAAGGTGAGTTATGTGACCAAGCAATACTTGTACTGAATATTCAGGATTTATTTGTGTTGTTTTTTTATTCTAAACTTACTTACCAAACTCCTGTAACAGTGAATAACTGGAGCAGGAAACATTTCTGGTGATGAATCCATTTTGGTACCACCACACTGAAGTAGTAAACCATGTGCTTCCTTTCATTCAAAGAAATGTGTTAGTCATCTCACGGTTCTCATATTCCAAACTACCAAGTTCATTCCTCCTGCATACATCATTTCTCGATATTCTAGCAAACTTGTAAATCTTGGAATGTCTGAAGACTGTCTGGACCTGACTGTTGCATAGAGTAGCAGTTTAAAAAATATAAAAACATTACCAGTTATCAAAACAAAACTAAGAGAGTACTTAAAAACAGCATGTATGTACAGCGTTAAGGAATATTTTGAGATCAGTCCAGAAGAATGCCTTAGACACACTGTCCAGTGAGTGCAGCAATGTGGAAGATCCCTGCTGTTTTGGGGTTGCATTATGTGGGGTCGACATACACTGCTGGTGGCCATGGAAGGCACTGTAACAGTTGTACGATACGTGAATGCCATACTCTGACATAGTGCAACCATGTCGGCAACATATTGGTGAGGCATTTGTCTTCATCGATGACAATTTGCATCCCCATCGTGTGCATATTGTGAATGACTTTGTTCTGGATAATGACATCGCTCAGTTAGAGTGGCCAGCATGTTCTCCATACATGAACGCTATTGAACATGCCTGGGATAGATTGAAAAGGGCTGTTTAAGGATGACATGACCCACCAACCACTCCGAGGGATCCATGCCAAAATGCTGTTGAGGAGTGGGACAATCTGGACCGACAGTGCCTTGATGAACTTGGGGATAGTATGCCATGATGACTACAGGCATGCCAAGCTGTATAACAGCACAGTACTCAGCTGTGTTTACACTGTGTAAAGTGTACTAATTATAGAATGCATTGTGTTTATCAGCTGCATTTACACTGTGTGACAGCACAGGCTGTATGGTGGAACAGAATGTATATGCAAGAGGATGTGCTATTGGGTATTAGAGGTACCGGTGTGTACAGCAATCTTGACCACCAACTCTGAAGGTCTCACTGTATGGTGGAACAACATGCAAGGTGCGGTTTTCATGAGAAGTAAAAAGGGTGGAAATGATGTTTATGTTGATCTCTATTCCAATTTTCTGTACAGGTTCCAGAACTCTCAGAAACGAGGTGATGCAGAATTTTTTTGATGTGTGTGCACTGATGCATCTAGCATCGCTCCAAACAGCAACCAAAGGATGATGCAGTTGATGGCCTATATAATTCTATAGAAAATGTCTATCAGACAATGAGGTGGCCATAGTAGTTGAAAATCTGGACTTATATGTAGAAGTGGGTTTCAGATCCCCCAATCAAGCACCTACACTTAGAAACATTTTCTGAGAGTCCCTAAATCACTTCAGGTGGATTCTTTGATCATTCCTTTGAATAGACTGCACACAATTTTGTGTTATTTGTTCTACTGGGCTAGTTCATTCATTCATTCATTCATTCATTCATTCATTCATTCATTCAATCACTCGCTTGCTCCTCGTGTTCTGTAAAATCCCATCAAGAAGGAAAACCTTCACAGATGTGATAAAAGTCATGCCATACATCAACAAAAGACAGGTAAATCATTGAAACTTAATCTTTAAACTTTGTTAACAGTAACTTGTCATAAAATTGCTTAATAAGATTTCTGCTCTTGCTAACTAAATTTAATTTTCAAGTAGTAAATCAGAAGGAAAGCTTCCACGTAGAAAAAATGCTTCTGCCTCCCCAGTTATATTAAGTAGCTACTGTTTATCTTCTAAGCTTATTACGCTCAGTTGATTCCAACATGTTGAGGAAGTCAGTCATTCTGTTTCACTTTTGTTCTTGGTTTACTAAACTTCATGTGGTTTGCTGGTTGCTTTTGTGAGTCCAAAAACCACATTAGTTTCAGTGTTGACAGCATCCTTTGAATGTGTGCATTGTCCTTATTGGAATGTTCTTGAGAGGTGTTCATGCCACAAGAATATTTACAGAACTATGCCCTCACACAAGCACCTGAAAAGCATCCTATACGTTGTAATTTCTAGAATTCATTGGCATTTTCAAAACACTTAGTTTTTGTTCTACTTCATTCTTTTCTACATCTACATGATTACTCTGCAATTCACATTTAAGTGCTTGGCAGAGGGTTCGTCGAACCACAATCATACTATCTCTCTACCATTCCACTCCCGAACAGCGCGCGGGAAAAACGAACACCTAAACCTTTCTGTTCGAGCTCTGGTTTCTCTTATTTTTTGATGATCATTCCTACCTGTGTAGGTTGGGCTCAACAAAATATTTTTGCATTCGGAAAGAAAGTTGGTGACTCAAATTTCGTAAATAGATCTCACTGCCACAAAAGGCGTCTTTGCTTTAATGACTTCCATCCCAACTCACGTATCATATCTGCCACACTCTCTCCCCTATTACGTGATAATACAAAACGAGCTGCCCTTTTTTGCACCCTTTCGATATCCTCCGTCAGTCCCACCTGGTAAGGATCCCACACCACACAGCAATGTTCTAACAGAGGACGAAAGAGTGTATGTAAGCTGTCTCTTTAGTGGACTTGTTGCATCTTCTAAGTGTCCTGCCAATGAAACGCGACCTTTGGCTCGCCTTCCTCACAATATTATCTATGTGGTCTTTCCAACTGAAGTTGTTCGTAATTTTAACACCCAGGTACTTAGTTGAATTGACAGCCTTGAGAATTGTACTATTTATCAAGTAATCAAATTCCAATGGATTTCTTTTGGAACTCGTGTGGATCACCTCACACTTTTCGTTATTTAGCGTCAACTGCCACCTGCCACACCATACAGCAATCTTTTCTAAATCGGCCTTTGGCTGTGCATCTGTGGTATGACTTTTGAGGTTGCTTTATTGAGGTTCTAATAATTGTACCACAGTGGCCTATAACGACCTTGCCTAAAATCAAAGTACCTGTTTGCACACCTTATACCGTTATCTGAGGAATATGGACATTTATAAATGTAAAAATATAAATGTATCTAAAAAGAAAGATGATGAAACTTACCAAACAAAAGCGCTGGCAGGTCGATAGACACACAAACAAACACAAACATACACACAAAATTCTAGCTTTCGCAACCAATGGTTGCCTCGTCAGGAAAGAGGGAAGGAGAAGGAAAGACAAAAGGAAGCCTTCCTGGTTACCCAGGCCTGCCAACCCGAAGTTTGGTACAGATTTATTGATGACATTTTCGTGATCTGGACTCACAGTGAAGAAGAACTCCAGAATTTCCTCTCCAACCTCAACTCCTTTGGTTCCATCAGATTCACCTGGTCCTACTCCAAATCCCATGCCACTTTCCTTGACGTTGACCTCCACCTGTCCAATGGCCAGCTTCACACGTCCGTCCACATTAAACCCACCAACAAGCAACAGTACCTCCATTATGACAGCTGCCACCCATTCCACATCAAACGGTCCCTTCCCTACAGCCTAGGTCTTCGTGGCAAACGAATCTGCTCCAGTCCGGAATCCTTGAACCATTACACCAACAACCTGAAAACAGCTTTTGCATCCCGTAACTACCCTCCCGACCTGGTACAGAAGCAAATAACCAGAGCCACATCCTCATCTCCTCAAACCCGGAACCTTCCACAGAAGAACCCCAAAAGTGCCCCACTTGTGACAGGATACTTTCCGGGACTGGATCAGATTCTGAATGTGGCTCTCCAGCAGGGATACGACTTCCTCAAATCCTGCCCTGAAATGAGATCCATCCTTCATGAAATCCTCCCCACTCCACCAAGAGTGTCTTTCCGCCGTCCACCTAACCTTCGCAACCTCTTAGTTCATCCCTATGAAATCCCCAAACCACCTTCCCTACCCTCTGGCTCCTACCCCTGTAACCGCCCCCGGTGTAAAACCTGTCCCATGCACCCTCCCACCACCACCTATTCCAGTCCTGTAACCCGGAAGGTGTACACGATCAAAGGCAGAGCCACGTGTGAAAGCACCCACGTGATTTACCAACTGACCTGCCTACACTGTGAAGCGTTCTATGTGGGAATGACCAGCAACAAACTGTCCATTCGCATGAATGGACACAGGCAGACAGTGTTTGTTGGTAATGAGGATCACCCTGTGGCTAAACATGCCTTGGTGCACGGCCAGCACATCTTGGCACAGTGTTACACCGTCCGGGTTATCTGGATACTTCCCACTAACACCAACCTGTCAGAACTCCGGAGATGGGAACTTGCCCTTCAGCATATCCTTTCTTCTCGCTATCCGCCAGGCCTCAATCTCCGCTAATTTCTAATTTCAATTTGCCGCCGCTCATACCTCACCTGTCTTTCAACTTCATCTTTGCCTCTGTACATCCGCCCCGACTGACATCTCTGCCCAAAAAATGCCCAAACTCTTTGCCTTTACAAAATACTGCTTGTGTCTGTGTATGTGTGGATGGATATGTGTGTGTGTGCGAGTGTATACCTGTCCTTTTTTCCCCCTAAGGTAAGTCTTTCCGCTCCCGGGATTGGAATGACTCCTTACCCTCTCCCTTAAAACCCATATCCTTTTGTCTTTCCTTCTCCTTCCCTCTTTCCTGACGAGGCAACCATTGGTTGCGAAAGCTAGAATTTTGTGTGTATGTTTGTGTTTGTTTGTGTGTCTATCGACCTGCCAGCGCTTTTGTTTGGTAAGTTTCATCATCTTTCTTTTTAGATATATTTTTCCCACGTGGAATGTTTCCCTCTATTATATTCATATCATTAATTTGAAGCCAACAATCACGTTTGTTATTGTTATCGTTATTGTTATTGTCACTGTTACATTTCGAAGTTTTTTCTGTCGTCTTATTTCCTCCTTCTGTTTTTGCCAGCAGTTTCACTTTCTATTCACCTTCTCCTTTTTTACCGTAATCCAGTATACAATTTTATCCCGTCGATATACACTCAATAATACGTAATAATACGTAAATCACTTCCAAACCATAACCAAAAAAAAAAAAAAAAAAAAATTTTTTTTTCCGCTTTGCTGCTATAAAATCCACCGTTTCCAGTCCACAAACAGTTCCTTTCAGCTATTAAACAACCCTTTCGGCAGTTTTAATAACTTTTGCTTTATTTCCATTTCCGTTTTTCTCACATCACCGATCATTTTTAGCCGCTTCCCACAGGTTTTAACGTCATTATTTCTTCATCAAACAATTGTTAGCTTCATTTCCATAATCTGCCACCACCAAACCACTCCTTTTAATACATCCTCACGTAGTTTTTTCGAAATTTTCCCGAATTTCTCCACCCTTTAACGTGTTTTGGCGGCAACACAACCACCTAACCTTTATGCACATCATTATCTACCTACACAAGTTCACCACAGGATCAACATAGCCCAGCCCTAACCAACCCTTTTTCGCCTTTTTTCACACCAGATCTCCGTTTGCTTTCTAATTTTACCTTTATCTCTCCCCATATATTTTTTCATATTTATTCTCATTTTCATTTCAGCCTCGTGTTCCACTTTCCACCTTCTAGTACCATGTCACCCTCACAACACCTTCACAACGACCCCATTAAGTTTTATTTACATTCCCTCCGCAAACATGCCTTCGCCCTAGCCAGATTACACTCCCATATTTTATTTTCTCAGGCTTGTCTGACATTTGGCATCACCCCCAAAGGCCTCACACTTAAAGTTCCCATCTCTGGCTGCAACCCTTCTTTCCATCAGTCCCTATACCAGTTCCAAACCAAACAATCCATTGCCCTCACCCACCTAATCCTTCACCTACACATCCACTCAGCCAATCAACACGCCCATCAACTCCTATCCTTTATAAAAATCCTCAATCTTTCCTCTCCCACATCCACACCTGTTGTTCAGAGCATCCTCCTACAGGCCAACCGCAAATTAGAGCAGCATGCCACCCTCCACCTTAAAAAACTATCCAATCTCCTGGTTTCCCACCTCCGGAAAGGCAACTCACTCACCCTTCACAACCTTTCCAGCAAACCTCAACCTCCTCTCATTGCACACAAACCCAGTCTCTCCCATCTACTCAATCTCCCACTTCCAGCTCCACTCCCTCCAAAACCTCAAAATTCCAATCAACGCAATCTGGAACCACAACACCCCAATTCAGTAGTTAACCTTTCCTCCAAACCTCTCTCCCAATCCGAAACCTCTGTCCTATCCAAAGGCCTCACCTTCAGCCCCACTCCCAGATTTAACCAAACAGCCCTCGTCAAAGATTTACTGTCCTACACCCGTACTCTCTGCTGGAAATATCACTTTGCCACGAAGAAAAATGATCCTAATCCTACTCCTAAGGATCCAACTCCCCAAGACACTATCCAAATTGAACCATGCCTGGAACAGTTCCGTCCTCCGTCACAGCGGGACCCACCTCCTCTTCCTCAAAATCACCCTCTCCTAACCTTCCAGGAATTTCTGACTTCCAGCCTTGCCTCTCAATCCTTTTTAAAAAACCTTAATCCTACTCCCAACATCACCACTGCTGAAGCCCAGGCTATCCGTGATCTGAAGGCTGACCGATCCATCGTCATTCTTCCGGCGGACAAGGGTTCCACAACTGTGGTACTTGATCGTCGGGAGTATGTGGCTGAGGGACTGCGTCAGCTTTCAGACAACACTACTTACAAAGTTTGCCAAGGCAATCCCATTCCTGATGTCCAGGCGGAGCTTCAAGGAATCCTCAGAACCTTAGGCCCCCTACAAAACCTTTCACCCGACTCCATCAACCTCCTGACCCCACCAACACCCCGCACCCCTACCTTCTACCTTCTTCCCAAAATTCACAAACCCAATCATCCCGGCCGTCCCATTGTAGCTGGTTACCAAGCCCCCACCGAACGCATCTCTGCCTACGTAGATCAACACCTTCAACCCATTACATGCAGTCTCCCATCCTTCATCAAAGACACCAACCACTTTCTCAAACGCCTGGAATCCCTACCCAGTCTGTTACCCCCGGAAACCATCCATGTAACCATTGATGCCACTTCCTTATACACAAATATTCCGCATGTCCAGGGCCTCGCTGCGATGGAGCACTTCCTTTCACGCCGATCACCTGCCGCCCTACCTAAAACCTCTTTCCTCATTACCTTAGCCAGCTTCATCCTGACCCACAACTTCTTCACTTTTGAAGGCCAGACATACCAACAATTAAAGGGAACAGCCATGGGTACCAGGATGGCCCCCTCGTATGCCAACCTATTCATGGGTCGCTTAGAGGAAGCCTTCCTGGTTACCCAGGCCTGCCAACCCGAAGTTTGGTACAGATTTATTGATGACATTTTCGTGATCTGGACTCACAGTGAAGAAGAACTCCAGAATTTCCTCTCCAACCTCAACTCCTTTGGTTCCATCAGATTCACCTGGTCCTACTCCAAATCCCATGCCACTTTCCTTGACGTTGACCTCCACCTGTCCAATGGCCAGCTTCACACGTCCGTCCACATTAAACCCACCAACAAGCAACAGTACCTCCATTATGACAGCTGCCACCCATTCCACATCAAACGGTCCCTTCCCTACAGCCTAGGTCTTCGTGGCAAACGAATCTGCTCCAGTCCGGAATCCTTGAACCATTACACCAACAACCTGAAAACAGCTTTTGCATCCCGTAACTACCCTCCCGACCTGGTACAGAAGCAAATAACCAGAGCCACATCCTCATCTCCTCAAACCCGGAACCTTCCACAGAAGAACCCCAAAAGTGCCCCACTTGTGACAGGATACTTTCCGGGACTGGATCAGATTCTGAATGTGGCTCTCCAGCAGGGATACGACTTCCTCAAATCCTGCCCTGAAATGAGATCCATCCTTCATGAAATCCTCCCCACTCCACCAAGAGTGTCTTTCCGCCGTCCACCTAACCTTCGCAACCTCTTAGTTCATCCCTATGAAATCCCCAAACCACCTTCCCTACCCTCTGGCTCCTACCCCTGTAACCGCCCCCGGTGTAAAACCTGTCCCATGCACCCTCCCACCACCACCTATTCCAGTCCTGTAACCCGGAAGGTGTACACGATCAAAGGCAGAGCCACGTGTGAAAGCACCCACGTGATTTACCAACTGACCTGCCTACACTGTGAAGCGTTCTATGTGGGAATGACCAGCAACAAACTGTCCATTCGCATGAATGGACACAGGCAGACAGTGTTTGTTGGTAATGAGGATCACCCTGTGGCTAAACATGCCTTGGTGCACGGCCAGCACATCTTGGCACAGTGTTACACCGTCCGGGTTATTTGGATACTTCCCACTAACACCAACCTGTCAGAACTCCGGAGATGGGAACTTGCCCTTCAGCATATCCTTTCTTCTCGCTATCCGCCAGGCCTCAATCTCCGCTAATTTCTAATTTCAATTTGCCGCCGCTCATACCTCACCTGTCTTTCAACTTCATCTTTGCCTCTGTACATCCGCCCCGACTGACATCTCTGCCCAAAAAATGCCCAAACTCTTTGCCTTTACAAAATACTGCTTGTGTCTGTGTATGTGTGGATGGATATGTGTGTGTGTGCGAGTGTATACCTGTCCTTTTTTCCCCCTAAGGTAAGTCTTTCCGCTCCCGGGATTGGAATGACTCCTTACCCTCTCCCTTAAAACCCATATCCTTTTGTCTTTTGTCTTTCCTTCTCCTTCCCTCTTTCCTGACGAGGCAACCATTGGTTGCGAAAGCTAGAATTTTGTGTGTATGTTTGTGTTTGTTTGTGTGTCTATCGACCTGCCAGCGCTTTTGTTTGGTAAGTTTCATCATCTTTCTTTTTAGATATATTTTTCCCACGTGGAATGTTTCCCTCTATTATATTCGTATCATTAATTTGAAGCCAACAATCACGTTTGTTATTGTTATCGTTATTGTTATTGTCACTGTTACATTTCGAAGTCTTTTCTGTCGTCTTATTTCCTCCTTCTGTTTTTGCCAGCAGTTTCACTTTCTATTCACCTTCTCCTTTTTTACCGTAATCCAGTATACAATTTTATCCCGTCGATATACACTCAATAATACGTAATAATACGTAAATCACTTCCAAACCATAACCAAAAAAAAAAAAAAAAAAAAAAATTTTTTTTCCGCTTTGCTGCTATAAAATCCACCGTTTCCAGTCCACAAACAGTTCCTTTCAGCTATTAAACAACCCTTTCGGCAGTTTTAATAACTTTTGCTTTATTTCCATTTCCGTTTTTCTCACATCACCGATCATTTTTAGCCGCTTCCCACAGGTTTTAACGTCATTATTTCTTCATCAAACAATTGTTAGCTTCATTTCCATAATCTGCCACCACCAAACCACTCCTTTTAATACATCCTCACGTAGTTTTTTCGAAATTTTCCCGAATTTCTCCACCCTTTAACGTGTTTTGGCGGCAACACAACCACCTAACCTTTATGCACATCATTATCTACCTACACAAGTTCACCATAGGATCAACATAGCCCAGCCCTAACCAACCCTTTTTCGCCTTTTTTCACACCAGATCTCCGTTTGCTTTCTAATTTTACCTTTATCTCTCCCCATATATTTTTTCATATTTATTCTCATTTTCATTTCAGCCTCGTGTTCCACTTTCCACCTTCTAGTACCATGTCACCCTCACAACACCTTCACAACGACCCCATTAAGTTTTATTTACATTCCCTCCGCAAACATGCCTTCGCCCTAGCCAGATTACACTCCCATATTTTATTTTCTCAGGCTTGTCTGACATTTGGCATCACCCCCAAAGGCCTCACACTTAAAGTTCCCATCTCTGGCTGCAACCCTTCTTTCCATCAGTCCCTATACCAGTTCCAAACCAAACAATCCATTGCCCTCACCCACCTAATCCTTCACCTACACATCCACTCAGCCAATCAACACGCCCATCAACTCCTATCCTTTATAAAAATCCTCAATCTTTCCTCTCCCACATCCACACCTGTTGTTCAGAGCATCCTCCTACAGGCCAACCGCAAATTAGAGCAGCATGCCACCCTCCACCTTAAAAAACTATCCAATCTCCTGGTTTCCCACCTCCGGAAAGGCAACTCACTCACCCTTCACAACCTTTCCAGCAAACCTCAACCTCCTCTCATTGCACACAAACCCAGTCTCTCCCATCTACTCAATCTCCCACTTCCAGCTCCACTCCCTCCAAAACCTCAAAATTCCAATCAACGCAATCTGGAACCACAACACCCCAATTCAGTAGTTAACCTTTCCTCCAAACCTCTCTCCCAATCCGAAACCTCTGTCCTATCCAAAGGCCTCACCTTCAGCCCCACTCCCAGATTTAACCAAACAGCCCTCGTCAAAGATTTACTGTCCTACACCCGTACTCTCTGCTGGAAATATCACTTTGCCACGAAGAAAAATGATCCTAATCCTACTCCTAAGGATCCAACTCCCCAAGACACTATCCAAATTGAACCATGCCTGGAACAGTTCCGTCCTCCGTCACAGCGGGACCCACCTCCTCTTCCTCAAAATCACCCTCTCCTAACCTTCCAGGAATTTCTGACTTCCAGCCTTGCCTCTCAATCCTTTTTAAAAAACCTTAATCCTACTCCCAACATCACCACTGCTGAAGCCCAGGCTATCCGTGATCTGAAGGCTGACCGATCCATCGTCATTCTTCCGGCGGACAAGGGTTCCACAACTGTGGTACTTGATCGTCGGGAGTATGTGGCTGAGGGACTGCGTCAGCTTTCAGACAACACTACTTACAAAGTTTGCCAAGGCAATCCCATTCCTGATGTCCAGGCGGAGCTTCAAGGAATCCTCAGAACCTTAGGCCCCCTACAAAACCTTTCACCCGACTCCATCAACCTCCTGACCCCACCAACACCCCGCACCCCTACCTTCTACCTTCTTCCCAAAATTCACAAACCCAATCATCCCGGCCGTCCCATTGTAGCTGGTTACCAAGCCCCCACCGAACGCATCTCTGCCTACGTAGATCAACACCTTCAACCCATTACATGCAGTCTCCCATCCTTCATCAAAGACACCAACCACTTTCTCAAATGCCTGGAATCCCTACCCAGTCTGTTACCCCCGGAAACCATCCTTGTAACCATTGATGCCACTTCCTTATACACAAATATTCCGCATGTCCAGGGCCTCGCTGCGATGGAGCACTTCCTTTCACGCCGATCACCTGCCGCCCTACCTAAAACCTCTTTCCTCATTACCTTAGCCAGCTTCATCCTGACCCACAACTTCTTCACTTTTGAAGGCCAGACATACCAACAATTAAAGGGAACAGCCATGGGTACCAGGATGGCCCCCTCGTATGCCAACCTATTCATGGGTCGCTTAGAGGAAGCCTTCCTGGTTACCCAGGCCTGCCAACCCGAAGTTTGGTACAGATTTATTGATGACATTTTCGTGATCTGGACTCACAGTGAAGAAGAACTCCAGAATTTCCTCTCCAACCTCAACTCCTTTGGTTCCATCAGATTCACCTGGTCCTACTCCAAATCCCATGCCACTTTCCTTGACGTTGACCTCCACCTGTCCAATGGCCAGCTTCACACGTCCGTCCACATTAAACCCACCAACAAGCAACAGTACCTCCATTATGACAGCTGCCACCCATTCCACATCAAACGGTCCCTTCCCTACAGCCTAGGTCTTCGTGGCAAACGAATCTGCTCCAGTCCGGAATCCTTGAACCATTACACCAA
The DNA here is from genome assembly GCF_021461395.2 of Schistocerca americana. Taxonomy (NCBI): domain Eukaryota; kingdom Metazoa; phylum Arthropoda; class Insecta; order Orthoptera; family Acrididae; genus Schistocerca; species Schistocerca americana. Next base: position 524,418,161 of record NC_060126.1, read on the forward strand.
CAACCTGAAAACAGCTTTTGCATCCCGTAACTACCCTCCCGACCTGGTACAGAAGCAAATAACCAGAGCCACATCCTCATCTCCTCAAACCCGGAACCTTCCACAGAAGAACCCCAAAAGTGCCCCACTTGTGACAGGATACTTTCCGGGACTGGATCAGATTCTGAATGTGGCTCTCCAGCAGGGATACGACTTCCTCAAATCCTGCCCTGAAATGAGATCCATCCTTCATGAAATCCTCCCCACTCCACCAAGAGTGTCTTTCCGCCGTCCACCTAACCTTCGCAACCTCTTAGTTCATCCCTATGAAATCCCCAAACCACCTTCCCTACCCTCTGGCTCCTACCCCTGTAACCGCCCCCGGTGTAAAACCTGTCCCATGCACCCTCCCACCACCACCTATTCCAGTCCTGTAACCCGGAAGGTGTACACGATCAAAGGCAGAGCCACGTGTGAAAGCACCCACGTGATTTACCAACTGACCTGCCTACACTGTGAAGCGTTCTATGTGGGAATGACCAGCAACAAACTGTCCATTTGCATGAATGGACACAGGCAGACAGTGTTTGTTGGTAATGAGGATCACCCTGTGGCTAAACATGCCTTGGTGCACGGCCAGCACATCTTGGCACAGTGTTACACCGTCCGGGTTATTTGGATACTTCCCACTAACACCAACCTGTCAGAACTCCGGAGATGGGAACTTGCCCTTCAGCATATGCTTTCTTCTCGCTATCCGCCAGGCCTCAATCTCCGCTAATTTCTAATTTCAATTTGCCGCCGCTCATACCTCACCTGTCTTTCAACTTCATCTTTGCCTCTGTACATCCGCCCCGACTGACATCTCTGCCCAAAAAATGCCCAAACTCTTTGCCTTTACAAAATACTGCTTGTGTCTGTGTATGTGTGGATGGATATGTGTGTGTGTGCGAGTGTATACCTGTCCTTTTTTCCCCCTAAGGTAGGTCTTTCCGCTCCCGGGATTGGAATGACTCCTTACCCTCTCCCTTAAAACCCATATCCTTTTGTCTTTTGTCTTTCCTTCTCCTTCCCTCTTTCCTGACGAGGCAACCATTGGTTGCGAAAGCTAGAATTTTGTGTGTATGTTTGTGTTTGTTTGTGTGTCTATCGACCTGCCAGCGCTTTTGTTTGGTAAGTTTCATCATCTTTCTTTTTAGATATATTTTTCCCACGTGGAATGTTTCCCTCTATTATATTCATAAAAATATAAATGATTTTACTGAAATGGATATTCTAACTTATTCTATATTTATATAATAGAGGGAAACATTCCACGTGGGAAAAATTATATATAAAAACAAAGATGAGGTCGCTTACCGATCGAAAGCGCTGGCAGGTCGATAGACACACAAACAAACACAAACGTACACACAAAATTCAAGCTTTCGCAACAAACTGTTGCCTCATCAGGAAAGAGGGAAGGAGAGGGATATGTGCGTGAGTGCGAGTGTATACCTGTCCTTTTTTCCCCCTAAGGTAAGTCTTTCCGCTCCCGGGATTGGAATGACTCCTTACCCTCTCCCTTAAAACCCACTTCCTTTCGTCTTCCCCTCTCCTTCCCTCTTACCTGATGAGGCAACAGTTTGTTGCGAAAGCTTGAATTTTGTGTGTATGTTTGTGTTTGTTTGTGTGTCTATCGACCTGCCAGCGCTTTCGTTCGGTAAGTCACCTCATCTTTGTTTTTATATATAATTATTCTATATTTAATCTGAGTTTAAAGTGTTTTGTCATTCACATTATAAAGCTGGCATTTCATAATATCATGTGGTTGCCATTTATAATTGTTAGCTCCTAAACTGTTTTGCAGTGTTCACTAGAATTTTTCATTTTTTTTATTTCATAGACATTATTCGCTTTTAATAAACACATGTAATTTTGTGTTTTTCAGGTCCTAAGTAAGGTCCCAGGTGCTAAATAATACAGGGAGCAAACCAGCTGCATAACTACACCGTACAGTGATTCTCATTAAGATAGAATCTCTACTTCTTTTAAATTTCTGAAAACAAGGGATCAAAAAGAAGTAATGGGAAAGTTTATTAGAACTCTAAACATAAGCCTTCTTCCTCAGGTATTTTGTCTGGCGCCTAGATGAATGTAAAATTTATACATCCTAATTGCTTGCTGTATGTACATCCATAATTCAAATTATTCAAAAGTATGTCTACAATTACAAAAGACATTGTGCAAAATATTTTTATTTCAAAATAAATACATGGTTTGTTATAGTAACAGACCAGTCTTTCAACTGCTTATCCAAATCATGAAGCACAAGTTTCTAAATACTAAATGCCAAGCAAAAATTCTTATGAAATTCCCATATTATCTGTTCTTATTCATATCTCTCTTGAAAACTGAATAACACAAGTAAAATCTGACATTTAATCATGATTATCAAATTTTCTAATGCTACATGCAAAATTAGCTTCATTATGCACCCACATGATAGACTGTTATATAGATTCTCGTGGATGAATGCTCATTGTTTTCATTTATTTTGTTATGTTTGTGCCTGAAAGGACTGCTCAAATTTTTAAATTGTACTTCAGCTGCTGTCACTATTGCAGCACATTTCAGAAAGTTAATCACATAATTTGTCTATGCTTATGGGCACATTATGACCGCCCCCTTTCAGTGAGCATAATTCACACAGAGCACTCATCACAGTTTTTTTCCCTACTGCCAGGCTGTTTTGTGTGTAAGATTCCAATTTCAAGGACTTAACAAGTAGCAGATGTTTTGCACAAATAGTGTGCCTTTATCCCTTAAATAATTTAAACTGATATATTTACTTTCTTGTTCACAAAGACTTCATCTGTTCCATTCTGATAACAGTAATATCAGGTACATCAACAAATATTTTTGCCAACTGTCTGGAAATCTGTTGTAATAAATTAGATAATAATACTTTCTTGTGAAATTTTTAGAAAAAAAGTGCGCAATATATTTTTACAACTCAAATTTTTTCAAAGAACTTTGTTATTAGTAAATTTCCTCATCAAATTTTTGTAACATGCATAACAGACACTTTGTGCTGTTATGAATCTTTCTAAATTCTTGCAGTTTTTTTGTGTGCAAATTCATTGAAAGTACTTACTGTTTTTTTTTTCTGGTGTGACATGTACAGAGGTATATATATATATATATATATATATATATATATATATATATATATATATATATATATATATATATATATACAACAGCAGTAAATAATGAGACACTATTGCTCTCTGGAAAACTGCTTATTTCATAATGAAATATTAAAAGTTATATCACAAAATTGTAAAAATATGTTTAAAAGACTTAATAAATGGTAATTTTATCATGGCTCACTTAAAAACAGCTACTGCTTTTTCAGCAGTTAAACTCTCCGACAAAAAGTAAATGCATTTGAGGTGGCTTCATCACACTCTTTATGAACTGTTTACTCATCTCTATCAATGCAAAACACTAATGATTGATTTATACTTTGATTTTAATAGATTTAACAAAAGTCTTGTTTTTATCATCTGTATGGAGAGAAAGATAGGTTGATGTTAAGTCCTTGAAAATTAAGGTTTATCTCCTGGGCACAGTGTGTACAGTTTTTATTGATAGAAGTGCTCTGTTTGAATTATGTTAAGATTTGTAAAGAATTTAGCTAAGAATAGTAGTATGCCTTCCAAGGCTAACAAAATTGTTGTTAACCAGCACTGCCACAAGCTATAGCTTTTTCTGGATTCATATTATTCAGCAGCTACTTTTCTGCTGTTACTGCATGAAGTGATGGATGCATTTATGTACCTTATTCTATAAAACTGGTGAAACAGCTGCAGCACTGCCTACTAAAGTGATGCTTATTTTCCTGTGTGTATTGTACAGTCACAAAACTTCGGTGCCTACAGCTTTTATTTTGAATATCTGAAGACAATGACATGAACCAAGAAAATGTATATAATGGAATTCAACAATAAGTAAAAAAAATGAGAAATATATTGCAGACAAAAACAGTCACTGAAAATGCAGATACTAAAATTATTGCCAATTATGATGTTGGAAATAAGACATTTAGTGTATATTTTTAGTAGGAGGAAAAATGTACATAAAAAGTAGTACTAAAATTTTATATACACATATTTTCAATGTATAGTTAATAACTTAATTTTTTTAATAAACATTTCTCTCAGTATGGAATCAGATAATTGCCAAATACAGTGTACGGTCCTTTTTTTAAAAAATTAGTTGTTCTATACTGCTGATGATATTAAAATACAAAGAAAATGTAACAAATATTTCAGTATAATACTCAGACGCCTTCCTGTACCTTCAAGTAGATACGACTTTAGTCTTGAAGAAACTGTATATTTTATGTTAAAAGTTGGGCTATATGTAATTGTATTTGGAGATGAATGTTATCTGAAGTCAAGAAATAATGTAAGGCTACAGGATGTAAGATTTGTTTGTATTTCATTGGTCATCTAGAGATGTTATAAGCCAAAAGATTGTAGGTATTATTGGTGTTTAGTATTGCAAGCAATAATTTTTATTACACTGACATTAATTTTTCTGTGTATATCTTTATGGATGCTTGAACCTGATTATTTTTGTATAAGCTCACAAACTTTTTCCCACTTCCAGCCCTTGGCTCCTGTATTTTTATTTTCGTGTTTTATTCATTTCCTGTTATCTGTACCAGAAAGCATGAGACATACAATAAAGATACAATGTGCATAATGAAGAACTGTGTTTTTCTCATAATGGATGCGAGGGATTAAAACAAACACACACACACACACACACACACACACACACACACACACACACACATGCATATATGCAGAGGGTGGTTCTAGATAAAAGAATGTTTAAAGACATTAAGAACTAGTAAAAATGTGCTGTCATCATTAGGTTCAAGAAGAGGAATTAATGGTGCAGTAATTCAAGTGATGATTTATGATCTTAAAATAAGCATTGGTAACTCTTTAAGATAGTGCAACCCATAACTGTAATTTCCTGCTTGAAGAATTGCTAGCACAGTACTAAGTTGGACATAAAATGTTTCAGTTTCCAAGTAATTTCCATGGCCCTCACAACATCGTTGTATGCATAGTGGCCACAGTAGATTTAGTTGGATCATAGTTTCATTCCATTGTCTCACAAAAGTGTGACTTCACATATCTCTGTTAGAGTGAGCCTCTAGACCTCTCATTTACAGTGCTTTAAATCTGTGTAAAGTTCTTTTAAATATTTATCATACTTACCACGTGTGACCAGCACTGATAACAGTTTAGTGATGCTGTATCCTTGAATCAGCATATTGACGTATCTGTCTATCAATATTTGTATTTTTCATTATCTTTAAAATGAGAAAAGGGTAAGAAAATTTCGCTGCCTGTAAAATTCAGTAGAAAATATATTGGCAGGAGATAGCCATCTTCTTTGTCAATTTTCGTTTTCTCTCCACTCCACTTATTTGTTAGTAGCAGAAGTTTTGTTGTTATGTATTGCATCTAAACACTGGGCTGTAGCAATTAATTTTATTCTTATTTGCATGTGTTATTTTATTCAGTTACTTTAATTGGTGGTTTTCTTTCAGACTTTATAAACAATTAGAGCTTATCATTTTCCACTGGCAGTTGTTAATTTCATTCAAATTCTTTTGCTACTGGACAGTTTTGACATTGACATTATTATAAAGCAATCTGAAACATGCCCTGTTTGTGCAGAGTAAAAATTCAGTAAATGTGAGTGAATGCACCAAAAGATATATAGACAATCAATAACATAGCAGACCACAGCAAAGAGTAGCACAAAGCTGCAATGTGATAATATTATTAAGTATGACTGATAATGACTCTGCATGTCTGTATATATGATGTCACATATGCAGAGAACAAATGGGAAGGAATACCTTCATAATGTGTGGAATGATGAACACAGATAGGCAGTGTGGTTGTCAATAAAGTACTGTGATAGTATTTTCCAAATTGCTACTATAAATATGTCATTGCTTATCCATCTCTTTGAAAATATTTACATTGTTGTCATGGATTGTTTTAGGCTGGTTGATTATGATACTAAAAGTGACCAGCAGCAAATAAATTTAAATTTAATTAGATACTTCTATTTTTTTTATTTTTTATTTTATAAAAAAAGCACTTTTTACTGTCATGTTCACTTGTATTAGATGACTCGCTGCACTGATACTTAAAATTAATTACCCAAGAATAAATAATTATTTTTCCTATTATGTGGCTGCCCAGTTAAGTGTTTTCTTTCTTCATACCTACATTTTATTTACTGAAATAGCAAAACACCATTTTACTTCTTATGTAGCTGTAACAGATAAAAACAGAAATACCATATATGAAGAAGATAACTGTATGATTACGTTAGAGTAACTAGAATTTACATCAGTAGCTTCATCCTTGTTCCTTTTATGCCATCTTCATTATCAGTAATATACTTCACCAACTGTGTTAGCAACACTGCAGATGAAACTTCTGGAAACACTGCAGATGTTCTTTCTGTCCAAAAGGAGACAGATAAAGAGAACCATAGTTTATTGTATGAACTGTCTATACTTATTATAAAAAGAACAACAAACCTTCCATAGTAATTGTGTTGTAAAAGTAGACACAATTTTCTCATGTTAATTTCATATCCCACTGTGTTAAATGTGAAGCCATTGACTGCAAAAACATCATGCCAAATAATCTAAAATATTCCATCATTATTGCTCCATGACCTGTAAGTAGACACTCTCTTTAATGTCTCATTATAGCATTTTTCCTGTTCAAACTGAGCGTTTGTGTGAGTAATGTGTATATTTCAACAAGTACAGTTCCTAACTTACAATCTTTAAAATTAATTTTGCTGTCTGAGGCAATATAACTGTACTGGAGTTTGGTAATGTATTAAGGAAGTTCATATGCTTAACCATTGAGCTTGACCTTTCAGTCTGTTTGAAGTATATTTTTGTTCTTTACATGTATAGTAACATCAATTACATCTGCTATCTGTCTGATGATGTATTCTTCTGTACTTCTCATGCATGAAACGTTAGACAATAATATGCACACATCCCATCTGACATACCTTATGTCACGTATCATGCCCTTTCCTATTGGTATTTTCACTCTCCTAAATTGACCTTTAGCATCATGTGTGGTATTGTTTTGCCTTCTACATGATGTAAAGATGTATTTCCACTATGTTTGTGAATGATTTCATGCAGGATCTACTCTACATACATACATCTGCTTGAGATTATGAATAGTGAAGTCACCAAGTGGTGTTCTGTATACTGAATGAACATGTTGTTGGAATTAGTGGAAAGTGCAGCTTACATTTTTTTTGCACTGTATTGCTCACCTTTGGCACACCGAGTTGTTGAGAATATGCACAGCAATACTACCATTTCCTCTTTACATACATTTAATTGTGCATAGATTACTGAGTCTATCTATTAACATTCTTTTCCCATTAGCTGAATGATTAAGCTCCCCATATGTGGGTTTTATCAGCAACAACAATCATCCTTATGACTCTTAATAAGTGTTCAAAATAAACTAAAATTGCAACAATATTTCACAAATGTATTCATATGAAGTTTTGCCACAGTGAATATCCGGAAATGTATTGCACATCACTTTGTGTTCATTGACAAAACTATCTAGGGGCATAGCATCTTCGGCAGGGTATGAAATGACATTTTTCTTTCATTCCATGTACCAGATGCTTCCAGTAATGGAGTACCAACAGTAGCTACTGTTTACAAACATAGTGATTACACTTTTTAACTATCCACTGTGTTGTGAGCTATTTGAATTCTGATGTTAAGAACAACAGATTAACTTAACTTCCATTCATCATAATAAGAAAATGGCATTTATTATTTGTAGAAGTGCATATCACCAGTTTGATATCCTTGAATTTGCCTCCATGCTTTAATCTTACAGTCCTGTTTAGCTATCAAATGCTTGCATTCAACATTCCATCATGGAACCTAGTTGAGTAAAACATGTAAACAGGTACAATGTAGAAGTCTTTCTCTTGTATCAGTCATAAAATAATTAAGAAGCTCTGTTTCAACATTGAGAATTCTGTCATGTTTATTTCATGTTAACATGATTAATATGCACATGAGAAAAGTCCCACAGATTCGCACCATGTATCATACACAAGGAGTTAAACATAATGATGACCAAACTTCAAATTTCCTCTCTCCTTTGATACTTTTTATTCATTTTTAGAAATCTTAATTACAATAGCAATTGAATGTTCCAAACATTTCAAAAGATAAGTTTGTTACTAAACATTTGTGAAATCATGCCCTTCATAACTTGAGAAACTGTCAATTCTTCATTTCCATGTATGCTCTTCAAGAAGCACTAGAAAGTTCTTTTTTTTAGTGTACATTGTATCTTTATAACTTGACAGGTCTGTTTCAGTCACTTATTTTCCTTTTGTAGCAGAAAGTAACAGTTTTTTCATGCAAGTCAGTTTTTTAGGTTTTTGTTGATTTTGCAGCTTTGTTCCTTATAATGCGAATATTTGCTAGAAATCAATATCTAAGAGGGTAAGTTCATTTTCTTAACAATCTAGCTCTGCTTTCAAATGACCACAGTTTTATTTTGATTTATCAGGCTCATAATCTCCTGATTCCTAGTATTTCAAGCAAAATTCTGTATGAGTGATTTTGAGGTCTTTTGGAGTCTTTCTAAAGGAACAATGTCAAGGATGTGTGATGCTTATAATCGAAATATATCCTGAGAGCCCAAGGAGAAGAATATGAGTAAGTGATAAAAATTAGTCAACAGCCAATGATGAATATTATTCTTGAGCAATAGGCAGCATGTGAAGTGATTATAAATTACTATCAATAATCATTATAATAATATGCAAGACAATGGTCTGAAAGCAAAATTTTTTACTCTAGAGACATAAATTGAACTTTAATGACATTCAGTAGTAAGTGCATATCTGCACAGCTGACAAACAACATTTGTCATATCAAAAAATTCATTCTGTAGTGAGTGTTAGCACTATTAAAATCTTTGAAATAGATTTATCTCTTTTTAAAGGATTTTCATCACTGATCCACACTAAACATACTAGTCCATTTCACAGCTCCTTCACCTACTGTGTTGAACTATCTCTGCAGAAAGTATCTAAATGTGGTGTAAAACATTAAGAAATAAAATTTTTTCTCAAGTGTGACCAAGAAGCATATTAATGTTTTTAACAATGAACCACTGGTCTTAGTGAGCTGAACCAAACAATTTAGTTTTAACTTTTCGTTTTGTTCTGTGAACATTATTCTGCATGTTGTTTTGATGTCTGAAACAGTATCAAGATAAAAGTTTGAAAGGTGACTCAAAAGTGGCTTATTTCATGTTTCTAAATGGCTTATGATAGCAATATTATGTTACAACATGCAGCAAAAGCTTTATATATCAGCAAAACATTTCATGATAACTCTTGTTTGAATAGTAATAGCAGTCTTATCAAACAATGGAAAATCTAAGATGGAATAATGACAATATTTTGAAAAGGAAAGATTATTTAATTGGAAAGGAAAGATTGCTACTCGCCATATAGCAGAGATGTTGAATTGCAGACAGGCACAACAAAAGGCTACTAAACATGTAAGCTTTTGGCTAGAAGGCCGTCTTCTGAAACAGGCAAGATACACACACACATTCATGCAAATGCAGCTCTCTCTCTCTCTCTCTCTCTCTCTCTCTCTCTCTCTCTCTCTCTCTCACACACACACACACACACACACACACACACACACACCCACACACACACACACACACACACACACAAAATGACAGTGGTCATGTGTGTGTGAATTGCGTTTGTGTGTGTTAACCTACATCAGAAGAAGGACAGACTTCAGAAGAAGGCCTTCTGGCCGAAAGCTTGTGTGTTTAGCAGTCTTTTGGTTGTGCCTGCCTGCAATTCAGCATCTGCCTGCAGTATATGGTGAGTAGCAATCTTTCTTTTTCATAATTGTTGCCTTCTAACTACATACTGATCTCTTATTTTGTGAGTGCACATCCACAGCCATCATGCAAGCATTTATTATTCTTGAAAATGAATAGCCTGTCCAGAATCCCAGTGGAGCTCTGTTAGTGCCAAAGTCTTGTGCCACCCCAACCAAACATAGCACTCATACTGTGCTGTGTGGGTGGCAATAGACCTTCCAGATTCCCCAATGTAGCCAGCACCACACTTACAACATATCTCTCATACACCTGCAGCATTGAAGAATATTATTGCATAAATCATGGACACTGCCAAATTGTGGATCTTGAAGCCACTCTAGAAAACTTGTTTTAAGTCTCCTCTGTGAAATACCTTACCTACTCAGTCAGTGATGCCCTTAACTGCAGCCAAGTGTACCATAGAGAGCTTTTCTTTTATTGTATTCTCTTTACAGGGCTTCTTGCTGAACTTCATAGCTCAGCCCAAAACCCTCTCACTGATTCATAGCAGGCTACCAATTACCATCAATTTATGTAATCCACACATAGTCTGCCACATATAACACCACTCTTTCCAAACACTGATCAGTGGTGTTTTATTGCCAATAAAATCTAAGAAATATGATGTTAATGGTCTTGTAATTAAATTGTAAATGAAATGTACTGACACATGCTTCTCCCCAGATAATTAATCTATACCCTGAAAAATGACACTGAAACATGGTTGAAATGTTGGTTTTTCAGCACTTTAAAAATTTTATAAGACGTTGCAGCATTATGCCCAGCAGAATTTGAATGCCATGGAAGCCTGCAGATTTATATCAAAATAGTTCCTTCTCTTTTCAAAAGATAATTTAAAATTACCTTGTAGATGTCATGTGATTTATACTGTCTGGCTCTTGAGGTGCAAAATGAACTAACACAGGTTAGAAAGAGGAGGAAGATGGTTATGCTTTTTATTAAGCTGCAATAGGTTCAAGCCGAGTGCAAAATGCATAACTCAGTTTCGAGCTTTAAGAAAAACTAGATTCTCTTCCTTGGACTTCAGACAGGAAAAGAAGACATGAATAATACAGAAATATGTTACTTATTAGTAAAGCATAATAAGATTATACAAACACAACAAAGAAAAAGGGGAGAGAAGAAAAGTCAAGTAAAAGACAGAGGATTTCACATCTTAGTAATGTTTCATACTCTCCTGATATTAAGAAATTCCTTGTGAGGAGGTACATTAGTTCATATGGCACAGTTGCATTCTCTTATAAGCAATGGCTACTGTGACAATACCACACATTAACACAACCATAGACATGTTACTGCAACCATTATCATTTCTCTCCTTTAATGTTCATTATTTTTTGCTTCACATTATCTTCCTTCTCTTCATCCTTCACTTCCCTTTACCTTGTCTGTTAAGAGCTATGTTATGTACAGAGAATTCCCTATGTGAGTTGGAGGTAAGTGAAAACTTATGCCCTGGTCTTAACAGGCGCTTCTGAAAGTTTTCTTCTTTTTGCTCTATGTACTTTATCTTAGATTTACACAGACTGGTTTACCTTATCTAAATTTTAGTCATAAGTTCCTGAACTTAATTGAAAGAGTTTAGATTTTTCTGTAAATTTCAGTATGTACCTAAAATGATTACTTATTGTACTGCATACTTCTCAAATATAAACTATATTTGAATTGCGACAACATGATTATGTTAAAAAACATTTATTGTGTTAATAAAAGTTCGATTAAAATATTTTCATAATCTGTAAAAGATTTGTTATTCAGAATTTTCAGTATTAAACTACTTCTTTATGTAACTGAAGTGTCTTCAAGATGTAAGCACATACAGAGAGTCCACTTAAAGTGCTCTTGAGTTAACTTAAGTGTTCAGTTTAGAAACATACTGAAAAAATCTAGCAGCAACTTAACAGTATAATATACGCGATTATTAAATAAATAAATAAACAAAAAAGTTTAAAATATATTTTAATTATGCCTATCAATGCTGATAATACAGTGTGTTAAATTTTGTAATGTCATTATGAAATATGCATATGAGGGTTTCTGTCTTAATAAGTGTGAAAGCACTGATAAACTGATTTCAACTAACCCATTGTTTCTCATCATAGAAAATCTATGTGCAATTATCTATTAATGTGAATGGTGTTTCATATTGTTAATTATTTGTGTGTTCTAACATTTTTATACATATGTATAGACTAGAGGGAAGCAATGCTGCCAGTTTGAATACAAAATTAATTTAGTTGTTGCTTAAATTGATATTCAGTATCTATGGAAAGTCACTGCCAAAAATTGTTCATATGTATTTATTAAGAAAGTGAACATAATTACATGTACAATTACTTTGCTTCCAATGAGCAAGATACACTGTAATTACATATTTTAAGTTCAACTGACAAATTGATGTTTTGTTATAAATTACAAATTACTTTCCTGTATAAAATACTAACCTCGGCCTCAGCTGTGACATCTTGTAACAAAGGGAAAATCCTTTTAATAATACTACATGAGAGCAAGAAAACAGGATGCAATTAAGAGTTTTCTTAAAATACAGAAATATGTCACTTGTTAGTGAAGGATAATGAGATTATACAAACAAAAACAAAGAAAAAGGGGAGAGAAGAAAAGTCAAGTAAAAGACAGAGGGTTTCACGTCTTAGTAATGTTTCATACTCTCCTGTCATCTAGATCCAATTTTAAAAATATGAAAACTGCAAAAACTGTTACATTATTGCAATTTCTACACACAAGGGTGAAATAAGTTATGGTTTTCAGTTGTAAAACAACATGAAAATTACAAATCTTCAGTTTTTATTTTTACTTGTATTTTATTTTATTTTTTGTTAATTGAGAATAATTTTCCAGATTTTGTTGTCTAACGTATTTCTCTCAAATGTTTGTAATCATTACAAGACTTCAATGTTTCACATTGCTATCAATACTAACCTACTTAAATAATGCATTGACTAACAGTATTTAAACTGAAGAAATATTCTGTTGATGAACTGCAGGAGAAATTGTCGAAGGTTTATCATACAACCTAGGCTTTCAAGAATGTATTAGAAGATGAAATGCTAGGCTTAGAAAAATGCCTTAGACCATAGGAACAATGTCTATATAACAAAAATTACCAAGAACGTCAAGGTTTTAATCTCTGCCCTTTCTACAAATTCTTCATAAACTATCATAGTAATTTTATTGATGGAAAGCTTGCTTGATATTCACCATCTCAGTCAATGTTCTGGAGCTATTCCTACGTGTAGTACCATGATAAGATGCCATGATTCATAAATAAATAGGAGAAAATAGGAATTTGAGAGGCCCAGATCTTATGTGTACTAGTGCTTCAAATACAAACCATATTATTCGAATTGCTACATTTGTCATTTCTCAAATAATATTTTGCTATTTCTGCTAAAGCAAATCCCAAATCTTTTAATAAGGCTCATTTCTTTTTGTAAATATGTTCAAATACAATTAATGCATTAAAATTAAAGATTAAGTGCCAGCAGCAAGTAAGAAACACCAAAGCACTTTTAACGATGTTATTGTGCAGTGCAAAACAAAGTTAATCTTCCTTCACTATATAGACTATCTGCTTATTTTCAAAAATATTAATGGAAGCAATAACAAACTAATATAGATCACTGATTTACATTTCTTTCTGATTTTGACTGGTGATGCTTGCCTAAGATGTTAATGATCTACTTTTATTTTACTTTATTACACTCATTACCCATTGACTCATTGGAAGTTGAGTAACAAGTATCCTGTTATAAAACAACTTACATTTTTGTGAGTTTTGTGATGAACACCAAAATATGCCTATAAGGTGTCTGTAATGTAGAAAAATATCAAATATAGTGCTAAAACAGATATTCAGAGTGAGTTTCATGTGTCACCATATTTAACATTTGTTGTACCCTTTTTGTGTTGTTTATTAAATACTGAGCAGTTAGAAACTTTTTTATTATGATTAAAGCAAAATATATTCTCTTTATTTTTGTTAACATTATAAAGAATAAAAAATTTATAGTATTGTTTTACAATTTCAATGAACTTTAATGTTTTATGAATTAATTTTCCTGGAACTACTCCAGAAAGAAATTTAAATTTACTATACAGAATTGGAATCAGATGTTTTTTATATGTATTAGTAGTGCCATGTAGCTTCCCAGTTATTTTGTGTAAGATAAATATAAACTGAGTGCATATTTTGTAATAAATTATGGTGTAAGAACACCCTAAATTGAATGAATAAATTATTTACTCCCTCTAATACCTACAGATTCATCAAAGCTTATTAAACAAACAAAAAAATGCTTGTTTATATTTTTTTCCATGTAGCATCGGAAAATTAAACTGAAAAGACTGTGCTAAAAGTCATGATCTCATCTTCAATTCACAGTGGGTTCAGTCTGTCTTGACGTTTAGTAGTGTTTAGTATGTTGAACTACTTACAACACTTTCCGCAGCATGAAGGGAACTGTTGTATGTTTTTCCTACAATAATGCAGCAACCATATTTTTCATACTGCTTTATTCATTTGTGTAGTCAGACACATCACTATATTTCATAACTCTCCTTATGAATGATAAATCATAAGAGTGAGTGCTATTAAAGTACCATTTTACTTTTTTTTAATATTTGGGGATTTCCAGTTCTTTGCTTGATTTTTGCTGGTTATAGAGTGTTGTGTGAGATATAAAACTCAATGCTTGAAATGCATAGTCTCTATGGAAATTAGTTTTAATTCTAGTACTGGAGTTGTGAAGTTTATTGTTCACCCAAATTTCACTCTTATTATTAACCATATAAACAATTAGGGACTACATACGAGGGTTGACTGAAAAGTAATGCCTCCATCTTCGTAACTCTTCAACAGTTGGCAGCATTGGTATGCGGCAGGTATTGGCTTGTTCCATAGCCTCTTCTCTACAGCTCCAGTTTGCGAGAAGCCTTAGCATTGAACAGTTATGTTGTTACAGTGTAAAGTATGGAACACTGTGCAGATGGCCAATCAATGCAATTTAAGCAATGTGCAGTCATTGAATTCTTGACAGCAGAAGGTGTCACCCCAAAGGAGATTCATCAGAGAATGAAAGCAGTTTATGGTGATTGTGTTGTGAGTACTGTGCATCGTTGGGTGAGTAAGTTTAAAAATGTTGAGGTGGGAACATCTGACCTGTGTGACAAACAAGAGTTGGACATCTTTCAACAGCAACCACCGAGTTTCACAAATATTGGCAGATTGATTCAGGACGATAATGTTTCTGATAATGAAAGACAATCTACGGGGACATCACTATGCTTCTGGTGAAGACGTTGAGAGAACTGTGAGGCTGTGGTTGCAGAAACAGTGTGTCGATTTCTTCCATGACGACTTAAGAAAACTTGTTCATCGTTGTCAGAAATGTATCCAATTGGCTGGTGGTTATGTGGAAAAGTGAATATTGGTAATTAAAGATCACATTCTAAGGATTATTTCTGCATTTGATTTATTAAAATATTCCCATCCAAACCCAATTAACAAAGATGGAGGCATTACTTTTCATTCAACCCTTGTATATTGGCACTTGAATATAAGAACCCACGGTTCCCTGAAGAGGCTTGTATGATTTGCAAGATGTTTGGTTGTCAATATCATAATTCTCTTACTGCATCCTTTTATTCTCCTTGGCCTTGGGTCATTTCCCAACAATATTATTCCATAGGGCAGTACTGAGTGAAAATATGCAATGCAGTGAAATGAGCATTTTGCTCATGCTCTCCATATGCAGGTGCCACATCAGTTTATCATTTCTCTACATGCCTAGGTACTTTACACTTGGGAGTTTCATGTAGTGTGTGTTCATTGTTCTTTACTTCTTGTATGTGTATGTCACTTTTAATTGTATGGAACAGCATAATATAAGTCTTTTAAGATTAAAGTTTGGCTGTAAACTTTCCTCTCCCAGCTTCGACTGGTATATATACAGCCTTTAATCTGTTTACTTATATCATCAACAAACATTAACTTTTAAAAATTACCCAGAATGTCTAAGGAATAATTTTATCTAGGTCAAGCATAGGACTGGACCAAGAATCATATCCTGTGAGGCATCATATTTAATATTTCCCCATTTCAAATTTAGTTTCATCATCAATATGACTGATTTTTGTTGTTAAGACATCAACATATGTACAAAGGGAATGCCTTTAATATTTTAACATTTCAGTTTCACTAGTAAAATTTACAGTCAACACAATAAAGGCCTTCCGAAGGACAAATTATTGTTTTATTTTACCTGACCTGAGTTTGTGAGAGCATATCCTCTGTAAGGATGTCTTTACAGAACCAAGCTGAGGTGCAGTTAAAAGGCTATTTTCACAAAGATGGTTTGATACTATGCTATGAGCTACATTCTGAAAATGTTTGAAAACACAGGAAAGAGGGATGTGGGTCTGTAGCAAAAGGTCACTTTCTCTTTCCATATTTATAAATGTATGCCCCAAACGTACATTTCAGAATTTCAGGACATACATCTTTAATCTCTGCATTATTGCAAAGTTAAATCAATGGGGGAATATCAAGACAGAAGAAGGTTTCAGTATTTTGGTTGAAATACCATTGTACTGGGTGATTCAAAAAGAGCACCGGTTTTGATATATCAAAGAAAGATGTTCATTTTTACAAAAAACACAAACAAAATACGCAAACATATTCAGCTAACCTCCCCATTTCATGTATGAAAAATGTGAAGCATATGGTGACCTCTACAGCACTGGCATGCAAAAACTATGTCCATGAAATTCACTATGACTGCATAGCAAGTTTTCACATCCATTTCATTGACAGCTTGTCAGATTTCCTTCTTCAAGTCATGGATGTTTTGGGGTTTATTGGCGTACACCATTGACTATGAATGTGTATGCTTTCTGAAAACTCACCAGGACTTTTCAACATCAAATAATCAGGCTCATAACCATGAAACAAGGAACAGGGATGGTTTTCACAGAGACACCCACAAAGGAGCACTCTACCAAAAAAGTGTAAACTACCAGCCCAAAATACTTTATATTGCATTGCCTTCTACAATAAAGAAAATTAAAGAATTTCATAAATTCAAGGTAGATCTTAAACAATTTTTACCAACACATAGTTTTTATAGCATTGAAGAATATCTGAATATGGAAAAGTAATATTATTTATATATACTGATAAAAAATATTTGTATTTATTATCCAAGTTTTTGAAACAAATGAAAGACAAGAAACTGTATTGTAATGGACTACATCCATACAATTTACATTGTTAACAGATGAAAAAAGAGAAAGAGACTTAAGATGACCCCAGAGAAAAAAGTCGCAAGGAGTTAAATCACATGACCTTGGTGGCCACTGATAATGAGCATTGTGCAAAATGAGGCAATCCTGGAACTGTTCATGGAGCAACCAAAAGTCGCACCAAACTGTCTCTTGTTGTTGATGTGTTTCCCCTTATTGATTATGAAAGGATTTTTTGACCCCCAGTTCTGCTTATTCACAAACCCATTTAAGTGGACATGTGCTGCATCACAGAAGATGATTTTGTTTGTGAAGCTGCCATTGTTCTGTCATCCTCTCAGAACCCAGTCAACAAACTGTTGTCTCTTCTGGTGATCTGTCACTTTCAGTTGCTGTGTCAGCTGAGTTAAGTAGGAGTGGTAATGGAGATCATACCAAAGAATTCTCTGTACTGAAGAAATGGTGATAGATTCATTGGGTTAACAGCCACACTGTCGCGAACCATGGTAATGTTCTGCTTACTTTGGCCAGAGCGACAACACCAAGGACTTTTAAGATTAACTGTTGAACCCATCTCAGAGACCTTTTTCATAAGTCTGCAAAGTGTTGATCCATTTGGTGTTCCATAACACCCTAGAATTGCACAAGTCACTTGACAGTTGCTGCATAACTTTCTCCATTCCGATAAAAGATTTTCACAATTAGCATATGTTGTGCAGAAGTGAACTGCTCCATTTTTAGACACCAAAAGCGAAAAATTCAAGCTGAGCCAACAATCAGAAGGTTTCTGGAAACAGAAATGAATGAAAACAATGTCACCAACCAACAAACAAAAATTTACCAGCCGTTTCAAAACTGGTGCTCTTTTTGAACCACTCTTTACCAGAAGAGTTGTAGCTTTTCAGTGACATAATGATTTTATTGATATTTTGATGGCTGCTTTGGCAAAATTGATGTTTGTAATGGAATATGCAATGCCTGCATGAGTAAATTTAACACAGTTGTTTTAATGGGATATTTTTTGTCACTTGTTTTTCAGCCACTTTTAATAAGAATTCATTGCTTTTAGTGGCCAATAATTTGAATTTAATACAATCTCATTAATACTCTTTTCAGTGAGTTAAATGTCATTTTCCTTGCCAACATTTTTATACATAATAATGCTCCAATTCACCCTCACTTTGTTCTTAAAATTTTTAAGTTTTTGTTCATATAGCTTTTTTCCCCTCCTAACACAGGAAGAATTTTGTAATATTGCAACTAATGCCTCTCTAATCCTTGATTAGTATAGTTTTCTGTATTAAATAAATTTGTCTCTTGTTGGCACAGTTACTTTGATACCAGATGTTAGACATCAATTGTCTCAGTTTCCACATTCTAAAGGAAAACTAGATTCATAGTGTTGCAAAAATATTTCTTGGAAAGAATTAAATTTCTCATCTACAGTGTGCCCTTGGTAAACTTCTTCCCATTGTCCATCTAGTAAGTGTCTCGGAATAGGTTGTCTGAGTCAGTTCTGATGTTTATGAGAAACTATACTTTCTTCTTCTTAGCTAACTGTGATTGATGGAAATGATTTAATGCTGGCCATGGAACAGCATGGTCAGACAAACCACTTGTTGTGGGATGCATATCTGTTTCATTAAAAACTGATCAATTACAGGTGGGTTATGTCCTCCTGTTCTTGCTGTAATGTTACTGAGGGGAACAATATAAAAAGCTAGACAAGTTTAACTCTCAATGTCCTCAATGTGTACTATATGAGATAAAATAAATGTTGAAATTGTCACATACAATGACTTCTCTGTAATTCCGCCTAAAACTTATTAATACTGTCTCTAATTACCTGGTGAAGTTTAAAACATTTCCTGATGGGACCTGTGGACTGTTACAACTGATACCTACTATGTTCTTTTTTCAAGTCTATCATCAAAGCACAGCACTCAAAACATTTGTTCAATGCAATATTTTTCATGTCCATTCATCCCACTCTTTGTCTATGTAGCTACTACTTGTTTCCTTATGTTATGCTTATAATAATGTGTTATTAACTTGTATCAGAGACAAAAGTCAATTGAGAAAACAGTAAGATTACAAGGGTCATTCAATAAAAAACTGGAATTTTTAAAAAGAATCTATTACAAGAATGGAATACAAGACGTCTTCATTTTTCAATGTAGTCCCCCTGAAGTTCTATACACCTATGCCAGCATTGGACAAGCTACTAAATTCCATGTGCAAAGAATTCCTGGGGTGTGTGCTTAATGTCTGCATGTATTATGTGCTGCTGCCTGTCTTCCCTGTCACTGGCAAACCTTGAGCCATTGAGAGCGTCTTTCAGTGGGTTACAAATGTGATAATCTGAAGGTGCCAGATCCAGGAAATACGGGTGGGTGGGGCAAGCAGAAGAACTTCTGGTCTCCCTGCACACATCCATGCACCTATCTTTCATTTCTGATGTCAGATGTTTTGGAACCTACCTCATGTACACTTTCTTGAACATCAGTATTTCATGAACAATATGGTGGGTTGATCCGACACTAGTGTTCATCACTGCAGCAACATCACTCATTGTAACTACTTGTTTGCCTGTGCCAACTCTCACAATGTTGATCTCTGTGACTACACAGATAGAACGACCTAGGTGTGGTGAGTCTGTAATACTTGTTACATCACATTTGAACTTATCAGCCGACTTGCAGACTTGTGTTTAACCCAGACAGCTTTCACCATATTGCATTGCCATCTGATGGTGAATTTCAGTTGGTTTCAACACTTTAGTTAACAGAAACCTAATGACACTCTGCTGCTTCACATTGGTGCAAACCTGCAAGTATTTACTATTAAAAACAGTCTTGATCACGATTTATTTATCAAGGTGATTCTCCGACAGAAAGAGGTTCCTACTCAATGGTCTGAAGATGACCACAGCAGTGGTAGAAACCGGCCACCTTGATAAATAAATCGTGATCAAGACTGTTTTTAATAGTAAATATTTGTAACACATTGATCACTGCCACTCCCATAATGTATTCAAAAGTAAAAAGCTGCAAGTGTTCCGCCATCTTGTTTCATTGATTCCCTATGTTCTGTTCGTGTGACAGGTATGCTGGCCCCATTTGATGATAGTTCTAGGACACCAGCAATAAAATATAACAACAGTTAGCACTTAAGTACTTAAATTCAGCACGCAAAATTCCAAGTGCTTTTTGGTCTGCCCTCATCAGCACAACAGCTATGTCCCTCTCAAGCTACAGTCTGAGTGACTTGCCCCTTCTTCCCAACATTTACAGTATAGCTACTCATTCTGAACTTAGCTTGAATCTTCAATCCCTAAATACAGATTATCAGATAATTTGTAGAAATTGAGGGCTAATGAAGTTCCATTATGTATTTTATCATTGGAGATCTTAGAATCATATTGCAGAGCCTTTCTATGTTTCCTAGACAAGGAGACAAAATCTGTGGGGAAGCTATGTCAGCTATTTTAACAGTATATTGTACTATTGGATTTTTCTGTATAACTACGATATTTGCTTTAGCCTGATTGCCCAGAAGATAATTTTTGTATCTCTGCAGATACACCAAAACACTATGCACACAGTTAACAGCAAAGCAACCAAATTCAGATGTCAAACTTTCTTTGAAAGTATTATAATGGCAAGGTTATTATGGCTAACATAAATAGTGCAATAATATCTGTTGTCAAATACAAGTAGCTCGCAGGCAAGTTATTGGCAGACAGCTATGGCGCGAACTACAAAGCCTTGTAGCAACAGTTATGTCTAGCCACTGTGATGTCTAGGTATCCAGTGGGACTCGCTTCACCCATTATGTTGGTTCTGTCTGGCAGAATGACTACTACTTGTGTAAATTGGTAAGCTTACAGTACCAGTGTTGGCCACAAATATAATATTGCTTTCTGGCTGAAGATATGACCTATGCTAGCTGATACACTGAAGAACAGGCAAAGGCTTATGCTTAGATGGGCATTGTGCAGAGTTGCTTTAGTATGTGTGCTAAGTGTGGTGACACTGACAGATCACAGTCAGTTGGTGGAAAAGATAGCCTGACCATCCACAATTTTGAACATTTGACACCTATTTCCAATGATGACATCCAGGGTCCAACCAGGTGCTCATCTGAATGTGTTGGTTCAGATGTGGGTGCCCATGTGAAATATCAGCTGGTATGCAGGCTCTGGGCTTCGCGGGTTGGGCACAGACGATGAAGTAGCATGTAGTGCTCATACCCACATGTCAGTTTTGCTGGCTGTGACTGTCAATTGGGTTGGGCCAGTCAGAGGCAAGGAAGATTGTAAGGCTTCCTCCATTATCGTCTTAATCATCTGCATCTTGAACATACTGACCAACTGCTCCACCTCAGAACTGGTGGTCATCTGGAATGGTGTGGTGGTCAGGTGCTGAGAATGTTACACTGGCTAAATTGATCAGACTGCCTGGTGTATGGGGATCTCTCAATAGTAAAAATTGGCAGTTGGTATGTAGCCCACATATGGAAAATTAGAAAGAGTATTCAACTTTAACATCCACATTACTCCCTTGAGTGGTCTGACAGTTAATGTGGACCCAACCTCAGAGCTAGAGCTTAGTGAGAAGCACTGCAAAGGTGCTGCCTGATTCTGGCTGTGGACTTCACAGTTCCTGACTGCTAATTCAGTGTCTGTATAAACACTTGGCTAGTAAAAATGTTTCTGAGCCAAAGCCTTCATGCGATGATTGGTGGAGCAGTTGGGAGGATTTGGGGTGGACTCTGGGCAGTATAATGACCCTGCATTCCACTTATTCAACAATGGTATGCCATACTTCACTTTCAGATTTGTAGCACAAGGAAAGATGTGCATGGAAGCCAGGCTCTGCTGTTAAAGAAATAGGCCCTGCCCCCTCCTCCCCCCCCCCCCCCCCCACACACACACACAAATTTTGATGACAGTACCCAGTGAATCAATGGATCCTACATGTGGCTTGAGCTATTTCATAGGATGTGATGGGAAACTTATCCAACAACATGCTCCATTGCATTGTTGACCAGAAAGCCCACTGATCCCTAGTGACTGAAGCTAGTATCTGGACACAGAGGTAAGTGGAAGAGGGCATTAGGGTTGGGTCTTGAGCTGCAGGAATAGTCTAACATCGTGGTAGCTGCTGAGAAATAGTGGCTTCCACTTCAAACATTATATTGTCATTTCAAGAAGATTGACTGGGGTTAGAACAATGAAATGTAGGCTTACAGTCTATGATTAGATGAAATTTTCTACTTTGCAGCCACACGCAAAATTTTGTCATTCCAACAACAATGCCGAAGGGCTTCTTCTCATTTTGGGAAATATCACATGGCACCGCTGTCGACTTTTTGGAGACGTAACAACTGTTTATCTTTGCCACCAACACTTTGCTCATACAGTACCATGCCAGTGCCTTAGTGCAGTGCATGAAACATTGAGAGCAATTAAATTGCACCAATGATAATGTTTTGGAGCCTCACGCAATTCAATTTTCTCTGCTGATGGCATTTTTATGAAATAGTACCATGCCAGTGCCTTAGTGTGGCACTTTAATCATGAGTGTTACAGTTTTGCGAGGTGCAAATGTCATCAGGCATAGCACAGATTTGAAACATTGCTTCATTTGTGTAAAGGTCTTTTGGAAAGTCACAGTGCACTCAAATCTCATCCCTTTATTACACAACTCTTTCAGTGAGAGGCATAAATTTACTATAATACAAAACCTTATCCAAAATTGATCTACATTCATTCAATTTTTTTTTGAACAAGCGATGTATCTATGATGCAATATGCTGTATTGTCAGTGTGCTTTCTAAGTTGCTAAATATTTGGCTGAATACTTAATTCTAGGTGAAAGAAGTGGCTTTTCTGAAGTCAGCAGCAGAATCCAGTTTGTTAGAACTAAAGAAAAATAGCCTTAATGTTTGGAAAATGATATTCCTCGCTAGCCCTTGTCACTGCAATATCATCCAAGTAATTCACACCCCAGACCACGTAAGAAACAGATTGACCGTCCTTACGGCGGAACAGGCAACCGTAAAAATAGTTTTCCCGTCGGTCAACAGATGTCGCAGGCGACGCTACAACGCTAACTGATCTGTCCATGTCGCGGAATTGGCAACGCTGCATCTTCGGTGACGTGAATGGCGCTGATTTGTGTTCGGCTAGAGCATTGCGCGCGAAATGCATTCGTCACACAGCTGACTGTAGACCATGATCGGCTATGGTTTTTCCCGAGTTTTCAATCGAAGAATGTAGATTAGCTCCTGTAATTCTACAAACTAAGTTTATTTCTACTGTAGGGATACTTCTCACAATCATATGCGAAATGAAATAAATGAAAAGTAACACACAAATATTTCTCGTGAGTTACTGTTTAAATGCAGACTGTATTGCTGTCGCATAGGTTTTACACTCGCCTTCCATGCCGTCTATTTCCTCTTTGTTATACAGCTCTTCTGATACAGATTATGGTCTCCACGTGCAGATTGACACTAGAAAGTTTTCAAATCCTTCTCAACGTCTTTGAAATATAATTCTAAAATTTACTGACAAATATTGCACTGAGCAGTGGGTTTCGCGTCCTGACATTACCGACATAATTATTTATTTTGCATAGAGTATGTATAGGGATTAGGTGAATTATAACTACAATATATTTTTGACATTGAGACTGTAAATAAGTTTAAAAAACAGATTTTGTTTCCTCTCTACGTATTTCTGTAAGCGTTCTTAAGTATAACCACATTTTGGATTTGATTACTGTTAGTTGTAAACGAATATAATTTCATGTACTCACTTAACAACGATATCTTGGAAAAAAATAAATATTGTGAAACTTTAAATATCGTGAGTAAAAAGAAAAAAAAATCTGTGATGATAAACATCTTAACTTTGCGGTCAGCACATCTACTATTGTCACAAGCAGTACTGTTTTGCTCAGATTTAACACATTACTTCTTTCTAGTTAAACGTGGTAGAGTGATCAAGTAAAGGCAGCGAAACTTATTTGTGCAGCCTAACGGAGGATCTTTATTTGGTACTTAAATACAATATGAATAAACTACATATTTTTTATAATTTTCAGTTTTGAGACAGTTCTACTACACTTGTCTTTGAACATTGTTCTGCAACTGTAATACAATTTACATTTCCCAAGGTGATTCAAAATGAAAAGTCTGTGTTCTCCACATTCCTCATCGTCCAACCAGTGAAAGTTTTCAAGTTTTGATTTGATGTAATTAACAATCCTAAACTTTATATTTCTCTTATAAATAAACTGTAAAAAACAGGACTCATATGCCTGTAAAGACATTTCAATAATGTTGCTAAACTCAACAGTTGGAGCGCTGAGTCCCACTGAAGAATGACACAAATTCCCAGTTGCGTATTTTTTATGGAGAATAAATAATTCCCTCTTCTCTTGAAGCTCACTGCTACAAGTAAGTGTCCAAACAACCATACCTTTCGATGCATATGTGTGCTACGTAGCCAGCAAAATATGCTACTGAACACCGTTCAGAGGAAAGGTCTTGCTGTGAGGAAGACAAATACTCGTCGGTCTCGGTGGTACTCTCTTCTTCATCCGTAGAGGAACCAGGGGTGTTCGGAATTCCGACGTTTCCAGAGCTCTCCAACAGCAGAGATTCGTCACCTTCTTTTTGCAACATACAGTTGTTCAGTAACAGCATCTTGTCAGTGTCATTCTCACAATTTGAAGCGTCAGAAGGCTTCATTAGTGAGTTAACAGTGCTTGTTCGGAACAAGCACCTTAGTATTCTAACTGTTGGATTACGGTTGTAGCCTCCTTTCTGACGGTACACAGAAAATAAATTCTCGAGAGCATCTTGATTCAATCTGCTGGTCAGTAAAAATTTAATGCCGACAGTTTGTTCCTCAAGAAAAAAACTGAGCAATAGCATTCACAGTCTGGATTAAACCCGTAATGCATGTTGGTGTCGTTATTTTACCTGCCCTTTTTTCAATTTCATTTATGGTACTTAAGACATCCTTTGCATTCTGTAGCGTTTCCATTACTACTGGGCATTGTTCTGATAATGCACACCTATATGGATTAGAGGAAAATGCTGTCCTGCTGTTCAAAACGTCAAACAAATTGTTCGTAAATTCTATAAAAGTGGCTGTGCTCTCTGCTGTATCACTCTGCAATTCTTTAGTCGCTACACAAGTTCTGATAGCTGCAGCAACAGAGTGGCTGAGGACCTGGACTGCGATTTTAACATTCATTTTCTGGAATGAATAAAGTTGCAAATGACTATCAGTGAGTTTTACCACCATTCTGCTTTTTTTGCTCTTCTTATCAATGTCATATGTTTTCCTGACATCTTCGAATGAAACAACAGCATTGTTGAAAATGAAGTCGCCACTAAGCAGATTGTTTCGTATGCTTTTGAATAAATGTGGGACATCATAAATGTAAAACAATTTCTGTCCATTTACAATAAAATAAGGTTTTTCAGGCGTAACATGTAAATGCTTCACAACACTTCGATTACTAGCTCCCTGATCACAAACGACTAATTTTGGCTCTAGGTTTACATTTTGCAATAAAATAATTAGTTCCTGTAAGAGTCCCAATAAATCCGCATGTTTTACTCCTGAATTAGACAAAAAATATGAAACAGGCAATTTCCAGCTACTGTAGATGCGTCTAATCATAAAAACAAGTGCATAATTTGCAGGAAGTGGTTTCCTTCCCCTATCACCAAAATCTTCTAGACCTTCTACTAAATCAAGATCTTTTGAATATTCCAGATGACGCATTATCGACATCTCATCAAAAGATACTACACATGCCTTTTCTAAATAAGTCTGTGCCTCAAATTTCTTGCTAAGTTGACTAAAAAGGTTTTTGTTAAACCCTGGTAGAAATTTTGTGACGCCAATCCATCGTCTAATTGTGGACAGTCCAGGTAATACGATACCCAATTTTCGCAAAAATTTATATGCTGCAGGAGATTTGTAAAACAACATCAGAGAGAGATTTTTCTCGATAGAAGACCACGGAGGTTTTTTGCTCTGGCACCGCATTGCGGCCAGTGCCCTGGAGTAATCAGATGGGAAGCAGAAACTGCTTAACACATGGGCAATATTATTTGAGCTCCTATAATGCAAAAATCTATTCTTAACTTTTGACAAGTAGGAAGTTTTGTTTTTCAGTGATCTGTTCATTTTATGTATTTTCTGTTTCAGTTTTTGCTTTCTTGGAGTATCCTCATCTTCATGACGTAGCATACAGAGCTTTCTTTTAACTTGTCTCGCAGGCATTTCTATGATTTCTTTCAGGTATGGAAATGGTTCACACTTTTGTGGTGTCGCATTTGTTTCTACCAGAAGGTGACAAGCTGCACTGTATGTTCTCCTTGGAATGTTCACTTTCGGTTCAGGTGATGACAAACTATTCTTATCACTAGTTCCCTCACATACTGCAGAAGATGTAAATTTAGCAGGAACTGCTGTGTGTATAAGCCGTTGTCTCGTACTGTTCATGAATGACTTTTCATCAAAATGGACATCACACAGGAGACTATTGCGCAGTTTTCCTGGGTCCATATCCAGCAGTTTGACATTGCCTGTAGCAATAACTATCTATCAGAAAAATACGATATATGTATATACCATTAACACATTTAGTAGCTCAGTCTGCATTAGCATGAGAGAAAGGAATCTTTCATTAAATATTTGCTAAGAGGGATCTTTGTGTGCAACCATTTTTGGACTTTAAATATTATGATTAATTCTGGGAATGTGGTACCATGGCGTTTTAAGCCTGGTCAACACTGAGCGAACTAAAACAGGAAAAACTGCATTCTCGTATGTGTAGGCGAATTTGAGCAAACGACATTCTGTCGTGTTTGGTTCGTAAACTTTACTCGGTGCCCACAGTGCCTCTGAAGTTCCTGCAAAAGTTAAGAAACACTTGATTTCTAACCTCTTCTGCGTGACATTACTTGCTTCGTAATTAAAAAAAAAAAAAAAACATTGCCTATAATGTTGTTTCCCCTTTAGTGCTGAGCTTTTCACAGTGAGAAACAACTAAGTAGCGAAAGTATAACATCAATGTTTGCAAGTGTTTGCGTGATGAAATGCTGATTCTGTAGTGTTCAATTCCATTCACCACTGCGAGACAATAACATTCAGTGTTTTTCGGTACGCATTCGGTAGTGTTCGTTAGTGTTCAGCTGGCTGTCGGTTTTTGAGCAAAGCATCAAAAGAAGTTTGCCTCGTCTCCCCTTTGGCGTTACCAGCACGGAGAGTACTCGTCTTCTTGCGAACTGCTTTATGTTGCTGCTAGTAAATTTCCTCGTCAGGTGTAATGAGAAGCCAGCGAAAGGCGTCAACCGACATATGTGCAAAATTCTGGAATAAATCTAAAGAAGGCTGGAGCTGCAATTCAGTGTTAAGTGCACTGGCACTGCTTCCAAGCGTTTCACATCTACGTAACAGATTAAGCCACCAACATATTTATTTTCCTACGCCACTTTGTTTGCTTTGTCAAAACCAGCGGGCAAAATAATCTTATCTCAATATCAAAGATTTACATCGTAGCTGTAACTAGAAGTTTTCGCGGACAGGAAAAATGCCGCCGTCCGTATGTGCACCGCATCCACAAGATCATTATCCACATCTGCCAAGTTGCTTGTCCGCATTCTCAGATATTAACGTTTTGTAAAGCAGTTTAACCCACCACTGCTCTGATAAGAGACTTGTGCCTGGCCTGAAGTTCTGTCAGCTGATGCCTGCACTCAGTTACGATGCGAATTAAGGCTGGACATATTTCAGTGACAGTCATTTCAAATTTCATTACTTTTACTTTGCATGTAACTTATCGTAAATGATATAAGAGTGGCACAAAACGATTGATTTTGGATTGTTGTTGAAAGGGGGCTGCAAACGCGGTAATATACAAGTGAAAGCGTGTTTTTCGAGCAAATTTTTGCGGTGTCAACTTTGAAGAGCCACAGACTGCGAACCATAATTATGTTAAAAATTTACTTTGTACAGTTTAAAGATAACCCGCAAATATTCGCAACAGACGTACGCTGTTATCTGCAACACAGTTATTACTGGGGATATCGGCACTCGCGCAGTCCTGTTACTGTAAGTAGTGTTGTTTT
The DNA here is from genome assembly GCF_021461395.2 of Schistocerca americana. NCBI lineage: Eukaryota > Metazoa > Arthropoda > Insecta > Orthoptera > Acrididae > Schistocerca > Schistocerca americana. Next base: position 524,446,600 of record NC_060126.1, read on the forward strand.
CGAGTGAAGGCTGTGTGAGGGTTATTAGCGCACAGATAAAAAAAAAAAAAAGCTACGCTCGTTCTCTTCTATTCTCCTCCCTTCATTCCAGTATAAACGCTTGTTCACACGTATAAACGAATGGCAGTGAACATCGGCGAAGTATCTATGAATACTCATTTGCAGCATTGTAAACGAGGTTTTACACTCGTTCACTTCCTTAGCTCTAGTATATACCAGGATTTAGAGGGACCGATGACCTAGCAGTTAGATGACGGCTATTATTCATTTATTTCACTGTTGTGGTTTCAGCTCTAGAGCCATTTTCAAGTACGAAGGGAAAGGTCTTGTAAGGTAATGCTTCTTAAATTGTTTACCAAATGTTACCACACTATGCTTTGCATTTTGTTATCCATATCTTATATTGGTTTCAGTTTTCACATTGCACACAAAAATGCCTCTACAGCTAAAATTACGATAGTGAAGTGAATAAACAGTTCAAAAAAGTCCAAATCGCAGCAATGATTTCTTTTCAAAATTATATCATATGATTCTTGTACAGGAAGGGCTGCCACGTTATATCAGAATATAAGATGGACAAAATTTAGATAGGATCGAATGCTTAGGGCTCTTTATTAGTTCTTACTCGTAACTAATTTATTGATTTATGTGAATTTAAAATCCACTCGCGTAACCTTTCTTTATCTTTGACGGGAAATCTGAACAATTTCAATTCAGGATTTGTTCTTCTACTCCTCCCACAGTTGATATAATCGCAGGCCCTCGGCATGACGACTCGATCCACTACCACTGGTATGTCAGAAACAGCTGTACTTCACAGACGCCAAATAGTGGAAAGCTGCACGCGTTCGGCTGATGTTGCCACATGTTTCACAGAACGGAATGCCATCTAGTGGTTGATTCCACAAGTAAGGGTGTGACGCTGTTGCCGCCTGGTGGCCGTTCCCTGACAAGGGTTGCCTGCTAGACCAAGCGATGGGGCAATCTGTTTCTTAGTGATCTGGGTTCACACACTGCAATATAATGTGGATGAGTTTCTCTAAGTGCTTTTGAAATATTGTGAGAGCACTTGCAACTCCGAATGCTCATGAAATCCCCAACGACGTGTTTGATTCTAGTGTCTTCATAACTGCATTCACAGGCATTTGTAACTATGTGTCTACTATGTTGGAAGAATAATAGCATACAGTTAATTTGATTAGTGTCTCTTCAGGGTGCATAATACAATATAGGATTGCAATATATTGTACCAAGTGTCGCTTTGAAGTTGTCACAAATGCATACAGTCACATTAGGTTTTTAATAAATGCTGTAAGCAACACCCACTGCCTTGATCAGGCCAGGGAGACTACACCTATAGATTGTTATCAGTAAAGTAGTATTTTCACAGCATCACGCAAGGGAGGCTCAATAGAGGTGTAGCTGGGCTTACAGTTTTAAAGACATATGAACACAAACATATGCTACACACATCCCAGCATGGGTTTGAACAACTGCCCACACGTTTGATGTAATGTAAGTAGGTCATTGTACCTCGAAGCCTTATTAAGTTGATTGTGGATATGGAAACCAAAGAGTGAAAAGCAGTCCAACCCATTAACATCAGTTGACAGTGGAAAAGCCACCACTAATAATGTTAGAGTTTTACAAACATTCTTGTACCTACCTGCAACACCGTACAGGTTTGGCTGATGAGTGACATGGACTGGTTGTCACGTGTGACCACTCACTGCTGTGGGGCTCTGAGCACTGACGAGCCCATAGTCCGGTCCATCTCCGAGTTGATGAGTGACACTGCCCCTCCTGAGTCAAACTGGAACCCAGTTTGACATGTGCTGATTTCCAGCAGTGTTATGCACTGTGCACATCAGTGTGATTCTGTGCAGTGGTACACCATATTTCATAACCATTGCTAAATGGCTGAGACACAGAGCAGCCAGGTCTCCCTTCCAGGTGCAAGTATAGTACAGTGCATTGCAATTGAGTCACTGCTGCAATAGATGGCTACTATAGCTGTATAGATGCTTTATGTGATGTTACTGGCAATTATCATTTACTACAGTTTGAGGCTTAGACAACTCTGGATGTTACTTGTACCAAACGGGAATGATAGCGACCTATGTGCCCTGAGCCATGGGCATTAAAACCATTGTAGGGTGCTAGTGCTAAGTACTGTTCAGCTATCTACATGACTGCCTATTATTGACTTCTTGCTTTGTAACTGTTAGTCAAAATGAGAGGATGACACTCTGTTGCCACCTGAAGACTGAATCACTCACTGCTGTCTAGTAATTTTGCTGATTTTGTGTTTTGATTGTTGCCAATGGTTCAACTAAAAGCTTCAGCATCGTCTCCTCCACTACAGTCATTTAACAATTGTGAGGTGGGGGATACACTTTCATGTTGTTTCTTTGATTACAATGAGGTTAGTAAAACTGTTGATCTTACCTCTGCATATGCTCTATTACTGTTACCATAAAGTCAGTTATGAAGTGGCCCAGAAGGTATGACCATTCCCTGACCCCAGTGATAGTTATGATTTTCTGAACAAATATTATGACTGTTGAACTCACACTTTAGCAGCTCATCCCATTCTCTTAATTTCCTACCTTTTTGCAATTTCTTTGGTTTTAACTTAAACCTATAATGAAAAAATTACAGTCAGAGTTAATATCTGCCCTGGAAATGTCTTACAGTTTAAAATCTGTTTCCAAAATCTCTGCCTTACCATTACATTATCAATTTGAAACTTTCCAAGGTCTCCACATCTCTTTTGTGTATACAATCTTCTTAACGATTCTTAAACCAAGAATGATTACAGTATGATTAAAGTATGCTCTGTGCAAAATTCTACCATGTGGGTTCCTCTTTCATTCCTTTCCACCAGTCCATATTCTCCTGCTATTTTTCCTTCTCTTCCTGCCCCTGCTATGAAATTCCAATGGGCCTTAATGGCTGGAGAGAGTAGCCTTGTGTGCAAGAGATTTTGTTGATTGAATGTTCTGCTCCTTAGGAAGATCTTTATCCAAAAGCTTAAATATTTCTAGTTCTGTTTGCATTGTGACTCAACAGCTCCTCTATGTGGTGTGTAGCAATCTATCCTTCCCTTGCTGATGTTATCCCAGCCTGGACTTTCCATTGTTTAAAAATAAAATCAGCATGTGACAACAGTGCTGAAGAATAGCTTGAGTAGGTGTTAGATGTGGATCGTGATACAGAACAGAGTAAAAGGTAGAACTGACAATTGTAACAACATAATATATGGAGTACATAGACAATCACAATAAAATAAATAAGTACAGGAGAGACAGATGAACTGAATGAAACAGATGGAGTGAGAAAATCATGAGGATTAAGTGAGGTTTTGAAGGGGGAAAGAATTAAATTGTGTTTTATCATTTAAATTGGATCAGGACTGTGAGTCAGCCCTAGAGGCAACATTTCACCTGGTAATCACTGAAAGATACTTGATGATGATGATGATAATGTAAGGCTTTTTAACTATCTATTAAGGGCTGAAAACTGGGCAGAGGTCTATAAAGAAAATGATGCAAACTACATTTTTACTTACTTCCATGAAACATTTCTCCACCACTTCAATACTGCATTTCCACTGAAATCCAGGAAAATCAGAAACAAACACATAAACTCATGGGTAACAAAAGGGATAAGGATTTCCAGCCAAAAAAAGTGTGACTTAAAAAATCACACGAAACAACATGAAGTCGATGATCAGTTTAGGTCATATTGTAAGACCTATTTTGCAATCTACAGAAAAGTAATCCAACAAGCAAAAAAATTATACAATGATAAATTTATAAAGGAATCTAACAATAAAATGAAAGGCTTGTGGACATTTGTAAAAATGAAACAAACAGTAAGCAGCATGTTATAAACAAAACATTAAAACTAAACCTAAATGATGAAGTCACATCAGATGCCCAAAAAATAGTAAATGGTTTTAATGACTATTTTAGCAAAATAGCAGAAAACCTGATAAAAACTGGCACAGACCAAATACTCAACACCAAACACTAATAGTAACCACACCAGTACAGGCATCAATGTTTCTTCACAAAGTCTACAATACTGAAGTACTTACAGCTATAAAAGGACTAAAGAATAAGTACTCCAGTGGCAGTGACAACATTCCTGATTTAATTGTAAAGAAATATGGAGAATCCATTGTAGAACCCCTAACCCACATAATAAATGCATCCTTTACAAATGGAGTTTTCCCTGACCTACTAAAGACTTTTAAAATTACCCCACTTCACAAAAAGGGCCCTAAAAATGATGTAGCCAATTACAGGCCCATAGCATAACTCAGCTCATTCTCAAAAATATTTGAACAATGATTTTACACCAGATTGGAAGACTTTACTAATAAACTATCCTTATTAACAAAACACCAGCATGGTTTTAGAAAGCAAAAGACAACTACCACAGCTATTTATGAGTATCTCAACAAAACCTTAAAAGCACTGGATAATAAGGAAATCACTACTGGTATCCTTTCAGATTTATCCAAAGCCTTTGATGTAATTGACCATACCATACTCCTTAAGAAGCTAGCAGATAAAGGTATAAGAGGAGTTGCAAACAAATGGTTAGAATCTTACCTGTCAAACATATTACAAAAAGTTAAAATTAATTTTGAAAAAAAGAATACAACCACCCATCAATGTAATGTCCACTCCTCTGACACAATGCCTATTAGATATGGTGTGCCACAAGGCTCATTTCTGGGACCCATACTGTTTCTGCTGTACATTGATGACATAAGCATGAAGCTTGCTACAGGACATACCACACTATTTGCCGATGACACGAGTATACTAATAACAGATACTGATACAGAGGACCACAACCAACAAATTAAACCGCTTATGTCGTCACTCAGCAAATGGTTCAATGAGAACAAACTGATTATAAATATAAAGAAAACAACGTACATTAACTTCAGACTCTCATCCCAAAAACAAGAAATGCCCGATGTGATTCTAAATAACCAAGAGCTTAAGTGTGTGGACTCTGTCAAGTTTCTTGGCAAATGGCTTGAAGAAAAGCTTAAGTGGGAGACTCATAAATTATATCTCAAAAAAGCTATCAACTGCATGTTACATTTTAAGGATGCTAAAAAAATCAGTCACAAAATCTGTTTTTATACATGTATATTACGCTTACTTCCACTCTACATTACAGTATGGAATCATATTTTGGGGAAACTCACCTGGAGGTAGATATATTTTCAAAATGCGAAAAAAGGCAATACACATAATATGTAACCCAAGAAGTAACAAACCATGCAGACAACATTTCAAAACAAATGGTATTATGACACTGCTCTCTGCTTACACTTATAATATCGTCTCATTTGTCAAGTCATACCTGTTAAACAATGACTGCACATTAAAATTCAATGGAGATATTCATAACTATGCAACAAGGCAGCAATCTGACCTACATACGATTCAGTCCAGAACTACCTGCTACCAAAAAAGTGTTTTAAATGTTGGGATACAAATGTATAATAATTTACCAAATCAAATCAAAACAACAAAGAACCCAAGAGCCTTCACACATAAGTTAAAAAAATATCTCTTGGACCATTGCTTTTATGCAGTTAATCATCGTTTTGAAAGGGGTTAAACTTGTAAACAATTTTATGATAAATGTTCAGTTAGGTCTGAAAATTATATACTGTGCATGTCTATGAAATATACTGGATTATTACATACTGTGCATGTCTATGAAATATACTGGATTATTTTACTCTAACATTTGTATTGGCTATTTTTATTTTACTATACAACATTTGTATTTACTGTTTTGTTAAAGATAGCTAACTTACTCATTACAAAATAATGTAAAATGAATTTATTAAAAATTACTTGCAAATATGTTCTCTTGACCTGTCCAATATCATATGTACAACCGTACAATTCTATGATTTGTATTAACTGTTTTGTTTAAGATAGATAATTTCATTGATACAAAATAATGTAAAATCAATTTGTAAAAATTACTTTTAAATAGCTCTCTTGACCTGTTCAATATCATATGTACAGCTGTACAATACTATGATTGCCTGGATCAATAAAAATACAATACAATGCAATACAATACAATACAATGTGTGTTCATGCTGTGGTGCAATTGTTAATAGTGCACAATTGTTTTTGATTTTTTTCATAGCTGTAGTTCAGCTCCAACAAAGACAAAAAGTCAGTCATCAACTGAAGAGGGAAACGCTTGTTTGGTTATTAAGTGAGCCAAATAAAGATTTTCCTGTGCAGCCAAGGACTGACTTTTTATCTTTGTTGATAACTGTTAGTGAGAACACTAAATAATTGAAATTTACAGCATCTCTAATGGTATACTCCCAGCATACAGCTCCATCATGTTGAATTTTTAATCTGCTGGTTAACCCTTTCAGACCTAAATTTTTTCTGGAGGAGGGAAAATTTTTATTGATGTGTTAATGCTCTTAGGTGATTTTTTAATGTTTTTAGATGCAAGATTTACACAAAAATATGTACCCACTTTCAAAACATACTTTGTACACTTCACTTCATTTAAGTACTAAAACAACTAATTTCAAAATATTATCTATTGTAATAAATAGTAAAATGATCATTCAATAATTATCATGCTAACTAACAATAACAATATTCAGCTATACAATAGAATACAGGGTGTCCCACTCAAACCTCCTTTATATCAAGGACCCAGAAGAGAAAAACAACAGTAGATACAGCAGTGAAAAATGCACCACATTGTAGAGCATATCAAAGATCTTATATTCCCACGTCAGAAGTGCCAAGTATTGTCGCCAGAGTGCAGCATGATCGTATGAAGTGAAAATGGTGATGTCACAGCAGTGTGCTTTGCAGAAACAAAATCGCCAATTACCGTGCAAAGAAATTATTGTCATGTGTATGAATGTGATCCACCTGATGTGAAAACAATTAAGAAATGGTATACGGAGTTTCTGGTAACAGGAAGTGTTCTGAAACATTCTGGCGGTGCACGTTACAGAGTTTCAGAAGAGACAGTGGAGGACATCAGACAAACGTTTCCCAGAAGCCCTTGTAAGTCAATTCATCAAGCATCTAGGCAACTTGACGTACTTCAATCAACACTGCGTCATGTAGTTCACCAGCGTCTTTGTATGTGTGCTTACAAAGTGCAAATTCTGCAACATCTGACACCGAACGACAAACCGTGCCAACAACAATTTGCTGCGGATAGGCTGCAGCGTATTGATATGGATGCCAGCTTCCTGGAAAGATGTTTATTCTCAGATGAGGCAACCTTTATATATCAGGAAGGGTTAATAGGCATAATTTTTGGATTTGGAGTTCAAAAATCTGCACATTGTCATTGAACATGTTCGTGATAGCCCTAAACTAAACGTCTGATGTGGGCTAGTGCACGACATGATTGTTGGTGCGTTCTTCTTTGCAGAACAAACAATGAATGGGTCAATGTATCTGGACATGTTGGAGCAGTTTGTGTACCCTCAGATACAAGGCTTGCAACCCAACATCGCTTTTCAACAACATGGAGCTCCACCGCATTGGTAAACAGCTGTTCGTAAGTTCCTGGATAGTAAATTTTCCAGTCATTGGATCAGACATGGAGGACCCATTGCCTGGCCACCATGTTCACCGGACATTCCGGACATTACGCCGACTCATTTCTTCATGTGCAGATTCATGAAGGACCACATGTATGTGACCAAAATGGATGATATTCCTATGTTGTGACATTGTATCACTAATGCGATTGCAACAATAACAGAGGAAATGCAAAGAACTTGGCAAGAAATTGAATATAGACTCAATATTCTTTGTGCTACAACACATGTAGAGGTTTATTGATGATAAGTAAATAAATTCTTTGAGATGCTCTGCATTGTGGTGCATTTTTCATTGTCGTATCTACTGTGTTTTTTTTTCCCTTGGTCTTTGAAATCAGGGAGGTTTGAGTGGGTCACCCTGTATAGTGAACCGAACACATTCACATATTCTCATGGTCACAAGCTGCTACATGCTGTGACGAGCTGCTGATTTTTCATAGTGTTGCTCAACGGTTGGCAGCACTTGCATATGATGGAAAGATTGAGCATTCACAAATGTGTAGCTCAGGTTTCCCCAGGGAAAAAATACTTCTGTTGCAGTGAATACACAGTAAAATTTAATGTACACAACTGTAGCGAGAGGGTCAGAAAGGGTTAAAACTTAGGTGGTAGCTCATCTTTTTGTATTGGTGTCACAGATTTTATTGCTGCAACATTCTAAGGTATGTCATCTTTAACTAAACTCAGTGAGTATGATGCGGCTATTGAGAACCTTCTATATCAGTCTTAATGGACTTTACAACTACTAAACCAGAATCGGTACTAGAGCCAGTAAAAAGACTATCACCTTAGAGAAAGAACTCAGTTGTAACCAAACATTAAGAAAAAGAAAATTGTAACTGATCATCTGCAGATATTGGGAATTATGTCTCACTGTCATATGTTGTCATGAGTTGAAATAAAAGACTGTGCATTTCAGCTGCTCAGCTAACATTATTTAGCCAAATATTTGCATCCTTCCTTGATGGTTACTTTGTTTATGTATTCATCTGAGTACAGTAGCTTACATTACTAATGTCAATTTAGACAAACAAAGATGCACTTAACATCCTGCTCATGTGTGTCACTTTGATGTAATAAATCCGAGAACATATATGTAAGAGAGAACTATAATATTACTGGCACATTTTACGGGCATGAGTTAATATGTTGTGTCTGTTGTTATTGAGCACTCCATTAATACCGTACTAGGTTAAGGTGAAAATTGCTGAGTCCTGCACGAATATAGTATCATTATGAACAAATTTTTGAGATGAAATTGTGAACATACAGTTTGTGTCAGCAACGAGTGACGGTGTATTGCTTCCAAACATAAGACACTGAATACAGTTTATCTACAAAAAATAGGTACTTTACGTAAAGCTCTTGTGTTGGATTGAGATTTTGAACTCTGAAAGTAACGTTTATGGCAGTAAAACATATTTCACAGTTGTAGATAAAAGAAGCGATACATAGAATTTGCTGGTACTGTGTGAACACACTACTGGAGTTTAGGTACGAGACTGACTTTCTTTTGCACATTTCGTTTCTTTGTGATCTGATGAAATACCCAGTATAAAAACTAATGATAATTTTTACGGAAATGCTGAAGTGTAAAAGTGGTGACAACTGTAGTATGTAAGTTTTCTCTCATTTAGCTGTAGATAATTTCATATATGAATATGTGTTCTTATTGTATTTAAATAATTTTACATGTTATTACTTTAAAGTCATATACAGTTTTCTATGGGCCTTTTCACAGTAGCTGCATAATACAAAGCAGAAAAATGTATAATGTACACTTTGTATAATTCTGTGAGTAGATTGCATTGACTTTAATCTATAGACATAAGCTACAACTTTCTTTTTGTTTTCAAATAGAATTACTAAATTTCAATTACGAAGACGCAGGTTTTGTCACTTCAAAAGCTGATGATATACGCGCAGTTTAATACTGCATTTTAAATTCTGCAAATGAAATTCTGTATCCTACATTTGTTTAGTACAGATACTGGTTAAAACAATGTTGCTGTTTTCTAACTGTAACAAAGGTAAATATACGTTTCTATGGCTGCTTCAAACATTAATGTATACTGAAGTTGTTCAGGAAAAAAGGAAAAAAAAAAGTGCTGAACTGGGTGGGCAAGTATGGCAAGATAAGTGTTTCTTACATTAAAATCCTATAATATATATTTTTTAAATTATTCATTACTGTTTATTACATTGATACTTGTTTTAGCCAAGCATGCCCCATGCATTCGTGCTGAGTGCATCTAACAGAGTCATCTAAGAGTAGGAGCAGTAAAATAGAAGTGGAACACAATATATAGTTTTTAAAAGAGTAAACCGCCATTTGACTGTGTATCATTATATTTATCTTCTGTAGTATCCAGACTTCGGCTTTTATGACTATCAAGTACAATGCTAAAAGTTGTTAGGCCATTATTAAGTCATATCTGTTAAGGCCTTAACAGATATGCTTTAGTAATGGACTAACAACATTACCAAGGTACGATGCTTAAAGTTGTTAGACCCTTATTAAGTCATATCCATTGTTAAGTCATATCTGATGAGGCCTTAACACATATGACTTAGTAATGGGTTAACAGCTTTTAGCATTGTACTTGATAATAGCATAAAAGCCGAAATCTGGATAGCACCGAAGATAAATGTAACAACTTACAGTGAAAAGGCAGTTTACTTGTTTAAAATGTATTGCACGATTGTGGATCAATGCAATCAAAAACAATATATAGTGTTTAAGAAGCATCCATATTAGCAGTGAGACAAACATTTTGTTTACTTAATATTAACGTTGTCTGAATTTTGTAAGAATGTAGTAGTATGTTCAGAATGGTTGATATGTAAAACCACTTCATTAACTTTGTCATATTATAAGAAGAGTTATCAGATAACAGAAGTTAGTAGTGAAACTTGTTGGACAAGAAGTAGAAGGGATAATATGTTGGTACTCAGAGAGACAGAGTCATTTACAAACTTCCAGTGGGAACGCCTCGTTTGAGTTGTTTTGGGCACAGAAACTAAGTAATTCAGTTCTGCTGCAGAATTTTTGTGCCAGATAAAAGACGAATTGTGTTTTAAGTCATTTGTGGAATACTGTTGACAGTGTAGTCTCTGATTGTTTTGCAGGCACGATTAGAGTTGAAATATTTATTTTAATGACTTCTTCACTGACAATCAAAACTTCAGTAAATGGCTACAAGTAAGTAGAGTTAAGTTTATGTATACTGTTCTGTAACATTTCTCTCTAGAACTCAAATATTTACGTTAAAATGGCTGGCGTTTTGTCGTGTAGTAGCTAGTCATCTCGCTTCGTGACAGTGGAGAAGGAGCAGTTGATCTTAAAATTGAAAGCTGTTCTGGCAACAGGACAAGCAGAATCAGAGCAGCTGAGAGCTGCAGTTGGCATTAATGACGTTAGGGTAGGGTAGGCCAGTGGAGTGTGGTCAAACGTGAGATTCAGGGGATCCTGCAATGTTGCTAGCTTTTGTCTAGTTGTCGTCAACAGCTTCATTGCTCTGAAGACTGAGGAGAAAATAGTACAGACAATCCAAAGAATTCGGGAACAATTGGGCAAAGCAGGAAAACAGTTTCAACGGAAGGCTAATAGAAAACCGAGAAGATCCTTCTGCTAAGAAGTGTTCCCAGGAGGAGAAAGTCCAAATTTGTAGGTATTCCCCGAGTAGTGACTACCGATCGATATTCTTTACTATCCGAACGCAGGGCTCAGCTACGCCACCTGCGACTCGGGCCATCCGGGGAAAGGTCTCGGTCGAGACGAAGTGGTACTCATTGTGTGTGTGGGTGGTGGTGGCAGTAACAATTTCGACGATAATACCAACTACGTAATTAATCGTGACGTCAGATACAACAGTGACGATGTTCCTCATCGAAATTTCGAGACTGTGTCACGAGCCACGGACGAAGTGTCTGTTCGAACGTGTAAATGTAGAGGCTCAGGATTCCTCCAACGGGACAGGGTGCACGTATACTGTCCGACGAACTAAATTTCGAGACTACGGAAAGTGGAAGGTCGTCGAGCACCGATTTCAATTTGGTTAACAGTTACTGAGCAACGATTTGGGATCGGTGGAAAGTTAACTAGAAAAAGGTACTGGGCGGTACTGTGGGAAAATGAATCGGAAGAGTGGTTCACTGGAAGGAAGAGTGGGTACTTTTGGGAAGGGAGTGGAAGTAATTGACAGTATACCTTAGTCACATGTACAGGCTCGAGGACTAATTGCTGCCGTTTAGATCAAAAGATACGTAGCAAAATAAAAGTGGTAGACGAGATAAGCGACGAAGCCGACACAGACTGCAAATAATCTTTAGGCACAGAATGAGGAAGCACAACCAAATGCGGCAGTAAAGCCACAGAACGACGGAAAAACTGTGGCAAAAATGGCAGAGAATAAAGTGTATCGCGTTTGCCGAGGAAATAAATTAGTCGGGACTCGGAATAAACCGACATCTAACAGAGGGCAGGCGGCCTATAAGCCGCGAATTGCGAGAACAGTAGGCGAGGCAGAACCTCGGAACGCGTGGGCACGTCAGACGCCGAGCTGTCGGCGCTACTGGCCGGCAGCTATGTGAAGAGAAATGCAACGAATGTCGCGTTTTACTCCAATAAACAGAACAGTTACTCTTTTCCTTCAGTGACTTTTATCATCGTGCAGTTCTCACTCGCGATACGTGACAGAGCTGTTCGTAATACGATCGAGACCAGTCAGATTTTCCTCCGGTGAGTGTCAGTTTTTAGAAGGGCGCACAGTAGCGTACGGCTGGTCGCGTCACCGCCTCCCCTGGCGAGGTCTCGAATGCGGAGACGTCGGCGCGGAATGCGACGACGGCACCGAAAGCGACGACGTCGGCGAAGTGGAGAGCGACGTCGGCTCCGAGTGGGTGGGCTCCGGCAGGCGCGCCGGGGGCGGCGAGTGGCGCCGACGCACTGCCGGCGCGACGGGCGCGACGGAGACGCCGGCGGCGACGTTGCGCACCAGCTCGAAGCGGCGCGGGGGCGGCTGCGGGCGCGGCCGGTAGGCGGGGGCGACGTCGGGCGCCTGCAGCGACACCACCGACAGGCAGCTCTCCAGGTCGAGCCTCGCGCTCGCCCGGACCGGGGGCGGCGGCGGGGGCGGCGGGCGCAGCACCGGCGGCGGCGGCGGCGGGGGCGGGCGGGCGCTCTGCGGGGGCGGCGCGCGCGCCGCCGGGCTGCTGCGCGCCGGGGGCGGCGAGTCCAGCTTGAAGGAGGTCCAGCTGTCGCGCGCGCCGATGGCGGCCCAGACGCTGCAGCCGGCCGCCTCGCCGGCCAGCGGCGGCATGTGCACGGGGGCGGGCACCAGCGCCGCGTCGTCGCGGTCCGGCGGGTGGCGGCTGGCCAGCCAGCGGTCCCAGCGCGGGGGCGGCAGCCGCGACGTGCCCTGCGGCCGGCCGCTCGACATTCATTGTGTGGCAGGCGGGAAGATTCGATACGTCTGTTTGCGTGGCCATCTGCCGCAGCAGCTGTTAAAATCTGTCAGTATCGGTTATCCGTCCCGAGCTGACGGCAATTTAATTAAAAAGAATTACACCAGACGCGTTTCGCTTTTATTTCTAAAGCATCTTCCGCGGTTATTCTGCAAATTTGATACGTACGTTTGTAAATTTTTTGTCGTTTTAGGTTAAACACAGCGTTTTGTTTACAAAGTCGGTGTGCGAGCTACTTACGGTGTTTCTTCACACATTCTGCTCCTTTCCTCCTCGCTGGCCGGCCGAAGTGGCTGTGCGGTTAAAGGCGCTGCAGTCTGGAACCGCAAGACCGCTACGGTCGCAGGTTCGAATCCTGCTTCGGGCATGGATGTTTGTCATGTCCTTAGGTTAGTTAGGTTTAACTAGTTCTAAGTTCTAGGGGACTAATGACCTCAGCAGTTGAGTCCCATAGTGCTCAGAGCCATTTTTTCCCTCCTCGCTAGCAGCGGCTGACGTCGAAGGACTTCGATTCCACATTTGCACTCGCCAGTTTTTGCCATTCTGCAGTATTTCTTGCGCCGCATTATTTACACTTCATTTTGGCAAACAGTTTCCCATTACGCACAGTAACAGTGTTTATGTCTGTTCGTTTGTTTCTGTTCACGTTGTGAGTAAACAGACGAAGACGCTGTTACTGTAAGGAATGAGAAATGTTTTACAAAAGTGAAGTGTAAATAATGCAGCGTAAGAAACGCTCCAGAATGACAGTAACTGCCAAGTTCAAATCTGGAATCCCAGTCTCTTGACGTCAACCGTTGTTAAGCGAGGAGACAAGGAGCAGTATATGTAAAGAAACACCGTAAGTAACTTGCACAGCAACTTTATAACAAAACGCTGTTTTTACCCTAAAACATCCAAAAATTAGAAACGTGTGTATCCAATTTGCACAATAACCGCGGAAGGTGCTTTATAAACAAAAGTGAAACGCGTCTGGTGTAATTCTTTTTAATTAAAGTTGTCATCTCGAAACGGATAACCAATAGTAACACAGACAGATTTAAATTTTTAGGAAACGAGCTAACGTGCAGAGGACACGTAGACCAAAAACACAAAATTCGGAAGTTCAGTTACCTAAACGTTGCCATTAGAAACCTTTCCCAAAATAATGTAACAACAGGAACGTATTTTAAATTTTATAAAGTTCTAACGAGCCGCTGCTGGTGTGGTGTGATCCACCCCACCACTTAGCGTGTAATGAATGCTCTAAAACGGAAAAATAAATGTTAAGCTGATGAACCCAGGTCCTGCCAGGTATGGAGCCTCGAGCCACGCCGACTTACGTTAGACGTCAGAAGAACAGTGAGCAACGGGATTTGGGGGAGGGGGGGGGGGGGGGGGGCAGGAACTCTACGTTATGACAAACAACAGCTTGTTTCCTGTACAAAACAATTTATTGCATGAAGTACCAGCTGATTTGCATTCAAGCTGCGGGAATGATAATCTAGTAAAATCCTATAGAAACTAGGAAGACCCTGCAGAAAAACAAATACAAGGAAAACAGCGATTAAGGTCATTAACAACTTAATACCGAAAATGTACTAAAAGATTTTAATAAACATTGCTGTCAAAACCAAAACTGACAATATAATCTAAATTACTGTAGCAATGATTCCTATCTGCCGAATCACTTTCTCAAATTTAAACCTCAAAATCACACATGAATTACGTGGCTGACACGGTCGCGACGGAATTGGAATAATTACGCCAATTAATGCATACACTGGTGACTCGACCATTTAATGCCTTTCGCAGAATGCAGCGACAGTCTCGTCGGCGGTCTGCTGTTGCGAGCGTCGCCTTTGGTACCTCTCGATCTAGCAAAACTATGTTGGCCTCTGACTTAAGTAAACAGTCTAAAACTTCCCTATGCTTCCGTGAAGTAAAAACCTGTGTGTGTTCCTAGATAAGATAAATGGCCTTGTGCACTCGGCAGATGGTCTTTCAAGTGACCGCTGTATCGAGCAGAAATCTACAGATACCAGTCTTTGAATGCTGGTCCCTGTTTTGACCACAACCGAGGTTGGAATGCTCCTACACGTCGGCAGGGTGATGCTATCCTTTGTCTTCACCTGCTCAAGGGCTACTCACATGTAGAGGGGCCTGAAGATGGCACAGTATATCGCCGAAACTTGTAACCTAATAAAAAACAGTTTGGAAATTAGATAGCTGAACGTTGTTTGATTTGAAATTCTGTACTGAACAGCCGAGTCCCGCAACCATCTCTGAAAGTATGGACACACAGAGACTTAATATTTTAACTTATTTAACCACTCTTTACTCCACATATCTCTTTTTCTCTTTTATTTTTTTTCGTAACACAGGCAGCAACGCTTCCGAAGTCAGCGCGTCGTTGTCTGAGGTCGACATTTTCTGGTAAACAAGCTGATGCGTTTACAAGCATGCTTGAGCTTTTAGAGCTGCAAAGAATTTGTGTACACTTACGCATGTGTGTTTGTCAGGCATGTAGTGAACTTGTCTAGTCACCATTAGAGTTCTGTTATTACGCAGTCATGTTTCAGCACTTTGGTATCTTCAGCGGGATTTCTCAATTTTTCTTTCTGAAACATTGCTATTACAGACAAGTCTCTACCGCAGATGATACGAATTTTTAGCTGAAAGGTGTTTACATGTAGCAGCGATATTTAGGAGTCAAGTATTATTTATTACCTTACATTTGGTACACAATTAAAGACACATGTCCCCAGATTGGGCGTTATACGTTGTTCACTTATGCTATGCTGAAAGAGTTGGCCTAGGATGCAACATCTGGAAATACAGCGGTTATACAGTGGTTCACACACTTCTCCTGATGCTATTAGTTGTGTATTCTGGTAGTTTTTTTTATCTCCCATACATTCTACAGTCTGTCATCTGGGTAATGCCAAAATTATAAAACGGGGTCACGAATGAGTCGGAATTTCTTCAGAAATTAGTTTCTCCTTCACTGGGGCCACAGCCTCGAGATAATTTCTGAATGTTAAAACTGTTTTAATGTCCAACGTGCGCTGCCAGGCTTTTTGTACAGTTCAACTTGACTGCACCACACATCATACATTCATAAAGTTCAGATACTGATTTTATTCCTGCCGTACAAGCGACATCATCACAATAACTACGGTGGCAGCTTGAACTAATAACTATAAACAATAGATGTTCTACCGACGTCATCTGGAGGCGGCAGTATTAAATAGTGAACGTGCGGCCGTAGTGTGTCAATGTTGTTGTATCACAGATCGGAATGAAGCAACACCTCTAAATCAAGTGTTTAAGACATTGTCTAGAATGTGTTGACGAAGAGAAAAATGTATACAAAACCTTGACTACTCATGGACGCCTGTTGAACAATTCTTTTCTGGAAAAAATTCATCACGAGTGACGAGAGTTGTGAACTATACGAACCTACCACAAAACGACAAAGTGCAGAAATTCATACGAAGGCTCAGCGCGCTGAAGACAACCAGCATCCAAGCCAGTGTGAAAGCGCAAGTTCAAAAACATAAAAAAGAAGGACTATTGCGCCAGTTCCACGTGGCTGTACGAACGTTCTATCCTTTGTGCTTAAGCCGGGGGAGACCACGCCGTTTCCACCCGAGCCCACACGATCGTGAGGGTTCGGTTTTTATTTTTTTTACGACAAACTGAATCTCTTGCCTTGCTTCCAACCGACCTGCAACGATCGCGCAGGTTGTGTGCTTTCTCATGTTTATGTTGCCATTCGGCGCCAACAGATTGCAGCACATGTTGGTTTAAGTTGATCGAGAAGTGAGCATTATGACGGCGCCTGGTTAGTAGCTCATAATTAAGTTAAATTGAATTGTTTCGGCGATTTGCTGGATCTGGTTATTTGTAATAATGTGTACAACGTTGTGATATTGATAATTACAGTAATTGTGCGTTAAATTTGTACTAGCACGATTGTGCGGGTTAGGTGACTGTGTAACTTCATCCTCGAGTGGGTGTTGTTGATTGTGTCATTGGCCTCCCTATATTACTGCTTTTCATACAGTTTTGAATGGGAAAGTTTTTATGCCCATTCCCGTTATTGTATGCAGGTTTACCAGACAATCAAATCCGTTCTCTAGTAGAGGATTCGGATTTGAGTGGCATTTCGTCAGATGAATACGGCGAGTTTGATCCTTCTCCTTCAAATGTTCAGCAGGCAGACGACTCGCCTGATGATGATTCGAGTGCCGAAGAGGTTCCTGAAGTTCCTGAAGAGCGCAGGAGTTCACACAGTGTCACAAAAAGTGTCAGACCACTGCTTTTTCGGAGATCAAACTTTGTTCAGAAGTTTCATCCACCAAACATTCATTACAGTGCTGTTGAGGTCAGTGACAAAGAGGTGCGATCTGAAGTACCTATGTCGTGTATCATTCCAATTTTCTTACTAAAATATCTTCTTTTTAATTCTAGAGTCCTTCGCCAATTGGAACTCCTGCTGAATATTTCTGTGGATATTTCAGTGAAAAGTTTTTTTAAGAGGCAGCGAAATATACAAATATTTATAGTGTTGCAAAGACAGGAAAATCCCTAGGGACTACAGCTTATGAACTGAAGGTGTTTTTTGGGATAAATTTAATGATAGGGTGCATAAGGTATCCTAGGCTACCCATGTACTGGAAGATATGTATTTCTTTATCAGCTATTAGTGACACTATGTCTAGAGACCGGTTCCTTGTACTCATCAATAATGTGCGCTTTGTTGATATTATAAAACCACCTGGAGAGTCTAAAACTAATAGACTGTGGAAAGTTCAGCCAGTGATCGACACTAAGAAGAAGATGTCACAGTTTGCCTAGTAGCTTTAACTACTACAGTATTGATGAGCAAATGTTCCCTTTTACTGGGTGTTCCAAACTGAAGCAATATGTTAAAGGAAAACCAAGGCCTGTAGGTCTTAAAAACTTTATCATGACCTCAGCATCAGGTATAGTGTTAGATGTTGAAATTTATCAGGGGGCTACTACACCTCTGGGTGATAAGACACTAGTATTAGGCCCTTCTGTTATTTTACGACTAACACAGACTCTCCTACAAGGAAGTTTTGTTTATTTTGATAGGTACTTTACCACAATTCCTCTCTTAGCAAAGCTTAAGGAGAAAGGAATTGAGGCTACTGGCACAATAATGGTAAACAGAATTAAGAATGTTAATTTGAAAGAGGGAAGAATGAAAAGAGGAGAGTGTCATTTATACACTCCTGGAAATGGAAAAAAGAACACATTGACACCGGTGTGTCAGACCCACCATACTTGCTCCGGACACTGCGAGAGGGCTGTACAAGCAATGATCACACGCACGGCACAGCGGACACACCAGGAACCGCGGTGTTGCCCGTCGAATGGCGCTAGCTGCGCAGCATTTGTGCACCGCCGCCGTCAGTGTCAGCCAGTTTGCCGTGGCATACGGAGCTCCATCGCAGTCTTTAACACTGGTAGCATGCCGCGACAGCGTGGACGTGAACCGTATGTGCAGTTGACGGACTTTGAGCGAGGGCGTATAGTGGGCATGCGGGAGGCCGGGTGGACGTATCGCCGAATTGCTCAACACGTGGGGCGTGAGGTCTCCACAGTACATCGATGTTGTCGCCAGTGGTCGGCGGAAGGTGCACGTGCCCGTCGACCTGGGAACGGACCGCAGCGACGCACGGATGCACGCCAAGACCGTAGGATCCTACGCAGTGCCGTAGGGGACCGCACCGCCACTTCCCAGCAAATTAGGGACACTGTTGCTCCTGGGGTATCGGCGAGGACCATTCGCAACCGTCTCCATGAAGCTGGGCTACGGTCCCGCACACCGTTAGGCCGTCTTCCGCTCACGCCCCAACATCGTGCAGCCCGCCTCCAGTGGTGTCGCGACAGGCGTGAATGGAGGGACGAATGGAGACGTGTCGTCTTCAGCGATGAGAGTCGCTTCTGCCTTGGTGCCAATGATGGTCGTATGCGTGTTTGGCGCTGTGCAGGTGAGCGCCACAATCGGGACTGCATACGACCGAGGCACACAGGGCCAACACCTGGCGTCATGGTGTGGGGAGCGATCTCCTACACTGGCCGTACACCACTGGTGATCGTCGAGGGGACATTGAATAGTGCACGGTACATCCAAACCGTCATCGAACCCATCGTTCTACCATTCCTAGACCGGCAAGGGAACTTGCTGTTCCAACAGGACAATGCATGTCCGCATGTATCCCGTGCCACCCAACGTGCTCTAGAAGGTGTAAGTCAACTACCCTGGCCAGCAAGATCTCCGGATCTGTCCCCCGTTGAGCATGTTTGGGACTGGATGAAGCGTCGTCTCACGCGGTCTGCACGTCCAGCACGAACGCTGGTCCAACTGAGGCGCCAGGTGGAAATGGCATGGCAAGCCGTTCCACAGGACTACATCCAGCATCTCTACGATCGTCTCCATGGGAGAATAGCAGCCTGCATTGCTGCGAAAGGTGGATATACACTGTACTAGTGCCGACATTGTGCATGCTCTGTTGCCTGTGTCTATGTGCCTGTGGTTCTGTCAGTGTGATCATGTGATGTATCTGACCCCAGGAATGTGTCAATAAAGTTTCCCCTTCCTGGGACAATGAATTCACGGTGTTCTTATTTCAATTTCCAGGAGTGTATGTTAGAGCAGATGAAGCTGTTGTAATTACTGAGTGGCAGGACAGTCAGAGGGTCGTGATAGCATCCACTTGTGCTGGTATTGAGCCAAAATGTAAAGTTCAAAGGTGGTGTAAGCAGGAGGGTCACTATCTTGATGTAGATTGCCCTTTTGTAATTCAGCAGTACAATGCCAATATGGGTGGCGTAGACATTCATGACCAGAAGGTTGAGTGTTACCGAACGTGGTTCAGAACCAGAAAATGGACACTCAAGTGCTTGCTGCATTTCATAGACCTTTCAGTGGGTCCGCAGCTCGTGGTCGTGCGGTAGCGTTCTCACTTCCCACGCCCGGGTTCCCGGGTTCGATTCCCAGTGGGTTCAGGGATTTTCTCTGCCTCGTGACGACTGGGTGTTGTGTGCTGTCCTTAGGTTAGTTAGGTTTAAGTAGTTCTAAGTTCTAGGGGACCATAGATGTTAAGTCCCATAGTGCTCAGAGCCATTTGAACCATTTTGAACCTTTCAGTGGTCAACTGCTGGTTTCTCTACAGAGAGCACTGTCGTGAAAACCAGACTGCCAAAAAGAACATTATGGATCTGTTGAAATTTAGAATGTCTCTAGCTGAGGCTCTTCTGTCATGTCCAGACAGAAAGAGGAGAGCTGAAGAGTTTGAAACACCGTTAGATGATACGTTAAGTACCTCCACAAAGGCAAAAGTTTACAAACCCCATCCAAAACCAGGTTTGGACAAGCGATATGATGGGTATGATCACTGGCCGACAGTGGATGATATTTTGTCACCACGAAGATGTCAGTATGAGTGCTGCAGTTCCAGAACAAAGACAAAGTGCATAAAATGCAATCAGTACTTATGTCTTGCAAAAGGAAAGGATTGTTTCAAATTATTTCACGAAAAGTGAAGCAGTCTGAACCATGACTCTGTGTTACAAAATAAATTTAAAAAATTTATTATTAATTTTTTTTGCCACAGAATATGATTTGCAATCTATGTACCATATTTTATAATAACTAATAAATAAAAATAATGAAAGAATAATTTTTTATTCATAACTGTTCCTCAGGTAACTTATAATATCAAACAAATAGCAGGAAGTCAGAGAATAATTTTGGTGAAATAAAACCTGACCCTCACGATTGTCCTAGTTGTTTTCCCGCTATATTTTTATGGAAGAGTTTTTTTATTATTTTTCTCAGTGTCTACTATGCCCAAGTATACAGAGAATTCAACTTTATTCACCATTGAAAAAAAAAGGTGTTCAGGGCAGAAAGGGATAGAACACACTGTCGTACCGTTTGTCTATTTTTTTATGTCTAGTTTCCGCCTGTGGCGATTCTCAAATGCAGTTGTCTCCGTAACATGCATATCATATTTAAAAACCATTCAGCACTATGTGGCAACAGAGGCTTGTTTCCACATACATACTTCGAAAAACTTGTTTATCGCCTTGAATATCACATACTGTTCTGTAATGCTTCTGCATTTGTGTCTTAAGGCTGCTTAGAAGCTTTTGACTTAGGGTGTGGTCTGCACTACGTTTAGAACTGAGATTTCTTAATGTGTTCTCGAGAATGGTCACTAGGGGAACAACAAGAGATTGTTTAATGTACTCACTACCAGAAATCTCCTTTGTGGCCTCGCCGAAAGCCATTATAGTAACCAATAATTCTGACAACAGTTCAGTGCAATTCAGTACTTCGAGACTAAGGACGTTGCCACTTTGCAACACAGCCTATGTCCCGCGACGACAGTGAGACGCTACTGCATGGTCCAGGTGCGGGCGAGTCTTGCGCACTGCGCATACATGTGAACCGTCTAATAGACGATGCCACATGGCAACGGGTACTTTATCGTCTCAGAAGTGCTGTAACGAATGTCACATCTTCGTTGTTCTTTGCTAACCGTCGGAATTGTTATTAAAGTAGCACTGCTCACGTCTCCATTTTCTGTAATAACCCAACATCTCAAAGCAACAGAAATTTCATGAACAACCATTACTCGTTTTTTTAAAACCATCAGTATTGTGGCAAACTGATATACTGATTTTTTTATCCGATTATTAGCAAAAAATAAAAAGAACCGGTTATAATCGATGCCAAACAAATACCGAAAAATACCGGTTACTCAGAACTGAAATATCGGAATCGTTTTAACCGGTCAGCTTTTTTCCCATCCCCACGCACCAGAGAGGAAACAACTGCGCTGCGAGTTATTGTTGCGTACTCATGTGACACAGTCTTCCTGATATAATTAGATATCCTGTCAACATGTGTGAAAACATGGATAATTTACGGAGTTGTCAAAAGACCAGGACTATCAGCGCGCGAGCTTACTTTAAGTCCGATAAAGAGCAGGATGCGAGCAGGTCCTTATAACAGTCATTAAAGAGAACTTCTGAATGTTTCGGTATTAGTGAAAGTACAGTGAAGTGAATTTCGAGAGAATATAGAGAGATTTCATTTCTTGTATCTCCAAGAAGGAGTTCTGGCAGGCGACAGAAGACTGCAATGGACGATTTTATGCAGAGAATCATAAGATGAAAAATCCACGGCTTCTACGCGAAAAAACAGTTTCCAACAGTAGCAGCCGTATTGGAAAAGTTATAGACTGAAATGGAAGACTTTCCTGATATGAGTGAAACGATCCTTTTGCGTGCTATTGGCAAAGTGGACTTCTGATACATAAAGTTCAACAAAAGACCTGCGCTGATGAAAAATAATCGAGGAGCAGGGAAAAGAGACAAGTCCTTGTGGGAAGTAAGCCACTTGTGAAACAATCGATGGTCTGTGTATTACACTGATAAGAGTTAGTGTGACGCATGCCACAATGTGAAGGAAAATAGGTTCGCGTAAAAGGAGGTGAAAATTATCATTCTTACATGAATACCACATATTACAAAGAGTGGTTTAGGAGCGTTCTTGAAAAATTAGCTAGTATAGAAATAAAATTAGAACACTGACATTTAGACAATAGGTATGACACGATTCACTTAGCTGATTCAGGCCAACAATCAGATTCATAATGAAATAAGGGACACATATCAAGAACACAACAACAATTTTCACAGATGAAGTAACTGCAGTGTAGATTGATACCTGAAAGAAAGTGGATGAACACACCAAAATGATCAATTTGATCGCAAACATTCTCTCTCTGTTGACAAGTTTAAAGTTTTACGTAATTCTCCAAAAGAGATTCACCCCTTAGAAAGGGATTAGCAATTCCAATATTCATTCCTACGCGCATCGCCGATTGGTCGCAGATTAAAATTTACATGCAGGTTCCTTGAAGAAGAACTAGCCACAAGAATGCGATGTGTAGTGAGAGAATGCCGATCTTATGATGAATTTTATGATGCATATCTATCGGCCTACTGGTCTGCAGCTATGCAAGACTGCATCAAACGAAAAATGATTATACTAAAAAATTTCGATCAATATGATTTTTCATCTTCGAGCATATGGCTCGTAAAAATCAGTGCTTAACAAACACTTTTAGTCCTTCAGAATTAATAAGAATGTGCGTAACGAAAATGCTGTTTTATCTGTGACACATTGTTTTGGCGGGACGTTCAAAATATAACACAGAAGCATTTAAAACCTCACTTCAAAGAATAGATTATGGCAATGACGAAAGACCACCTGATAATTACAGTCACAGTAATTAGACAATCGCAGATAGAATTTTTTTTCACAACTTGATCAGCCATCTTGTCATTGACTACAAAAAAATTAGTGCAGTGACTCCCATAATAGTAACAATCAGCCATTCAGAAACCAATAGCATAGGGAAAACCAGTGGCAATTAAGGATACAGTTGAATGATAGGTGGGAGAATAACGGATATTTTTGCAGAAACCAGCCACTTAGGGGCAATTAATGGCAACCCAGGAACAATGGAAACAACTCAGAAGGTTCAGAGTAAATGACAGAAATTGACTGTGCGGATTTCGGATCGAAATCGATACGGAAATGACAATCAGTTTAATCATAACAACAATCAACTGAGGTTGAATCAAAATTGGGGGGGGGGGGGGGGGAGAAGAGGAGGAAAGATGTAATCAGCCAAATATTGAAGAGGTAGTTGAGATTCGTGGACCAGATCCGCGTCCCAGTAATGGAAGACCAGAGAGACAGGGAGATCAATGGCTTGTGATATTGCCATCAACCAATATGCTTCACTATCAGGAAACTCTCACAATAAATAAAGTAGATCTTTGTCAGCCGAAAGTTGAACAAGTTGTCAGCTCTAAAATAAGTGAAAGCTTTATCTCGGAGGTTGGGGGGGGGGGGGGGGGGGAGATTGGTGCAAGAACAAGAGGCTGTTAGTCTCGTTAATAACGGAGGACGAGATGTCACAACCTATTGTTTCAGTGGAGAGCGACATGTATGGTAATATAGAACCTATTAGGATGGGCACAGTTCAGCCAAGCAACAATACAGAGAATATATAAAGTCAAAATAAACTTGTATCTGATTCTGAACATGTCAGGGAGACCTTGCGAGACGATTATTGCTCTCAGGAGAAAATAAGAATGACACTCGTACAGTTATGGGAGGAATGTATTACAGAAGCGCAAAATGATTCAGAATCCATGTTGACAAAGGGAATTAATTTGTTGCATTATTTGCATATTTTGTTAGAAACAAAGGATAAAACACAGATGCTCATCCGATTGTTACCATATCTGTATGGGAACTTTCTTTAGCTGCTGTTTTGGCTTCCGATAGTCTGTTTAGTATAATAAATGGGACAGTATTTAGTAAATGTCAAAGGCTATCAGAGTGTCTGACATTACCGATGCAGCACACCAAAATAAAAGGTACCATGATACCACCATAGGTAAGAGAGTACAAGTAAGAATCCAGACGAGACTTGATTTTATATTCCGAAGTCATAAATGGTCAGCAAACTTTTTGATCATATTGTTACTTACAACTGAAATGATTTTGGGAATTGAATTTCTTAGTGACAACAAAGCAATTTTATATTTATACGAGGCTGAGGCAAAATTAGGAACTAACGGTAATTTGTAAATTTAAAATTTGAGGGTTAGATATCTAAGGATGAAGAAGATCTGAACTTTTTAAAATTTCTATTATCAATTAAGTTGCAAACTTTATGTAAGGAACTTTTAAGCAATATGAGCAATGGAACTGTGTTGTATGATGGCTATGAGCAATCTGTTGATTTATTAACTTTAAAACACGATAAAAATTCAATTGAAATTGAGAAATAAGACATCACCACAAGATAATTAATCTCGGACTGACAAATATCAGAAAACAACAGAAAAAGACAAAAACAGCAATGTGATCAGATAAACGGAAAAACATTAAGTTTAGGACAAAAGGTTTTAGTTAGATCCCACTGTTTATCTCACAAAGGCAAATCTTTGAATCACAAACCCTTTCTGGTGGACAAAGCCCCATTCTGCATTCAATGGATGTGCATACAAATGCTTTGAAAACTGTAAGTCTGAGGACTCGAAACTCTTTGAGTCAGTCTCTAGTATATTTTTTGCTGTATAAAATAACATGTGAATGCAATATAAAACTATTACTTTACATACAAATCATTGTCATAATATAGAAAACAACAACAATGTCATTCTAAATGTAGTACAATTGCTGGTGAATAAGTTAATAATAAAGAATATGCTAAGAAATATATAAAAAGTTGTAAAATGTGATTAAAACGATTAATGAAGAGCTAATAATGAGGTACATAGGTAATAATGTTATGTTGCCAAGCCGGCCGGTGTAGCCGAGCGGTTCTAGGCGCTTTAGTCTGCAACCGCGCGACCGATACGGTCGCAGGTTCAAATCCTGCCTTGGGCATGGATGTGTGTGATGTCCTTAGGTTAGTGGGTAGTGGATAGTATTCGCCGATCTTTCCTGCAAGATGTATTCGATCTAATCGGTTTTTCATTTGCTGTTCAGTACATGCCGTTGATGATTATTGCTTGTATATCGAGCATTCATCAACAGTTCTCCATTTTGTTGCCCTCAACTTGCAACCACAACTGAACATGGCAATGCTGTACCGGTATTGGAGTGTTAGATGCCATATTTTGCAGGTGAACAGGCACTATCTGTGGCGTGGTGATATGACAACCACGTTCTGCCACAGCTTCGCATGGATTGAAACTACAAAGGCAATTGCTTTACAAACTCTTTAACTGACAAACATGGGAAGTATTTTTTTAGTAACGACATACCATGTAAACAACAAAAGTTCAAGCTTTTCACCTGTACTTCCTACACTGCGACAGATACAACGGTAAGCTCAATTGCAGAATCTTGCGCTTGACACTATATAAATAATAACGGAAATCCGCTTGCAAATAGAAAAAGGTCGCATCTTTAAACTGTGCAAAGGAAATTTTTCCTGAATTGTGGTCTGGCTTCTACGACTCCTAAAAGTTGCACTCGCCAAAAAATGCCCGAAAAAGCGCACTTTCTTTCAAATATTACCGCGTATGTCACCAAATTTCAACTAAAATGTAATATTAAAAAAAATGGTTCAAATGGCTCTGAGCACTATGGGACTTAACATCTGTGGTCATCAGTCCCTTAGAACTTAGAACTACTTAAACCTAACTAACCTAAGGACATCACACACATCCATGCCGGAGGCAGGATTCGAACCTGCGACCGTAGCGGTCACGCGGTTCCAGATTGAAGCGCCTAGAACCGCACGGCCACACCGGCCGGCTGTAATATTCACACACTAAATAAAAGTAGACATTTCCACTATTCCGGCAAGATACAACACACTGATATTCGGAATGCAATGTAACTAGAATAAGAGCTCAATGTCAGGGATCAAGCATGTGGACACAGACGCAGGTGTGCTTAAAGTATGCTTTATGGGCGCTTAGAAACAATCATAGCGAGGAACGTGATTTGCGAACACAACGCTCTGGTGGCAATTGTTGGGTCTCCGCCACTCAGATTTTGGAATCGAAAATAAACAAATATAGTAACGGAATCAGTGATTCTGAAAGTTGCGCAAAGAAAACTCCAAAGGACATTGTGGCCATCTCACTGAATTTGAGCCCTTAAAATTTTCCACACACATAACTAAAAAGACCATATTCGATTCCTTCCAGGATAAAATATCATTGATAACATTTAAGCAACAAAACAAACTTTCGAGTATTTGTGAGGAGTTAAAACTTTCAAACATTTTAGAGGCGTCAAAAATTTGTGTCTGTGCAAGGATCAAGCATTAGGTGCTCAACTTAGGAAAATGTGTAGCACATTCGCTATGCGAACACATAACTTGAAGTTTGCATTTCTAACTTGTTTTTCTTCGCATCTGCCAACTTCGTTTCTACATGATCATTGGAGATTCATACAGACACTGTTTGTGTAAAACTGTCGGAAAGTTTGTAGCACCATTCTGTGACTTTTCACTAACTGGTATGGTAGCACGTTCAACCACTGATGTGACATATCCCGATATGGTATTGTACATGTGCAAAAACGGGCACGTTTTTGATGTAGCTTTAATCTGTCAGTGCCTTAAAATAGTATAGCTTCACAGTTCTCAATTTCTAGCATGAAAACTATCGAATATGGCACTTTCTGTTCGTAACTTACATTTCAATAATGCCTCTGTTCGGTTCAGCCTGTGACGTAGAAGGCGATCTCGCATCACACTGCTTCTCCTTCAGTAGCACGTTGCTGGCTTTCACCTGCTAAAATGCTTTGGAACCTAAATTCCTTGTTGAGACATCACAAAACTCGTCCCGTTCCACATGCCCTTTACCTTTGACATCTCGTGGGAGGATGACTTAGCCGCAGCGACATCATATGGTTTCAACGTTGTTTCTTGCAAACTTAGGACAGTGGTCTTCCCTGAAGGTAGAGCCCCAGTTCCTTCACATGCATCATGAACCCATTTACGTTCCACTGGAATATGGGGCCAAATTTTAATGGCGAGATATTTATTCACTCCGGTAACTCACTAACAAGTAAGAACGAAGTATTTCATAAACACGTCACAAATAAAAAATTTAAAAATCTAATTTTAAGTACTGATTTGATTTTCGCAAAAGTGTGTGTGACTTCGAAACGTTTCTAAAGCTCTCTGGCTATTTACCACACACTTACGAACTGGTTCCTAATGCTAAGTGTCGTTCGCACGTAAAACATTTCTGCTGATGCCGTGGGATACAGACTGACAAACGTAGTTACCTGTTTTGGAGGGTTCCTGAAGTCAGTCACCGCAGGGGCCGTGGACACGACGATGACGTCGCCTTTTGTGGAGGTACTGGTTGAAGTCTGATGGAACTGAAAGCAAACATAATTGAGTGTCATCTTCCTGCGCATTCTTAATCAGCTACAAGATATGATTATACAATAACGTTTTTGCATCAGTTAACTATTTTTCATTAAAGAAAGCCATTTCATAAGTTCTATACTACGTGTCATTAAATTATATTAAACTGCTATATCGCAGTTTAATTCAGTACGCCATACGCTGCTAACTGAATATTCACCGTTTTGTATAAAAATGGGTGTATCTGTCAGTGTATGTTCCACTACAGCTCTGGAACGCCTGGAGCAGATTAAGTCAAACTGGTTTACCATCTGCTAAAATTGAGGGCGTCTCAAAAAGAGACATCCAATTTCACAAGACTCCACCTATTGCGCGCACAATGATAGGAACTTAGCGTGAATTTTTACTTACACACTAGCGGATCCGATCGTCTGAGATCCACGATATTTCGGCTGGCAACCGTTCCGCCGCCACTAGGTGGTGCTGATGGAATTGACCGCTTAACATTAAATCCGGAGTATACTCGTTTTTTTAATTCTGACGAAATAATAAAACGGGCTTATCATTTCCGGCTGGCACATTCCTTGATATTTTCGGTAGATGTCACTGTGGTGTGTTACTCTGAAGTGTATATTTCTGGCAAGCGTTGTCTCTGAATCAGGCAGTTGTACTAGCGGTCACTCTACAATCTGTTCAATCTGTTCTTGCAGTTTGCCTGTTATTTCCTCATGTTTTATGAAAATGGAGAGTGAAGATGAGTTTGATATTGAATTTAGTGGGTCTGAGAGTTCTGAAGATAGCTATGAAGAGAGTTCGGAAGAAGGAAGTGATGAATCAGTTTCTTATGAGTGTGACATTGCGAGCGCCAGAGTGTGGTACGAGATAGATCCATCTAAGCCACTGCCACCTGCTCCACCACGTTTCACTTTTACAGGTAAACCTCAAATTAATTGTGAACCCTGTATTGAAGATGTCTTGCATTATTTTAGACAGTTCACTGATGACTGTTACATGCAAATTTTGGCTACCGAGACCAACAAATATGCAACACAAACAAACATCTCGGCATGGAAGCCAACAACAATTGATGAGATGTAAATGTTTGTTGCTGTAATATTGTTACAAAGCATTGTGAAAAAACCCACATATCAGATGTACTGGACAAAAAGAGCTACATTAGCCACACCAATTTTTAGAGAGGTTCTACCATTCAAGAGGTTTGTCAATTTGAAGAAGAACTTGCATTTTCCGGACAATGCAACCTATAACGCAGAAAGCCACCCACAATCCAAACTGAATGAAGTATGGCCTATTGTGAACTACCTGTCGACTAAATTTAAAAACAGCTGTGTTCCAGAAAGAGATGTCACTGTAGATAAAAGCCTGCTGTTATATAAAGGGCGACTGGGACGGATCCAGTATTTGCCGCTCAAGAGAGCTAGGTTTGGCACAAAAACATTCATGTTGTGCGAGTCACAGACTGGATATGTTTTGTCCCTAATTATTTACGTTGGCAAGGGCACTACATTTGAGGAAGAACACAAGGATCTGCCAATGTCGTCACAAATTGTAATGACACTAATGCGACCCTTGCTAAATATGGGATACTGCTTGACTCTAGATAATTATTATAGTTCTCCTCAGCTTGCTGACCTTCTGCTAAGAAAAAGAACAGATATGTATGGCACCGTGCATCCTACAAGAAAAGAAATGCCACCTTCTTTCCAGACCAAGAAACTGAAGAAAGGGGAGGTTGCAGCATTCCAGCGAGGTAAACTGACTGCACTGAATTGGAAAGATAAGAGAGACGTCTGCATGCTGTCCACTATCCACAGTCCAGAAATACAAACACGGAAAATAAGAAACAAATATATTGCCAAACCAGTGGCTGTATTTGCTTATAATGACACAATGGGGGGGTGTGGATAAAGTTGATCAGCACATCGCAAGCAATCCATTGTCACGCAAGAGGGGTAAAAAATATTACAAGAAGATATTTTTTCATCTATAGGAATTAGCAGAATGGAATGCCTTCGTCCTATATAAAAAACATGGAGGAAAGCTCACTGCCCTTGACTTTCGCGTGGCTGTCGCTGAACAGGTCATTGCCAAACATCAGGGGGAGGAATGTTCAGCCAAAGCAGCGGGCCGTCCATCAGCAAAATCAACCCCAACGCGACTTGTTGGACGTCATTTTCCATCTACGATTCCTCCGACCGAGAAGAAGCAGAATCCGACAAGAACCTGTAGGATGTGCTGTAGTGTGTGTGATACCAGAGCGAAGAAGGCACGGAGGGAATCAAGATACATGTGTAAGGACTGTGGTGTAGCTTTGTGTATTGATCCTTGCTTCAGGGTATTTCACACAGCCACAAACATATAAACAACGGCTCTAAATTTTAATGGTTAGTGTTGCCGTTCACTTTTAGTGCTTCGAAGCACAGAATTACTGTAATTTTAAGAAGAAGAAAAAGGTTAAGCCTATTACGAGTATACCCGTGATTTTAAACCAGGGGCTATTTAGAGATGAAAATGTCCATTGTTAAGCACCTAAAAAATAATTTCATTGTTACTGTCATTATTGTGCTTCACTGAATATTTCATTTTGGCAACAAGAAAATTAGTTGAAAAAAGGACCATCATATTGTAAATAATACATACGTTAAGAGGTTAAGTGTCTGCTGCGGGTTCGCGTGTTTGTACCTGCCGCTCCAGATGTCGGGCCTCGTCGCCCCGCGCTGTGCTCGACTGTGGTGAACAGGAAAGGGGGTGGGGGTGGGGATTGGAGTGGGGGGCGTGGCTTCGACGGTGGAGGGGAGAGTCGATTTTCACCCAGCATTCCTGTCGCATCTTGCGCCTTGACGGAGATTAGCACTGGCTTCCGTGCCTTGCTCAGATGAAAGCTAGTGGCCCTCTTGATTAAATTATCAGTCATACAAATATCAGTTGCTTCTTTGAAAATACAGTATCAAACTTTATCGGTGATAGCCAGGACTTTCGTTTGCTGGTAATTCATTTTATGTCTATTTTCAATGCAGAGTTCTACTATTGCAGACTGCAGTACGTGCATATGGCACTCGAGTTCTATACATAACGCCGTCGCTAAGTTTTGGGGCGTTACTGAATTAAAGTGGCTCGTTAGCAGCTGTGTGTGAGGCAACCGGGCAGGCGCAGAGGCGATGATATGTAACTCCACAAGCGAGCCTGTTCCTCCCCCAAAAGGTGACCAGGTTAAGCCTCGCAATTACGGTGACTTGGCAGAAACGCCGTGCTAGGATGGTCTGGCCTACATATATTACCACACCATTGGGACACAGTGGTGTCGATCTGCACATGCCTGGAAGCAGGGTAATGGTGCAAGAAGGGTGCTACTGATCGCTATAAATACCCTCTGTTTCTAGCACGGTTATGCGCAATGTGACAGCATCCTTCACGAATCGGGTCCACGTCAATATCCGACACTCTTTGGCCCAGCCAGCAGCTGACCCCGGTCTGGGCAACCAGCTACACGACGGGGGGTGCCATTCCCCAGGCGCCACACCAGCACCGAACTTGTGCTTTGGAGGGCAGCAGTTCTCAGCCAGAGCATCAGGGCCAACCACCCTAGAGCAGAGTGAGCTTCTGACCCGGCATCCGTGGCTGCCTACAGAAATTCGCGTTGCTGCTCACTCAGGGAGACAAAGTGCCGACTCATTCACGCGCCGCAGAGTGAGGTAAGCAGGACGCGGATGGCAAACTGCTACCCCACAACCGTGGCTTTCCGATGTCATCGGCAAAGCACGACTGCAGGGGCGTCGCAGCGTGTGTTTAAAGAGGCCCGATTTTCGTTCTCGTATTGGCACAATTAATGTTACTCTTATGCGACTGGTGCGAAATGTAAACAGACATTATCTTTCAGACGTGAAACCAACTGTTGCTTACGTCGTACAGCTCCTTCTTGGTGTTGCTACTTTTTCTTCGTCAGTGTGTTTAGGACAGCATCCAGGCTACCCTCGAGCATTTCGCTGGTCCAGGCGCCCAGTGCGGAAGCATTTTCACAATGAGGATCTCATTGTGGAGCAACGCTATGATGATGCCCCCGTGTACGTCGACCTTCGCCTCCAGGAGCTGCCACCTTCGGACCTACACCATTCGTGGCATCTACATTCAGGAGACGTGGCCTCTGACACCATGACCGGCAACTGGACTTTCTAACATTCGTTATTGCTTTTCACCGGCAATAAACTGAACTTAAGCTTTTGTGCATCCATTCGTGACTCTGATTGTGGTACGCTTAGTGTATGGACATTGGATTTTGGAACTGTTAATTTATTACTGTTCTTTCAATATTCAAAAATTGACTTCTTTTGATTATTGTGTTCCAGCACACCTCCCGTCAAAGGGGGCTGGTTAAGTGTGTTATAATAAACATAATACCCATATTACACATAAGAATTTTTCCCGTGCCGCCTTCCGCGGGCATATCAGTTGCCGCCAAAGTTTTTTTTTCATGTCATTGTCTCAGTCTTGTGCTCCGACGCAGCTAGACAGTGTTTTGGCTTGTATTCCTCCACTTTCAATGAGACTTACTATCACGTTGCTTCCAGGACGACAGAACCATTGGACACCTCTGACAGCGAGTTGTTACTCCTCCAGCAGGTGCAGCGCGCCCACGAACTCCTGATCAAGTGCCTGCTGGCAGATTTAAAAGCCGGGCCATCAAGAAGTGTCAGCCTGCGAACCATTCAACGAAACATCATCGATATGGGCTTTCAGAGCCGAAGGTCCACTCGTTTACCCTTGATGACTGCACGACACAAAGCTTTATGCCTCGCCTGGGCCCATCAACACCGACGTTGGACTGTTGATGACTGGAAACATGTTGCCTGCTAGGACGAGTCTCGTTTCAAATTGCATCCAGCATATGGACGTGTATGGGTATGGAGACAACCTCATGAATCCATGGACCCTGCGTGTCAGCAGGGAAGTGTTCAAACTTGTGGAGGCTGTGTGGAGCGTATGCAGTTGGAGTGATATGGGATCTCTGATACGTCTAGATACGAATTTGACAGGTGACACATACGTGAGCATCCTGTATGATTACCTGCATCCATTCATGTTCATTGTGCATTCCAACAGACTTGGCCAATTCCAGCAGGACAATGCGACACCCCACATGTCCAGAATTGCTACAGATTGGGTCTAGGGACTCTATTCTGGCCACAAAACTGCCCAGACATGAACACTGTTGAGCATGTCTGGAGCGCCTTGCAACGTGCTGTTCAGAAGAGATCTCCACCCCCTCGTACTCCTACGGACTTGTGGACAGCCCTGCAGGATTCCTGGTGTCAATCCCTACCAGCACTACTTTAGACATTAGTCGAGTCCATGCCACGTCGTGTTGCGGCACGTGGGTGCTCTACATGATATTAGGCAGGTCTACCAGTTTCTTTGGCTCTTCACTGTATATGTGAAATTGATTGCTCGTACAACGACCTCAGCTACCAACAACGCCCAATCCACTACATTTACAAGACAGGAATCACCTTCTAATATAGTTTTCTTTATCAGTTTTCAATTTATGGCATTTGCGCTTCAGGACGTCTGTGGACATAACAGGATAAAGCAACTGATCACCACTTCATCGCACCCAGCGTCTAATTCTAAAGCTGAGCGTGTGATCAAAACATTCAAAATGCAGAGGTCCAAAACTGTGTTGACCACAACTCTCAGGAAAGTACACACTAGCTTCCTGTGCAACATATAGGTCCACCTCACTTAACAGAAATACTCTAGTTAAACTCTTACATGAGTGCAGACAGACTATGTACCATCTTCGATTTGTTGCGCCTGACCCAGTGGTCCTACTACCACGCACACAGCCATGTATGTTTGGGCTGCCCTATAAGGACTTCCACTTGTAAGGTGGTCATATCATTTTGATTTTTGTATGTTATCGATATGCATGTGAGAGAGAGCGAGCAAGTTATATTACTGTTAAACAATTTTTGGTCTTGTTGTGGTACAGTCTTTGCCCCTGTGCAGTCTGATACATTCTTAGGTGAAGTGTGCAGACGATGGACGTATTCTTTCTTTCTTCCCTTTTTTTTTTTTTTTTTTTTTTTTTGGAAGGGGTGTTAGAGGTAAGATTTAAGCACTGTGTACCTAATTTGCTAAAATGGTTATTGACAGATAACACATACGCCGACTGCATGGGGACTGAGGGGGCCCGAGCCCCATCAAAACTTCATTGGGTGGGTGGGGGCGGAGCCCCCCCCTCCCAATAATTTAAGAAAATTATTATTTATATTGAAAGGATACAGTACCGCCCGACATTGAAAATAGGTACAACATACTTCATTATTTTTGCCAGAACAACACATTTTTTTTGTAAAATAACTCAATTTCAATTAATACAGTGAAGCCGGATACCAGTGTGGGAAAGAATGACAATTTATTTCTTTAATTGATCACATGTGCACTTCCACAAAGTAAATCCCTACATCCAGTTTGGTGAGATCTGTGAAATGAATGAATGTATGGTCGTCTGCTAACCGCAGATAGTGAATGTGAATATATGATCATCTTTGAGTCGATCCTTTGGCCACCTTTGGTGGGACCAAAGAGATGAAATTTACCAGAGCTTTGAGCGCCTGAAATGTGGCTGACCAATGCGGTAGAAAGGTGCTTCCCCCACCTCGACAGACATGGGAGAGGACCCAGAGAACGGCCATGTTTCGGCACTCTGCCGCTGGATCTTGTGCTGTTAAGACCTGTTTTAGTTGTGCTCCGTAATGATGAAAGAGTGGAGACATGGTATGCATGTGGAATATTTAAGAGTAGTTTGAAATAATAATTTCTCTATTTCAGGAACTTTTGGGGGAGAATTAAATGTCAGGCAGGTAATATTAAAGGGATTGTAGTAATCTTCGGAAGTGACCAACGGTCACAATGAAACCACTTGTAGCAATAAGTTGAAATACTTCCATGTGCTTAAGTTAAGCTGAATTACTAGCGTGTATACAATAAGTTGAAATATTTAAGAAATAGCGTGTGTACCATAAGTTGAAATATTTAAGAAATGGCGTGTGCAGTATTTGAAATTAGAGACGAGTACTTCCACGTGGTGAGTACTGTGTGAGTCTCAATCTGTGTATGAGACAAAGGATAAAGAGAAGTACTCGTCCATGGTATCAGTTGAGGACTCGCGTGTGTGATGAATACGTTCTTAATATTACCTTGCGTGATATAATTCCGTGTGACGCCAGATTCAAACTCTGAGAGAGAAGCAAGGTGAGTCGGCCGTCTATCCAGCAACGCCACTTGGCTTGCATTGCACAGGAAGACGTGCATATATCTCCAGAGTTCATAGTAGGAAAGTAGAATTGCGAAGTGGGGCAGTGTCGTGTGAAACTGGGATGAATATTAATTGAAGTGGGAATGCTGAAAGTCATAGTGTTGTGACTATTTAGTGTTCTATATTTCTTATTGCCGTGTGATGTATGTCATGTAATTTGGGTATGTGTGGTTTGCATGGGAGAGTAGCAAGGTAGTTTCAAAAGATTAGTGGGTTATGCTTGTTCCTTCGGCACCGCTCGGTCTGGAGGAAAGTTTAGTGATGATGATTGTGAGAGTCGAAGTGTGAGGTATAATAAAAGATCCACCATCCTATCCAGAAAGTGCACTGTAGTGTTAAAAATAATTACGAGACCATAATATAGAGATTCACCAATGTAAAGCCATGCCCACTGGGCGGAATTTCTCATGTGTTATTGTTGTAGGTTATAGAATTTGTGTGTTTAGGTTAGAGAATTTATCGGAATAAATAAGATAGTGAAAAGAAAAAGATTGGTGGACTTTTCCTTCGAATTGTATGTTGTCATAATGTCCCGAATTCATAATGTGTGCGCCATTCATATTCAGTGCAGTGGCCACGTGTTGACAAAAGCCGTTAAATAAAAGACAAAAAAGAAAATGTGGTATTGCCAGTGCATAGTGTACAGTCAGAGTTCTGTAAATTACTGATAGTCAGATGCATGTTTCCGTTGTTCATATAGGTGGAGAACTTGTAACTTAAGTGTGAGTACTACAGTTCATGTTACTCGATAAATATGAATAAATCCACTCGCTTGGCAGACCACTCATCTTGCAGGCCTGACTGCTTGATGCCACAGTATGAGCAAGGCATGTGGGTGCCTCTCATAATTTCGACCCTGCCAGGATCTTTTGTGCCATGATATATTTTGCCAGGATATTTTGCTGTTAGGGTTTGCTGTTAAGATTTTTTTTATTTTGATGGAATACATTGTGATAGCGCTAAGAAGTAAAATTTTTTCTGTTTGCAATTTCTTTCTGGATTGGTGAGGATCTTTTATTTTTTTAATGTAAGTAATTGCTATATCGTCCAAGGCTGGAAGATCGTGGTATAATTTTTTTTGCGTAGTGTCCGTAGTAACTGGGTCGCAGTCGAAAAGTGTAGCCACCATGGAGAATAGCGATTCTGGGGTGGACGTAGCAGTGCAGCAGGAAGTAGCTGTTGACCATGGGATAATGAGCGGGGACGGCAAGCACTCAGAAGGGGCTGAATTGTTCAGCGGACCGCGGCTAGGTGATCCTTTATGCGGCGGGCATTGCTCACAATCGGGGGCTTTTCCCGACGACGCGGGCGAGCCGGGACTAGGTCAGGTATGCAGTGAAAGCGCAGCTACCCTTAGCGAAGCTACGGTTTCTCAGGCGAACGAGGTGAGCACGTCGAAAGTAGCAAATGACAATGTGATACTGCAGTTTTTACAGAGGATGGATGGAGATAATAAGGAGAGAGATAGGGAGTTTAAGGAAATATTGGACGTGATGCGTAGAGATAATAAGGAAAGATGGGACAGAGATGGGAGAAGAAGGGAAAATCAAAATGATGGGCGAAGAGAGGATAGGCAGTCATTGCATTCACGACAGGACAATCATTGTCACAATTGAGACGATCAAGGGAAAACAATCTCGTGGGCTTCATCACATTTCTAACATCAAATTATGGAAAAGTTAAGGATAGATCTAAAGTAGGCAATTTATGGTAGATAGTCAGTGTATTTATTTGTGGTGTGTAACGTTGTGCAGGGTCAAATCGAACATAAGAATTTTCAGGCGGGATGTCAGGAAGTATGACGGAATAGACTGGTCGAATGAGTCATGAACAGGAGTCGACAGAGTGGTGTATGTACGTATTTTTTGTCATATGAATAAGGATCAAGCAGAAACGACGTGATGATTAATGAGTGGATAAAGATGGTAGATAGAGAAGCGACGTGATAAATAGTAGTGGATAAAGGTGATATATATAAGGAGAGAAGCGACGTGGGGCAGTGCGATTAATAAAGAGAGATTCGACGTGATGAAACAGTGGTAAACAAAGCTGAGTAGAATTGAATAATGTGGAGATGTCTTAGATGTATGTTATAGAAAGGCCTGTGTATGCTGCAATAGAGATTGATGCCAATGGCGAAGGAAGACCAGGAAATGATGGAGTAATGGACGGACGGAGAGCCGAAATACGAATGAAGGGATGAGGACAACTGCACAATGTGAAAGGACACAAAGGGAGTATGAGATCCAGATGGTGAACGTTGTGGAATACTGACGTAGGATGTAATAAGTGTAAAATCTAATTCTTACCATAAGATTTGCAATTTGGCGAAAATAATATTTTTTGTTGTTGTTGAAGCCTGGTACCAGTATAACTAATCAAAACGGTACCAAGAATGTGTACAGTTATTTTGCAGGAGGAATAATTTGTGTATTTTTTGTTCTTAGATGAAATGTCGCAATTCTAAGTGATATTTAGCAGGATGAATAATCGGTAAAGTGAATGCAGAGGTAAGCCGATGGAGAGAGGTGCCAGAGTGAAAGGACGAATTCGGAGACTGGAAAGCTATCTCCGAAACAGCTTCATGTGTTATGTGGTTGAGTATAAGGGAGCAAAGGTATGGTATGTTGTCGTGAGTGTGGTGGTGTTAAGGTTAGCTGACTTCTAGACCTATTCTGTTAGCGTATTAATGGATTGAATGAGAAGGAAAATGTGATGTCTGGTGAGTGAGAGTCGTAGAGTAGTGTGATCAATGTGCACACTCCTGTAAAGTGGATGCTACCGATCCATAACTAAAACATTATTGTGTATTGTTTGATTGGGATGAACCTCGATGTCAGGTCAGCATCTGACATGTGGATGGCACATACGTGTCCTAGAAATGTTGTTATATATAATAAAATGTAAAATGTATAAAGAGATACTAATTTCAGTCTCTCACAAACACAAAGGTGCATTATATGTTGTAGATTTAGAGTCACCAGTTTCTAAAATGTTTATTGTGTTAGGATGTTAAAGTAGTTTACTATTTAATAACATGTGGTAGGTAATTGAGAGCTGTGTAGATTATTTCTTATTTTTTTGTTAGAACACTTTAAAGGGGTATTAATTTCAGTCTGTCACAAGCACAAAAGTTCATTGTATATTGTAGTTTTAGAATCAACAGTTTCTAATATTTTCACTGTGATAGGATGTTAGAGTAGCCTACTATTTGATATTGTAATTATGAGCAGTATAGATTGCTTATTACTCCTTTTGTTTTTTTTGTTTTTTTACACTTTCATGTTTTGTATGAGGGACGACAGGTACAATCAATAGCACAAGTGTGGGCTGTATATAGAAAAGGGTTAAATGTTGATGTTGTATGTGTAGAAAACTAGGGGGTATGATTTTATGTTTTTTTTTTAGAACAAAGATTCTTTTATTACCAATGTATCTAATAGATCATACATGTAATCAATGAGTATTTAAATATATCCTTTTTTCTGTAATGTTGCGAGATGCACGGAAGGGTCTGACTGATTGGGTGTCGTAACGCCCATACCGCTAGCGGGCCGAGCTGACATCACCATGGCGACAGGCGACAGAGCCGCGGCACTCCCCACTCCACTGCCGGTCGGGGTACACTCCACGCTCCCGCTGCAGCAGGTCAACGGCCTGGGGCGACATGCACGTACCACTGGCCATTCATAAGTTCTGCCACCCTTACGACTGGGGAAAGTATCCCGCAGAGGCAACAGTGGGTGGTTTCATCTGCTTAACGGGTCGCGCAGCGGCGCCACGGCAGAACGGCGACGGGCGACGGGCGACGGGCGACAGAGCCGCGGCACTCCCCACTCCACTGCCGGTCGGGGTACACTCCATGCGCCCGCTACAGCAGGTCAACGGCCTGGGGCGACACGCACGTACCACTGGCCATTCATAAGCTCCACCACCCTTACGACTGGGGAAAGTATCCCGCGGAGGCAACAGCGGGTGGTTTATTTCTGCTGAACGGCTCGCGCGGCGGCGGCGCCACGGCAGAATGAACGACACGCGGCAGAGTCCGGCGGGCATTTTTTACCAGCAGCTATTAGCTAGTACTGGACTGTGGAGCCGTGAAACAAGATGACTGCTCGTATGTCTCCATAA
Source organism: Schistocerca americana (assembly GCF_021461395.2). NCBI lineage: Eukaryota > Metazoa > Arthropoda > Insecta > Orthoptera > Acrididae > Schistocerca > Schistocerca americana. The sequence continues at coordinate 524,486,126 of NC_060126.1, forward strand.
GGTGGAAAGTGAAGGACTGGTGTTTCCACGTTGTGAGTGGTGGAAAAGATTTTGTCTTTAGCAGACAGGACGATTGTTTTGTTTTGTCTTGACCACTGAACGGTGGGATCCATAAGCTTTTGGCAGTGACTTGTTAAGTGTGCTTTGTGAATTGCAGGTGGGACGCTTGGTATACTTAAAGAGGACAGTTGTCGTTTGGTGACTAATTATTGTATGAACGCAAGAAACTAAAGTGGGACATTGACATTTGCGTCTGTAGTAGGAGACATTTCTTTAATTAGCGCGGGAATAAGTGCTGTTTGTTGGAACTTACGACTTTTAATTATACCATGAACTGAAAGGACAGAACCGTGGGTAATAGTAGTTATAGGGCCATTTCTGGAAGACCAGATTCGTGTGGATGGTGCGCTGAGAGTGACTATAACATTTGTGTTTAATGTGAGATCCAGTTTACTGTTCAGTGTGTGTTCAAAATGCCGATTTCAGTGACTTAAAGACTTTCGTCCGGGTAACCATGGGAGAGCTTTGACACCGAGACAGTGTTTCTAGGAAAACTATCAGCAACTTTTTGACCCCAAGAAAATCACAGAATGAAATGTTTCCGTGTGACTTGCAAGATAGGGACTAATGTATTTGTTATTGTGTAAATGCTTTTTTTTTATATGTTTCATTCCTGAAGGGACAGCAAGTGTAATTGTATTTCATTAACATTTGTGTTTAGAATAGTTAGTGTTTTTTTTTTTGTTTGTTTGTTCTGGGTTATCAATTTCATGTAGCATGTTTATTAGAATATTTGGTACAATGATGCTTTAATTATTAGCCGGTGGCGTAATACTAATGTAGCGTCTCTTGTTGCATTGGTCAGTAAGGTTGTCACAGGGGACAAGAGTTTGCATTGCACAACAAAATATCGGGATTAACTGATGTATTTTGATGTCGTGGACAGTAATAATCTTGTTGGTGTGTTGACTGAAGCCACTTATTTGCATTATCACAGTGGTGATATTTCACATTAAAGTGTAATGAAGGCTAGTCGAAATGCAAGTTCTTGTCGTCCAAATGTGTGACAACAGAGAAATGAGCAGTAGAGTAAGATACGAGAGCTACTGGTGGATTCAAGCACTTATTGCTAACTATTTATTGCGTGTATTGATATGGAGCCTGACTTCTACGTGTAACTAGTGTACGCAATTTTTAACTTTTGTTGATTTTGTTTTGTATTTAGACATTGCCGTGTAAAGATTATTACAACGCTATTTATGAATGTCAGATTACTTGTTCTGTGTTTGGACGGTGAGCTATTTAAAATTTCATGAGTACAACTAGTATTTTTTTTATTTTGTCATAGAATTAGTGAAGTTTGGATTACTCATAAAAATAACGAAGATCCCAGTAACTAAGCAAATTTTTATCTCAACATAACTTTTTTTATTTGTATGATGTAATGATTTATTTGTCATTTGGATTGATGTAAATTTGTATGTGTACGTTACTCCGGATTGTGGAGAGTACAATTATGCAACAACTGTGTCAATAACTTGGTAAAGTAACATCATTTGGTCGTCAATTTGAGGTCACCAGGGGCTAAGGTCTCCTCCTGGTTATTTAGATGACTTGCTAAGTTTGTTCTAATACAGCTTTCTTAAAAAAATGTTCGGAACTACCCTCGCATTGCAAAGATAGTACCATGCCATTTTTTTCTGCATGGGTAGCTGGTGGTGAAAGGGTACAGTACCGCCCGACATTGAAAATAGGTACAACATACTTCATTATTTTTGTCAGAACAACACATTTTTTTTTGTAAAATAACTCAATTTCAATTAATACAGTGAAGCCGGATACCAGTGTGGGAAAGAATGACAATTTATTTCTTTAATTGATCACATGTGCACTTCCACAAAGTAAATCCCTACATCCAGTTTGGTGAGATCTGTGAAATGAATGAATGTATGGTCGTCTGCTAACCGCAGATAGTGAATGTGAATATATGATCATCTTTGAGTCGATCCTTTGGCCACCTTTGGTGGGACCAAAGAGATGAAATTTACTAGAGCTTTGAGCGCCTGAAATGTGGCTGACCAATGCGGTAGAAAGGTGCTTCCCCCACCTTGACAGACATGGGAGAGGACCCAGAGAACGGCCATGTTTCGGCACTCTGCCGCTGGATCTTGTGCTGTTAAGACCTGTTTTAGTTGTGCTCCGTAATGATGAAAGAGTGGAGACATGGTATGCATGTGGAATATTTAAGAGTAGTTTGAAATAATAATTTCTCTATTTCAGGAACTTTTGGGGGAGAATTAAATGTCAGGCAGGTAATATTAAAGGGATTGTAGCAATCTTCGGAAGTGACCAACGGTCACAATGAAACCACGTGTAGCAATAAGTTGAAATACTTCCGTGTGCTTAAGTTAAGCTGAATTACTAGCGTGTATACAATAAGTTGAAATATTTAAGAAATAGCGTGTGTACCATAAGTTGAAATATTTAAGAAATGGCGTGTGCAGTATTTGAAATTAGAGACGAGTACTTCCACGTGGTGAGTACTGTGTGAGTCTCAATCTGTGTATGAGACAAAGGATAAAGAGAAGTACTCGTCCATGGTATCAGTTGAGGACTTGCGTGTGTGATGAATACGTTCTTAATATTACCTTGCGTGATATAATTCCGTGTGACGCCAGATTCAAACTCTGAGAGAGAAGCAAGGTGAGTCGGCCGTCTATCCAGCAACGCCACTTGGCTTGCATTGCACAGGAAGACGTGCATATATCTCCAGAGTTCATAGTAGGAAAGTAGAATTGCGAAGTGGGGCAGTGTCGTGCGAAACTGGGATGAATATTAATTGAAGTGGGAATGCTGAAAGTCATAGTGTTGTGACTATTTAGTGTTCTATATTTCTTATTGCCGTGTGATGTATGTCATGTAATTTGGGTATGTGTGGTTTGCATGGGAGAGTAGCAAGGTAGTTTCAAAAGATTAGTGGGTTATGCTTGTTCCTTCGGCACCGCTCGGTCTGGAGGAAAGTTTAGTGATGATGATTGTGAGAGTCGAAGTGTGAGGTATAATAAAAGATCCACCATCCTATCCAGAAAGTGCACTGTAGTGTTAAAAATAATTACGAGACCATAATATAGAGATTCACCAATGTAAAGCCATGCCCACTGGGCGGAATTTCTCATGTGTTATTGTTGTAGGTTATAGAATTTGTGTGTTTAGGTTAGAGAATTTATCGGAATAAATAAGATAGTGAAAAGAAAAAGATTGGTGGACTTTTCCTTCGAATTGTATGTTGTCACAATGTCCCGAATTTATAATGTGTGCGCCATTCATATTCAGTGCGGTGGCCACGTGTTGACAAAAGCCATTAAATAAAAGCCAAATAGAAAATGTGGTATTGCCAGTGCGTAGTGTACAGTCAGAGTTCTGTAAATTACTGATAGTCAGATGAGTGTTTCCGTTGCGTATTAATCATATAGGGGGATAACTTGTAACTTAAGTGTGAGTACTAGAGTTCATGTTACTCGATAAATAAGAATGAATCCACTCGCTTGGCAGACCACTCATCTTGCAGGCCTGACTGCTTGATGCCACAGTATGAGCAAGGCATGTGGGTGCCTCTCAATATTATGCTTCGTAAAATTACAAATTATGTTGGAATTTTTTATTTTCCTTGTTTGACGATAGTTAACTTTTAAAATACATTCAGTAATGAGTCAAAACAAATAATTACTATGGTAGTAAGCAGTTTAACAGAAAATGAGTGGTGTAAATCATGACAGTGTTACGGTGCTGCGGCCACACTTAGAATATATCCCGGTGCTCGAACCTTAGGGTACAGTCTGGTGCCGCTGCGGCTGCGGCAACATCAAAAGGACTGGAGCAGAAGCGCCTGGAAGCCTCCGCCTCGCGTCGCCTTGACGCTTCGAGACATTACGACGCCGCGGCTATATAAAGCCCATCCTGCTGTCGCAGTCATTCAGTGTGGATAGTTTCGTTCAGTGCACGCTGCAGACGTGTTTAGTGTTCTGACTTTAGAGTCTATTTTATTCGTTTACTTTAGTCTCTTAGTGTATTGTGAATTAAGTTTGCAATGGATAAATTTGTTACCAAAAAGGCGCGCTTGGAAGTTGATGATAATGCAAGTCAACCTCCAACAATTATTGTGTCGTCAATTGCTTCATTGTCTTCAGGCGAGAACCGTTCACAGCCGAAACCTGGATAATCCGTTAAGGGAAGATCATTTCAGAAGTTTTCGTTGATCAAATATACACGGCTAGAATATGAAGCATCTACCGAAAAAGTTTTTTGCAAAACCTGCAAAGAGGCAGATGCTAAACATTATTACAATTTTCTTAAAATAAAGATTTATTTACTTCCGTAGGGTTTTCTAACTGGAAAAAGGCTTTGAAAAAATTCCGCCTTCATGAGAATATGTTTACGCATATAGAAGGTGTTCTGAAACTAAATTCTATCACTAACTGAAGTGCGGCCTCCCAATTGATTGAACTGTTAGACAGTGATATGAAGAAAGACCGTTTAGCTCTTGAGACAATTTTTACTACTGTGAAACTTCTATGACGACAAGGACTAGCAAGTAGAGGGCACGAAGATGTAAACTCGAATTTTTTTCAATTGTTGGAACTCCGAAAGAATGACATACCTGAGTTTAAAGATTGGTTAGGGTGTTTGGGGTATAAGTGGACGTCCCACGATATTCGAAACGAGATCGTTGATCTTCTAGGAAAGTCTGTGTTGAGAAAGGTATTGGCTTAAATCAAGAAGACTGAACAGTTTTCAATTATGGTTGACGAAACAAGTGATTCTTCGATTCACGAACAAGTGTCATTTTGTATTCGTATTGTCAATGATTCCTTATCATCAACGAAGACTTTATCGGCTGGTACGAGACATCCCAACACGGAATCACAAACTCTGTTTAGTATTTTTAAAGACGTTTTTCACAGTTTAGACATGGCAGTTGTAGACAGTCTCCGGCATCTTACGTCTGAGAGGCATGTTATGGTTTTTGACAAGAACTTAATAAACACCATAAGGGAATCCAACAAAGGGATGGAACTTTTCTGAAGTAAACGGTGCGAGAGCGCCAACGACCAAACTGGTCTACGACCCCTTTGCCCGACTCGATGGAACATGCGAGCTTGTAGTATCTAGAGAATATTGAAAAATTTTGAAGAACTTCTATAGTTTTTTGAAACATTTTCTGCAGAGGACTAAGCAGAGTCAGGTTACAAATGTGCAAGCTACCTTGAGTCAATGCTTCAATTCAAATCTTATTTTTTTTACGTCTTTATTGCCATGCAACGAACCCAGTAGAGGATGTCAATGAAAAAATTCAATGCCCTCATCTAAGTGTTGCTGATCTGGAACAAATATGTGAGGGCTTGATTTGTATATTGAATGGAAGGCTTGATAGTTTTGAACACTTTTGGGAATTGTGTTTAAAAGAAAAACCTTCACAAGTAGATGATCCTTCGCTTCCTCGGAATCAAAGTATACCAATGAAGTATGTAAACAATGACGCCATCTTACCGCACACTTTCAAAACCCCAAAGTAATGCTGCAAAGCTATTTACACTGAAGTTAGCGAGACTGTGCAGTCTTGCATTACTGAGCGGTTTGCTTCAACTGGACTCACACGAGTCATCGCAGTTGAACAAGAGTGCATGCTTTTAGTGAACAGAGGCGAAGCAAATTTGGAGAAAATGACCTAGACATTGAACGACTGCGCTTACATCTGAATATGTTAGCCGATATCGCTAATAAAAAACAACTGGTCTTAAAAAACATGCGTCATGTAAGAAAGTACATTACACAAGAGCCTGCAGTTGGAAAAATGTTGTATGAGGTAGTGAAGTGAATTAAGATTCTCCAAGTAGTTCCAATCACGACAGCAACAGAAGAACGATCTTTTAACGCCCTTAGACGTCTGAAGTCATATCTCCGATGAACACTGGGACAGGAGCGATTGAACAACTTGGCTGTTCTTCATGCCCACCGAGATGTTTTGGATGAATTGGATATCCGACCAGTCATCAACGACTTCATATTCAGCAAACCAGTCAGACGGTCGACATTTGCACCTTTCTAAACACACTCTAGCCCTAATAACGGCATTTTGAGCAATATTAAAAATCTTTATAAAATAGAGAATTAAATACGTACATAATGTTAAATTTTCAGTTTCGAAATATTAGTACTGGTTTGGTACTGTATCACTATATTACTCATCATCATCATCATCATCATCATCATTTAAGACTGATTATGCCTTTCAGCGTTCAGTCTGGAGCATAGCCCCCCTTATACAGTTCCTCCATGATCCCCTATTCAGTGCTAACATTGGTGCCTCTTCTGATGTTAAACCTATTACTTCAAAATAATTCTTAACCGAATCCAGGTACCTTCTCCTTGGTCTGCCCCGACTCCTCCTACCCTCTACTGCTGAACCCATGAGTCTCTTGGGTAACCTTGCTTCTCCCATGCGTGTAACATGACCCCACCATCTAAGCCTGTTCGCCCTGACTGCTACATCTATAGAGTTCATTCCCAGTTTTTCTTTGATTTCCTCATTGTGGACACCCTCCTGCCATTGTTCCCATCTACTAGTACCTGCAATCATCCTAGCTACTTTCATATCCGTAACCTCAACCTTGTTGATAAGGTAACCTGAATCCACCCAGCTTTCACTCCCATACAACAAAGTTGGTCGAAAGATTGAACGGTGCACAGATAACTTAGTCTTGGTACTGACTTCCTTCTTGCAGAAGAGAGTAGATCGTAGCTGAGCGCTCACTGCATTAGCTTTGCTACACCTCGCTTCCAGTTCTCTCACTATGTTGCCATCCTGTGAGAATATGCATCCTAAGTACTTGAAACCGTCCACTTGTTCTAACTTTGTTCCTCCTATTTGGCACTCAATACGTTTATATTTCTTTCCCACTGATATTACTTTCGTTTTGGAGATGCTAATCTTCATACCATAGTCCTTACATTTCTGATCTAGCTCTGAAATATTACTTTGCAAACTTTCAATCGAATCTGCCATCACAACTAAGTCATCCGCATATGCAAGACTGCTTATTTTGTGTTCACATATCTTAATCTCACCCAGCCAGTCTATTGTTTTCAACATATGATCCATAAACAATATGAACAACAGTGGAGACAGGTTGCAGCCTTGTCTTATCCCTGAAACTACTCTGAACCATGAACTCAATTTACCGTCGACTCTAACTGCTGCCTGACTATCCATGTAAAGACCTTTAATTGCTTGCAAAAGTTTGCCTCCTATTCCATAATCTTGTAGAACAGACAATAACTTCCTCCTAGGAACCCGGTCATATGCCTTTTCTAGATCTATAAAGCATAGATACAATTTCCTGTTCCACTCATAACACTTCTCCATTATTTGCCGTAAGCTAAAGATCTGGTTATGACAACCTCTAAGAGGCCTAAACCCACACTGATTTTCATCCAATTGGTCCTCAACTAATACTCGCACTTTCCTTTCAACAATACCTGAGAAGATTTTACCCACAACGCTGATTAAAGAGATACCTCTGTAGTTGTTACAATCTTTTCTGTTTCCATGTTTAAAGATTGGTGTGATTACTGCTTTTGTCCAGTCTGATGGAACCTTTCCCGACTCCCAGGCCATTTCAATTATCCTGTGTAGCCATTTAAGACCTGACATTCCACTGTATTTGATGAGTTCCGACTTAATTTCATCCACCCCAGCCGCTTTATTGCACTGCAATCTATTGACCATTTTTTCCACTTCCTCAAATGTGATCCTATTTCCATCATCATTCCTATCCCATTCTACCTCGAAATCTGAAACATTACTGATCGCATTTTCACCTACATTGAGCAACTCTTCAAAATATTCCCTCCATCTGCCCAAGGCATCCACAGGATTCACCAGCAGTTTTCCTGACCTGTCCAAAAGACTTATCATTTCCTTCTTACCTCCCTTTCGAAGACTGCTAATTACACTCCAGAATGGTTTTCCAGCAGCTTGACCCATAGTCTCCAACCTTTTTCCAAAGTCTTCCCACGATTTCTTCTTGGATGCTGCAATTATCTGTTTGGCTTTGTTTCTTTCTTCAACATAACTTTCTCTGTCTACCTGGGTCTGGTATGTAGCCATTTTTTATACGCCTTCTTCTTCCTTTTACAGGCTGCCTTGACTGTATCATTCCACCAAGCTGTTTGCTTCATCCTACTTTTACACACTACTGTTCCAAGACATTCTTTAGCCACTTCTAGTACTGTGTCCCTGTACCTTGTCCATTCCTTTTCCAATGACTGTAATTGACTACATTCAACTAACTGGTACCTTTCTGAGATCGCTGTTATGTACTTGTGCCTGATTTCCTTATCCTGAAGTTTCTCCACTCTTATCCTCCTACATATGGAACTGACCTCCTGCACTTTCGGCCTCACAATCCCAATTTCACTGCAGATTAAATAATGATCAGTGTCATCAAAGAATCCCCTGAATACACGTGTGTCCCTCACAGCCTTCCTGAATTCCTGATCTGTTATTATATAGTCAATGACAGATCTGGTTCCCCTGCCTTCCCAAGTATACCGGTGAATGTTCTTATGTTTAAAAAAGGAGTTTGTGATTACTAAGCCCATACTGGCACAGAAATCCAAGAGTTGTTTCCCGTTCCTGTTGGCCTCCATATCCTCTCCAAATTTACCCATAACCTTTTCATACCCTTCTGTTCGATTTCCAATCCTGGCGTTAAAATCACCCATGAGTAGAACACTGTCCTTGTCCTTTACTCTAACAACTACATCACTGAGTGCCTCATAAAAACTATCCATTTTATCTTGATCTGTCCCTTCACAATGCGAATATACTGGCACAATCCTAATTTTCTTGCTGGACACTGTCAAATCTATCCACATCAGTCGTTCGTTTACATACCTTATTGCAACTACGCTGGGTTCCATTTCTTTCCTGATGTAAAGCCCTACACCCCATTGTGCTATTCCTGCTTTGGCTCCTGACAGGTAGACCTTGTATTCTCCCACTACCTCTTCTTTCTCACCCCTTACCCGAATGTCACTAACAGCTAAAACGTCCAGCCCCATCTTACTTGCAGCCTCTGCCAGCTCTACCTTCTTCCCAGAGTAGCCCCCATTGATATTAACAGCTCCCCATCTCATTACCATTTGTTTGCCAAGTCGTATCTTAGGAGTCCCTGGTTTGTCAGTTAGAGATAGGACTGCGTCACCTCCAAAGGTCCGAGGCATTTTGCTCTGATTGTTGCCAGCATCATGTTTAAAGTACCAGGGAAGCAGGTTGCTAGCCTTACTTGCCCAGGGTCCCATTGAGTTTTACCCATAACGGCTGAGGGACTAACCGGTGGATTTGGTAGTCTTTGCCGTATGAGCACAAAGGTGACCACGACTCAGAATATGTCCGAGATGCCCAGCCTTATTCCAAAGTAACTGGTATCCCGACTGTCGGGACCACTTACTTGGCCACTCATACATTGCCCGTGGTTCATGAACTAGGACATGACTACAGGAACCCACACTGTGAACCACTATATTACTATAGCACTAATAGCATTAGTTATTTTCAAGTACTTAAATATTTTTAGGGTGTAAGACCCAAATAAAACCTGCTATTTACACACTTTTTGACTGAAAGTATTAGGCATACTGTATTACTTTATTAACTGTATTAAACATTAACTTTGAGATATTCTTTTTATTTAATGAACCCTGAGCCTTATTCAAAGCAAGTTAAATTTGCTATTTCACTTATTAATCAAAGTGCTATTACTGTGCGACAGCAATATTATATTGAATAAAATGTTCTCGTGTTTCCAACCGCGTCAGTTGGTTAAAACTACACGAGCTTTCGGCCAAGCACTCCTTGGCCATTGTCAAGTGTTATGACTGCCAGTGGGCAGCTGCCGGCTGTGACGTCACTGGTGCCCGTGACATTGTCATATATGGGCATGTTTTGAGTCGGCGTTCGATGTGCCCTCTTCAACCGCGCGATCGCTGGATCCCACGCAGCGCTGAGCTGTAAGCCACCGTCTCTATTCACGGTGTTTGTGGTAATTTTTATTTTAATAGCTTCCTGTATTAAACTGTCCCAGAAGCCGTTAGTGCGAGCCACGACAGAGGTATCGTCAAATTTTATGTGGTGACCGTTTTCTAACGCATGCTCAGCTAACGCAGAAAACCCACCCACACAGACCTGTACCTGCACGCTACCAGCCATCATCATCCAGCACAGAAGCGCACAGTATTGCAAACATTGGTACATCGTGCAAGAGCAATATCAGATGACGACAACCTGCCCCACGAACTGAGCCACCTACGCAAGGTTTTCAGGAATAACGGCTACAGCACCCGTCAAGTGAAAGAAGTGATTTCTGGGAAATATCAGAATAAGACCAGCGACGAAGAGCAGGAAAAGAAACTTGCTTTGCTGCCTTTCTGTGGCTCTGTGTCAGGCAAGATAAGCCGCCTGCTGAAAAGACACAAGATCAAATCGATCTTCAGGCCTCCAACGAAAATCCGTCAATTACTGAGACCAGTTAAAGACGCTGTAGGTCTCAGAACACCTGGGGTTTACGAAATACCTTGTGAGTGTGGACAGAAGTACATCGGACAAACAGTGTGCACTGTGGAACAACGCAGGAAAGAACATGAGAGGTATTATCGCCTACGCTATCCAGAGAAATCTGCGTTAGCTGAGCATGCGTTAGAAAACGGTCACCACATAAAATTTGACGATACCTCTGTCGTGGCTCGCACTAACGGCTTCTGGGACAGTTTAATACAGGAAGCTATTAAAATAAAAATTACCACAAACACCGTGAATAGAGACGGTGGCTTACAGCTCAGCGCTGCGTGGGATCCAGCGATCGCGCGGTTGAAGAGGGCACATCGAACGCCGACTCAAAACATGCCCATATATGACAATGTCACGGGCACCAGTGACGTCACAGCCGGCAGCTGCCCACTGGCAGTCATAACACTTGACAATGGCCAAGGAGTGCTTGGGCGAAAGCTCGTGTAGTTTTAACCAATTGACGCAGTTGGAAACCCGAGAACATTTTATTCAATGTTATCGCCGCGAGACCCTTCATTCATACAGCAATATTTTATGTTTTGTTCTTTTAATGATACTTTAGGATCTACTTAAATATAATTTCAGTACTTTCAGAGCTATATATTCACTGCTCTGTAATAGTCTATAAGAATGATTACTACTGTAAACTCAAGTAACTTTTTAAGTTTTGTTTCTTTTTTCAAAGCCAAAAAATGTGCCGGGCTTGTCGGGTGTGTCCCAGAGGGTGTTGAGTTATTGGGGAGTCCATTTTTCGGGGTGCTAATGGTGATCATATGACTCCAAAATGCTTTAAAAAACTTTTAAAAACTCACTATTTTTTATCTAAAATTTAGAAAATTTCCTGGGGCAAGACCCTCAGTATGCTCCCCACCCCCCACCCCCCAATATTTTTTATAAATCGGCGCCCCTGACAGTTAATTTTGTTCACTTGCTCAGTCCTAAGAGAAAGATCACCCTACTTGCCTGAGTTATGCATTAACATATTAACTGATTAAACTGCCTGGTTTTTTATAGAAATTCTCTGTTACCATTGTTCCTTTTTAAATCATTGTTCAATTTGTCAAGCATTGTTCAGACCAATGTTATGTATGATGATCAGGCGAAGCTTTGCTCTGTCCTTTTGAATACATGCTTCATTCTAAAATCGTTGTCTCGGAATATTATTTCATAAGAGCAGATACTCTCCCCATCCCACTGTTTATCATTACCCATTGCCACATTTCACCGTGTGGTATGCAACAATTTGAGTATAGTTTGAAATTTTATTTAGAAATTGAAATCTAGCTTAGCCACTGCCTACTTTCTGTTTGCTGTTGTGCTTTCCCAGAAATCTGCAACAATGTTGCCAAGACACCAGGTAACTGGAAATTTTTATTAGGGCCAGATAACTGTTTTAGTTCAATTGCACATTTAATATAAAAGACAAGATGTATTGAGACTAGTTGCAGTGCAGTTCAAATTAAGTTCTCTTCAGTCAAAGGTTCTGTTTAGTCAAAGGTTATCATACGAGTTTAAGTTGTGTAACAGTTTGTGGGTACATAGTCTTGGTAATACGTAGACTTTTTATAGAGTGGGAGGTAAAATTGGGCTAAATTTCACTCTGAAACAAATATAATGGGGAGGTTACATACTTCCGACCCATTAACCCAAATGGACCTACGGCTTTGCCGTCCGCAATAGGCAGTGATAAATTCCGACCTATCAGAAGCAGCTGGTCCAACACTTGTGGCAAGACGTGACACCTCACCGCCGGTTCCCCAACGAGCAGCTGAATTGGGCACAGAGAGACAACCACAACAAGATCACCAGCCTGCCTACCACCATCAGTATGAGCTCTGCCCTCTGCCCTCGCCTCTAGTGACAGCAACGGGCTGACTATGAGCAACGATGGGAGTTGGTGGACATAAAAGCATTGACACCCACAAAACCACTGGTGGTTCGCAACCACCACCAACGATTTCCATCTGAACGAAAAAATACCAGCAGAGCTAAGAGGAAAAAAAATAGTGAGGTACCCACGGAAGTGCGCTCCAGAGACATAGACTGAGTTGACAAAAAAATCGCAGGATACCTCCTAATATCGTGTTGGACCCCTTTTTACTCGGTGTAGTGCACGGACTCAACAAGTCGTTGGAAGTCCCCTCCAGAAATATTGAGCCAGGCTGACTTTTAGTTGTCCATAATTGCGGAAGTGTTTCTGGTGCATCGATTATGTCCCATAAATGTTCTGTGGGATTCATTTCGGCGATCAGGGTGGCCAAATCGTTCACACGAACTGTCGAGAATGTAGTTCAAACCAGTCGCGAATAACTGTGGCCGAGTGACACGGCGCAATCTCACCATAAAAATTCCATCGTTGTTTGGGAACTTGACGTCCGTGAATTGCTGCAAATGGTCTCCAAGTAGCTGAACATCCAAAGGACCGAGTCCATTCCATGTAAACATAGCCCACACTATTACAGAGACACAACAAACTTGCGCAGTGCCTCGTTGACAACTTGAGTTCACGGTTCGTGGGTCTGCGTCGCACTCGGAGCCTACCATCAGCTCTTCCCAAATGAAAACTGGACTCGTCTGACGAGGTCACAGTTTTCGTCGTCTGGGGTCAACCGACACGCTACAGGCTATGTCGTGCTGTTAGCAAAGGCACTCGGGTCGATTGTCTGCTGTCGTAGCCATTAACGCCAAATTTCGTGGCACTGTCCTAACGGCTACCTTCGTTGTACGTCTGGCATCGATTTCTGCGTTTATTTCACGCAATGTCGCTTGGCTATTAGCACTGACAACTCTACATAAATGTCACTGCCCTCGGTCTTTATGAGAAGGCAGTCGGCTACTGCGTTATCACGTATGACCCTAGTTGTTTTTGTGGCCTAAAACAAAATACTGCGTTGTCGGTGGTGATAGGTAGTGGGTATTCTCGGGAAACTCTTAACTCTGTGGATCTCAAAATATTGAACTACCTAACGATTTCCGAAATGGGAGGTTCCTTGCGTCTAGCTCCAACTACCATTCCGCGTTCAAAGTCTGTTACTTCCCGTCGTGCGGCCATAGTCATTTCGCAAACCTTTTCACACGAGAGTCGCCTGAGTGAAAGTGACAGCTGCACCAGTGCACTGTTCTTTTCTACCGAAATCGACCTCTCATTAGGTAGACACGTTATGGGACCTTCTGTCGGGGATTCGAGCACCTTTCTGTTCACTTCGTCAGCGGGCCAGGAACAAATCTCGCCATTTTCAGCCCTTCGAGTCGATTAAAGAATGGGAGGTTTGACAGTGATTCAGATTCCCCACCCAGCCCGAGTGTCGATGCAGATGCACTGCCAGAGATCTTCAAGCTGTGTAGCCATCGAGTTGAGGCACAGTACCGTAGTGGGTGGAGCCGGCACTTGAGGTGGGCGTGGCCGCTGACGCCACGTGGCTGTCTCTCTCGTTTAGTCTCCGAAGCCTTTGTGTATGTGTCATACGACTATTCTGAGCTCGACCGCACCCCTTTATGGTGTTCGATTTGGAAAGCTCTGTTGACGAATGTATCACGCCTTATGACAACTTTAATTGTGTTCTAGACTTGAGTTCTGGTCAGACGGTGTCGCCCAGGAACTACCCCCTGGTTCCACCAGTCTCCACGCACTGCATGCTCGAGCGATGACTATGTCCGAGCAGCGCAGAGAAACTACTGTAAGGGAGAGCAGTGCGACGTACGTACCTCCGAGGCGGCGTGGCGGTACCTGGAGGCGACGCCGCTCTGCGACTGCTCGACCGGCAGCGGGCGCGAGCGCAGCACGAGCTGCGCCTTCAGCACGGGGCACTGGCGCGGGTAGGTGACGAGCCGGCGGTAGTCGCGCAGCATCTCCTCCGGCGAGGCGCCGTGGCGCAGCCGGAAGCGCTCCGCCTGCACGCGGGGCCTGCCACACCGTCACTCGCGCTCCACCACACACCCTCGCCACAGCTAGCAATTACCGTACTGGCCCGACAACAAGCCGCCACCCCGTATAACGTGCACCCCGAAATTTCTGTAGCAAATAAATAAATTAATTAATTAAAAATACCTTGAGCGAGAACAAGCCGCACACTAACCGAGAGGGGAAAATTATTAGAAATTTACTTATTTTTAAATGTAAGACATAGGTAAGAACTGTAAACATTCGTTCTAACACATTGGCACCTAGCACAGTAGTGTGGCCGCCACAAAATTAGACACCCCGACGTCGCAGTCGCTCTCTGCAGTCCGCCGGCGCGAAGATCCACGATTCGGCCGCCTCTCGCACTAGAGCGCCAAAAACCTGGTACAAGCACGCTTATTCAAATACAGACTTACGTAAACAGGCAGAATACGGCGATGTGGCGGGCAACGCCTATATAAGACAAGTCTCTGATGCAGTTATTAAATTGGTTACTGCTGCGACAATGCCACGTTATCGAGATTTAAGTGAGTTTGAACGTGGTGTTATAGCCGAAGCACCAGCGGTGGGACACACCATCTCCGAGGTAGCGATGAAGGTGGGATTTTATTTTCCCGTACGACAATTTCACGAGTGTACTGTGAATATCAGGAATCCGGTAAAACATCAAATTTCCGACATCGCTGTGGGCGGAAAAAGATCCTGCAAGAACGGGAGCAACGACGAGTGAAGAGAATCGTTCAAAGTGTCAGAAGTGCAAACCTTCCTCAAATTGCTGCATATTTGAATGGTGGGCCTCCAACAAATGTCAGCATGCCAACAGTTCAACGAAACATCATCGATATGGGCTTTCAGAGCCGAAGGGGATCCACACAACGTCACGAATCCGTGGACCCTGCACGTCAGGAGGCGTCTGTTCAAGCTGGCGGAGGCTCTGTAATGGTGTTGGGCGTGTGCAGATTGGGTGATATGGGACCTCTGATACCTCTATATACGACTCTGACAGGTTACACGTACGTAAGAATCCTGTCTGATCACCTGCAACCATTAATGTACATTGTGCATTCCGACGGATTTGGGTAATTCCAGCAGTGCAATGCGACAAGTCACACGTCCAGAATTGCTACAGAGTGGCTCCAGGAACACTCTTCTGAGTTTAAAGACCTCCACTGGCCACCAGACTCCCCAGTCATGAACATTATTGAGCATACCTGGGATGCCCTGCAACGTGCTGTTCAGAAGGGTTCTCCACCCCCCCCCACCCCCCCCCCCCCCCCTCGTACTCTTGCAGATTTATGGACAGTCTTGCAGGATTCGTGGTGTCAGTTCCCTCCAGCGTTGCTTCAGAGATTAGTCGAGTCCGTGCCACGTCATGTTGTGGCACTTCTGCATACTCACGGGGGCCCTACACGATATTGGGCAGGTGTACCAGTTTCTTTGGCTCTTGAGTGTAGTTTTGTTGCCGCATCCACACTTAACACTGCAGTGGGTGAGCGCCAGCCGAATTTTCTCTATTTCTGGGCGATATCGTGCATTCACGTACGGTTTCAGTTTTCCGTGGAACGGTGTGTTGACTTGTTTTTGGTAGTGAGCGAAATGCAGGTGCAAGGGCCTGCGTTAGAGTTGGTCAGTACGCACATCTGGCTCACTCGTTTGTAAAGTGGCAGAATAAATGGTCAGATTTGCACCTTACATGAGAGTTTTATACATCGCAACGAGAAGGTGAATGTGACATCTAACGTAATTTGGCAGCTATGAGAACATTTGCCTGTTGTTTTGTTGTTGTGGTCTTCAGTCCTGAGACTGGTTTGATGCAGCTCTCCGTGCTACTCTATCCTGTGCAAGCTTCTTCATCTCCCAGTACCTACTGCAACCTACATTCTTCTAAATCTCCTTAGTGTATTCATCTCTTGGTCTCCCTCTACGATTTTTACCCTCCATGCTGCCCTCCAATGCTAAATTTGTGATCCCTTGATGCCTCAAAACATGTCCTACCAACCGATCCCTTCTTCTAGTCAAGTTGTGCCACAAACTTCTCTTCTCCCCAATCCTATTCAATGCCTCCTCATTAGTTATGTGATGTATCCATCTAATCTTCAGCATTCTTCTGTAGCACCACATTTCGAAAGCTTCTATTCTCTTCTTGTCCAAACTGGTTATCGTCCATGTTTCACTTCCATACATGGCTACACTCCATACAAATACTTTCAGAAACATTTGCCTATCAGTATGTAATGCAAAAAGGGATGACAGTCAATCGACAGTAATTAACACACCGTTCCTGTATAATGCATGTCCTTGAGCAGAAGGTGGAACAGACAACGCGAGTCATTTTTAGTTTGAAAAGCCAGGCAGACAATGGCGTAGCGAAGGTACGCTGCAGGGGCTACGACAGTAACCACTTAAAGGGGTGGCAGGAGGAAGGTCAGCAACCCTGACCAGGTGATTCAGGAGGGAGAACCGCGTTTAGCGGCACATCTGCACAAGGGACAGAGAAAAAACTTTAGTAACGCATTTCGATCACGTGCCCAGTGAGTGGGACACACAGAAAGGTCATTGTACTTTAGACGTCTAGGACGGGCACAAAACGACCGATTGGCGGAAACGCAGTAGGAAGGAGAAAAATACTGAAGGTTCGACGGAGTTTGATAGAAGGGACATTGCGATCGATAGAAAGAGTTTCTACAAAATAAGAGGAACGCTCCTATTGGTCGAAAAAGGCCGTAACGTGAAGAACGAATGAACCCAAGTGGGGGAGGAAGTTCTGCAATGAGCAGGACAAGAGAGAAATTTTCAGGGACTCTTCTCTGAACTGTCATCAAGTGCAGAACGATGCTCTTATCGCTCTGTACGACGCAGAGAGGAAATTTGTGTGGACTCTGCATTCACAGCGGCTGTAATCCAGCTAGAGATTAGCTGTAGCAACGTTTAGCTCCAACTGTGGAGAAACGAACCAGCCAAATTAGTTAATTGTTCTTACGAGAACTGAGAGGGCACTATAATATGAACGCTGCTCCAACCATGCGAATGTATATCGCCACATACCAAGACTTGGGCTGAGTACATGTTTTATCGCATAACGAGAAACATAGGGAAAGTTTCTGCTGAAAAGTTCAGCAAACGTCTGATTAGTTTTGTAGGAATTTCAGTGGGAGGAGCAGCCTTGCAGTCGTCAGCCCGTCGCAGCTTAAGGTAAATACTGTGTGCAGAGGCATAAACTATGTTGGTTCACCAGCTTGCGTCCTCTGTAAACTCGAGCTGCCTTGGGTAACGTTGCGCTCAAATTTGTCACATAACTGACCATTCATCGTAGATTTGATTGTCATCCTAAATGGTACCGAACTTTGGACCAGAATCGGACGATTTTCGTAGATCTGACCAACATCATAACGTATGTGTAGGAGCTATTTTGTAAAGAAACTTCCAATTAAACTTTCAGATTATTGTGTTTAGGACTAGTGTTCTTTCAGAGAGTTAATATTTAATAGTGTTGTGTATAGGCTTATTTCACTTTTTGATGTTGGCGAGATGCGTTATCCATTGCGCTGTTTTTATGTTGTCGAGTTGAAAACTGTGTAAAAGCTGTAATTTTTGTGCTAAAATTTGCGACATAAAACTTGTCATTTCAGCTCACACAGTTGTCCTCAGTTCTAGAATAGGCGGCCAGCTTACACGTTAACTCGTGAGCACGGCGGCTGGCTCGGGAGTGGGCAGCCAGTAACTCGTGGCTTGAGCACGGGAACTCACCAGTGAAGCGACTCCGTCACACTGTCCGCCTGCTGAGCTGGCTGCTAGCGTGCTTGCCTCCCATGCAACCGGGTCCAGGTTCGATTTCCGGTAGAATAGGAGATTATCTCGGCTCATGGACTGGGTGTTCTGATGTCCTCATCATCATTTCATCCGTGTCACCGGCGCGCATGTCACCCAATGTGGCATCGGATGAAATAAGACTTGCACTTGGCAGCTGAACTTCCCAGAATGGCCGGCCGAGTGACCGAGCGGTTCTAGGTGCTACAGTCTGGAACCGCGCGACCGCTACGTTCGCAGGTTCGAATCCTGCCTCGGGCATGGATGTGTGTGATGTCCTTAGGTTAGTTAGGTTTAAGTAGTTCTAAGTTCTAGGCGACTGATGACCTCAGAAGTTAAGTCCCATAGTGCTCAGAGCCATTTGAACCATATTCCCCGAATGGGGCCTCCCGGCAAGCGATGCCATACGCTCATTCCCATTTTTTTTTCTTTCGTCACACTTGTAGGGGAAGGGAAATACCAAGTGTGGTAATCAAAGATCTGTGATGGAAATTGCATGTACGATGCGTACATGTTTCATGTATTAAATTTCATCTTCGTAATATTTTGATCTTTGCATTTTCGTGCTGTCTTGATTAGATACATTGTGTAAGCAGAAAATGGTCATATGATTTGTCCATTGAGAGTGTGCCAAGAAGTAAACATTTCTTTCTCAAACTCAGTTTATGAAGTCATTCATGGTTGTTTAACCCAAGAACAACATTCTGGAAACTTAAATGAAAAAAAGATTAAAACTAGTAGACTAATGAATGATTTTCAGAAACTGCATCCCCAGTCACCTCAATGTCCATGAGACTGATGACCGTCTTCCGTGGGGCCTCCAGCGATGGTTTGTCAGAGAGATGAGAGAATTTAGATATCTGACATCCCGAGGCCTTTTTATGTGCAGAATCGGCAGTCACCCAGGTAACACCATCAATCCAGTCCCAGGTCCCGGAATTAAAATGATTGTCTAGTTGTAGATGTAGTTTAAGTAGTTTCTGGGAGGGAGTTGTACTCAAGGCTGCGTCTGGTAAAGACGTCGTGCCGATCAGGTTGTGCCAAACTTTGCTACGGTCACCCAACACATCAATTCTGCAGCAGCTAAGAAAATTGAGAAGCGTGCTAACCTCGCCTTGGTTCGTGAGAGGATGCACTTTACTAAACCGATCAAGTCGAATATTACCAGCAGGGAGAGGGCAGCCATTCGAGACCTGAGACAGAGCCCTGAGATTGTTGTTTCACTGGCTGACAAAGGCAATGCTGCTGTTGTTCTTTCCCATAAGGACTACATTGAGAAGATGCAGAGCCTGCTAAATGACGAATCCTACAGGAAGATCAACGCTGACCCCACAAAGAAGGTGGAGAACAAGACTAGGGCTCTTCTCAAGGACGCGGATTTACCAGAGGGTGTCGCCAAGAAATTGACACCTCAAGGAGCTGTACTGCCAAGACATTATGGACTCCCTAAAGTCCACAAAGAAGGGGTGCCGTTACGCCCAATTGTCAGAAACATTAGGGCACTTACATATTTGATAGCCAGATACCTGGCAGAACTACTAAGCCCTTATATGGGTAAATGCCCTCATCACATTCGTAATTCGGGAGATTTCGTAAAACGTGTCGATCACTTCAAGCTGAAAGACTCAGATATCCTGGCGAGTTTTGATGTTGTTTCATTATTCACTGGGGTGCCTCTTCGAGGTCAGTTGAGCTTATTGCACAGAAATTTGACGAGAAGACGACCGACCTTTTCAGGCACGTTCTGACCTATACGTATTTTCTCTTTAATGGAGAATACTATGATCAAACAGAAGGAGTCGCAATGGGGAGCCCACTCTCGCTTGTGGTCGCGAATTTCTATATGGAGTACTTCGAGGAGGAAGCTTTGGTGTCATCCAGATGGAAACCTACTTGCTTTCTCCGTTATGTAAATGGCACGTTCGTGATCTGGCCCCATGGAAGGGACAAGCTCCTAGACTTCCTTACACACCTGAACTCCATACATTCGAACATCAAATTCACTATGGGGACCGAAGCAGAAGGAAGATTACCATTCCTGGACGTCTCGGTCAAAAGAAGAGCGGATGGCGCCCTGGGCCACGGGGTATACAGCAAGGAAACGCACACCGACCTGTACTTGCATGCGGATTGCTGCCACCACCCTGCGCAGAGGAATGGGGTGCTAAAAACACTGGTGCACAGGGCGCGCACCATCTCTGACGCAGAGAGTCTGCCCCACGAGCTGGAACACCTCAAAACTGTATACCAGAAAATCGGATACTCGGAACGGCAGATCAGACGCGCTCTCCACCCCACCTCTACAGTACAGCATGTGGAGACGGAAGAAGTCACGGAGGAAGAGATAGCCACTGCCTATATACCGTATACTGGTGCACAATCAGGGAAAATAGGACGAATATTGAGGAAACACCGAGTAGGGACTGTCTTTTGCCCACCCAATAAAACCGAGCATTATTGGGAAGTGTGAAAGACGATCTCGGTTTGCGGAAGGCCGGCATATACCAGATTCCGTGTCAGTGTGGGAAGACTTATATTGGACAGACAGTGCGCACCATCGAAGATTGTTGCCGAGATCATCAGAGGCACACTCGACTTAGGTACCCCAACAAGTCTACGGTCGCAGAGCACTGTTTGTCCGAAAATCACGAAATGGACTACCAGCATACCAGGGTCTTGGCACAGACATCTAAATACTGGGACAGCGTCATTAGAAAGGCTATCGAAATTCGTACCAGGGATGGACTCATCAACTGAGATTGCGGCTATAGCCTCAGCAGGGCATGGGAACCAGCACTGAGTTTAATTAAAAAGAGGCTCGGCAAAGAAAACGAACGAGCGGCCAGGGCGGACGAGGCAGTTACACCGACGCCACCACAAGACGCCGACGCCAGCCTCTCAGCGACCGCCGACGCGCGGCCGCGGGCGCGGACCGCGGAGGGAGCGCCTCGCGGGGGGAGGGGGCGGGGGGCTTAGGACGGCCGGCCGCGCTCAGGAGCTCAGTCCGTCAGCGCATGTCTGATCGCCGGAATATTGTGCCCGTTGGACACTATGGGCCGGCAGTACATCCGTGCACTGTTTGAGCAAGAAATGTGCCAGGAGAAACTGGAGAATCACATCAATGAATAATTGAACGGATTCATTTAATGAAGCAGAGATTTAAGATAAAGTAACACAGGACATGACATCTAAGTCTCTAGAGTACTAAACTATTTTGGTCACACAAACTTCTGAATGCAGACCTTATATTACATGTATATTATACAAGTGCAGGGTATTCATACAGATTATTTGTGTTTCATCTCGTACGATACGACTGTCTTCATAAAATATTTTGCTTGTCCCTCTTATTACTGTGAATTAACGAAATGTCATTGACAAGGAATGGATCGATACAGGAGCGTTGTTCGGATGGAATTAATCCTGCCCTGCTAAAATTTCTTTCGCCTGGGGTGCTACTAGCGGGATTGCAGAGGATTTCTTTGGCCACTTTTAAAGAGCACGTGGAAGACACAGTCATTGGCCTTCCACCACGACAAAACTTTCTTGACGTTATCACCTGGGGAGTCTGTGTTCAAATGTTCATCATGTTCAACTTTGCGCCTAGCCGTTGATGAACGCCAGCTTTGGAGTTTCTCTTCGGGAGAGGGAGTGGGATCTTCTTTCTCTTCTTCCCTGAATACGCTATTTAGCTTCTGACAAACAGTTTGATTAATATTTTCTTTGTTCTCCTCATTCGGTACCAAGAGTTCCTTGAACTAACGACTTTCTCTTTTAGGTAGCTATCT
This sequence comes from Schistocerca americana, assembly GCF_021461395.2. Lineage (NCBI taxonomy): Eukaryota > Metazoa > Arthropoda > Insecta > Orthoptera > Acrididae > Schistocerca > Schistocerca americana. Next base: position 524,508,249 of record NC_060126.1, read on the forward strand.
GCTTGTCCTTTCAGCAATTTAACTATTGTATTGCCATCTACATTTCAGCATGTATCTAGTTAACTAAATACCCACGGCAGCACAAAAAGCAGCGTCGGTTTGTTTCATCCTCCAGGTCAATTGTGGTCTCTTTAAAAGGCTCAAGGAATTTAATTACGCCCTCCATTACATTATGTTGATAGGAGTATATCATCTCCTGCTTGAGTTTTTAGATTACTCCTTGTGAAAGGCTAGTAAAACCTTCGGCACTAACAATGTTGAACGGCGTAAATCCAATGCACACATTTACGCACACTCGTCGCTGATTGGCTCTTTATCGCTGTTCGAAACTGCTGTAGAAGTCGGACGTGTGATGCTTCTGCACGTATGTCTCCTCATGCTGGTGGTGCTACAATTATATACGAGAAACGCTTTGCATCCCTCTCTTCGGCACTGAACGCAACCCACAGGATCACAAGTAGCCCTTTCAGCCACTACCTCGAATTAAAATTAGCCATAATAAACATCTGTTCTTTCGAATACAGCTCTTAATTTTTTTCGGCTCTCTTTAAGATAATGATACTATGTTTTGGGAACTATAAAGAAACAAAAATTGAAGCGGAAAATATTATGATTATTAGTCCTTCATTTTTAACAGCGGCCTTCGTCTGTGACTTAGATTTTCAGCTTTATGCGGAACTGAGTAAACTTATCTTAGACTATGAGCGAAAGAAATGTATCAGTTTTTTTAGTTTGTAATTTGCACGTCCAACGTCCTGGCTGTCTGGCGTTACTTGTGCTTTCTAAAGCTTTGTATTAAATGTAAATAAACTTGGCATCGGGTTCGTAATGACACAGCGCAGGTTCTAAATTTTGTCGTGTTTTGTAATAAAAACAGACCACATACCGTAACGTTGCATTACACACCACAATATTGTTAGTCTATTAGAAGTCACTTTAGGAAATTTAGAATTTAAATGCTAGTCTCTTTGTTAAACTTTCATTAAGTGGGCTCTTCAGAAACCTGCACATTCAGTGAAGTGCGTCAATAGTTAATTCATCTGATGTGATGAAGTAATAATTTAAAGGATGCACTGAAAATATCTAGTGGACACTGATTTATTTCCATTATTAAATACAGATCCTATATTTGTAGGAAATTTTAAACAGACGAAGCAAATATTGGAAGTAAGTACAAGATCAAACTAAATATACACTCCTGGAAATTGAAATAAGAACACCGTGAATTCATTGTCCCAGGAAGGGGAAACTTTATTGACACATTCCTGGGGTCAGATACATCACATGATCACACTGACAGAACCACAGGCACATAGACACAGGCAACAGAGCATGCACAATGTCGGCACTAGTACAGTGTATATCCACCCTTCGCAGCAATGCAGGCTGCTATTCTCCCATGGAGACGATCGTGGAGATGCTGGATGTAGTCCTGTGGAACGGCTTGCCATGCCATTTCCACCTGGCGCCTCAGTTGGACCAGCGTTCGTGCTGGACGTGCAGACCGCGTGAGACGACGCTTCATCCAGTCCCAAACATGCTCAATGGGGGACAGATCCGGAGATCTTGCTGGCCAGGGTAGTTGACTTACACCTTCTAGAGCACGTTCGGTGGCACGGGATACATGCGGACGTGCATTGTCCTGTTGGAACAGCAAGTTCCCTTGCCGGTCTAGGAATGGTAGAACGATGGGTTCGATGACGGTTTGGATGTACCGTGCACTATTCAGTGTCCCCTCGACGATCACCAGTGGTGTACGGCCAGTGTAGGAGATCGCTCCCCACACCATGATGCCGGGTGTTGGGCCTGTGTGCCTCGGTCGTATGCAGTCCTGATTGTGGCGCTCACCTGCACGGCGCCAGACACGCATACGACCATCATTGGCACCAAGGCAGAAGCGACTCTCATCGCTGAAGACGACACGTCTCCATTCGTCCTTCCATTCACGCCTGTCGCATCACCACTGGAGGCGGGCTGCACGATGTTGGGGCGTGAGCGGAAGACGGCCTAACGGTGTGCGGCACCGTAGCCCAGCTTCATGGAGACGGTTGCGAATGGTCCTCGCCGATACCCCAGGAGCAACAGTGTCCCTAATTTGCTGGGAAGTGGCGGTGCGGTCCCCTACGGCACTGCGTAGGATCCTACGGTCTTGGCGTGCATCCGTGCGTCGCTGCGGTCCGGTCCCAGGTCGACGGGCACGTGCACCTTCCGCCGACCACTGGCGACAACATCGATGTACTGTGGAGACGTCACGCCCCACGTGTTGAGCAATTCGGCGGTACGTCCACCCGGCCTCCCGCATGCCCACTGTACGCCCTCGCTCAAAGTCCGTCAACTGCACATACGGTTCACGTCCACGCTGTCGCGGCATGCTACCAGTGTTAAAGACTGCGATGGAGCTCCGTATGCCACGGCAAACTGGCTGACACTGACGGCGGCGGTGCACAAATGCGGCGCAGCTAGCGCCATTCGACGGTCAACACCGCGGTTCCTGGTGTGTCCGCTGTGCCGTGCGTGTGATCATTGCTTGTACAGCCCTCTCGCAGTGTCCGGAGCAAGTATGGTGGGTCTGACACACCGGTGTCAATGTGTTCTTTTTTCCATTTCCAGGAGTGTAGTTTCAGCAGCGTTTTCGGTCAGCAAGTAGAATTAATTAAAAGCATGAAAAACAATAGTTTCAACTCAGTGTAGCGTCTTTGGTTCACTTACTCGGAACGCATATCCGTTACGAGCACGCAATGTCCTCATTCGTAATAGTACATATTCACAAGTAAACTGAACGCTCTGCTAATGTATTACAAGCTTTAATCCGTCAGTGGTCAGAAAGTACGAGGGATATGAAAATAAGTCTTGAGCACTCTTATCTGACATGGTTGTAAGAGTAAACTTCAGGAAAATCGGATAACATTATCATTCGTCTAATACGAATTGACATAAATTCTTAATAAAATTAAACTAGTACCTTGAACTAATCCCAGCAGGAACTACCCCCTGGCTTGCTCCGTATTTGTCCTGCAGAACGTATGTCCCATCTGCTAACATTCGCAAATAGTCCTCTTTCATCGTAGCTCTGTTAAGACATGATACTGCAGTTTCTATGAGTTTCACGAATGTAGTGGAAACTCGTAGCAGGCGAGCCACGGCCGAGATGATAAAAAAAAACTAAAATTGTCGTATAGAACATACTGAAGATTTTGTACTGATCCAACCAAAAGTGAAGATGTCTTGAATAACATAAATTTCGGGCAGGTTCATACCACGACAACAAAACAGTGTGATATTTCCGAATCCCCTGTTTTCTGCTGTGACAGTGCAGAAACATCGGCAGAACCTTTAGATGGGCATTTTTTGAAAATTATTCCATCATATTCTATACTAAAAACAGAGATATCTAAAATTTGTTCAGAATTTTTACTACATTTGGAATTATCACCAGCCGGCAATGCTGTAGAACCTTGAAATGACCCTGAGTCGTATAGTCTCGTAACGGCCGCTACAGTAGCATTTCACTTCATCAACCTCACTCTCATCATTTTCATTTTTCTCTTCCCGCAAAACGTCTTCCTCGTTGTAATCCAGCGCTTTCGAGATGCAGCATTTCCTGACCCGCTTGATGGAAAATGGAAATGTCGTGTGGCTAGGGCCTCCAGTCGGGTACACCGTTCGCCTGTTGCAAGTCTTTTGAGTTGACGCCACTTCGGCGACTTGCGTGTCGATGGATGCGAGATGATGACGATGCGGACAACACAACACCCAGTCCGTGAGCGGAGAAAATCTCCGACCCAGCCGGGAATCGAACCCGGGCTCCTTGGCATGACATTCCTTCGCGCTGACCACTCAGCTACCGTGGCGGACGAACCCCTTGATGATGAGCTCTCATGATATGGAGGATCGTGAAGCAAAAACCCATTTGCACAAAAGGGTGACTGATGGCTTCTTAAACCTACCAGACTGTGTGAGCACATGGTCTTCTTCAAGGAACAATCTGAATACGTTTTTCAGAGGTTGTCCTTGAAAGGCTTGTTTATGGCCACAACTGTAGTTTTGAAGTCAGTCCTCCAGGAATTACGACAAAGTCTATCTCCTGTGCAGCAAGTCTATCTTTTAATTCAGCACTTAGATGTTGTGTAAAAGCATCCAAAATTAGCATGGCCCTCGTAGCAAGCAGTGCCCCAGGTCTGCGATTCCAAACACTAGACAGCCAGTCAACAATCATTTGCGTTGTCATCCAGCTCTTGGCACGAAGGCCCTTAGGAAAATTTTCTTTGAGCGTAGTTTTTCTCTTCAGATTAACATAAGGGGCTAACTTTCCCCCATCGCCTATAACAGCTAACATCACAGGTATTCTTTTTTTAATTCCCAGTTCCTTTTAGCTTTTTGCCCCTACCATATCCATTGTCGTATTGCTATCTACGTCAAAAAATACTGGCGTTTCGTCAGCATTGCTTGTCTGACGAAAAGGGCGTGAGTGACACTTTCAGAATTGGATCACGTACCGCTGGAAGTTAGCCAGTTTCTGCTTGAAATCTGCTGGCATTCGCTGTACTAATGTAGTACTTCCTTGTACAGAAAGGCCATTTTTCCACATATACCGACGACACCAACCAATACTCGACGGCACGTTTAAGACTCTTACGGTTTCCTAGACCTTCAGTTGAATTACTTCTTGCGAGATAGATATCTCATCTTTCCTCGTATCTTGCACACAGGAAAGAACCTTTTTAAAGTTCCGAATATTTATCACATTTCGGTCCGTTAGACGATTTCCTCGTTGGAATGCCTTCTTCCATTTTCCTTCTGAAGCAATCCAACGTCGCGCATTAGTGGTTGTGGTTTTGGCATAGCGCACAACTGCAAGTCTGAAGCTCGTAAAGCTGCGCCAAATTCCTTGGCTTTGATAATGTTTTTCGTTCTAAATGATCTTACATATCGTCAGAAAACACACAATTTTTTACCAATATCCAACTGAAATTGAGTTATAAGGTAACAAAACAGTGTTGTCAGACCTACGCAATGTTAACACCAATAAAACAGCGGTAAAAGTTCGCTATGTTGCGTAATAAAATACCCTGCCGCCAGTTTCGGTTAGAGACGTTTGTCGCATTATTGCAAATGAGCGTAATTTTTTTACAGCAAGAATGTGTAAGAAGACAAGGTAGAGGATATAAGCTACACCCTACCTTTTCGAGGACGAAATTCGGATAAACGTGCGGCTTACAGGGTGACAATTATTGAACTGGAAAAAAAAAAAAAAAAAAAAGAAAACGTAAATCAGTTACAAACTACTGCGTGCACACACTTTATTAAACATGTAAACGTGACTACAGATATTCAGATGTAGGTAATGATGTGTCTGATGTTGTAGTACGCCCGACCGCGGCCGCTTTCGCCAAGGCGCCGCGAGCGGGCCTCGGAGGAGGAGGGAGCCGGACACCCTGCGGCGAGCCCCACAGAGGAGGGACGGGCACCGCAGTCACCGTGCGGGCACACAGCGTGCGAAGGTCGCGTCCCGTCCGACAACGAGAAGCGTGCCGACAGCTGATGGACACCTGCTGCCATTAGGTCGGAACGCCGAGAAGGTACGCGCGAAAGCATCTGAGTTCTTCTGGCCTGGCAGCAGTCGTTTCACCTGCCTTAGAGAGCAGGCATGTCCGACAGTTCCAGCACCCCACGGGCACAGGGGGGAACGTGCAAAAAGCGCTGGGAACTGGCGCAGGAAGGCGCCTGAAAGAAGTCACCGTTCTTAAGAGGATATCTTTCTAGACAGTGAGGAAATTCCTTATAAATCACGGATGCCGGTAGGTTTTCAGACGGAACCCAAACACGAGTCGTCCAGGCTTCACGAAGGGAGAGCGGTTATGAAGAAGTGTTATGGAACTGCTTTCCCAACGGCCTCGGAATGGAGGAAAACATCTCAAGAAGGTGAAATCGTGAGAAAGATGCCGATTCACGAGCCACACGGCTGCCCACGCCAGATAGAAAATTTGCACCCCACACGGAGAGGCGTGGCTATGAAACGGCGATCTGTCATTGGGATGCATTGAAAGTTTTGTCAGCCAATGACATGCCGAAATGTAGAATATTTCGAATATTGCAGTGAGAGATGAAGGAGAAGCGATTAGGGAGTCTTGGAGACACCGCCGAAGCCAGAGGACGTGGGCGCTCTTCCGCCCATCGCCGACACCCGCCTTCCGACACCCTGACAGCACAGCTTCGGCCACGCAACCGATATCGGGCAGACGAACGATAACGGAGAATGGTGAGGCGATTCGATCCTTCCTCCTTCCCCTTAATAATTGAGTCGTGGCCGCGCCCAGTCAAATTGGCCCTGAGATTTATACTTTTGTCTCGGTTTGTGTGAACAGCACGAAAAATAAATACATTTCTTTCACGTTTTGATACTATAATCAATCTTTTACATTCATACATGAACCCCTTAATTTTGTACCCTTTGTGTATGATTTCATTGATATCAGTTAATTGTTGGCTCCTGATGTGGAGCAATCGAATCAGTCATTTGATCATCATTTCACGTTCAACAGCAGAGAGAAGAATGTACAGTTCACTCCTTTTTTTGGCGCCTAACATGGGGCGACAGGTATCTGTTGTCACAAAATAATTTCCCGAGTCCACAATAGCTTTGGCGCCTAACGTGGGGCGACCTAATGGGTAATGTTCACGGTATCTAATGTCACAAAATAATTTCACGAGTTCACTACAATATGGAACCAACAACCAAATGCCTGGAATGGGAAATTTCCAGCAAGTTAATGTTGTAACCAGTAACAGACAGTATGGTAGGTGACAACCACTGAACCCTCAATACTATGATAATAATAGTAAGAACAACTGCATTCCTATGAAAGTAGAATCATTTTGTAGGTTCTAGCTCACTAGCTCAATATTAAACTTAATTCTGTATTTTATAAGTAACTTAAATGATTTTTTAAAAATTCAGTATAATTAATTACCTTAACCGTTTTTAAAACGTTAACTAAACACCTAATTTTTATAATAACTCAACTAATTATAATAACTAACTGATTTATAACTTAATTATTTCATTTACAACACAGTCATAACACAATAACATGTAATAGATAATAAAAGTAAGTTATTTTTAAAAAAATTTCACTCTGAACAAAAGTAAATTAATTAAAATGTATTGGTTAACAAAAATAAGTTATTTTTAAAAAATTACATTGTGAATGTAAGTAAATTAATTAAAATGTATTAGTTAACAAAGTACATTATTTTAAACATTTTTCATTTTGAATGTAAGTAAATTAATTAATATTTATTAGTTAACAAGGTATATAATTTCAAAAAATCACATTGTGAAGATAATTAAAATAGTTAAAATGAATTGGTTAACAAAGGTAAATTATAAAAATTTATGATGTGATTGTAAGATAATAAAATATATTAGCTAAAACAAAAGTAAATTTTTTTAGACATTTTACATTGTGAACTCTGTATGATGAAATTCATTCTTCTATTTTTAAGTTTCTTCATACCCTTATTTTCAGTTTCATTTGTCCTTTTTATAATTATTTCAAAATCAAAATCATGAATTAATTTAGAAAATCTATTTCATATAAAAAACTTTAAAATCATTATTGAGTTCTAGACAAAGTTGTTCTCCATATCTAGTATTTAAATATTCACTTTTCGTGATATTATATAAAATATTTGTCTCTAGCTCATATACTTTTTTAATTTCTTTAGTAATACTTAAATTGTTGAGTTTCTTGATTAAAGTAGTTTCCATTTTATAGAAAAAAATGATATTAGTTTTACAAAAATAAATTTCTAGTTTGTATTAACATATTTTTTAAATGATTGTAATTTTGAACTTACAGGGTTATCTGTTGAGAGGCCAGACAAACGTGTGGTTCCTGAAGAGGGCAGAAGCCTTTTCAGTAGTTGCAGGGGCAACAGTCTGGATGATTGACTGATCTGGCCTTGTAACACTAACCAAAATGGCCTTGCTGTTCTGGTACTGCGAATGGCTGAAAGCAAGGGGAAACTACAGCCGTAATCTTTCCCGAGGGCATGCAGCTTTACTGTATGATTAAATGATGATGGCGTCCTCTTGGGTAAAATATTCCAGAGGTAAAATAGTCCCCCATTCGGATCTCCGGGAGGGGACTACTCAAGAGGACATCGTTATCAGGAGAAAGAAACCTGGCATTCTATGGATTATAGCATGGAATGTCAGATCCCTTAATTGGGCAGGTAGGTTAGAAAATTTAAAAAGGGGAATGGATAGGTTAAAGTTAGATATAGTGGGAATTAGTGAAGTTCGGTGGCAGGAGGAACAAGACTTTTGGTCAGGTGAAAACAGGGTTATAAATACAAAAGCAAATAGGGGTAATGCAGGTGTAGGTTTAATAATGAATTAAAAAATAGGAGTATGGGTAAGCTACTACAAACAGCACAGTGAACGCATTATTGTGGCCAAGATAGACACAAAGCCAACGCCTACTACAGTAGTACAAGTTTATATGCCAACTAGCTCTGCAGATGATGAAGAAATTGATGAAATGTATGATGAGATGAAGGAAATTATTCAGGTAGTGAAGGGAGACGAAAATTTAATAGTCATGGGTGACTGGAATTCGCCAGTAGGAAAAGGGAGAGAAGGAAACATAGTAGGTGAATATGGACTGGGGCTAAGAAATGAAAGAGGAAGCCGTCTTGTAGAATTTTGCACAGAGCATAACTTAATCATAGCTAACATTTGGTTCAAGAATCATGAAAGAAGGTTGTATACATGGAAGAACCCTGGAGATACTAAAAGGTATCAGATAGATTATATAATGGTAAGACAGAGATTTAGGAACCAGGTTTTAAATTGTAAGACATTTCCAGGGGCAGTTGTGGACTCTGACCACAATCTACTAGAACTAAAACTGAAGAAACTGCAAAAAGGTGCGAAATTAAGGAGATGCGACTTGGATAAACTGAAAGAACCAGAGGTTGTACAGAGTTTCAGGGAGAGCATAAGGGAACAATTGACAGTAGAAGAAGAATGGGTAGCTTCGAGGGATGAAATAGTGAAGGCAGTAGAGGATCAAATAGGTAAAAAGACGAGGGCTGGTAGAAACCCTTGGGTAACAGAATAAATATTGAATTTAATTGATGAAAGGAGAAAATATAAATATGCAGTGAATGAAGCAGGCAAAAAGGAATACAAATGTCTCAAAAATGAGATCGACAGGAAGTGCAAAATGGCTAAGCAGGGATGGCTAGAGGACAAATGTAAGGATGTAGAGGCTTATCTTAGTAGGGGTAAAATAGATACTGCTTACAGGAAAATAAAAGAGACCTTTGGAGAAAGAAGAACCACTTGCATGAATATCAAGAGCATTGATGGAAAACCAGTTCTAAGCACAGAAGGGAAAGCAGAAACGTGGAAGGAGTATATGAGGGTCTATACAAGGGCGACATACTTGAGGACAATGTTATGGAAATGGAAGAGGATATAGATGAAGATGAAATGGGAGATATGATACTGCGTAAAGAGTTTGACAGAGCACTGAAAAACCTGGGTCGAAACAAGGCCCCCAGAGTAGACAACATTCCATTAGAACTACTGACAGCCTTGGGAGAGCCAGTCCTGACAAAATTCTATCATCTGGTGAGCAAGATGTATGAGACAGGCGAAATACCCTCAGACTTCAAGAAGAATATAATAATTCCAATCCCAAAGAAAGCAGGTGTTGACAGATGTGAAAATTACTGAACTATCACTTTAATAAGTCACAGCTGCAAAATACTAACACGAATTCTTTACAGACGAATGGAAAAATTGATGGAATCTGACCTCGGGGAAGATCAGTTTGGATTTCGTAGAAGTGTTGGAACACGTGAGGCAATACTGACCCTACGACTTATCTTAGAAGAAAGATTAAGGAAAGGGAAACCTACGTTTCTAGCATTTGTAGACTTAGAGAAAGCTTTTGGCAATGTTATTGGAATACTCTCTTTCAAATTCTGAAAGTGGCAGGGGTAAAATACAGGGAGCGAAAAGCTATTTACAATTTGTACAGAAACCAGATGGCAGTTATAAAGGTCGAGGGGTATGAAAGATAAGCAGTGGTTGGGAAGGGAGTGAGACAGGGTTGTAGCCTCTCCCCGATGTTGTTCAATCTGTATATTGAGCAAGCAATAAAGGAAACAAAAGAAAAGTTCGGAGTAGGTATTAAAATCCATGGAGAAGAAATAGAAACTTGGAGGTTCGCCGATGGCATAGTAATTCTCTCAGAGACAGAAAAGGATGTGGAAGAGCAGTTGAACAGAATGGACGGTGTCTTAAAAGGAGGATATAAGATGAACATCAACAAAAGCAAAACGAGGATTATGGAATGTAATCGAATAGGGTCGGGTGATGCTGAGGAAATTAGATGAGACACTTAAAGTAGTAAAGGAGTTTTGCTATTTGGGGAGCAAAATAACTGATGATGGCCAAAGTAGAGAGGACATAAAATGTAGACTGGCAATGGCAAGGAAAGCAAATCTGAAGAATAATAATTTGTTAACATCCAGTATAGATTTAAGTGTCAGGAAGTCGTTTCTGAAAGTATTTGTATGGAGTGTAGCCATGTATGGAAGTGAAACATGGACGATAAATAGTTTAGACAAGAAGAGAATAGAAGCTTTCGAAATGTGGTGCTACAAAAGAATGCTGAAGATTAGATGGGTAGATCACATAGCTAATGAGAAAGTTTGAATAGAATTGGGGAGAAGAGGAGCTTGTGGCACAACTTGACTAGAAGACGAGATCGGTTGGTAGGACATGTTTTGAGACATCAAGAGATCACCAATTTAGTATTGGAGGGCAGCGTGAAGGGTAAAAATCATAGAGGGAGACCAAGAGATGAACACACTAAGCAGATTCAGAAGGATGTAGGCTGCAGTAGGTACTGGGAGATGAAGAAGCTTGCACAGGATAGAGTAGCATGGAGAGCTGCATCAAACCGGTCTCAGGACAAAAGACCACAACAACAACAGCTAAATGATTAATTGAAAATTATTCTTTTTTATTTTTAATAAATTTAATAAAAATTATTTCTTATAAATGGAAAACGAAAAGCAAACAAACTTAAAGAAACATTTGAACTAATTGAAAAATCTGAAGACATTGATGCCCTATATGTTTAAGTAGTAAAAATAACAATCAGTTTGTTAAAACAAATTGGAATCATATTTTTTCTAAAAAATTTATTGATGATTGGTTAAAGGAAAAAGAAAATTGTCAACATTGTAGAACTATAATTAAAATAAAGTATGAAAAACAGTTAAAATAATTACAATTTTTGATTTTTTGGATGCTTAAGATGAAGCAGCAATTTATGGTGAACCAGCATATTATTATGATTTTGATTAGTTTCATATTTAACTTACATAAATTATAAAAATTATAATAATTATAAAAATTTACTTTTTTATAAATATAATAATTTTTTTAATATATCATTGGAGCAAGTTCAACAGGAGTCCTCTGTGAAATCCAAATTTTCTAAATACTGTAATATGGAGAAATAAATTGATAATTTTACCTTACAGAAATATACAAAAGAGGGTTATAGAACTATATATCATGTAAAAAATTACAATAAAAATCCAAGTCCTAGTATATGTGGAAAAAGTGGTGCAAAATATTGTTTTAAGGAACATTTATGCTGAAATCCAAGTGAAGAACATTCATAAATATTATAAACAATGAATAATGAAGAAATATCTTGTGATTCTTGAGTTTCTCCCGGCGTATTTGATAATCAAAATATCCACGGGTATGCTGCCGGTCTATAGTGTCCAACGGGCACAATACTTCGGCGATCATACATGTCGCCATCATCAGGTGAACTGACGGACTGAGCTCCTGTGAACGTGCCAGCACGGAGATCCGTACGCTATGGCTGCTCAGAGGGAACTGGGTTCGGTCGCGACGGCGGCCGATTTAAATACCCTCCGCCCGCGGCGCGCTCCCTCCGCCGTCCGCGCCCCGCGCCACGGTCGCGTGGTGGAACAGATTGCGACGGCGTCTGAGATGACGTCGGTGTGATGGCTCTGTCCGCCGTGGTCGTCACAACTACACGTTTGCTCGATTTACTCTTGATTAACCCGATTGCTGGTTCCCAAGCCTTGCTAAGATTATAGCCACAGTCACGGATTATGAGGACGTCATTGGTGCGAATTTCGAAGGCCTCTCTAACAACGCTGTCCCAGTATCTCGACGTCTGTACCAGAATCCTCGTGCAGTCATACTCCATGGCGTGATTTTCCGACAAACAATGTTCAGCGACCGCCGTTTTGCTCGGATACATCAGTCGAGTGTGCCTCTGGTGTTCACGGCATCAATCCTCGACGGTACGCATCGTCTGACCAATATACGACTTGCCACATTGACACGAAATCTGGTACACGTCGGCCTTCCTCAAACCGAGGTCATCTTTGGCACTCCCCACCAATGCACGAGTTTTATTTGGAGGACAAAACACAGTTCTGACCCGGTGTTTCTTCAGAATGCGGGCGATTTTCCCCGAGAGTGCGCCTGTCTATGGAATAAATGCAGTGCCTACCTCCTTCCTCGTGACTTCATCCATCTCAACAGGTTGTGCTGCAGTGGTTGGGCAGAGAGCACGTTGAATCTGCCACTCTGGGCACCCATTCTTTCGAAATACAGTTCTCAGATGTTCCAATTACTGGGGTAGACTCGGCGTCAGAGATAGTTCGCGCCCTATGTACTAGAGTTTTAAGTACCCCATTCTTCATCCACCCCATCTTCATCTACAATGGATAATGAAGAAGTTGTAACTGAAGAAAGATCTACAACTACAAAAAAAAGGAAAGGTTAGCAAGAAATTAAACATTTAAATCGTTAATATATAAATCCTTCACAGAAAGATAAACATAATAATAAAAGTAAGAAGTGTACTTTAGAATACATTGAGAATAAGAAAGCTTTAACTTCAACATTTATTATTTATTAAATAAATTATTAAAACTAATTGACTGTAAAACTAAATAGTAAACTAAATGATAGTTCAATTTAATAGCAAATTAATTGATTGTTAAGCTAAATAGTAAACTAATTCTCTTAAAAACCAATTGTTTAAAAACTAATTGATTGTTAAACTAAAGTATAAACTAATTCTCTTTTTGATTGATTATCGATAATATGAAAATCATTATCAATGTATTACATTATTATCACATCGCAAAAAAAATATTTTTTACAGTTACAATGAATTTTTTTGTAAAATAAGAGCACAATGGAAACATCCATTGCTACTCAACAAAAAAATATACTGTTGCAAGTCTTAAAAATTTTACAAAGTAAATAATCTATGAGGATATTCAAACTTACATATAGGTGATTCAATTACATTTACAATTAGAAATAGTTTAATTTTTGCTAGAAATTATCGACATGATGTAAGTGAAAATCATACAAATAGTGTTAGAAATAATAAACATGAAGTAAGTGAAGATAATATAAATATTGTTAGAAATTATAGATCTGAAGAAAGTGGTAATTTTTGGAAACAGTTATCAATAATTGTTAGAAATCAAACATCTGAAGTAAGTGACAATAATACAAACATTGTTAGAGATTATACATCTGAAGTAAGTGAAATTTTTGGAAACAGTTACCAAATATTGACAGAAATTATACACCTGACGTGAAAATCTTAGAAATATTGTTAAAACTGATACATCTGAAGTCAGTGATGATATTTGTAAGCAATTACCAAATACTGTTAGAAATTATACACCTGAAATAAGTGAAAAAGATACAAATATTGTCAAAAATTATTCACCTGAAGTAAGTGGAAATCTTTGGAAAAATTTATCATATTGTAAATAAAATACAATTATAGATTACTTGGTTGAAAAAGCATTTGAAACCAGAGTACAAACTATAAATTTTGAAAATAGTATAGGTATACTTGAACCTACTCATTTCTTAACTGCAGTAAAAAGAAAAAATTTGAAAAGTGTTAAAGGATATTTGAAAGTACATAATGGTTTAGAGCAAATTTTAATCACTTTTGTGAATATCAACTACAAAAATTGAAATAAATGAAAAACTCAAGAATTTGGATAACAAACACGAAACTATACTATTATGACAGAAAAAGATTTTGTAAAAAATTTTAACAAGGTAAAGTGCATATTTGAGAAAAAATGTATGTAATTTTCAAGCACAGAGATCAGGATGGTCATTAAATAAAATTATTGGTTTGCAATTAGCAATTAATAAAAATATTCTAGGAAAAGGATCATCATACATTGATTTACCAGATAAAATTATAATTTAGAAACTATGTGTTAATGTTAAAAATAGTGATCAAAAGTGTTTTCTGTGGTCCATATAATCGATTTGTATCCTGTAGATAAAATTGCTGAAAAAATAACAAAATATAAGGAGGTTGGCAATTATCTCGATAAAAAAACTTGAAAATGTAGAATTTCCTGGAGTAGTTGATCAAATTCCAAAAATATAAAATATAATTAATATATCTATCAGTCCTATTCATTAGATGATGAGGAATATCAAGTATATCCATTAAAAATTACAAAATGTACAAAGGAAGAACATGCAAATCTACTTTATTTCAACAAAGACAATAATTCACAATAATGTTACATAAAAAATTTATCTATACTTGTATCAAGTCAAATCACCAAACATGAACAGTAATATTTATTTGTGATTGATGCTTACTAAATTTCAATTGTAAAGAAAAATTAGATAAACATACACCAAATTGGTTAATTAAAAACATTAAAAGTTGAATGCCAAGTGTAGAAAAATTTCACAGCAAAATAAATAATTGTAACATAACTGATAAAGATTATAAACATGCAAAATTAGTTTGGGATAAATTCAATATGAAAATCTTGGTAAATACCATGATTCATGTGTTAAAACTGATGAACAATCATTGAGTGATGATAAAAAAAAATTTTTAAAACGTGTTTACAAACATATAATCTAGATCCTCCTTGGTATTTTGCAGCACCAGGTTGATTTTGGGATGCATTGTTAAAAATTACTGGACAAAAGTTGAGTTATTATATGATAATTATACACTTTTAATGGTTGAAAAAGGAATAAGTGGAGTTATTTCATAGTGTTGTAAAATTTATGAAAAAGCAAATAATAAATATTAAAGAGGTTTTAATAATAAAGAAATATAGAATTATATAACATAAGTAAATGCAAATATCTTATATGGTTATGCTATAAACCAATATTTTTATCATATGGTGGATTTCAATGAGATAAGCCAAATAACTTAAATGGACAAAGATAATAGAAATTTCAAACAACTGCGAACATGGTTATATATTTGAAGTAGATTTAGAATATCCAAAAGAATTTCATGATTTACCATTAGTTCCTTTAACAAAACTTGTCCCAGGAACAAATGAAAGTAAACTAATTGTAAAACAATGGATATATAAGAAACAGACAAGATATAGATAGTAAAGTATGTGATAAACTTGTAGGTAAACCAAAATTTAAATGTAGAACTATATTTAATGAAAATCTTGCTCTCATTCATATGTATAAAACAAAAATTACATTTGATAAACGTATTTATGTTGGATAAAGAAATACTTAATT
Organism: Schistocerca americana; assembly: GCF_021461395.2. NCBI lineage: Eukaryota > Metazoa > Arthropoda > Insecta > Orthoptera > Acrididae > Schistocerca > Schistocerca americana. The sequence continues at coordinate 524,523,892 of NC_060126.1, forward strand.
TATGTAAAGAATTAATGTATGATTTTCACTATAGAGTTATGAAACGTAAATAAGGAGAAAATATTCAAAATACATATAGTTATATTTAGAATATTAAATCTTAAGGTTTCTATGAAGATATAAAATCAATTATTGATAACTCTGATAGCAGTAGTTATCCTACAGGTATTATATATAGTATTCTCCAAGTAAACAAAAAAGTTTTTGGTAAAACGAGAGATCAATGTAATGGAAAAGTAATTGAATAATTTTGTGGTTTAAGAGCAAAGGGGTATCTCTATAAAGTTGGTGACAATATAGTCAAAAAATAAAGGAATTAAGAAATGTGTTCTTAAAATCAAAATTAGTATAGAAGATTAGAAAGATTTTTTATTTAACAATACAGAGCAATACAAAATAATTAATTAATTAAAATTGAAAAACATGAAATATATACAATTCAAGTTAACAAAAAAGCACTAAGTCCTCATGATAATAAAATATATCTATTGGAAAATACGATAGATACATTACCACATGGGCATTTTAATTTATTAATATTTTAAAAGAATATTTTATATAAAAATTAAAAAAATTAGTTCTATGTATAAATTACAAAAAATTGTTATATATACATTTTTTCTACATAAATATTAACTTTTTAGAATAAGAAAATAAAACACAAAGATATTTGTATACAAAAACTATAAAACGTTGATACAATTAACAATGAAATAATTTAAAGCAAAGATGATAGAATTAAAATGAAAGTTGAAAATATTAAAGTAAATGTTGAACGAATTACAGTAAAAGTCGAAATAGTTAAATCAGAAGATGTTGAAACTCAAAATTTGATGGAAATGTTTGATACTTGTTTAAAAACTAATTGATTTTCAGGCTAAACAGTAAATTAATTCTTTTAAAAACTGATTGTTTAAAGAGTATTTGACTGCTAAACTAAATAGTAAATTAATTCGTTTAAAATACTTATTGTTTAAAAAACTAATTGATTGATAACTTTATCTTTCTTTACGCAATTGTTGTGTGAATTATCTAAACCTAACCCTTTGACTTACACTTTATTACCTTTCTCTCTTAAAAGGTTCTCAACTAAGTATATATCTGGATGTTTTGTTTTCAGCAGTTCTCGTTCATAGAAATTTTGTATCTTTTAATTTATATGTAATTGGATCAGAAAGAATTACATATTCAATTTCAAATATTTCTGTTGACCAATTAGCTATATATAATTTTTCAATAAGTCCTTTAACTTTACTAATTCTTACTTTATCACCTATATTATACTTAGCATTTTCACTAGACACATTGTCACTTATTTTTAAATTTTTTTCTGTAACTTCTTTTGGTTTCGTTCTTTTGTAGACTGTTTTGTGTTATTATATCCATCAATTAGTTATTTAAAAAAATTTAAGCATTTATAATTTCCTTGTAAAGCAAAATTATTCCACAATTTTTCTTTAAGAGTTCTGTAAAATCATCTAACAACATGTGCTTATAATCTTGAAAAAGTAAAATAATTATTAATGTTATATTTCTTCATAAAACATTAAATTCTTTATTATAGAATTCTTTACCATTATCAGCTTGTAAATTATTTGGCTTTCTTATCTATTTTAAGCTTTTTCATCTTTAATAGAATTACCAATTGAATATTTTGAAAAAAATATCAATTATTCTTAATAAATATTTATAACCTTTGTTTATTTTTAAAATTGCTTTTAAATTACCTAAACCATTTCAACTAGAACAGCTTGCCGTAAATCATCTATACCAAAAGAAACAAGTTTTCCTCATTTAAAATTCTTTCTAATTGATTTATCTATTTCGTTAAATATATTTTCGTGAATATTATTTGTACCTTCACCATTTACAAACTTTCTTTCATGAATTTCCTTTTATTAGATTTACAAATTGTACAAACACCTTCAATTGCTTGACTTCCATTTTTTGTTGTTATTCTATGTAGGTGTTAGTTTCTGTAAATTTATTACATCCCAAGCAATAGATCTGATCATCTTTAAGTACTAAATGTTAATTGTGATTATTCATTTATGTAAATAAAAAATTCTTTATATTTCGAATTATTTCACAAAATACAATCATATTTACATCTACAGGAACAGTTTTAACAGAACCGTCCAATGTTACAGTTATAAAATTTGATTTGTATATAATTATTAAGTGATTATTATTCTTTAATTGAAAGAGCTCATCAGCTTCACTTACTGTTATGTAAAAAAGCATCAAAGTTTTAATCTCTATTCATCCTTTTAAATAAGAAATCATATTCACAATTGTACGTTTTGTGTTCACCATCTGTTATAAAAGTAAATTCAATTATTTGTTTATAATATATTTTATCCTTAAGATTACTGAACTTATTTAAGTATGGAATCAAATCTGGTCTTGAGAGATAATCTGAAAAATCTTTTTCCACTTTTTTCTGGTAAAATAGTTATTAATTTGTGTATTCTGGTTTTGTAATATATTCGTGTATAGTTTCTTATCTGCATAATTTGCATCAATTGTATCATTTACATTAGCAAGTATTCTATTTTTAAAATCAATATAACTATTATTTATTTTTGAAATTAGGTAGTTGCATTAGTTTTCTATGGATTATTTATGATTGAAGTTGTTTTATAATATCTTAAATTGTTTCAATTTTTTCGATTATTTCTAAATTAAATGTATGTTTATTAAGTACTTGTTAAGTTTGTTTAGGTAGATGTATCTCATTTTCAAAAATGACAATTTATTAAACCAAAAAGTCATTAAAATAATAATTCTCACATAGCAATTTTAAAACAAATAGACATAAATGACCACATATTACTTGATCAAACATTTATTCTTTCTGTATTGTAATATGGTTCATTTTTTCCTAAATAGTTATCTTATTGTTTTGGTATGTTCCCACCAAATGAACCAAAAACAACTTTTGTGTCATTATTTTCTAATAATAAATCCAGTGAGTACCTGGATTATCAGATGTATCTAAATTTACTATACCACATTCAGTTTATATTGGGTATATTTCTTAATTCATCACTCATATATACAACACATAAGTATTTAATTTGTAATTGTGTAGTAAATATTTCTATATCAGAAATAATTAATGCATTAAGATATTTATCAATTACTATTTTAATATTTTTTGTTTTCCTTATTTCATTACCAATTTATTTTGCATTTCTAAGTTATGTTTTTTTAGATTTTCTAATTCTTTAACATTTTTTTTTCTTTAATACTGCATTTGCAATTGCTACAGATCCTCCAGCTAATTTACCAATTGTTACTAAATATGGTTATGCAGCTAATAATAATGGAAGAAATCCACCTTCATTGTGTTCATTGTTTACCATAATTGTTTTTTGTCAAATATTCAATAATTTTTTTACAAGTGGAATAGCAAATGTGAAAAGTAGATTTTTACCTACTTTCTTTTCTTTTACCTTTTTGAGAATCTGTTAAAAAAGGTTCAATTGCAATTATTGTTCATTATTTAACCTTAATTTAATTGACTTTCGTTTAGTTTTACCACTAGGATTTCTAAGGATTTTTACATAGTTAACAACAAATAAAAATTTTATAAAATTTTTTCAATTAATTAAAATCAATTTTACATAGTTAAAAATTTATAAAGATTTTTTATAGATTAACACTAATTCCCGTGCCTAAATTTCTTTTTCAAAATAATATTTCTCTAACAGCTGTTGCTGCAACTTTTTCACGAAAAGAAGCATACATTCTTTCTTTTGCTGCTAACTGAAGTTCTTCATCAGCTATACATGGTTTTTCTAAATCTTATTTGTCTTAGTATGCATTATCATGTTTGTTACAAGGTTCACCTAATGGATTTATACCTTAACCAACTTTAGCTAATCTTTCTACTAATTTGGTACTTTGATCACAAAATTTATAACCTGGAATATAAGTGGCAATTAGTTAATTAAAGTATTTACTAATCCTTTTCCATATGTATCACTTTTCCAATATGTATGGGGAAAATTATTTAAAACCTAATTAAATATGGAATTCCTTTTGGATTATCAATTATAAAACCACTAAATTTATTTATTAACATTTGTGTAATACTAACTTTTTCATTATGATAATCTTTCACTCCAGCTAGTTCTTCACCCTGAATTACTTCTAATCTATCAAGTAATTGTCTATTATCATTCAACTAATATCTGTATCGTTTCGAGTTGTGCTTCTTATGTTTGGAAAATAATCATCAACAATTGGGTTTATTAAATATTTGTGTTTGTTACCGCTACTTGAACTTATTTTATTTGGATTATTATCAGAATACAATGCTCCTGAATTTAATAATATGTCTGCATAATTTGATAAATCTTCACCATAAACTTTTCATTTAAATCATCTATAGTAATTTGTTTTTCAGTTAAAAGTCTCATTAATCCATCTGTACCTTCATATGTTTGTTTTACCAATTGTTGATTTATCACCATTAAATTCCCTAGGTTAATTACCAAACTATTAAAACATATCAACAGCTTTTAAACCAAATACTTTATTTTCGCTATGATTTATGTTCTTCAACATTCTTTCACTAACATTTATCTTTTTAGTTTGATTTATCTTTTTACTTTCTTTGTCTTCTGATATTTATTAAATGTATCTTTAATTTCTGTTTCACTTAACATATAACCATATTTTCCAGGAATATCATCAGACCAATCTGTTAACCGTTTTATTGGGGATAAATCATCAAAATCTTCTATATTATGCTGATATGGATTTCTTGTTTTTCAACTTCCCTATTTTCTTTGATTTCTTTTATAACATTATCAGTTAAACCTTCAATACCTTGTTTCACATTTCCAATAGCATTCATAACAGGTTGATTTTCCATTTTATATTTCTTGTATGCTGTTCTTGGTTACTTTTCCAAAGCTGAAATTGTTCATTTAGTTAATCAAAATTCCTTTCTATTTTGTGTAGCTTGTTTAACAAATTTTCTATCATAATTTTCAAACAATTATTACTGGCGAAAAACCTTTAATTATGTTTATTGTTTACATTTATGTTTATATTAATGTATATTGTCAATATTTATGTTTATATTTATGTTTAATGTTTTTGTTAATGTTAATTTTAATGTTAAAGTTAAAGTTGATGTTAAAGTTAATGTAACCGTTAAAGTTAATGTTAATTGTTTTTGTTAAAGTTAATTTTAATGTTTAAGTTAATGTTGATGTAAAATTTAATGTAAAAGTTAAAGTTAATGTTTAATGTTTTGGTATAACATTTATGTTTAATTTTTGTGTTGTTAAGAAGTGTTGGATTTTATTTGTAAACTTACCTTCAATTTGATATCTTAGACATATCTATTGCCAAAAAACCAAATTCATCATTCCAACATTAACTACAAAATTGTTTAAATTAACAAACTTTAAGTCTCCACCGCAAATTCATGGTAAATATGATTTAAATATGTATCATCTTGTCTAAAAAATTTTAAAACTTGTAAATAGTTTTGTAATTTTTGAATGAGATTGAGTTAAATAAAAGCAATCTATATTTTTGTGTCTACCTTTATCAAAATAATTTTCTAGAATAAAGTTATCAAATTTATCAACTGAATTATTGTCACATACATGTAATGTAATAATTTCTTCATTATTTACAATAAAACTAACAATTTTTTCAATATTTTTGTCGTCAATTCCTTTACATTGTTTTATAAATTCTTGATACTTTGGTTGTTCTTAACTTTTTGAATTAACATACAAAGGCTTAATTTTATTGCAATTCAACACCCTACAGTTGTAATATAATTATCAGTCATTAATGTTGTGTTTCCACATCCACTTGCTGCAATTATTGCACATCTTATAAAATATGGTAGGGGTTTACCTTGTATGTTTTTTAACTTATTTTCTGGAATTCTTACTTTAGGTTCCCAATCCGTTTTGTTCAGTTACTATTAATTTTTTTCATTTATAAATAATTTTTTTCGCTTATTAACAATTTTTTCATTTATTAATAATTTTTCAGTTGTAAGTGAGTAGGTTATTTCAACTTAGTGATAAATCTTCTATACTTTGAAAACAATTAACTGTCCCAATACATGAAATTTATAGAAATGTTTCATTAGTTGGTATTTCTTCAACTTTTTAACACCAACTATTACAACAAAAAATAATAAACTTTAAGGTGATGGAGAAACAATAGAAATTCCTGTAGGTCAATATAGTTTGAAAAATTAAAAAAAAATATATACATTTGAAAAAAAAACGAATACATACTTCAAAGCAGATGCTATTTTAAACAAAATAGTTATTGAAAGTGATGTAAATTTGTATATGGATATGTAAGATAGTATTGGAAGTTTACTTGGTTTTAATTAACAAGTTGTTCAAGCTAATGAAAAAGTTGTAGCTAAAGATGTTCCTACAATAATGCCTTTTGTATTAATCTACATAAATTTTTATCTTCCTGGTGGAATGTATGTAAAACATAATAATCATTTTCATAAGGAAATTAATATTATTGCTTCATTTAAACATAGTGCAGTTTTGGTGGACCAATAATTTATTAACCAAATTAGCCTGAAAATGTTCCTATTTTTATCACAATTCAGGATTTAGAAGTTACTATAACTGATGTAAATGATAATTTAACTGACTTTAATGTTACTACTGTAACGGTTACTTTAGAAACATTTTAATAAATTTTTTCGTTAATGAATAAGTTATTGCTAAAAAAATCTGGAATAAAATTGAAAGTTACCAGTTTTGTTCATTTCCTGTTAATAAAAAAACTAAGAATAATTGAAACGATCCTAAAAAAGATACAGAAATTGAAATAAACGTTGGTGATGGTTGGCTTCATACACATCTTGCGCAATCGTACTTGAATTTTAGTATTATTGGAAATGATGGGACAGATAATCCAACTAATGATGGAAAATCAAACAAAAAATTAATTGATAATTATGTAATTAAATTGTTTGACTTCACAACAATAAAAAAAGGAAATAATATATTATATAGAATTGAACATCCTTTCATTTCTTCAAAAGTTTTACTACATCTAACTTCATCTGTTACTGACAAAATAAGTTAAGAAGGACATATTCTTAATACAGAAGAAATAAATAGTAAAGAAATGAAGTACTTTATCCATTGCTATTACTTGGTGGATTTTTAAAGATTATAAAGAAATTATGTTTGAAGGAAACTTAACTGTAGTTTCAATATGTAGTTCATCTTCTGGAGATGCAATTTTATGTTGGTTTGATAAAAATGATGCTGATGTTGAAATAAAAAATACACTTCCTAAAGAAGGTAAATTTATTATTGAATCTATAGGAATTCGTGTGCCTCTTGTTAAATATGAACGAAATTATGAACTTGAACATGAAAATATTTTTAAAAACTCTAAGATTCCTATTTCTTTTTATGAGCTTCAAACTCTAGAAGTTGCTTGTTTATCTAGTGAAAACAGTTTTGAACTATATATAACAAATTATTATAATTTAACAGAAGTTGATATGCCATATTTTGCTTTTTTGTATTTCAGACAAATCGTAAAAATAATCAATTGGTTGATTCACCAATATTTGATCACGTTAATCTACAAAATATATATTTAAAAAATAGTAAAAATGAAGTTTTTCTTTGAAATGAGGAATATTAATTCATGAAATAATTTTATAAAAGCATATGAAGCATATCTTGATTTTAAAAGAATTGCTTCACATAGAAAATTATTTTATAACTACACAAACAACAAATGTGAAACTTTGTGCAACTTTTAATGATAGAATTCCAAATGATGCACTTGCTTACATAATTATGTATCGGGAAAATAATCTTACATATGATGCACAACATACATTACTTACTGAAAAATTTTGATTATTAACATTTGCTTCTATATAAATGAATGAAAAGCTTAAAAAATTTATGAAAGTGTTAACTTCACACTTATACACATTTCTGAAACATTTTAAGAAGGATATAGAAATTTAAAATTTTAATATAATTTACTTTTGTTCAATAATACATTTTAATTAATTTACCTACTCTCACAATATTAAATGTTTAAAATAATGTACTTTGCTAACTAATACATTTTAATTAATTTACTGACATTCACCATGAATTTTTAAAAAAATAACTTACTTTTGTTAACTAATACATTTTAACTACCTAATTACGTTCACAATGCGATTTTTAAAATAATGTACATTCGTTAGCTAATGCGTTTTAATTAATTTACCTACGTTCAGAGCGTAAAATTTAAAGATACTTACTTTTTTTAACTAACACATGTTATTGTGTGAAAATCTTGTTGTGAATAAAATAATTAACTTATAAATCTGTTAGTATAGTTAATTGAGTTATTATAAAAATTAGGTACTTAGTTAAATTTTTAAAATTAGTTAAGTTAAGTAAATATACTGAATTTTTATAAAATCAGTTAAGTTACTTACAAAATACAGGATTAAATGTGATTTGAGACTTTCTCGGCGTATTCCATTCGTGAAATCTTCTCGGGTGATCAGCCGAGTAAAGGTGTCGTCTTCTCGCAACGTTTCGAAGGGTTTCGTACCCATCATCTTCGCTTGAAGATGATGGGTACGAAACCCTTCGAAACGTTGCAAGAAGCTGACGCCTTTACTCGGCTGATCACCCGAGAAGATTTCACGAAAATACAGGATTTATTTTAATATTGTGCTAGTGAGCTACAACCTACAACATGATTCTACTCATGAATCAACAGAATCAATCGAAGTGGGAAAATTGTCTGATGCACAATGTATGTTGGGGAAATTCAAACCCTTCGAGTGCATCTTCCAAGTCTAATAGACCCATACCATTATCCGATGAAAGAGTTATAGTTACGAATAATTTGTATCCACAACTGGGGATCGAAATTCATATAGTTGAGGTGTATGAACAGCCGAGGGACCTAAAGGATGGTCGGTCAAACTAATGTCAGTCATTTTAGGCCTTCCTCGGGTGATTGGTATTGAGGAGGGAGGCACCCATCATAAGCTGATAAATATACTGGACTACAACATGGAAAGTGATATTCTTGAGGATCTCATGTTAGAACTGAGACAGGATAAAAATGAGAGTGGATATATTTTACAAGCAATTGTAGAAGTAAAATTCGATGACACACCGATGAATGTGCTTGTAGATACAGGAGCGACAGTTAGCATAATGATGATGAGTTGTCTAAATATGGTTGGTAAGCAACAAAAGGTACACACCTTACCGGTAATGGGCTGCACAGTGTCAGGAGTGTTTAGTGCAAAAGCGCACTGCATTATTAAACAGATACTGGCGACGGTAGAACTACAAGGGGTGGCTATTGAATGGACCTTCTTAGTAGTATCTTGGATGTCAATGTTGTGTAGTTGGGGAATGGATTTTCTGTGTGACTATGGTGCAGTGATAGATTTTAAGGACAGTGTATGTACTTTCAGGGTTAAAACTCAACCATTAAAGGTAACTTTATTAAAGAGGAAACTTATGTGGGAAAAAAGGTAATGGTTGACTGTCTTACAGTAAACGATATATGTTTTGGAAAGCATTAATTGTATGGAAAGAAACGATGCTGAGATAAAAGTGTCAAGCATCATGGAAAAGGTACGTGAATGGGAATATCAGCCTACAGAACAACAAGATGAGTTGGGAAGAGTTTTGCAACGATAGCTACCTGTATTTAATAAGAAACCAGGCGTTATTAAAGATTTTGAATATTGTATTCAAATGTATCCACACTCCACGTTTTTTTAAACCACTTACTCGGTTCCCTGGAAAAAAAGAGAAGCTGTGGCCAGAGAAATAACAAAGACGATAGATTGGGGAATCATTGAAACTTCACCTTCTGAATACTCAGGTCCATTGTTAGCAGTAACTAAACCAAACAGTGATATTTGGCTGGTTCTTGGCCCTCGGGACACTAATAAAATTACAAAACCTGTAAGAAATCGCCCTGAAAACTTAGAAGAACTGCTGCAAAAATTTCACGGGGTGAAATTTTTAACCTCCCTCAACCTCTGAATTTCCTACTGGCAAACTAAAATATCAAAAGAATGCAGAAAATATATGGCATTCATCTTCATGGAATGGAGTTATCACTTCAAGGTAATGTCGTTTGGTCTCAATATTACCAGGGGTGTTTTGGATACAGTGCTAGGACCTGATTTGTTAGAGCATGTCACTGTACAGGGTTATTACAGATGATTGAAGCGATTTCACAGCTCTACAATAACTTTATTATTTGAGATATTTTCACAATGCTTTGCACACACATACAAAAACTCAAAAAGTTTTTTTAGGCATTCACAAATGTTCGATATGTGCCCCTTTAGTGATTCGGCAGACATCAAGCCGATAATCAAGTTCCTCCCACACTCGGCGCAGCATGTCCCCATCAATGAGTTCGAAAGCATCGTTGATGCGAGCTCGCAGTTCTGGCACATTTCTTGGTAGAGGAGGTTTAAACACTGAATCTTTCACATCACTATGCGTGAAACTTGCCCACACGCGTTCAACCGTTTCTTCGCTCACTGCAGGCCGACCCGTTGATTTCCCCTTATAGAGGCATCCAGAAGCTGTAAACTGCGCATACCATCATCGAATGGAGTTAGCAGTTTGTGGATCTTTTCTGAACTTCGTCCTGAAGTGTCGTTGCACTGTTATGACTGACTGATGTGAGTGCATTTCAAGCACGACATACGCTTTCTCGGCTCCTGTCGCCATTTTGTCTCACTGCGCTCTCGAGCGCTCTGGCGGCAGAAACCTGAAGTGCGGCTTCAGTTGAACAAAACTTTATGAGTTTTTCTACATATCTGTAGTGTGTCGTGACCATATGTCAATGAATGGAGCTACAGTGAATTTATGAAATCGCTTCAATCATTTGTAATAGCCCTGTATATGTAGATGATCTACTGATCGCTACTGAGACCTGGAGCGAGCATGTCGAGTTAATTGATCGAGTGTTTAGTAAATTTCTTGAGTATGAACTCATGGTCAATTTGAGAAAATCTAAATTTTGGTAGAAAACAGATAAAATTCTTAGGACATATCGTGACGCCAGAAGGGATTGTAATGAACCCTAAAAAGTTGGATGCCATTAAAAATTGTGAGTATTCACAAAATAAAAGACAATAAAAGTCATTATTGGGCCTCGCCTCTTTCTTTAGAATGTTTGTGTCATGGCAGTTCTTAAATAAATATTGTCTGTTATTTTTGTTATGGAAAAATATTCCGTGGCACTGGATGGAAGAGTGTAGTAAAGCTTTCGATGATATTCGAAATGCTTTTATAAGTGCTCCATTATTACATCATCCCCAAATTAATGAAGACTTCTATGTAGTTACAGATGCAGCTGAAACAGGATTAGGTGGTACACTATTCCAAATGGAAGATGAGAGTAATATAGAAACAATAAAAATCATCGCCTTTGGTAGCAGAACCTTATCCGGTTGGAGAGATCATACAGCACAACTGACTAGAAGTGCTGGCAGTTATTTGGGCACTTAAAAAGGTTCGGTATTTCGTGAATGGGAAACAAATTACAGTTTATTGCGACCATAAAGCAGTAGCGTTTCTAATGACCAGTAGGATGCTGCACGGCCAATTAACGCATTGGGCATTGTCGCTATTGTAGTATGATATAACCGTTAAGCATGTCAGGGGAAGGGATAATGTTGCCGCAGATGCCTTATCAAGACTGCTGACTGAAAATGTAGATGAGATTGAAGAAGAAAGGGTAATGGACTTTAAAGTAATGAAGTTTGAAACACTTCTGTATAGCAAAGACTTTAAGGAAATGTTTTCACAAATAGGACAGATGCAGAAATTAGATGCTAAATAGAGAAAAATTAGAAGCAAATTAAAAGAAGGAAATCACAGTAATTTTAGTGACCATTACCAGCTACAATCAGATGTACTAGTTTATTGAAAGAACGAGGAGGATGATTGGAAGATATGCATTCCATCACAATGTGTTGAGACATTATTGTGGTTCAAGCATGCTAGGTGGGAACATTTTGGGGCTCACAAATGCGTGATGAAATTACAGTAACAATGTTTTTATCTGGGTTTATTAAGAAGAGCACAGAAGATACTCAGAAGATGTAAAATTTGTCAAAAAGCAAAGCCTGTTAATTATTGTATTAAGGGTGTATTGCATCCAATTACACTGACAAAACCACTGAGTATAGTCTTGTGTGATATGTGTGGACCATTTCCCATAGGCAAAGGAAATTTTAAATATATATTCATGGTGTATGACCTATTCTCAAAGTATGTGAAACTTTACATTTTGCAAACAACCAATGTGATACCCATGTCGAGAAAGATTACTGATGATTATTTGGTTAATGTAGGGAAACCGGGAATGCTTATTTCAGATAATGCCTCATAATATCGGAGTAAAGCATGGAAAGAAACAAAGAAGGTATATAGAATTCCTCATATATTCATTGCATGCTTTAATACATCAGGATACCCAATAGAAAGAGTATTTAGAGAAGTAAATAGATTTGTAAGAACTTATATACCGAATCAGCACCATAGGTGGATCGAATTAATTGTAGATTTTGAAAAGATGTACAATGATTTATCCCGTATGACAGCTGGGTATTCACCCAAAGAAATTCTATTGAATAAACAGGATAGTGATAATTGGCTTGGTAATTTACCATGTATGTAAAATGACCTAAAGGATCGTGATGAAATTATAAAGGAGGTGTACCTGTATTTACAACATAGAGCAAGGATTTGTACATATCAGTTTGACAAAAAATAGACTTAGTAATCTCTTATAAGGTTGGTGATAGTATTGTATTGAAGAATCATCTGAAGTTTTCAAAGATAAGAAAATTCAATCGAAAATGGAACAATCTTTATAAAGGACCGTATAAAATCGTTAAGATACCACATGAAGGAAGCTAACTATTAGAAGGTGAAGAAACCAAGAGGATACAAGGAAGGGGTGTACCCTCATATTGAGTTAAAGAGATATTTCAGTTAATTGACGATTTAGCTTTTAATTACACAAAGTAGGAGGAGATATAATGCAAAAATATGTTACAACAATGTTTGTGAATTTTATTTTATATGTAGAATTAGTGGGCAGTCATTTAGTTTTAAGTAGTTTTTGCTACAAAAAGGGTTATATCTAATTAATTAATTAAGAAATGTTATGAGCAACAGGTTCACAACAGTAACTAATTTGTATTAGTTGATCTTTATTTAATTAAGTAGAAACTGTTAGGTGATATTCTCATGGTAACAGTTAATGTTTTCATATTCTTATATTAACATGCCTCTACTTGTTTGTATTTCACAAACGAGGCACGAGTTTAAATAACGCACGCGAGCACAATGAAAGATCTAACAGTAGTCATTCGTGAATAGGGGAATGTAGGAGTAGGTATTAAAATCCATGGAGAATAAATAAAAACTTTGCAGTTCGCCAAAGACATTGTAATCCTGTCAGAGACAGAAAAGGACTTGGAAGAGCAGCTGAACGGAATGGACAGTGTCCTGAAAGGTGGATATAAGATGAACATCAACAAAAGCAAAACGAGGATAAGGGAACATAGCAAAATTAAATCAGGTGATGCTGAGGGAATTAGATTAGGAAATGAGATACTTAAAGTAGTAAAGGAGTTTTGCTTTTTAGGGAGCAAAATAACTGACAATGGTCGAAGTAGAGAGGATATAAAATGTAGTCAGTCAATGGCAAGGAAAGCATCTCTGAAAAAGAGAAATTTGTTAACATCGAGTATAGATTTAAGTGTCAGGAAGTCGTTTCTGAAAGTATTTGTATGGAGTGTAGCCATGTACAGAAATGAAACATGGACGATAAATAGTTTAGACAAGAAGAGAATAGAAGCTTTCGAAATGTGGTGCTACAGAAGAATGCTGAAGAGTATATGGGTAGATCACAAAACTAATGAGGAGGTACTGAATAGAATTGGGGGGAAGAGGAGTTTTTGGGACAACTTGACTAGGAGAAGGGATTGGTTCGTAGGACATGTTCTGAGGCATCAAGGGATCACCAATTTAGTATTGGAGGGCAGTGTGGAGGGTAAAAATCGTAGAGGGAGACCGAGAGATGAATACACAAAGCAGATTCAGAAGGATGTAGGTTGAAATAGGTACTCGGAGATGAAGAAGCTTGCACAGGATAGAGTAGCATGGAGAGCTGCATCAAGCCAGTCTCAGGACTGAAGACCACAACAACAACAACAACAACAACCACAAACATTATTGACTAAGCTAAGAAACAATGTATAATGATAAATATTAAGAACTGCGGTAACTAGGTGTGATTTTATGTCATGTAGTAGTTAGTCCCGAAAAGAGAAGTGGTTTAGATGTTCCAGAACACTCAACAATGGTGACGAAGACTGTCTTCAGACAGATTGTGCTGACATGTGGTACAGTCTAATGGGAGCGCAGCCACTGATCAACGAGAGTAACTAGACGAGAATGCATGATCGGATTGTACTCGCTGCCATATGCGGTCCAGTGCTGTTGAAGCTTCGCCCTGGTAGATCAATAAGAAGGCACTGGCATTGAACCGGACCATGTTCGCAGCTTTGTGTAGTCTAGTGCTGGTACAGTGGCAGTGTGGCAATGTGTCGAAAATATAATTGTGACATTAAAATGAAGTGATGAAATATTTAAGGCACATGAACCCTAAGTTCAGTATTGATGTAAAAAGAACAATGTAATGATTCGATTTTTTTGTATGTGTATGTGTGTGAGCCAGTAAGGCAGTAATAATTAAAAAAAAGGAGACTTTACCTGGTTAGGGACGTTGAAGTGGGAAGTCAAGTACCCACTTCATCATCCGGGGCACATGTGTAACACCTCAAATATGGAACCTCTAATGAAAGCCCTTTTGTAGTAAAAGAAATAGCAAAATTAGTTATCCTGACATTGAAGGGAGCTACTGACAACAAAATTAACACTAATGCACGTTTGACTAACAGGAATACTATGTAACCAATAACGTTTATTATGAATAAAGGACTAAATGAAAGACTATCAGATGATGCAAAGCCTGAAACTTTAAATAAATAATTCAAAATATATTCTTTATGAAGGTTAAAGCCCAGACCATAAGTAGATCAGAGATAACATTTATTCAAGAAGAGAGTTGTAGCCACATCGAGTTGTAAGTTCGCTGTGACTACAATGTAACATTGCAATCGAGACGTTAATTCAGTCTCTCTTGTAGACGTCTCAATAGCAGTAAGCCTACTGAACGCTAATAGATTGTTTCAAATAGATCTGAAGTTTTAAAAGTTTTCCAGTATCGTTTTGATGTACAGGATTTCGAACTGAAGTAAAATAACATTTACTGTTTAGCCAGACAACGAAGCAGTTATTATATGTGAATGAAAAGTAAATCGTGTGATATCTGATCGATGCTGGTACTTAGCCTTCGTGATCTGTGATTGTCACAAGCATCAAAGGACACAGCAATATACCAACTGCCGACATAAACTCTATTATTAGCCTTGAGTAGTGAACAGCTGCACCTGATCATGAAGAACTTACAGTTACGCTGTGTTGTCGGAAGCTGTTGTCAATGTTAGAATCGCTGATGCAAATTGATTCAAGACCCTGAATGACAGATCGGTGTGTTTTCAGTACAGGTTTAAATAATTAAGAAGTTCAATGAACTCCAATATAACCGTAATGCTTCGTGTCGCCTACGTCATTTAATAGAAATTTACTGTGTAATTGTCAAAATTAACTATTTCTTCAGAGAACACAGAAGTTAAAAGTGATTTTATTAACAGTGAACAGCAAGTTTACACCGAAATACGACGTTTTCCGTACGTTGTCAGAAGAGTATTTTATGTCTGGTATTACTTCGTATTAGCTGTTGCATTAATGCCGTAGCGACGCCTTGACGACGCCATATTAATTAATAAATCAACATCCTCGCAAAACTATGATGTGGCATCGGCTTGAGTGATGGACTTTATAATCCATGATATCCTATTATCTGCATTTGAACACTCGTTCGCAAACCGGTCATAAGAACTACAGTTATTAAGTTCGCGTGAGCTTATCAGTCTGTCGCGAACACGCGAAGCATATTTGGTTAATTGTTTCAAATCAAGGGAGTTGTTGCAGGACCGAGCGGTGCAGTCGCTGTGGGTTCGAAGTAAAGAAGAGCAACAGACTTCGAACGCCAGTGCTTCAGTTTTAAACAAGGGCTTCTTACACATTCCGTCGTGCTGCTCCATCGCTATGCTGATATCAGTCTAAGGGGGATAGTGCCTGAAACTGATCAACCAAGCGAGGAGTTTGTTTTTCAACAGTGACAGATAGAGGAGTCGTCGCGTTCGACGGACGCTGTTCCATGTCAACCAGACTGGGACAACCATCACCATCGAGCCGACACAAATAAAACGCCACAAGTTCACTGGAACGACGTGTACACTAGCGCGCCGTCAGCTGTCTCATTGCGTGAACTGACGGAAGAATATTGGCAGCGTCGCATCGTATCTTCCCTGTCTCTGCGCAGAATGCGTGACGCACCCGCCTTTGTAGCTGCTCTCCATTCTAGCACTGTAGCACTGTTGTGAGTGTACTCGTCGTGTAAGCAGTTCAACTATGCTCCGTAGCTTCACACTGCGCTCACCATAGGGTACCTCCAGTGTCGCACCCTGTTGCCATTAGCAGCCAATATTGTGGCTGCATGGTAGACAAAATGTGGAGCGTCGGATGCCGTAAAGATCATTGGCCTTTTGCGATCTCGCACGCAAGGGATTCCTTGTTAGAAAGAAAACAAGATGCAAAGGATAAAGTGAAAAGACGCTATTTACTGCCTTTTGAAGATTGTTCGACGTGTTTTTAGGATGTATTTTCTCGAGGAAATAAATTTAGATTTCTGAAATGTTTGGACGACGCTTTTCCTATTCTTACAGTTTTTAAGAGTTCAATACGACTTTTGTCAAATCTGACTTTCACTGTTCAAGTGTCGAAGTCACAGCAAATAGGTCTCACAGCACACATAATTCTGGCAGTGACGTTTAAACGTGAACAATCACTCGTAACCGGCGAGACTCAGTACAGTAACATAACGCTTGGGACGCTGTAGTAGACCCACTTGCTACAAACAGTCGATTGAGACAATCGAGTCCCTCGTAATAAAGGGCTTAAGGGCAATGCCAATGAATTGTGATGGCGAATGGAATCGCTGATAAACTGGGAGGAAGTATGAAGTAAAAAGTAACGGCTTCAACCAGTTGACGTTCTCTGTGTTACTTCTTAACCAATGGCAAAAAAATGGAGGAAAACTTGCGGAGGAGCGGAGATCAAATAATTAAAAGCGGTTGTATGCAGAAGGATAGGGGGTATTATCTGTCTTTCTTCGGTGATTTGCACATTCATATTAAATGGCTATATGCACCACACCCAATGGCAGTCTTTCGGTGGCCTATTTACTGCCATTCTCCACGGACACAAATTTAACTGAAACGTCGAGATGCTGCCACTCAGTTTTATAGTGGCCGATCGAGGGTAGGTGAAAATTAAAGCCTGGCTGTTGGCACCAACAAGAGGAAGAAACTTTCAGTTTACATCAGTGCTGAACTCAGTTATAGGAAATCAAAAGTTGCTTGTAAGCAACATTAATAGTCAAAGAGTTAAATAATATTCTGGCCCTGCTTTGAAGTGACATATCAGAGAGTTACCCATGGACTTTCACAAAGTATATTAGGCATTTTACCGCCATTTAATATTCAAAACCTACAAGAGTTAGTTGTGTGATGGTTGGGTCTCGACTCCGTGCAGGTAGGGTAACTGGCAGGTTGCGGTACTTGATAATACTGTGACGTCTTGTGAGGTGACGGGCGAGCTGTGGCGGCCTGAAAGTGTTGTGAGTTCGGAGCTGGCGCGGCCTCTCGGTGGGCCACGACTCGTCGGCGGCCACGCGGTGCTGTGCTGTACGTTGACCGGAGTGGCTGGGAATTCCACGGTGACACTGTGTCGATGAACGAGGCGTGCGGGCAGTGCCAAAGATGGCAGACATTGTGAAACCTTAATGGCAGACATTTCACAGTTCATTTAGATATTAATAGTAGCCAGATGAATCATGATACCTCAAAAAGAAACATGTACATTACCATTATCTGCACGACGATTTTGATGATGTAATCAGATTTTCAATATCTTTATTGGTTTAAAGTTTAGTATCTGACTGTAAATTATACAAGTAACACCCCGCACCGAATTTCGAAAATCTGAACGGTTCATCCTATTTTGTCGATCTTTAGAAAACTATTAGTGTAAACCTAAATTGGTATAAGTTACCGGCATTTAACTTGAATCGTACATGAGTTATTTAAGGTCAAAGTGGCCGATTACTACCAATTGCATCAGGCCATAATTACTCCACAGTTACACGAAAGAACGGCAGCAGCATGCTATTAAATATATTTATTCTCTATGTCTATGTTCATATCCGATATATACTATTCATGAAGAAATTGGTTAAACATTTACTGTGTTTTAGAAAGCACAGAGACATTAAGCTACTGGCCTTCCTTTTGTTTCATTCCTTTGATACATGTTTATTTAATTTGTTTACGTATATAATAATGTGCGTTAGTGCGTGTTTATGGCCCAGCCGTAGGAATATTTACTTAATTTCGTGTTATTTAAATATAAATCCAGTTTTTCGAATGTGTTTCATTATGTCTGTATGGGCGGTTTGGCTTGAAGACACGGCGCGAGCACTCTAGCCAACCACAGCGGTCGTGGATGGGGAGACTGGATGGAAGCGGGAGACGAGTTCTGGGCAGTGCGGGACGGTGCGGCGCGACGGACGAGTGGTCGCGAGAGAGACTTGGAA
Organism: Schistocerca americana; assembly: GCF_021461395.2. Taxonomy (NCBI): domain Eukaryota; kingdom Metazoa; phylum Arthropoda; class Insecta; order Orthoptera; family Acrididae; genus Schistocerca; species Schistocerca americana. The sequence goes on from NC_060126.1 coordinate 524,542,780, forward strand.
AGTGTGGAGCGGTTTGCGCGTGGTCGTGCAGATAGAAATACTTCGGGGTGCCGACTTGTACACTTGTGAGATATCCGTGGCTTCTACAGTGAAGACGTAGTGTGCGTTAAGAAGTGTCTCACGAGCTATGTCGTTGTTCATAACCAATTACGTGAAGTAGGAATATATTGTTTCCCTGTAATTCAACTTATATTTTATTTAATTGCTGGACCATCGACACCAATAAGTGTTTTACAGTAATAAAGGGCATTCTTAAAGGTACTTCTGCTATCGTACCCATCATTTATTTAAAGTCGTTAAAACAGTACCTGCAGAATTTTATTTAATTGCAATCTTTCATTTATAAATTTCTACGTTACATTCACAATTGCCGAGTGATAGGAACCTTTGACCATTCGATTCATGTGTATATTCATATTGTATACTGTAGACTCAGCAGTATTTGACTTGTAATGCGGCAATTACGTATCCCAGCCCCTAGACAAGGAAACCACCCACAACTTTTAACATTTCGACACTGAGTCGGAGGGAACGTAGTTGAGGTCACACCACAACTCACCATCACGTCATTCCATTTATTGTTGTGAGAGCCCACAGTCTCCAAAAAATCTTATTAACTGCTTTTAAACGCAGCATGCTGATATAACTGACAGTTGTGTAATATCTGGGATGTACAAAAATTTGAGTAATTGTCTCTAGAGCTCTAATCTGTTACTATTATTAAGTAAGAATCTTGGCTATTTTGCCTGAAAACTGTGAAACATGAGTAAAAATGTTCAACCAATACATGAATCAGGGCAGGTGCACCTACAACTGGAATGCTTGGTGAGTGCAAAACAGGATAAAGTAGTGCGAATCGAGGAAAACATTTCGTTGGCAGCACTGAAAGTCGCAAAGTCTCAGGCAGAGTACCCCTGTGGCAGGCGAGTACCTGTGGGATATTGTTCTAAAATCAGTATTTAACAAGTGGAAAGAATACTGCCTCTGGGGCTTAAACCCTTGACCTGTTAGGGAAAGAGGGCTCAAATTGAGTGTGTGAGAAGTAAGAGGAAGGGGAGGGAATTCAATGGTAGTTATAGTGAACATAACGTTGCAGCGCAGCCTAGTTTCTAATTGTTCTACACATCCTCCTCCACACACTAGTAAATCATTCAATCTGAATTTCAATTTAGGGAATAATTTTATGTAGATTAAATGTGGCACAAAGGGCCACCAGTACGACTTTCTGTCGTTCAGATTATAATTAGATTTCCATACTTGATCAACACGAGGGATGCATCTGGCCTGCAGACTGACACTGTGCATTTCCTTTGTTGGTGTACCATTGGCGACAGATGGATATCCCTAAACCATGGGATATCCTTTGAACGCTTTTAGAAAGTTCCGACGTTGGAGAATATCAAGGCTACAGTTTATGGGTTGCCATTAATGCCAGATGGTTCCTTATGATTCTGATGGAAATTTTTAAATGCATTACTGTATAAATAAAACCAGCAAGAAGTCCTGTGGTGACAGCGCCAACTAGAGAAGACTAATTAATTACCTGAAGACATTAATGTCAATGGAAATACCCGTTACTGACGGCCACGCCATAATCACGATGCTGACCGCCCGAAAGTCAGATTATTGAACAATGCTTTGGACTATGATTTAGAGAATTGGTCATGGACTTTTACGAAGTTTGGTAGAGACGTTGGTGTCCTGTAGAGTGCAGAGTTTCATTATTAATTCTCATGTTCAGAGGTGAGTGCCGTGGTTAAACACAGGCATGTTAATCTTTTGGCAGCAGCTCTCTAGTCGGTTGTAGAGCTAACAGAAAGCTGGGCAAAAGATTGGTGTAAGGAATGGCTTTGGATAGGTTTGTTAAAAAGGAAATGAGCTGTGTGGTTGCTGTGAAAATTAAAGAGATGACTCCGTACTTATTCTACTGGCATACTGTTTTTGGTCCAGTGGCTGAAGCAGAAGGTTGCCTGAAAGCTTTCGGACAGCAACAGGGCTAATTAGCGTCGTGGGAGTTATGACCAGATAACTTCATTGCGAAGTTCAGTGCAAGAGCAATTCAGTACTTGGTCCACTCTTGTTCTTGGTCCACAGTAATTATTTTCCAAAGATACTGGAGGAATCTTGAAAAACTGTGATACTGGTAGACGATGTAAGTACACTGATAAAGGACCACACACCAGACACAAGCAGGAAAGTAATAACAGACTTATAACTGATTCACAGGAAACAGCTACTCTCATACTCTCACAAAAATTCGGGCAATTTCAAACAGGTGAAAATGACTTACTGGCTCCAGATAAGGTAATCAAGGGGCGCAGGTTACTGAAACTCGTGTATGAAATTTCTAAGTGTCCAGAAGAAAAATAACGGAACCATCACCAGAGTCTGGGTTAGTTAACAAAAAACTTACATCTATCTGTTCTGTACTCATAAATCTCAAAGTGTCGACCAGTGGCCAGGATTGCGAGCATGTTTTGCATACTTCACTGAAATGTGTCCTATGGCGTAACTTGCTATGGGAATGAAGCTAAACTATAAAAATATAAAGAAGAGTTCAGTAAGATTATCCCGAAATGTTGATAAAAGCCTCTTCAGGAAGTTTGCGATTACCACATTTACATTTGAGAATATAAATGCAGTAAATGAAGCAAGCAAAAAGGAATACAAACGTCTCAAAAATGAGATCGACAGGAAGTGCAAAATGGCTAAACAGGGATGGCTAGAGGACAAATGTAAGGATGTAGAGGCGCATGTCACTAGGGGTAAGATAGATACTACCTACAGGAAAATTAAAGAAATCTTTGGAGAAAAGAGAACCATTTGCATAAATATCAAGAGTTCAGATGGAAACCCAGTTCTAAGCAAAGAAGGGAAAGCAGAAAGGTCGAAGAAGTATATAGAGGGTCTATACAAGAGCGATGTTCTTCAGGACAATAATATAGAAATGGAAGAGAATGTAGATAAAGATGAAATAGGAGATATGATACTGCGTGAAGAGTTTGACAGAGCACTGAAAGACCTAAGTCGAAACAAGGCCCCGGGAGTAGACAACATTCCATTAGAACTACTGACAGCCTTGGGAGAGCCAGGCCTAACAAAACTCTATCATCTAGTGAGCAAGATGTATGAGACAGGCGAATTACCCTCAGACTTCAAGAAGAAGATAATAATTCCAATCCCAAAGAAAGTAGGTGTTGACAGATGTGAAAATTACTGAACTATCAGTTTAATAAGTCACGGCTGCAAAATACTAACACGAATTCTTTACAGATGAATGGAAAAACTGGTAGAAGCTGACCTCGGGGAAGATCAGTTTGGATTCCGTAGAAATGTTGAACACGTGAGGCTAAACTTACTCTACGATTTATCTGAGAATATAGATTAAGGAAAGGCAAATCTACGTTTCTAGTATTTGTAGACTTAGAGAAAGCTTTTCACAGTGTTGACTGGAATGCTCTCTTTCAAATTCTGATGGTGGCAGGGGTAAAATACAGGGAGCGAAAGGCTATTTACAATTTGTACACAAACCAGATGGCAGTTATAAGAGTCGAAGGACATAAAAGGGAAGCGGTGGCTGGGAAGGGAGTGAGACAGGGTTGCAGCCTATCCCCGATGCTATTCAATCTGTATATTGAGCAAGCAGTAAAGGAAATATAAGAAAAATTCGGAGTAGGAATTAAAATCCATGGAGAAGAAATAAAAACTTTGAGGTTTGCCGATGACATTTTAATTCTGTCAGAGACAGCAAAGGACCTGGAAGTGCAGCTGAATGGAATGGACAGTCTCTTGAAAGGAGGATATAACATGAACATCAACAGAAGCAAAACGAGGATAAGGGAATGTAGTCGAATTAAATCGGGTTATGCTGCGGGAATTAGATTAGGAAATGAGAGGCTTAAAGTAGTAAATGAGTTTTGCTGTTTGGGGAGCAAAATAACTGATGATGGTCGATGTAGAGAGGATATAAAATGTAGACTGTCAGTGGCAAGGAAAGTGTTTCTGAAGAAGAGAAATTTGTTAACATCGAATATAGATTTGAGTGTCAGAAAGTCGTTTCTGAAAATATTTGTATGGAGTATAGCCATGTCCGGAAGTGAAACGTGGACGATAAATAGTTTAGACAAGAAGAGAATAGAAGCTTTCGAAATGTGCTGCTACAGAAGAATGCTGAAGATTAGATGAGTAGATCACATAACTAATTAGGAGGTACTGAATAGAATTGGAGAGAAGAGATATTTGTGGCACAACTTGACTAGGAGAAGGGATCGGTTGGCGGGGCTTGTTCTGAGGCATCAAGGGATCACCAATTTAGTATTGGAGAGTAAAAATCGTAGAGGGAGACCAAGAGATGAATACACTAAACAGATTCAGAAGGATGTACTGGGAGATGAAGAAGCTTGCTCAGGATAGAGTAGCGTGGAGAGCTGCGTCGAACCAGTCTCAGAACTGAAGACCACAACAACAACATATTTGCTCCATATTGGTATTTTTGGTTGATAACAAGAGTAAATTTAAGGTGAACTGAATAATTCACAACTCCATACTAGAAGTAAAAATTGTTTCAATATCGACAGACAACAGGAAATGTACATCTACAACTACATCTGTACTCTGCAAACCACTGTGAAATGCATGGTAGAGTGTAGACCTCACTGTACCAGTTATTGAGGCTTATTCCATTTCGTTCACGTATGGAGCGCGGGAAGAATGATTAAATTCCTCGATGCGTGCTGTAATTAATCTAATCTTGTCCTCACGATCCCTAAGCGAGGGTTATGTAGGGGGTTGTTAGGCCTATATTCTACCATTTAATGCCGGTTCTTGGTTGTTAATAGACTTTCTCGGTATAGATTGCGTCTGTGAGTGAGTCTATGTGATCGTCCCATTTCATGTCGCTACTAGCTTATACACCCAAATATTTATTTGAGTCTACAGAGAACAGCTTTGACTCACTGATATTATACTCATAGAATATTACGGTTTTTCACTTTGTGAAGTGCACAGTTTTACAGTTTTTAACATTTAAAACAAGTTCCCAAGCTTTGCACTACTTTGAAATCTTATCATGGTGTGACTGAATATTTGTACAGCTTCGTTCAGACTGTACTTCATTGTACATAACTGTATCGTCTGCGAAAAGTATGTGGCTACTATCAATGTTCTATGCAAGATCATTAACATAAATAGGGACCCAACACACTTCCTTGTGGTACAGCCGAAGTTAATTCCACATCTGTCGATGACTTTCATCCAAGATAACATGCCGCCTCGTCCCTACCTAGAAATCATGCATCCAGTCACAAATTTCATCTGATACCAATAATAAGCTTAGGTGTAGTACAAGGTAAAATTTCTTTCGGAAATAGAGAAATACTTCATCTACTAGACTGCCTTGATCCATGGCTTTCAGAATGTCACGTGAGAAAAGTGGGACTTGGGTTCTTGTAGACAGGTGTGAGCAATGCTTTCTTCCAACTGATGCACACGGTTTTTTGTTTGAGGAATCTACGGCAGTTTATATTTAACAGAGGGGCTAAAATCTACGACTGATTATATTTAACTGAAGGGCTAACTCAGCCGAAAATTAGATGAAAAACATGATAGGAAATAGATTGGGTCCTGCGGCTTTGTTCAGTTTTAACGATTTGAGCTGTTTCTCAACGCCACTTACACCAACATCTCTTTCACTCATCTTTTCAGTAGTACGAGAATTAAAATGGAGCAATACTGTAAAGAAACATTTGAAAACAGAGTTAAGAATTTTTGCTTTTGCATTAGAAATTCAGTAATTGCAAAGTGAAAGCCACTTCTTCTATTATTTATCAGAATTACAGTATTAAACGGGCTTCAACGTTACCAGTGTGCATTTGGCCGATAGTGTTCTGTGCAAAGTTGCATAAATGTTTAGTTTCAAATTATTCGCTACAAAGAGTAGTTGAATTGTGTTAAGAGGAAGAACAATAATTTTTTTCCACAGTAGCTGCGTTTCTGCTTATAAAGTCCCATACTTATCAATGTGAAATGGTTAGCAGTAATCATAATTTGTTGTTAGTACACTTTACAGAAGTAGCTTGCAGTGGATGCTTCTGCCAATAGATTGTTTGACTCGCTCCACATTCTTGGAAGGTCTCCATCGTGACGGTATTTAAGAAAAATTGAATGAATGGAGCTTTAATAAAAACTACTTCACAACTACTGCAGTCGTCCAGGACTGTTAATAAAACGTTTCTATTGAGGGATTGGTAGTATTACGTTAGTTAGATAATTCGCCTGAGCCAGACATCGCTGTAACACATGAACAACACCAGTGAACACTGTTGCTTTTGCTTAAAGAGGAGCGGGAACTGAGGAACTGAGCACTTGCAACGTCTTACTAATTTTATCATCCTCCATATCGACGACACGATGCAAACATTTCAAACACTGTTTCTATGGAGATGTATAGAACAACTGGCCTCACCTGTTTGGATCTGCCCGCGACTTATCCGCGCTGTGATGTTTACTTGTCGACGCTAACGACGCATTGGACTTCTGGCCCCCTGTAAGAAATTAACGACGTGAGCACACAGAAATAGTGGAATTTTATCACTGTGAATATGTTTAAATACTGTGACGAGAAGAGTACAGTGTTATGTAGAAACTACCGAACACTGTGATAAAATGTGCAAGTCTCGTTGTAACGAAATGGAAGTAGCGACAGAAACAAGTGCAAAATACGGCAAAACATTGTCAAGACGTCGAGCATGGAGTGTCCACGCCGTATGACGCGCAGTTTCAACCGACGAGAGAAGTGATAAACCTGAAAGAGTGCTATTCCGGAAGAAACGCTACAAAAGGTGCGTTATGTATTAAGCGCAAATTGGTCACCGCTACAGCTGAGCTGACGCTAGTCCATGCTAGAAGGCACGGCTATGTTGCAATTGCTGTGCGAAAATGCTACAGTATGACATAAATAATCTTATTTCCCAGTTGCTTGATGATACTCGAATCTTAAAATACGAGTTTAAAAATGGCGTATTGGTGGAGAATAAAAACTTTTCAGTTTCATGTCATGTCGGCCATTATGACCGAAAAAATCATACTGATTTGAATTTCACCGATTGTCGTCCGAAATCCGTACGTAAGGACGGTAAGATCGGCTACATTGAGACCGCTCACGTAGCGGCGTACTGATTTGAAAAGATCGGCCGCCTTCGGAGAATATCGGTCGTCGGCGGAATCCACCGACGTTGGTATCACTGTGATCGCAGCCTTATCTGCAGAAACGCTCGAGGGCTCTGTCGTGCTGAAATCGAATGTAGCGACGAATGGTCGTGGGAACATCATTCAGCATGTCCATCGGAACCCCTCGCAGGAGTACGAGATACCTGCGACCATGAAATTGTTCCGGGAGAATGTACGACCCAGTTAACCCTCGACCCGTTACGCCTTTCTTTTGACGTGAGGAGTCGCGTGGGGTCATGAGAGACCCCAAAAGGATAAACAGCATCTTATTGCTGTTATAACATATATTTTGGGTGTTATTTTATAGGGTTTGTAAGTAGGCTGTTTATGTGTTTGTATGTTGGCAGGGCTATAACTCTGACAGCGCCGCGCGCTCTCTGTAAGAGACTCTCTGTGGCTGGTCGGACTCGCACTTGGAGGTGGACAACCAGCAGTGATGGAAGTTGGGAGTGAGTAGTCAGCAGTGATGGAGGTTAGAAGTTAATAATTAGCAGTGTTGGAGGTTTGCAGTATTAGCGCGAGCGAACGGTCTGAATGTGCTTCCGTCATGGAGATTTATTACTGACGATTATATTTTTTTTTGAACTGGTTGTCACTTGATTAAGGTAAAATGTGCCACATACATTGTTTGCTCTGCAACAAAATCTTTCCTTTGCTAACCACAAGCCTGTTAGTAGTTAGAGCCTTCAGTAGTTAGAATCTTTTTATTTAGCTGGCAGTATTGGTGCTTGCGGCATTGCTGTAGTTCGTGTAATGAAGATTTTCTGTGAGGTAAGTGACTTACGAAATGTATGGGTTATTGTTAGGATTTCTTCTAATTCAGGGCCATTCTTTGGAGTTAATTTTAAAGCAGCCAGGTCGCGTTACCGTTGAATATTGTGGGTAATTAATGAATAGGAAAAGTTTGAGTTATGTTTGTCAGGGCAAGTTCTGTAGGCCAGAAATGAAATGATAAAGACAAGCTCAGTTTCACTCAGCAGTTTCAGAATGAAATAAATGAAGAAGTTTCACCTTCTCAGTTATTTCAGTTAAAGTAAGTAAAAATGTGATTTAGATGTTTCAGGTTTAGTTACATAATAGGACCGTAATGAAATAAAGAAGTAATTGTAAGTTAATTATTTATTTACACTATATAAACATTGTCTCTTTATCACAAGTTTATCATGATATTTATTTCTCTATGAAAACCAAGGGGACGACTGATGACCTCAGAAGTTACGTCGCGTAGTGCTCAGAGCCATTTGAAAACCAGGCAGTTTCGTTAAATCTTACAATTATTTGAGTTCAATACAGACATAAAACTAATAAAAAATAGAAAGTAACATGAACTGATAAAAATGTATAACCTTTCACGCATCTAAGTAGGTCTAGTTTTCGTTTCGGATACAGCCTTGCATAGTGCTTTGGTACGAGCTGGATATATATATTACCCTTTCAAAAATAACAAATAGATTTGGATTTTCTATCTCCTCGTGTTGGGCAGTGAATGCAACGCTTTCTCGTTGGTACGAACTCGCTATCATCAGGTGGTACATCCTGAACAGTAGGTATGAATCGCGTTATACACTGTTTCAACTCACAAGGCAAAGTCGTTATAGTTGCTCGTAAATGCAGGTAAGGGCGACACAGTTCAAATGCCAATGTTTCCAAGAAAAGTTTACGTTCCATTTTGTGTGCCTGATTGACTGTGTCCAGTATTACGTGAGCATTGAGTGCACCAACGTCCAGAAAAGTAAAGAGCAGCCGCAGTGGCTATCGATGGCAAACTCGCGCAACAGAGTAGCTGCGAGTAAGTTTGTTGGTCCACTACATCAACGCTCGCTTTTGTTAATTGTAAAAGTTTATAATTTCATAAACTTTTTGTGGGCACTATCATCTATGACGACAGTGTGATGCATTGTTGAAAGTAGTGTTACTGTTCTGTTCTTCTTTGGGCAATAAGACAGCAAAGTGGTTGTTGGTTGATAGCCAAAAATTGTTGAACGTCCTTGGATAGCCTTATGCTTCAATTCACTTGGAATTTCTGGTTTATTTTTTCGAAATGTACCCACCACTGTCAATCTGTGATCTCTCAGTAGTTCTTCTTCCAAAGGAACGCTTGTGAACCAATTTTCCATGGTCACATTTCGTCCAGTACATGATATGGAAGCAATTAGCCGCTCGGCAAGTGCGTTGGTGGTAGTTCCTTGATAAAAAGATCCTTCCGGCTGTTTGCAAACATAAATCTCTAATTTTCTGGTGTAAAATGTAACAGCGTTTACTAAAGAAAACACCTTGATTCCATATTTTGCAGGTCTGCTGCGCATGCATTGACAAAATCGGCACGATCCTTTGAAATTCTCTAACATCTCATCCACTGTAACGTAAAAATTGTTCCTATAATGTTTCTCGCAATTGTTGACAAAGACATTGTATAACTGGCTGATCGATGCCAACTTGTCTGTTGGATTTCGCTCTCCATGTGTGTGAATGTCATCAAATATAAGAGTTCCGAGCAAAAACTGAAATCGCTGTTTAGACAAAACAGTACGACAGAAATCAAAGCCAGTTCCATCAGTAATCCAGATGTCATCAATCGAAGTATGTGACGACTTATGTAACCCTGTTATGTACATGAGCGCAAACAAAGCTTTCAACTCAGTTAAATTTGTAAGCCCACCGTCTCGTTCTCTGTCATAATTTATCCGCATTGATGTTATTTTTATATTTGTGCAGTCTCCTATATGCTGCAACATTTCTAAGTGAATAAACAATAACCAAGTTTCTAAAAGGTTACTAACCTCACGTGCTGCGCCTTGGGGATCTGGTTGTTCTGTGACAATATTATGAAGTCGTCTTCTAACAGCCTGTTCGTAGGGTGTTTTTTCTACTTGCAAATAACATTGTAGGTTTCGTCTCTTTGTCTTTTTGGATAGAATAGAAATTATGCGACGATAAATGCGATAATGAAGTGACATCTTCGTCGCTGTCTGAGAATTCTGGCGGTTTAAGATGTTCTCGAGGATTCTCATATTCGCTGTCTTGCTCTGACTCTGTGTCACGATCACTATCTTCCTCCGGAAAATCGACATTCTCTTCTCCATCTTATTCACCACCAATAATTTCGTCGTTTTCCTCTTCCAGCCATCTCAGAATTGGTTCACGCTGTCGTTCGTCCATGTTTATTTCATTTTAACTGCTCTACAACAAAAAGAATCATTAATATAAACACTGTAACAAAAGAAACATAAGAAAATCAAAAACCAAATAAAGCGACCTGTAGAATTTCACTTACACCAGTCGTCGCGTGAGGGCCCTCGAACGTGCAGAAGCACATGTCTGTATCTAGCGGCGCACACGCGCAGACTGTTGTTGCCAAGGCGGTCAAGTAGTCTCCCTTTTAGTAGGGTAGCAAGAGTAACAGACCGCTGGAAAAATTTTAAAAGTACATAATTGGCATCAATGTAGAAGCTAGGCTTTTGAAGACCGTACGCGACGGTTCGAGGGTTAATACAGTCTCCGTCAATGCCTGCCCAAAAGTGGCCGTAGCGCCCTCTAGTGGCGTTTGCGACCTCCGGTTCCTTACTGATCCTTCGCGCATGCCCCACGAGCCATGTCAGTCTGTAACCTTCCATTGAGTCACGCTGTCAAATATTACGAGTTTACGATGCGTTATACTGTAGTGGACTTTAAAGGTGATCTGTGGTTCTCTCATTTATTCACGTAAAATACAATAAGAATTTCAAACATGTGTGTTTCTTTTTTACTGACACTATTTTCTTTTTCGTTACCTCAGTTCCTATGCGACATAATTCAGGGTGTGATACATTCGTTTGTTTACGAACAAGTCTCGTCGCTTAGAAATCACACGTATTTGGCTTATCTATGACGTCACTGGTCAAAGCCGGCGGGTGAAATCGGACATGAGAATTTACCGCCAGTTCCACTGAGAGCTGCTACTGAAAGCGTTCCCGCTCTGCTACCGGACCTGGCTGCCTGCGCTGCGGCGAGCGCGCCGCCCGCGCCGCCTCCGCCGCCTCCGCCACGGCGGCCGCCTCCTCCTCCTCGCGCGCCCTGCGCTGCTCCTCGGCCGCCTCCCACGCCGCCAGCCGCACCGCCACCGCCTCCGGCAGGCGTGGGCGGGGGGCCGCCACCAGCCGCCCCGCCCTCTCGGCGCACTCCGGCGCCTTCGCGGGCTCGCGCTCCGGCGTCTCCGACGACGCCATGCGCCGCCGCTCCTCCTACTGCCTCTGCGTGCAGCACCTGCCGGCATAGGGAGATCCGTCTGGGAAGCGGGTAGCGAGTCGGATGATTCTAACACACACACACACACACACACACACACAAGAGCCAAAGAAACTGGTACACCTGCCTAATATCGTGTAGGGCCTCCGCGAGCACGCGCAAGTGCCGCAGCACGACGTGGCATGGACTCCACTAATGTCTGAAGTAGAGCTGGAGGGAACTTAGCACCATGAATCTGCAGGACTGTCCGTAAATCCGAGAGAGCACGAGGGGGTGGAGATCTCTTCCGAACAGCATCCCAGATATGCTCAATAATGTTCTTGTCTGGGAGTCTGGTGGCCAGTGAAAGTGTTTAAACTCAGAAGAGTGTTCCTGGAGCTACTCTATAACAATTCTGGAGGAATACGTTCGACGTTGCGCAACGTGAGAAACATTGGTGACACGGAAGAATATGAATGTTAGTGCTCATCGTTTCGCTTGCAACAATTTAAGACCAGGTTCTCATTCAAATGAGCAAAACAATAGGCAAAGTTTGGGAATTCTTATTGAGACAATGAAAAGATGTACAAGGGATATGTTTGGGGAATTATGATTGGTCATACTTCCAACTTTATTTTAGATTTTCAATATAAAAAAACAAAATGGCTCCCACACTTATGGTTTGATGAAGGGCCTGCGAGTTTGAAATACACAGACTGCGTGCAGTGTAGCCCCTCAGGAGTTATCTGAAATAAAAAACGGATAACATCAGTCGATACTACATTCAATTTATGCGGGCTTATACCTAAACACAATGAAATAACCTTAAATTTGACGACATGGTGCTAACTCGAATTCTGACGTCGACTTTTGGGGATTTTTTCACTTTTTATGGCTTTACAAAAAGTAGTTAATCTTAACAAATTTCACATATTATAGGCATAAGCTCCCAAGACAAGGGTTTACTTTTCGGGGGGTCAAAGGTAAAAGTTAATAGGTTGAACAGTTCTTATTTTTGCTGAACGCAGTTTTGAAAAATCGTTTCTCGAGAAAAAACTGTTTAAGTTAAGGGGTAACGTTTATACGTATTATTAGTTCAATTTGCACGAAAACTATATGTTGTCATACATTTATGATATCGCTGAACACAAATCTGAAGTTAGATTTTGAGAATTCAGAATTATCAATCCAATATGGCGGGCCAAAACTTCTGTTATGATCAATTTTGACCAAAAATAGTGCTGTCGTTACTTACGTTTAGTCTGCAACTTCAGCACTGTATATCAACCGTTGCTCTAACTTGATTTGTTCCTGCTGAACAATTCCCTCGTTCTTGGCGAGAAAGGTCGATCTGGCTGAGCTGGATATGCAGCGTTCGGCAGCCTACACACGTTGACTATGTAGACTTCCCGGCGTATTAGTATATCAGATTCTTGCCGGGTTTCCAGCCGGATCAACGTGTCATCTGACCACAATATTTCAGCGGTCTACCTGGCCGCCATCATCAGGTGAGAAAAGCTACGCTGCTCGCACCGATAACTAATTCCACTCGCAAATGACTGCAGCTTTATGTGCATCGGAAGTACAACACCGCATGCGCTAAACAGAGTGCGCCCGCGCTCAATCATTCCTGCTGCACCCTGGCGCAAAAGGAGTTGCAGCGCCTCCGGTGGTGAATACTGTTAAAAACGATATATCGTTACAAATGATTATTCATAGCCGTCTGATTCAGATGCCGTTGTTTTTTCATATCTGATAAAACAGGATTCCGTGTTTTACTTAATGGATATCCATTATCACGATTAGTGATATTATCTGCTAGTCTGATTTCGACAAATTCTTTTAAAACACAATCCCAATATTGCGAAGCATTTGCAACTACTAACGTCTCATTGTATAGCATCACACGTCCTTAGTCAACGTACAGGAGTCCTTCGGAGCTTGGTTAAACGAGCATACGCTGTCTCGGAGGCTGAGAATTTACCACACGAGCTGCAACATCTTACGGACGTGTTCCATAATAACGGCTACACGGGCCGACAAATTCTCCGGTTGAGAATGTCCCATGGCGGCCGTGACACTGTTTCAAACAAGGGGCTGAAGAAACATTGCTAACGCAAGGATTAAAAATCCTTTTCGTCTCAACCTTCTAGACACATATACATTTAAAAAACGCAATAAAAAATCGAATTTTCGGCAGTTTTGAATGAGAAGGTGTCCTTCTATGTTCCTGTTTAACCACACTCGGAAATCGTTGCATATTCGGAAACAAAGAGCTAAATATTTGTGAGAAGAAAGAATGGGAATTTTAACCTCTAAACGAAAACAGCGATCTGAACGTCCTTCAGGGTTTTTTAAATGTGTCGTGTGGCAACACTGTTCTGTTTGCCGCTATCGCCCCCATCGTACCTTCACACTGAAAAACAATTTACGTAGCAGAAGCATTTCAGTTCAGTTTTTGGCTTCTCGTTGTCAGGGATGTATTAATTTCATAAAACGTACAGGTCTGTCTGACGGGATGTTTCATATTACATATTAAATGAATAGGTCTGAAACCGGATGGTTCGTATTACATATAATTTTTTCTCTGTTACTCCTTTTGTTTTGTAATACGTTCTTTTATAAGTTTTAGATGTTGCTATGATGGATAATGCTTCATAGTGTGCTCGTAAATCTACAAAAGTTCCAAGGAATGAGAGAATACGGTACATATATGGTGCTTCATTGTTACTGAAAACCAATGTCGTAACCCCAACTAATTCTGAATACCGACAATTAAAACTGAAATAGACTAAATCTGATATTTCATACCATAGGAAGAAAAATGTCATTCAAAATACACAATCAAATTAAAAAAAAAGATAAACCTATGAAAAAATATGATGTAAGAGAAAGCAGGTTTCTCAGACCAATGTTTCTGTTCAGGGGTAAATCCTGCTTGTTTCAGTAGCAGAAATTAAAGCTGTCCTCTAAAGTTTCTACCTAACCACGCAGTAGGAAATCGTCAAATATTCGAACATAAACTATGAATATTTGTGACAAGCAATAATATAAATTTTATTGCTGCGTGTGAAACGAGCAGCAATGTAAGGCTGTTCTCTTGAATTGCTGCCTAACCACACACTCGGAAATCACTACATATTCGTGAATAATCACGCAAATAATTATTTCTTCCTTCGTTCTCTAATCAGACGGAAGTTTTAAATTAGAACATACATGTACTACATTCCTAACAAAGTCCCAGACAGTGTTAATGGTAAGATAAAAACAATTCACATGCCGCAGGCTGCGACCTTACTTTCTTTCACTCTACACAAAACGATAAGACACATTACGCTAAGGCTTCATTATGCGAGTATTGTATTTAGTCTTATTTATTATAATTTTTCTTCAAGTCTTGTATCGTTGCTGCATTATTACGTGACATTTAATGATAGGAGCCACGTGTCTGTGATACATTTTCATTGCACCATTGCTTTGAAACAGCAAACTGCGGCACATACACCACTAAGCAAATGAATAATCGCAGTGCACACGGTCCACATAGGGGTCGTTAACACGCGTTCACAAAAGTCGGTAGTTGAAAGCCCACTAGTGACATCATGATTGCAAAGAGTAATGTGAAGTCTACTCGATCCCTCACGCTGGAGTTGGTTCCCTCCAATCAGAGCACTCAACGTTGCACCCCAACTGTTCACTGTTGCTGAAATGTTACGACAAATGGTCAGTTCACTTCCAGTTCCTTGTCTGGCTATCTTTTTTAATGTCTTTGGATCCTGAATCCTGGGTCTGACACGAAAGCTTTTCACCAAACATCAAAGCCATACCAAAAACTACAAGCTCGCATACACACAACAATGTTAACGAAATATACACATTCCATGCACAACACTAGCCGAACACTACTGGATCATTTAGCGCAAGACGCGAATCGGTGTCACATATTCAATTGTTACAATCAAAGAGATTGGCCCACAGTTGATAAGCTTTATAGGACACTGCATGAAGCCGAACTATTTTGAAGGCAACAAATCGTCGTTGCGACTGGAGGTGTAGTGGAATGAATAAAAGCTTGTGGGTATTACGTGGCGTAGAACCATAATAACACACTTTTAGAGTAAGAATTAACATTTACTTCGGCACTGAACAGACGAATACAGAAATCGATGTCGAACGTGGCGTGAACGAACAAAGACTGGTGACAAAACCAAATAGTATAATCAACGAAGTGTCACTTCGTGTCAGAGATGTCACAAGCTGTTAACAGCATATGGTGTTGTAGTGTAATGGGTAAGTTACAACTTTGACAATCAAATAGGCCGTGTGTTGGATTCTCCATAGGTGATAAATGTTTTTATTTTTAAACCTTTATTAAAGTGATTTGGATTATTATTTTTATTCAGTTAATTGGGTTGAAATGTAATCTTTTTAATTTGCATAATCGTATTGATTTTGTATCTTTCTATCATTCTTTTTTCGTTTGGAATCTGCCTGTGTCGCCTGTAACCTGTAACAGCATGACGACCAGCTCTGCTCATTGGCTGGTATCACATTCTCAAATGTAGGCAGTGTGAGCGTAGTTTCAGGTAACCAATGGAAGCGAAAAATTACAGTTCGCTTTTGGTGCTGAAACTGAAAACTTTCTGTCTTCAGTTTGGTGGAAGAGGTCAGCTTTAATCACCGTGAACAAAGTGGGTGTGATTAATAATTCTGCCGCAGGTTGTTAACCGCCGTTCCTTGCAGATACATTGTGCATTCATCTGCTGCAGTTGAGTCATTGGTCACTTAAAATCAACTGTGGGCAGACAATGTGGCGTTCCAGTCATGCGTGACGGGAGTCGCTTCCAACACTGCTCTGCATTATATGAGGTGTGACTGGAAAGTTTTAAGAATGGATCCGCTACTGCTGACTGGTTTGGCAGGCAGGTACACGGAGGGTAGGGAGTGAGTCATTGATTTGTCCTTGAACGCCATCTGGCAGGAAACTGCGTTTCCTTTATTAATTTCATTGTGGCAGCTGGTTGAGTGTGGGTCTGTTAGGGCTTGTTGCCGGATTCTGTCTGCTTGAAAATGGACATAATAACAGAGCAAAGAGTTTGTGTGAAATTTTGTTTTATAACCGAGAAATCAGCTTCTCATACTTACAAACTATTAAAAACAGCTTTTGGAGATAATTGTATGAGCCAGTCAAATGTTTTTGTCTGGTTCAACAAATCTGAAAATGCCCACGAATCATTTTTGTCTGAACCACGGTCCAGTCGTCCTTCCACCTAAAAAACGAATGAAAATGTTGTGAAAGTTCGTGACTAAGAGAGCTCTGATCGTAGACTTACAATTAGGGAGATGGCTGATGAACTTAAGTTTCTATGCATTTCAGGCAATTTTAACTGAAGATCTGAACATGTGTCACATGTCTGCAAAATTCATTCCAAAAGTGTTGTCAAGTGACCAGAGACAATACTGACTTGAAGTGTGCCAAGAACTGATTAATTGGACTAAAAATGACCAAGATTTGTTAAATAGCGTCATTACAGGTGACGAATAGTGGGTATATGGATATGATTCTGAAAGCAAAGTGCAGTCTTCGCAGTGGAAGACTCCAGGTTCACCTCGACCGAAAACAGCACGACAAAGTCGGTCTGAGGTGAGGACAATGTTGGTGATTTTTCTCGATTCTACCGGTACTGTGCATCATGAATTTACCCCTGGAGGACAGACAATTAACCAGGAATACTACAAACGTGTCCTTGATCATTTGTGCGAAAGGTACAGAAGAAAGGGACTGTATTGTGGAAAGACAGGAGTTGGGTGTTACACCATAACAATGCTCCGGCTCATTGTGCCTTCTCCATCGGTGAATTTTTGTCCAAATTCAAAATACCTGTGCTTCCACAACCGCCATATTCCCCTGAATTGGCCTCTGATGACTTCTACCTGTTTCCTAAACTGAAATATTCACTGAAAGGGAAGCGATTTGACTCAATCGAAGACATCCAGGCAAATACGGAGGGCGTCTTAACAGACTTCAGGTAAAAATTCCAGGAATGTTTGCAAAAGTGGAAACACCGTTGGAGTCGGTGTGTTCAGTCAGAAGGGGACTATTTTGGAGGAGATGCATCACAGTAGCATGTAAGTACCGCCAGTGAACAAATACGAACCCATTCCTAAAACTTTCCAATCACACCTCGTATGAACAGCAGTTGAGCACTGTGAAGTGATCCGCCGCGTCTGCGTGCCGCCTGTAGCCGAGCGGTCGCCGATGTAGCAACACGTGGTGGCAAGTGACCGATGTCAGCCACAAGTAATTTTAATCAGACTGTAGTTGTTTCACGGGGCAGCTTGTTACATGAGAACTACGAATTAACCGGTGGTAGCAATGCAATTTCCTTCCAGTGGGTGGCAGCACCTGATAGGACAGCTCGCCAGCCAGTTGCTGGAGGGATTCAGCTGTGAAGGTAGGTGCAGCTCTAGGGCGGACTATCTGCATTAGAGAGAGCGAGAGGAAACTCCGTTGGTAACTTTTCCTTCCCGGTGTATTATTTATAATCTTTCTGATCAGTGCAAGAGCTGTATAATGTGGAAGTCTTAACTTCATGTGAGTGACAAAACGTTTAAAATTTCTCTACAATTGAAAATTGATGCTTCTCTGTACCAGAACATGAAATGGCAATATCTGAAGCAACTTGTTACAGTTTCACTGGGGCTAGTTTTTAGATCTAAAAACCTGCCATCTGTCATGTGCAGTTTCTTATTATGTATTTTCCTTGCGAAGACAAAATGAGAAATTACAAATAGAAGACGAGCAGAGGCAGAATGCTACAAGAAACTTATGACGAATTGGGAAAAAAAGTAATGGCTCGTTTTTCAGAGAGGGAGGCCAATAGTAAACGTGGAATACTTTTCATGAAGCTACAATAAAAAGAAAGCTATTTGTCGGTTCAAGGGAGAAAACGAGCACTAAGACAAAGAAGCACAAGGAAAGTGTGCAGCTAGAGAGATCATCTCACGACTGGCTCTGTATTGCGTGTGTTGAGCCCTATTCCAAATAGCACAATCTATAAAAATGTTTCAGTGAACTACTTGTGAAGAAACTTCTCATGGTTATTACACAAATTTTGATACATATTACATTTGCAAGAATGCATTTGTGGTAATGGAACTGAAGATGGTGTATCAGGGTAGTAGAGACTCCTGAAAATGTCAGATTACCAGTAATATGTAAAAAAAAAAAAAATCTATAATATCGATAACAAACACATGTAAAGGAAATCAACAGTAAAAAACACTATAACATTTTGACCAATGCTTGATCCGTACGCCTTATGTAACGACTTACCCGACTTACTCTAACAAAATGCCCGATTGCGGGGTAAATTGTTAAAATGTCCGCGACAGGAAATAATGTCAAGTCCGTGATATTCTGATAACTGAAGACAAAAAATGCTGTGAATCTATAATAATGATGCCACATTATAAGATATTCCGTATTAAAATAGCTGTAAAACCTTACACCAAAACAGGAAATATGAGCAAAAAAGTAACAATCTAAAGTGCGATAACTATAAGCTGGCTGATCAACTTTCTAGTCCTGAACTGGTAGAAGTCGGAAGACTTCAACCAGTTAGTCATTTGTTTTTGGTTGCAGCCAGCATTGCCTGGCTGACAACACTGTGTGACCTAGTCATTGTTGTCCGCCGTGTTGCTGTGTTACACCCAGTGGCGGATACAGAAAAACTTCAAGGAGGGGGCGCCAAAGATATCTTGAGCTACCTTTATTTTTACCGTAACAAAAAATAATCAAGTCACATACAAAGCTTGAGGAAGTTTTATTTAAACTGCTTATACACATGTACAAGACAATGCCAAATGCCAGACAGAAAAACGTATCGAGGTCACTAGAATGGCTGAAACCTTTCTCGAAGGTATGTGTTAGCTATCTATGTGCCAGACAGAAACGTATAAAATACGATGACGCCGATGCGCGTGCTACATGGGAAAGGACAACTACTCGACAACTCGATTCAGTCGAGTCGGCTGATGAAAGACGTGAACGAATAGTGCGGGGGCTGACTGGCGGGGGGCGGCGCGGGCGGCAACGTGTGGGCGGCCCCGCTAGGGGGGGGGGGGAGGCTTCCTTCCTCCTCCACTCCCTGCAGACTACTCTGGAAATCCCTCTGCTTACTGTTCACACACAGTACGAAAATGCACCCTAATACAAAAGAAATGACGCACTACAAATAAATTATCCGGATGGAAATAATGCTAAAATATATGTGTTTTCACTGTTAAAATGTGCGTATATATGATCAAAATTTCAGAAATATTGGCTGATTTATTCGAGAGAAAGAGCTTCACAAACTGAGCAAGTCAATAACGTGCTGGTCCACCTCTGGTCGTTATGAAGGTGGTACTTGGCATTGATTTATAGAGTTTTAGATCACCTCCAGAGGAATATAGTGTCAACTTCTATCCGACTGGCGCGTTTGGACGTCAGAATCCCCACATGTCTGTGCGTCTCCAGACACGTCTTCAGCTCACTGTCTTCAGTAGTGGGTCCCGCACCGGAGGGGACCCCAGTGAGCAGCGAGGGCGTGTCTGGAGGAGACGTCCCTGACAGTGGTGGGACACCACCTCGCCCGACAGCCGAGAGTGGCGGTCTAGGGGGCCATTTCTTCTCATAGCAGGACCTTTCCGTTGTCTTCTGCAGCATCCTTACAGCACAGCAGTACATCGACGGTACTCTACGCCTCGTTTTGTTGCCCTTCATGACAAGCCATCCTAGGCTTACATTTCAACAAGATAACGTCCGCATACACACGGCGAGAATTTCAACTGCTTGTCTTCGTGGTTGACAGACCCAACCTTGGCCAGATCTGCCCCCAACTGAGAACATTTGGAGCGTTATGGGCAAGGTCCTTTAGCCTGCATGGGCTTTTGACGATCCGAGGCGCCATTTGGACTGAATTTGGCACGATTTCCCTCAGGTGTACATCCAACAACTCTAGCGATCAGTGCCAACTGTTTGCGTAAAGGGCAGAGGTGGACCAGCGCGTTACTGACTTACTCAATTTGTGAACACTTATCTACTGAATGAATCATTCAATTTCATTTTTCTGAAGTTTTATTATTTCTTTGTCTGCATATGTACGTCACGTCTACCGATTTCCGTCCTATTCGGATAATTCTTTCGAGGTGCGTCGTCTATTTTTTTTCTTAGAGTGTATGAATTAATGAGCGTCAGTCCTTAGTCACGAATGTGGTTTTCATTTACAATACAACCTGTTTAGAGGCCTCAAACAGTTTACTTATTTCAAAAGTAATCTAGCAGGTATAACTATATTCAGCATACAAGTCACCAGTGAAATCTAAAGGAAACAGTCATCTTAACTACAATCACATCTATTGGCAGAAAAAAAATCAGTATCTTTGTATGTAGCTGTTCTTTGTCATGTTTATTGTGTTAAAGAAAGAAGTATTCCATATTTTGCCAGGTGGTAGCATCGATTAAACCAAGAAAAATGTCCAGTAATACATGCGTACATTGAGAGCTAGGAGCACTTATTAATTTCGCTACTTTGAAACACATCCCTTCTACAGCGACCTGCAAAAATGAGGACACAGTCCTCAGTCACTGTACGTGGATATAGCATACAGCAAACTTATGTTAGCGTTGTTATTGTAAACCATATTGAAAGTTATGAATGAAGTGGAGTGCACACATTAATTCTAATGAAATCAGATTGTATTTTAAAAAGTTTGTGTGAAATATTAAATATGTGTGCATATTGTACCCTGCATTGTGGATACTTTCAAGTATAGAGGGTCCAGGCAAGACTGCAGCTTCCATTTGCCACACTGTAACAGAAGATTATGCTTGTCATTTCCCATGTTGAATGATATGCTTCCATTAGTAGTCAGACAAAGCTGTTCTACACCACTTTGTTTGTGCAGGTTCCACACATTCAGAGGCACGCATACATTCAGTGGCAGTAGCAGCACCATGATATCCTGTAGTGCATCTGACAAGCATGTTGGGGCAGGACAACAAGGTACTGTTATCCATTCTAGTCAGCAGCTCTCAGAAGAACTTTGCTAGGGGTTCTACATTACATGGTGCAGGTCAGACCTGGTCACTGATATACACACCATCCCAGAAAATTCCCATATTACTGCACAGATAGAGCGTTGATGTGGTGGATGAGAAGCTGCTGATTCCTCCCAGTGCTCTACTGCTTTTCACTTCAACTTATAATTTAACAGCTAGTGGTTAAAAGCGCTTAAATTTGGTATAGAAGCTTCAGTGGAATGACTGGCATGTTGTGTTAGAGAGTGAAAATGCATTGAGAAATGTTAAAGTGCAGTTTACAGAGCTGGAAAGATATGAACTGTGTAAAGCAGAACCCTACATCAACCAACAAATGAAAATAGTTCAAATGGCTCTAAGCACTATGGGACTGAGGTCATCAGTCACCTAGACTTAGAACTACTTAAACCTAGCTAACCTAATGACATTACACACATCCATGCTTGTCAGCACAAATAATATGTGTCATTTCGACTCATTTGGAGACTTGCAGCCACCAGAAGAGTTACAACGATACTTCACCGACAGAAGGCATATGTTCTACAATTGCAACACTCCACCATCACAACTTGTTCGGCCTATGGTTGTTGCTATCCCTTATGCTGGAAAGACTGAACTGTGGGTTCCTGTATGTTCAAACTGTGCATAAACAAATGTACAGTGAACATACAGACGATTTAGAACAGTGTATCAATACGTTGTCACAAGAAGAAGCTAAAGGAACGCCCATCAGTTTGAGAGAAATACACGCAGAATTTAGTGCATACCAGAAACAGTTATTCGGGA
Organism: Schistocerca americana; assembly: GCF_021461395.2. Taxonomy (NCBI): domain Eukaryota; kingdom Metazoa; phylum Arthropoda; class Insecta; order Orthoptera; family Acrididae; genus Schistocerca; species Schistocerca americana. The sequence continues at coordinate 524,565,080 of NC_060126.1, forward strand.
ACTACTGTAAAAAATGAATCAGTGCCATTTGTTGTGAATGTAATGCAGTCTATGTATCATTGCTGAAATGTAAATTGTATGTTATTTCTTACTTCATAACTCTCTCATTATATTGTAGCCATGGTGGCTCAGTTGGTAAGAGAATTGTGCTATAGTGGTTATACATATTATTATTACAAGTGTTCATTTTTCTAAAAAAAGCCCACTGCACACCAAAACCTGATGTAGTATCATGGCAAGGTGGGTGAAGCATCAGGACTTTGTTGTAAGTTAGGTACTGTGATGGTGCCGAAGAAGAAGAAGGAGAAGATGAATGGAATAATCCTACCTGATAATATACGAATGATAATTGTAAGTCCATCTAGCCGCAGCAAGACAAATGTTCTCATGTCACTATCAACAGACCCAGATGGAGTCTGTTTTGAGATATATGTGTATTTTCAAGAACGCTGTTTTAACTCAGGCACCATCTTCTGCAAAGGACACTGCATGATGTACATGGTGCAACATGCATGACATTCAGTCAAAGCAGTCAGATCTCCCCATCAGAAAAAGTAAAGCCTAACACAATGATTGTATTTGATGGTGTTGCTGTGGAAAACCAAAATAAAGTTCTACGATATTTCTTGTTTTGGTCGTCATTTGGGTATTGACGTATTTTAGTAGAGTTAGACATATTCCAGAATCACAAAACAGTTGGTGAGGGAAAGGCAAATCTCATTATAGCTTTCAGACAAGACAATTTGAATCTAAAAAAACAATTACCAGCCACATGTAGGAACTGACATGTCATTCAATAATATTGTAATGATATCCATAGATTGCTGGAACCACACACAATACAGGTTTCTAGTTATAGGTAAATCAAGAAAACTAAATGACAGCAGGTACAGACAGAAATTCCAGGAGTTTCTGTCTATACAGCTATGTAAAGAGTGATGAGTATGTTAATATACATCATACCATGTACAAGTTCAAGCTCACATGTATGTCAAGCACACAGCCTGCTTAGGACGCGGATGCATAGACAGAGAATGAATCTGTACATAGATGGAAAAATTCCAGTCTCTCGATCGTAAAATTAAGGACCTAGAGACATATGCCCAGACTCTTCAGGGACTGATCAACGAATTAGATGTTAGAATTAAGGAATTAGAGATGTACACCCACATCATGCTGAGAAAGAAAGTAGACTACTTAGCTGTAAAGGCTGATGGAACTGAAAAGAAATTAAATGACTTAGCTGTAAAGGTTGAATGAAATGTATACATGGTGCAGCCTGTGAAGCAGCCTGCTTAGTGTACAGCAAAATGTCGACTAAGCATAAGGCTTTCGCTACACAGAAGGTTGCCCAAGAGAAGTTACAGCTGCTTAGGTTAGGACATTTGGGTCGAGAGCAGACACTGAGAGAAACGTTTAAACCAGTCACTGAATCTCTCAGTGAACTCTCAGTGAAATTGCACAATGACAACGATGATGCTGTTGCTGGTTTCATTAACTGTCACGGCAACGCTAGGAAAGAAAAAAACATTCGGTGCGAGTGGTGAAAAACCATACATGTTGGGCACACAGCCCATGACTTTAAATGAGAAAACAATACAGATGGGGAATAGGGAATTTCAAAGAACACTGGATCTACTGAACCTTTCCTAAAACCCTCAACCCTCACCCAAAGATCTGGAGATGTGTGGTGAAATACTACAACTGAGCAGCAGCCACAGGAAAGCAGGTTGCCAACACAGTGCGAAATACAGAGACCTTAAAAACTATTACTATTAGACTGTCGGCATAGCAATGGTGGTGGTACTCTCATTCAGCATAAAAGAGTCATCAGTCAGCCCCGTCAGTATACATACCACGACGACCCCAATGAGATAACAAATTGACTATGACTGCTCATGGAATCAGCAGCTGTGGGCAACACCACTCATTTGAATGAGGTTATCTCAACAGTTTCAGAGCTTAGAAATGGGGGTATAATACAGTGAGTATGGAGAGGGTAGTTCGACAACTGCACAAACCAGTACACAAAATGCAGGTTGTACATAAAGTCCGGGAACACTTTCAATTATTTATTGCACAAGAACTAAATATTGTACAGATGTCACACATGTTGCATTTTGAAGAGAAACTCTGAAAGTTTTTTTACAAACATTCGATGTACGAACTATGAGTGACCCAGCAGACGTCACTGCAGTAATCGAATTCTTGCCATACCCGTCCCAGCATGGCATCAACGACTGTGGCAGTCTCTTCCCATACTATCTCTATCACGTGGTATAGGCAGTACATACACCAGATCTTTAAAGTGTTCCCACAGAAAAAAGTCACACAGAGTGAGATCTGGTGATCGGGGAGGCCATTTCGTGAAACAGCTGTCTCCTTCTGTAGCACGGCCGATCCACCCATGCGGCAACTCAGTGTTCAGACACCGACCAACTTCACAATGAAACTGGGGTGGAGCCCCACTCTGCTGAAAGTTGAACGGAGAGCCCGATTGTATTTGAGGCTTCAGCCTTTGCTGCAACATGTCCAAGCAGGAATATCCAGTGACAGTGCTCTCAGAAAAGAAGAATGACCCGTACAGTTTTCACTTTACTCACACTGAGACGTCCGCATCTCTTTGCCGGGCACAAGCAACCCGTCGTAACGGATTTGTTGTGCCAGTGGTAAATGGCCTTGCTTGTTGGTGGCTTCTTACCATACGTGGTTCTAAACATCCGTTGAACAGCTGTAGCACACTTGTTTTTGTCGAACTCCCTACGCACAGAAAGCTCGCTCCACACCTAAACTAGCCGTGTTTGCGACTAACGCTGACTATCGGCAAATTACCAAACTACGCTGTGGCGGTACACATGAAAAAACTTTCATGGTCTCTTCAAAATGACATATGTTTGGTTCTTGTCCAATAAATAATTGAAAATGTTCCCAGACTATATGTACACCCTGTATATCGTCACAGACATGTTGTGATTAAAGGTTTAGATGACTCATGAAAGGCTGATCTTGTAGATATTAGGGAACATTCACATGAGAATAATGGATTCAAGTATATTTTGATGGTTATTGATACATACTCCAAATCTGCCTTGGCCTTACCTGTTAAAACAAAAATGGAGAGAAATGTCACGGAGGTGTTTCAGCATGTGTTGAAGTCAGAGATGAATCCAAGCCCAGACAGCCTTCAAACCAATCACAGTGAAGAGTTTTACAATAGGTGTTTGAAGACCGTGTTGCGGCGTATGGAATACATCACTGCAATCAAGCAACTGAAGACAATGTGAAACATATGTACAGAACAATAAAATAAGAAATATGTATGCGTTTTAATCTTTGTAGATCACACAAATGGACCGATGTCCTCCCAGAAATAATTTCGCAGTGTAATCGAACCAAACATAGCATAATAAATATGAGACCCATCGATTTTCAGCACGGATATGGTGCAGCACCGTATTAAAATGCTGGATCAACTCAAGAGAAATTTAATGTGGATGATTGGATACGTATCTCAACACACAACGCAGAATTTGAGAAGTCATGCCTCCCAATCTGGCCGAGTGAGATATTCACAGTTTCCAAACTACACAGAACAAATCCCAGAAATCACATCTTAAAAAATAGCAGTGGCACTGAAATTTCAGGATGGTCTTACACCGAGGAAATTCAGATAACAGAACCACACGTGTTTCTCATGGGGCGTGTCATAAGACATCGAGGGAACAGAGCGCTAGTTAAATGGCTTGCTGCAACACAAAACAGATGGATTGACGCTGTATAATGCGGTGCATAGAACACAGACAGCACAGTAGCATAGCATGCATGATAGGAAATGCCTTATAGGAGATGATGGTATTCGCAAAAACTTCCCATCGAATTGCACATTCCAGGGTATAATTACTATGGACCTCGTACAAAGCTTCAAAACGTTTGGCTAATGGTGATAAGGTATTAACCTGCTTCACGAGGGGTGTTTGGATCAAGACATTGCATACGCAAAACATAAAGGTCTCCCAGGACGTCATGCTTCAAGTCGTATTTTAGCTGATAAAGGTGGCATATGTTAAGAAAACACAAATAATATGTACCATTTCGACTCATTTGGAGACTTGCAGCCACCAGAAGAGTTACAACGATACTTCACCGACAGAAGGCATATGTTCTACAATTATCATCTCTACCAAGCCTTTAATACCTACTTATGCAGGCATGTTCCGCCAACGTTTATCAAGAAGGATATACAGGGTGATCGGAAATTCCCGTTACAAACTTCTAGGACATGTAGAGGGTAGTGAGTACAGACCATTTTGAATAGGAACCCATGTCCGGAATCGTATCGTATCCGTTCTGCGAAAGTTTCAATTCAGATGTGTACCTCGTCAACGTCTGCTTAGGACAAGAGAAAAGTCTCAGAGTTCCCTGTCCTGGTATGCAACAGGGTAGACGCGATGACGTGTACTACGTCAAACGATCCCCAGATGTGACTTATTGTCCGCTTTGCTGTGAGACCGAGTCAACACCTGTGCATCACCGATGGAGGAAACATGGTGCAGTACACGCTTGCGGAATACACAGACGTGCTCCTTGTGTATGGCGAAGCTGGAGGTAACGGAAAACCTGCTAGTCGGCTGTACCACGAACGTTTTCCGCACCGTCACCCTCCATCGCACAAACTGTTTGCCCAAGTTACACAACGGCTATGAGAAACGGCTACCTTCACCGTGAGGAGGCAGGACTGTGGTGCTCCACGGCGACGCCGCACTCCCGAATTTGAAGAAGAAGGCGTACTGCGTCGCACTGGAGAGAGCCCGTCAACGAGTTCGCGAACAGTTGCGCGTTCAATGGCTGTTAGTCACAGTACCGTCTTGGACATCGTGCATGAGCAACAATTACATCCGTACCACTTACAAAGGGTACACGCTATGGGACCAGCAGACTTTCCACAACGCGTCGCTCTCTGCACATGGTTCCTGCACCGTTGCATCGACGCGCCCCTGTCTCCACGTCGAGTTCTCTTCACAGATGAATGTCGGTTCACAAGGAATTGTTTTCTGAATGCTCGAAATAGCCATGTCTGGGCGGACGAAAACCCTTATGCCACGCATGTTCAGTGATTTCAAGACAGGTTTGGAATTTACGTGTGGGCAGATATTCTGGACGGTCATGTGACTGGACCATACCTCCTTCCATCCAAGCTCACAGGTCCCGCATACTTAGTCTTACTACGACACGTACTGGCCCCGTTCTTGGAAGCTGTGCCATTGAATGTCCGTCAGGAAATGTGGTTTCAGCATGATGGAGCACTGCCTCACTTTTCACTGGCTGTCCGGAGACATCTAAACAGACGGTATGGTGAAAAATGGATAGGCCGTGGTGGTCCAACCGCGTGGCCGCCTCGATCGTCGAATTTAATGCCTATGGACTACTTCTTGTGGGGGCGTATGAAGCCCCTAATTGACGAGACATCTGTAGAGACAGAGGAAGATCTGCTGGCACGAGTTCTGGCCGCTGCACAAGACACTGAAGAGACACCAGACTGTGGGGTGGAGAGAGTGCACCAGAACATGCTTCGGAGGTACAACGTGTGTAATAACGTCGGTGGTCGCCACATCGAGCCGCTGCTGTAATGCATCGGTACGTTGCGGCTGGTGTCGTAGATGCTGGGTTCTTGTTGTTGTCGACTAATGTAAACCATAAGGTGTAAGTTGTAATGCAAATGCGTAAGTAATAACGGAACGAGACAGTATTCTTTTCAAATGGATTGCAACAATTGTACTGGGTCACGCCTAAGTACATTCCTCACGTGGGTGTGGATGAGATAATCATGTGCATTGAAACTGTCGTAGACCGAAAACGATACGTTTCTGGACGTGGGTTTCTATTCAAAATGTCATGTACTCACTAATCTCTACATGTCCTAGAAGTCTGTAAAGGGAATTTCTGACCACCCTGTATATAAGGAGGTGCATTAACCAGCCACCCGTCAGTTGAGGTTCAGATGCAATGTATACTCTTACCTTAAAAGATCGATAATCAATATTATGCGAGAATTACTTGCCAGTGATTGATTTAAGCAATGCGGAGTGGAACACTGCACTGATTGGACTGTCCGGAGACATTCCAAATATCACAGAGACTAACAATAAGCTTCATCTGGAAAATAATGGTGGAAAAGAAATTGTGGAAATAGAATCTTGTACATACGATATTGACGATTTAAAACAAGTCTTTAGAATGGTCTGGAAAAGGGGTTGCGCTACTTGTAAATATCAATAAACTTAAATCTGAAATAAAGAAGAGTGCAACGACTGCCTTTTACCAGGAAAAATCAGTAGGATGGCTACTAGGTTTCACAGAGTGACAGGTTTAGAAGATGGAGTCTAATAAATTCTACAGATCCAACCGGTCACTGGATATACTTCCTGTCAGTACAGTTTGTATCGAGGGAAACATTGCAACAAACTCTTTTCTCAACAACAGATTGATCCATACAAATGATTGCTTCTTCCCATCAGTGGGAAAGGGTAAGAGATCGTTCAGAACCCTACCAACGCCATTACCTTCCAGTAACAGTTCAGGTTTTGGACTATCTGCAGCTGCGTACTGTGGACCAGGACAATCAAGTTGTCGACTTTCGTGCCGAGGAAATCATTGTACGGCTACATCTAAAGCAGAACCAGCAGTGATCTTGACCGTGCAGAGGCCCAGAAGCGGGGGTGGTCTTCAACCAGACGGGACCTGTTGGAAGCAGAAGCGACGACCCTTTAACGTGCCAGACCAGAAGCATCAGCGGTGGTCTTCAACCAGTAAGGGATCGCAGCGTCCCCATATTGTCAACAAAGAGAGGATGGGTGTAAGGTACAAAACCAAATTGCACAACATACAACACACTTCACAACAGAACGGCAAGGTGATAACACATGCAAACCACGAGTTTCTTAAAGCAGTAGGTCTGAAGACACACAGTGAGGTCGTTCGATACAACTAGCCTGGAGGAATAAGACAAGTGTATTATACGCTAGGAATACTTCTCGCATAGACCTTATGCATCAACCACATTTAACAAGAACGATGAAATCAGGATTGTCATCCAATACCCAGACGCCTTAACCCTCCAGTGCAAAAGTTGATGGATCATTTACGAAAAGGGATGGTACTGCTGCCATGGCAAAAAAAATGATCAAATGTTTGTGAGATCTTATGGGACTTAACTGCTAAGGTCATCAAACCCTAAGCTTACACACTACTTAACCTAAATTATCCTAAGGACAAACACACACACCCATGGCCGAGGGAGGACTCGAACCTCCGCCAGGACTAGCCGCACAGTCCATGACTGCAGCGCCCTAGACCGCTCGGCTAATCCCGCGCGGCATCCGGCTGCCATGGCATCGAACCTTACAAGTAATGCTTTAGTGTTTCTGTTTCATGAGATACGATATGAACTTAACAAGGTCGAGGTTGGCCATACACGCCATTTAGGCATAAAATTAACTCTTAAAGCATGTGTCTCTGGTTCTCCCTCGGATCCGAACGATTTAGAAAATGTTGGAAGATTCATAGACGAGCCAGTGGATAGAACAGTGGAAGAGTACAAGAGATTTACCGCATCTATATCTTTAAAAATCCTTACGGGTACTTTGCGGAGACGCGGAAATTGTTCTGAATCTTAAACAGCAACTTATTCTGGTACAGAGTGCAACAGATAACAACTCATACATTCAAGAAGCTCAAGAGGAGAACGAGATCACCATCAATAAAATAATATGAAAAATGCCACATCACACTATTCTGGATGAGCAGCGTCTGAAGCTTTTAAATCTTCTGATTGCCAGTGTATTTCTACCGTTATTTTTCGGTTCATAGGAGGTCTTAGTGTATCCACTGGTACCAACTACAAGCAGATCAACGTGATCTATTAAATCCTACACTCAAATGGAGGAGTCCAGGTTCATCATACTTGCTTTTCAGACCAATGGAAGAGGGAATATAGCAAACGATTCCACCAAATTTGATAATTGCTTGTTGACTAATGCCAGAGTCTACCTGAACTCTGAACTCTGCCCATATGATGATCTACACCTGCAGTGGGATGAAAATGTATACAGTCTAGCATAAGATATGTATGCAGGTTCTGCACTTCATACTATGAACAGGAAGAATGTCTACCCAATCCATAGAAATTCAAGGAGCTGGCGCCAATCATCGTAATAGACTGCTCAAAACAGAACGAAATAATTAAATCTGGACCTATAGATGCACAAATTGAATTTGAATCTTCGGCAAATTTCCCAGAACAGACTGCAACGTATGCTCTAGTTCTACATGACAGTGCGATTAACTACTACCCACTCACTGGTACAGTGCAATGAGCTGAAGAAATGAACAGGTAATGCGCCATACCCAGAGCATTCCACAACGGTATCTCAAGGTGTGAACTTCATTGCAGACACTCAAGGTTTCTATGCTGATGAGCGTAGACGGTTCGTATTCAAAGATGTTACATCCTTAGCACACACAGAAGTTGCTGGAATAATAGAGACATTCTTAGCAAACACTTCATCAGCGAGGACTTTCAAGGATATAAAGTGTGCTAAAACATGGAGGAGTTCAAAGTGGTTAAAACGTTTCTACGACGGAATTCACTATGATAATCCTGGCATACCCTATTAAGATATGGTGACATCACTTCGGTTACTCGGCCACATGGGTACCTTCATCTACGTGAAGGGGAACGAAAAGATCACATGGATGTGTTGAATCTACAAGTTTGCTGCTATTCAAGACCTGGGATTCTACAGGTGTCCTTCTCTTCATCGATTCAAGATGAAGAAGAATATGTGTGAAAACAGTGTTATCTCTGCTTATGAAAATATAAAATTACTTTTAGGTTGGATGAGAAATAAATGAATTTTTACCTCATAATATGTGTGCACTTTTTTTTTACTGATTTCACACTGTTCCCACTGTGATAGTTATATAGTATTCAACTTTGCCCAGATACTATGTCTATGGGTTTCTTCAAGCACAGGAGATATAGTTTTAGACATGTTTGCTATAACACTTTGGAAGCTGACATGACACTTGCCTCCTGCTCCCACAAGTCAATTTGTACTGCATGATAAGCATAATCCCTTGCAACCATCCTATATATTTTGTTGTCTTCCATGTTAAATTTCACCTTCATGTTCAAAACTAATGTCATTTGTGTTCTGTACATCCTTTATATATACAATTGGGATAGATCTTTTAAAATAACAAAACAAAGATGTATGGTAATTTTTTTTAATTTATTTGGTTCTTGAGATACACTTTGGTTCCTTGAGATTACAATTCAGTTCTCAAGATACAGCTCAGTTCTTGACATTAGAATCTGATTCTGGACATTACAATTTGAATCTTTTTCACATAATTCTTTTTTAACAATGACAAACAATAAATTCACTGGTTGAGATATTTACAATTTTTAGATAAATCTACGCTGAAACCTAATGTGGAGATCCCTTTATTCTTAAGCTACAACAGTCCCAACAGAAGCAGTTACACGGATGAACAACAATTTTGATGGACTGTAAACTATGTACAAAGTTAAAAACTATTGTATTTACAAATGTGCATGGCATATGACGCTCTAGGTATGATATTTACGTTTTTGTCATGTGATGTGCAGTGGTATACTTTTTTCATTGATGAAGATGGTGTTTGTCTACATATTTATAGAAACATTGTTTTAGCGTGCATGTTGTGCATATATATTGGCAAATGTGTGCACAGTTCACATACTATCCAAGCACACACAGTGCACATAAATAATTATTTACATCACACACACATACACAAACACACACACACACACACACACACACACACACACATACATACACACACATACATGGACAATTACTTAAATTATGATATAAGGGCCATAATATTCGGTCACATTCACATCCAGTCTCATTCTCTCCCTCCCAGTTAGAATATTCCACTCTACCTCTCGCATCAAGTGAATATGGAGAGTACATGAAAGTTTCAATCCTGCTGTAACAAATGACCTTTTTATCTTCATGAGGCGACAGGCCAATTTTAGACTGCAGTACAGTGTAAACCTCATTTCCTCTTGACTGAATACCACTTTGCCACACCCTGTGCTGTGGCTTCAGTGGAGCACCGTGAACACCACTATAGGGACACTGCAAATAGCCTTCGATAGAGAGGGCTCTCGATACCACACAATGCCCACCCTTAGCCTGCCTCTGCGTGGCACCTTCCAGTATGCAGTAGGTTATACACTTCTGCTCGCAGACCTACAAACTCCAGAATCGGCAATCCATTTGCCTCGTCTCTCATATAGCCGATAATCTACTTGTGCTTTGGAACAATGTCGTAAGGGTTATAGGCCATCTATGAGGATGTGTCAAATTCATTGCCATGCTACCTCATAACTTCATATGGATTGCAGTTCTTCACCCAATAGATGAAGCTATCTGTTTCCATACAAAGTAATTTAGGATTAGCGAAATGGGGTTTCGCAGACTCATAATGAAAGCGATACATGAGACATTTGGATAGTATACACACATCCACATAGATAGGTTTCGTGAACTCTACTGCAAACTTCCCCATTTCCACAAGAACAAAGTTCTCACTGAATATTGTGACCCATTTAAAATTGGGTCTGGCGATGCATTTTTCTTATACCTTAACATCCATCCCATTCGGTTCTAATCAAAATTTCAGAATGTTCTCTAAAATTCTCCACTTCTTTTTACCGAAAATTGAATTATTCCTTGATTTTAAAAAATCTTTCTCAAAGTTACACATTGCGGAAGCCGTCAGTCTCGTATTCAAATCAATATACTCCTTCAACCAGGGGGATTTCTTGAAGGAGATAGCTTATTTGATTCTAATCAGCTCCATCCCCAACCTGAGATACTGCTGCAGATTACAACAGTGAATAATGTTTCTCCACTTATTCCCCAAAGTTTCCATCAGTTTTTGAGTGGAGCCTCCTCGTGGAACTAGTTGCTCTGGACACATGGGCAAATCAGCATGTGAATCATGCAAAGGAATAGGGAATGTGAGCTCTGCCTCCACCATATACCTCACATCAGAATCAGTCACCATACCCTCGATTTTTTCACCTAATCCCTTGAATTCAGGTTCGGGCACCCATTGAAACTCTCCAGTCGGCGGTGATTATTGCATGGCATGGCCATATAAGTTATTGACATACAAGTACATGGCGTAACAAGAATCAAGGGATGTGTTGAACCTGTACATGTGTTATTTGCCATCACATGCATATGGATTCATTGGCAAAGTCCAACACAGATCCCTCCCTCAAAGAAAAGAAGCATGTCAGCATTGGTCAATAATCCGATGCTGCACTTCATTTTCTTAAGCACAGCGTCCCAAGACAACCCACGTGCCATGTAATAAAAGGTGGTCATGCATGGACTCAAGAATTTCTCGAAAACATCTGCAAACAAGCACATGTCTGTGTTCATGTAAAGCTATATATACTCTCCTAAAGTGGAGATAGTGAATTCTCGCCATACATTTGCAACATACTCATACACTGCATCCCTTATGGCATAGCCTTTAAGGTTGCTGGAGAATGCAGTTATGTCGGGTAGTCCGATTTCATTGAGTTTTGTCACCCTCGTTTGGGAAAACAACCTTCCTAGTCATGAGTTGAAACTTTCCTCGTCAGGAAATGCAGCTCGAGTGATATGTATATCCTCATTAGGTAGAGCTTCAACAAGTTTCTGGAGTCCTGCTTGCATAAAACAGAGCAAGTCAAGGGAGCAGAGCGTAATTTTTGGCGTCATTTGTTTGGAGAATGAAAAATATTTCACGCTGACCTAATTTTCCTCCCAGCCGAAATCAGTCAAATACTTAACAAGAAAGTAAGCGTCATACCTGCTTAAATCATGAAAGAAAATTGGTATGTGCCTCGGTAAATGTTACTTCAAGTCGCATGTATTGTGAATTGCTTCACGGAACTTCCCCACAAGATGTCAGTGATTCCTATGAGGACTTCCTGCTTTGCTATGTAACGTCAACCCACAAATATGACAGTCAACTGTGTAACTCTACAGATCTTCATTCTCCTTCCGTTCGGTCATGGGAACGTTGTCGCTCTAAACCTTATTCACCTCACATGAAAGGTTTTTGAGCCTAGTGAGAGGCCAAACTCAGGATTACCCTCAACATAAGATTTGTAGCGGTTAAGACTTGAATCATAGGGCTATACAATTTGGTACACTGCTGCAAACGACGTGTGTTTTTCTGTGAAGATAGTTTGTGAGGCTGTAGGGTCACCTTCACAGTGGGTCACAGGAGAGAGGAGGGATTGAAAGTCAGCGCACACCACAAATGGGCATCGCTCGTGATGGTGACCATTTTTAAACGTTATGAATTTGTTTCCCTCAGTAGGCGTAATAACACACACTGGATCCGTGGAAGTACAATCTACTAGATGCTTTGCTAAATACTCGCTTCTCGAAAAGGCATTGAGGCATGTATGTGCTAATTTGGGAGGAGAGGAGTTGGGATATGTTTTTGATCCAACCATAATGATAATTGTGTTTCTCTTTATTCTCTTTATTTATCTCATCTGAGAACAACCGCATGTTTACAAGCATCTTATCCTCACCAGCAAATTTTGAGAAATGGATGAGTCCAATGACAATATGCTCATTATCTTTGTATGACTTTCGTTTCTCCTGGCCATAAACATTAACCGATATTGTGGTATTCTGCGTCTCAAATTTAGGTATGTCCTGGACCCTGACAGAGAACTTGATACCATCAAAGTTATAACATCCATGAATGTCAAGATATCTACCATATTGAGATATGCACTGGAGAGGACCCCAATAATTGTAATTTCTCTTGCAAGCCAGGGTTGACCATGCAAAACAAGCCTTGTCGGTTTTATTTTCGACATTAATACATGCCTTCCCATCAACTAAATCCTTCGGAATCTTGATATAGCTGGACCCTCCATTTACTGGATCATAGACATGCATATGGATATTGAGGTGTAGTACTTGGTTAAATGTTTTTGCTGACTCTCAAACTTTCATCTCAGAAAACTGGTCCTGAATAGCACTCAAGGTGGACTCACGAAACCAACTGGCGATTGATGTGGTCCACATTAGACCTGTTTCTTTTTTTTTTGGGGGGGGGGGGGGGGGGGATGCAACAGTTCTACACACAGCACAGGCTACATTTAATGGCAGCATACCATAGATCATTAGCAGCCTTGAGGAACTCCGTTTCCAGAACAGGAAGGCATTCTTTCAGAAACCCTGCAGTGTCTCGGTACCCTCTTGTTGGATTCTCTATTCTAGTAAACGAGATTTGTTCCTCAAAGGCATGCACAGTCATTATCCCAATTGCGGTATTGTGTTGCTGATCTGGTGTCCTTCACTAAAAGGACAGGGCAGGAAACTGCCATGAGCCACAGGATTACTACTACTGTTACTAGAACTACAACTAGTCGATGACGATGCTGCTGCTGTTCGCATGGTGGAGGCGCAAGGAGGTGCGTGTACCTTGTGGTTTGGGAATACATTTGGAGGAAGACGAGATAGTGCACTGTCCCAGTATGAGCAACCATGTTGCAGTGGCAGAGGTGGTTGTTGTTCCCAAACCTGAGCCAACTGCCAGAGTGAGTGTGGCTCACGGACACCACAGTGGAACTAATGCTGGGGTGGGGGTGCCGATGGCTGTGGCAGCTTGTGCTGTGGCATCTTCCTACACAGTGATGAGGTCCGTCTTACATGGTGGAGCATGCCGCACAGGACTGCGTCTCGTCGGTGGTTCATTCACCGACCCCCAGTACCAGCACCACTGCATAGTGCATGGATGGTGGTGCTGTATGGAATAATAGTGAGAAATAAGTACATCATTCCACATGTCGTCTGCTGCTGCAAGGAAAAGAATACTGGTTATTTGTAAGCAGAGTGAGTATGGATTACCTACATTGCTCTGGTACCGTGACTTATCCCTCACGTGGTCCAGCATTCCCCCTTGGCAATGCAGCTCCCTCTCCACATCCTCCACTCGCTCAGGCGTCTCCTTACCTGCACTACCATGGATCAGTCAACTGATGTACAACATCAACATATCGATGTAATAAAAAACATACAAACAAAGAACTAAGAAAAAAATTTGATGAACAAATATGTACTTATATGATAGCTGTGATGCAGATGGCATCACAACTTCTGCCCCTCCCTGCTCCCATCCCTGCTCCCACTGATCGAAATCATAAGCAACAGCAACAAAGAAAAAGCAACATATTTTAAATATATGATTAAATTTTTGTCTTACAGCAACTGCACTATGAGGAAGAACATATGTACCACTTTGAATGCTGCTGCTGCTGGCTTTCAGCAGCGAGGTCATCGGTTGTCCGCTGGACATATACTGAAACAATAAGATGACAAATACTCAATACTACGAAATTCTTAGTGAAAAAGTTGAAGTTTGATCCTCGAAGTCATATACAACAACAAAGACTCACTGACCACTAAATAACAGCAGTATATTACTTACGATGAGGTTGCTCATGCTGCTGCTGCTGCTGTTGCAATCTTTCTGTCTCCAACTCAACCATGATTTACTCGTTGTATGCTGAAGCAACAAGAAACAAAAATTAATGACTAACTCTGAGCACACATTCTACGACAAACTTCGAAATGTGAACACACAAGGATTTGAAACTACAAAATTTTTTTTACGAAAATGAACTTCAACATCTGACCTCATGCTATGAAATTAAATTTACGCATACCTGGTAATTCCCATTCCTGTGTGGGTCTCGGGCGTTTGCTTCCACTGGCACTGCCACTGCTGCTGGTTTAAATATCCTTCATCTTGTAAGCAAGCTAACATGTTCCACATCCACGAAGATCTCCTCAGCATGGATCTATGGAACGAAAAACTAATCTAATCTAATCTAATGCGAATTTTGTCAGACATAGGGGATATAAAAATGAAGAAGCTGTCATACTATGCTTACTTTCATTCCATAACGTCATATGGGATTATTTTTTTGGGGTAATTCATCAAGCCAAGCTAATGTTTTCCGGGCACAAAAACGTGCAGTAAGAGTTATATGTGGTGTGAACTCAAGAACATCCTGCAGAAGCCTGTTTCGGGAACTAGGGATACTAACTACTGCTTCCCAACATATTTATTCCTTAATGAAATTTGTCATTAAAAATATATCACTTTTTCAAACCAACAGCTCAATTCATGGAATCAATACTAGAAATAAAAATAATCTTCACAAGGATTTAAAGTCACTTAGTCTTGTACAAAAAGGTGTGCATTATTCAGGAACACACATTTTCAATAACTTGCCAGCAGCCATAAAAAGCTTAACAACCAATGAAATTCACTTTAAGAGAAGCCTAAAGGATTTATTGGTCGCCAACTCCTTCTACTCCATTGATGAATTTCTCAGTAAAACCAACTGATTTGAATATAAGTACAATATAACTTCTGCACAATTTCAGTGCAGTAATGTGTTCATTGAAAATGTGTGTGTGTGTTTGTGTGTGTGTAAGTGTCAGTACAATCTTAACTTCTGCTCCATTTCAGTGCAGTAATGTGTTCATTGTAAATAAGTATTATAGTAGTTGTATTACATGTTTATTACATTATAAATAAATATAAAACTTTTTTATTTTAAATTCAGTGCATTAGTATTTGTAAAATGACTCTTTCATATAGTGTTAATTAAAAAATGATGATCATTCCACTTGGGACCTGTGGAATGGTACATTATCTTTTTTGTTTTAGTTGTAAATATTTGTCATGTATTGTTGTTTTTCTGACATGTTTTATATCCTGGAGGACCTCCTCACTACGGATCAATTGGAATGAAAGTAAATCTAATCTAATATAATCTAACGATTAATGCATACAGGAGCAAGAACAAGACAATCGAGCTGACCCTACAGTGGATGATAGCACAATGAGAACGGGGTGGAGGGGGTGGGTTTTATATCCCTTCACTGATTCAGCACTAGGCAAAAGGAATGCAGTATTCTGGAGAGGGATGACAACATCTGTCTGCATGTTTCGACATGTTAGTTCATACAGAGACAGGCAATAGCCACTTGAGAGAGAGCTGAGGTTGTTTCCCAGGTATCAGGTATCAAAAGGACCCCGACTTCTGCTCTGGGGTCGCTGGACTGTCAAGGCGGCCATGCTCAATGCAGTTGCTGGGTAGGTGAATAATAAACTAGTGCTCAGTACATGTCTGGCTGCCTTTATGGCTGCACAGGTTACGGGCAAAGTATGGAGAAGTGTACCTGTGTTTCCAAACATCTCTGCATGCAAGACCCCAGATATATTGCAAGTGTCATTAAAATTTAATTACCTGATTTGCATTCATCTGCCTATAGACATGGGGATGGACCACATCACTCTTTCTGATGTCATCACCAGTCAGTAGATCCCGCTGACGTCGCTTGGGGGTGCTGGGATCGCTCGCCAGTTGTCCATGGGCCTGGGCGCTAGCTTTTGTCGGAAGCACACATGTTGTTACGATAGTCCTAGTGAAATGCAGTAAGGGAGTTATTTTTCTGGCACCATGAACTTGCTCTAAGCTGTTAGCGGGTGAACGTGTTATAGAGTCTGTTTGCAGTATACAGGGTGTTTCACAAGTGATGGTCAATATTCAAGGATATGACAGGAATAATCATTCGAAACAAAAAAGCCAATTAAACATGGGGTCTAAAAGGCATACCTTAAGAGCTACCAGCAATTCTTGATCTTTGATACTGTGAAACAAATCTCTTCCACTGCAAGCTGTTTGCTTTCCATATTTTGGGAAGCGGTAGTATGGACTAAAATAAGAAAAAAAGTCCGGTAAACATGTGCCCTAAAACGCATAACTTAAGAGCTATGAGCACTTGTTCATCTTCGCTATTTTGAAACACAACTCTTCTAATGAATAAGTGCTCATAATTTTTAATGTACGCATTTTCGAGCACATGTTTACTGGACTTTTTTTCTTGTTTTGGTCCATACTACTGCTTCCCAAAATATTGAAGATTAGATTAGATTAGATTTACTTTCATTCCAATTGATCCGAAGTTATGCGGTCCTCCAGGATGTTAGAAAAACAACAATACATGACCAATATTTACAACTCAAACAAATAAGATAATGTACCATTCCATAGGTCTCAAGTGGAATGATCGTCATTTTTTAACGAATACTATATGAAAGGATCATTTTACAAATACTAATGCACTGAATATAAAATAATTTATTTATTTATTTATAAATTAATAAGCGTGTAATACAACTACTACAATACTCATTTACAATGAACACATTACTGCACTGAAATGGTGCAGAAGTTAGATTGTACTTACACACACACACACACACACACACACACACACACACACACACAAACACACACACGCACAAACACATACACTTATTTACAATTAACACATTACTGCACTGAAATTGTGCAGAAGTTGTATATCAGTTGGTTCTACTGAGAAATTCATCAATGGAGTAGAAGGAGTAGGCCACCAATAAATCCTTTAGGCTCCTCTTAAACTGAATTTCATTAGTTGTTAAGCTTTTTATGGCTGCTGGCAAGTTATTGAAAATATGTGTTCCTGAATAATGCACACCTTTTTGTACAAGACTAAGTGACTTTAAATCCTTGTGAAGATTATTCTTATTTCTAGTATTGATTCCATGTATTGAGCTGTTTGTTTGGAAAAGTGATATATTTTTAAAGGCAAATTTCGTTAAAGAATTAAATATATTGGGAAGCAGTAGTTAGTATCCCTAGTTCCCTAAACAGGTTTCTGCAGGGCGTTCTTGAGTTCACACCACATATAACTCATACTGCACGTTTTTGTGCCTGGAAACTTTAGCTTGGCTTGATGAATTACCCCAAAAAATAAGCCCATATGCCATTATGGAATGAAAGTAAGCAAAGAGCTTGCAGTATAAGAGATTCGTTTCACAGTATCGAAGATCAAGAATTGCTGGTAGCTCTGAAGTTAGACCCCACGTTTACTTGAATTTTTTGTTTCGAATGATCATTCCTGTTATATCCCTGAATATTGACCATAACTCTGAAACAGCCTGTATGTGTTAGGTGGGTTTTTTCGCGACCTTTTTGGAATTTGGCCCATTATCAGCGATTATTTTGTGATTGTTATTCCCGCCGCCAATGTGTAGCAATGTAATCAGAGCAGGACATCATGTCTCTTGTTTTGAGGCAGCAGAAAGCTAGTACTTCCCACCACTTCTCACCTGTCGGCAAAAATGCACCTGACACTTTGTTTGGGAATTAGAGGTCTGCGGGATGCATGGGCCAGCCCTGTGTGTGAGCCTCTCTGGGGGAGATGGGGAGGGAGGGGGCAGTAGCTGACATGTCGTGTGGTGGTGGCATTCTGCACTAGCTCATTAGATACCTGCACCTCTAGGTGAGCTCATACACAAAATTTTTTCAACAAAACAACACCTCCAATCTGCAGAAGCGTAATTACATAATTAGGCCATGTAGTTGCTGGGCAGTGTAATACTTGCATCTTGCACACCAACAAGCACATCACAGATTGAGCGATTTTCCAACCAATATTTTTCTTGGTTGGGAGGGGGAAGGTGGGGCAGGAAAAGGCTAGGTGATTTGTGAGAGGGTGTAATTAATGATCCATTTAATTAATTAGTCAATTAATTTGGTATCAAAGGTGTGCTTGTATTGGCAAGGGGGAGGGCTGGGTCAGGGAGGTAAAGGGTGAGGAGGCGGACAGATTGTCTCCAGGGGATCATAAATCAACACCCATATGTTCTTAAATCAATTAGCATAACAACAGGTTTGTATGCAACCTGCACAAACCAAGTGTCATAGAAACAGCTTTGCCCTACTATTTCCATTGTACTGGTTAAGTGCAAAGATAAAACTACAGTGTAAGAGGATTTCGCAAAGTGATGAAACCACAGACTGTTCCATTAGAGCTAATGTATACAGTGCATTCATCAAGAACTGTAAATATGGCTTATAGTAACAAATTTAGCAGCTGTTTACTGTATCCATAGAAAATGACATTTTTACTGTGTTTTGAGTGTCCTTCGAAACAACAATGAACTTGACGTAGAACTGACTTGTTTCACTGCAGTGAAGATGAACAAGGGCTCATAGGTCTTAAGATACGCATTTTAGAGCCCATGTTTACTGGAAATTGTTCACTTACTTAAGTCCATATCACCTCCTCTCAAAATATGGAATATTTTTTTCAACATCGTACATATATTTTTGTAATGGGCACAGGTATTCAATGTGTTGACATATTAAAGAAAATCCAGTGTGATATGCAAAACCTGGGTTTCTACAATGTAAAACTTTCATGCTTCAAGTATTGCACAGCTGCTAACAGAAGAAGCAAATTAGTTTTGCCAACTGGTTATTTTAGCCACATTTGTATCTCCTTTAGACCAAAATGTGCGTATTTCATGGGATCAGGAGGTACTACCACATAAAAACTATGACACCATAGTATCTTAAGCCATTTAAAGACGAGGCTTCAGGTTGCGAAATGCATCATGCTAAATCAGTTCAGAGGTAGGCAAGCGTATACCACAACCAACAGGACTGTATAAATAAAGCAATGCAGTGTTCAAACCAACCTACAGGATGCCGATAGCTTTACTTCAATACCGTTTTCCTGGCTTCAAGCTTTGCAATGGGTAGCTCCATCACCGTGATAGTAGTGGACCAAAGGCATTTGTGGTGCAATTTGTT
This sequence comes from Schistocerca americana, assembly GCF_021461395.2. NCBI lineage: Eukaryota > Metazoa > Arthropoda > Insecta > Orthoptera > Acrididae > Schistocerca > Schistocerca americana. Next base: position 524,584,881 of record NC_060126.1, read on the forward strand.
AGTATGGGTGGCTGTGTCAGGGGCTGGTATGAACTCAGTGGCAAACCTATTATTCTCCTTTGATTGACAGATACGTAACCTATTGTTCTCCTTTGACTGACAAGTACTTAAGCTATTGCTCTGCTAAAAGGATCCTTCATTTTGATTGACAGGTCCTTAACCTGTTGTTCCCCAGCCCCCTAGTCCCCCCCCCCCCCCCCCAGGAAACCCCTTCCCCCTCGCTGTTACAGGTACACTTTCAGGTCTGAGTTATTGGAATAGCCCCTCTCACTCTTATACATTTGACTGACTACTTAATTAAATTGATCAATTAATTAACCTCCCCCCCTCTGGTAAAACCATATACCCTCCCACCCAATCCTCCCAGAAGCTTGGCGGGAAAATGGCTCAGTGATCGGTCATTTCGAGGGAATTCGACTGCTGTATATAGAATATTGTTTAAACAATTTAGACAATGCGTAGAACATTGTTCAGTTATTTATGGCAGTCTATGGAATATAGTTTGTTTATTTAGTTAAAGAATTTGTCCAGAAATCAATTGCTGTGCATGGAATATTGTTTAAACAATTTAGACACTGTGTGGACTATTGTTTATTTAAACAATTTATGGGATTCAAGGCAGTGTATGAAATATAGTTTATTTATTTACAGAATTTTTCAGGAAATCGATCACTATCCCTGCCACCCTATCCCCACCTCTCTCGCCAACTCCCATCTCCTCCTACCCTCCTTTACCTGGAAATTGGTGGCTCTGAGGTGGAGAGGAATTTTCTCACAAAGGGGAAATTCAAGGGTATACTGTTTTTATAAAAAAAAAATCAGTGTTTTGGGGGTTGGATTCGTCTTGCACATCCTTCTCTGCCATTTGGAAACATGCAGGTCTTGTGAGAAGTAACTATGTCGATCACATTTCTTTTTCTATTCCGTTGCACAAGAAATACCGTCATGAAACACACATCACATGTCATTACACAATTAAAAACCTTTCGAACGCAAAGCACACACTGCCCACCATCCCCTGTGCACTGCACTACACAGGACGCTACCGCACACACTCCCAGGAGTCGGGATGCACCAGTGGCCTCAAATGAACTGACGACGTAGCCGTCAGCTACCAAATCACATGCAAGTATCAGTTCGGGTCCTGCAAGGATGTGGTGGAGGCATCCCTTTCTTGCATGACACCTGAAAAATATCTTCGAAATACAGGTTCACCTAGGCACCGGTGCTAGGACGATACCTCTCTACCTGTGGATAATGACGTCACAGGTCGCGCTATAGAAATCTGTTCCAATGCTTCCTAGAATAACACAGGGCGCGTTGTTCCTAGCAACCCTAACGGGACATGTGAGCTGCATCTAGCCATGCATACATGCTTACCTGCACAGCATGGCTGATGTATCTCTGCGAAAAGTTCGTGCAGTGACCAGGACCTGTTTACGAAAATAGCCCAGAGTAACACGGATTACATTCTTAGCGATAATGCTAATGAGACAAGTGTTCCCTTCCTGGAAATCGTGACATCTTGCTGTCAACATACGTCTCAGAAACGTTAAACGTTATCAACACTCAAAGCCTTCATCATGTCTGTGCATGCTCTCAAAAACACCGGCAATCATAAAAGCATTCTTGTTGTTTGGAAAGAGAGCACTGTCTAAGAACAATCAGGGGGAAATGAGAACAATTACGCAAACAAAATTCGAAGCACTGTCCGACAGAAGAGAAAAATGGCGGCAATTTTCGGTATCCTACAGCTACTGGTCTGGAGATGTCCTAATGCCACAGTAGGGTACAAGTGATGGCATCCCCTCCAGAGACGGATGGCCTGCTTCAACTTGTATTTGAACACTTTTATCTCTGAACTTTCCGTAGATACCTTGCCTCCATCTTGTCCGAATCAGTTTGTAGATGCTGCTATGCCCCAGCACGAAGGACGTCTTGTGGATGAATGGAGCATTCTGTTTCGATCTTAATAAATTTACTGATGCTACCGGCATGGAAGCACTGTCCCCCCTTTTTTTTCCGTCTGCAGACGAGACTTTCAGTGGCAATACTATTTTGTACAGATCACTATATTACACTGACAATTAAACCCAGCAAACTGGCCTACAGATTGTCAAAAAGGAAAAACATGTACCCAGTTACACTGCTCTGCCACTGAGGATGAAGTTTAAATATTAGAGCATGGAACCGATCTCCAACCCAACAATATATCGCCACATACTGTGTCGATGTTGTAAACATACAATTCATATCCTGAGCCATACAAAATCGCCACTTTTGCATTATGTCTATAGCTATCGACCACCAGACACTCGTACATATACCACGAAGACAGACAGCATAAGCACATGCATCATAGGTATACTCATCGCTGCACTAGATATTTCGTGCGAGGTCAGGCTGTCATCTACCCGCCGACGCATGACCAGAGCGCACTCAGCGGACCAAAGTCACTCTCAGAACTGTTGTACAAAGGCTGAGTCGGTTCCCCTCAGCACAACGGTGTCACCATATCTGGTCCTGAACTGCTTGCTTGCTTCCTTTCTACATCAATCTCAAAAATCTATAATTACAAGAACACATTTATTTTCACATGGTTTGCCTAAATATTATACCTTTTACGCGATTCTTCTCGATATCATGCACATAGCAATACTGCTTGCATAGCAGTATTGCTTGCACAACATAATTCTGAAGATATAGACTGGAAATCATTTCTCTAGAAAACTGGAACTTTAGCGAGGTGGAGCTTGCTGTGAGCCACTAAGAAACTAGAAACTTATCCCATCTGCGAAGACCTTTATGTGAGAACTCGAAAAAAAATAGAGGAAACTGATATTTCCATTTGCAAATACCGATGTCGGTGATGTAACAGATTTCAAATCATCCCTATAATTTACAAAGTGAGCTAAGGTGTTTCGCATGTCTAGAGAACCAGCAAACGTGTCTTCCACCTGTCTTTCACTTGCTAGATGCACACACCACAATCGATGTTCTATCATCTCAATAAAGGCGTGAAATGTGCAGATGCAGTCTACCAGCAATATTACATGGTAGGGAGTAATGGTCCAGCACAAACATATGTCCATATTGAATCTTCTCAAATTTTCATGCGATCACAAAAGCTGTCCAACACATACTAAGTATTAGTTCGCTATTCGGCCGTCTAGACTACGACACGGTTAAGTCAGCTACATTCCTACACCCCTACAGGCCTCTCCATTTGGACAGCTCTTACCGTTATCTATAAACATGAATCATTCCTGCCACAGGTTGTAACTAGACTGTTTAGGTTTTTATATTGGTAACGCCATGTAGCGCTCTATATGAAAATCACTGGCTGTGCTGTGTGAGTCTGTGACTGGGTGGCCCGGAGCCACGCTGCTGCTACGGTCGCAGGTTCGAATCCTGCCTTGGGCATGGATGTGTGTGATGTCCTTAGGTTAGTTGGGTTTAATTAGTTCTAAGTTCTAGGGGACTGATGACCGCAGCAGTTGAGTCCCATAGTGCTCAGAGCCATTTGAACCATTTGAACTGGGTGGCATTGTTGTAATATTCGCCATTGTAGTGTTGGGCTGTTGGCTGTTAACAGCGCATACCGTTGGCAGTTAGAGGTGAGCCGCCAGCAGTGGTGGAAGAGGGGAAAGAAATGGCGGAGTTTTGAAATTTGTAAGACTGGATGTCATGAACTGCTATATATATTATGACTATTAAGGTAAATACAATGTTTGTTCTCTATCAAAATCTTTCATTTGCTAACTATGCCTATCTGTAGTTTGTGCCTTCAGTACTTAGAATCTTTTATTTAGCTGGCAGTAGTGGCACTCGCTGCATTGCAGTAGTCTGAGTAACGAAGATTTTTGTGAGGTAAGTGATTTGTGAAACGTATAGATTAATTTAGTCAGGGCCATTCTCTTGTAGGGATTACTGAAAGTCAGATTGCGTTGCGCTAAAAAAAAAAAAAAAAAAAAAAAAAATTGTGTGTCAGTTTAAGCACAGTCATCTATAATTGTTCTATTGTGTAATTAGTGAAGATTTTGTTTATTGCTAGCGCGTAATTGTAGAAAGAATCTCTTTTGTAGTTGCAGTTGTACAGTAAAACAGTTGTGGCATGTATGTAGATTTGCACCAAGTATTTCGCAGCTGCGCTTGCAATTAACGAGATATTATTTTCAATGCTATGTTAATGTGTTTTCTTATTTTGCTCTTCAAATTGTAGTTTTCTGTGTTGTCGTGTGAAATATTGTGACAATAATGGCGTGTGAAAAACGTAATACTAGGCTCCAAAGTAAACTGAGAAATGACAGTGAAGACGAAAGCAGTGTGTTAGCGCCACCGTGTTACGAATTAACTGATGTTCAACATAGTAATTTGGTAACTGTGCATAGGGAAATGGAGCGGGCGGAAAACAATGGTGTAGGCAGCGAAACAATTAGTGAACAGGGAAGCATTATCGATCGATCGATCGGCAACAGCTCGCCTCAGGAATCCGAAATGACAGGACACAATTTTGCAAATACTGTAGATTCAGGTTTTGCGTCCTCACCGTTTTCTCATATAAGTCAAGACACATTTTCTGCTTGTCAAAATGTGAATGTTGCCGGTGCAAATGCACTGCCGAAAAGCGTAGAGGAACAGATTCCAGACACTAATGCATTGTTATTACAGTTAATGCAACAAATAGGACAAAGGCTACAAAAGTTAGACAAAACGCTCGAACAAAATCAGAAACAAATGGGACAAATCTCCAAAAGTTAGACACAATGGAACAAAATCTTCAAAAGTTAGACACAATGGAACAACACCAGAGACAAACACAGCAACAGTTAGACACAATGGAACAAAATCAGAGACAAACACAGCAAAAGCTTCAAAAGTTAGGCACAATGGAACAAAATCAGAGACAAACACAGCAAAAGCTTCAAAAGTTAGACACCACACTTGAACAAACACGTGAAGATTTAACTACTGAGTTACATAACATTGAATCGAAATGTCAAAAAGTCTGTAATGACGTAAATACACCAATTTGTGAGCATTTTCAACCTATTTTTTCGCGGCATGAAAATGCATTACAGAATCACGAAGCAGCTATAAAAGAACTGCAAACCATTGTTCATGAAAATCACGACACCTTGCAAGCTAAAATTGACTCAGTTGCATCTACTGATTCGGTTACGCAACTTGCAAAAACTCAGGAAAACTTAAAGGACACAGTAGATACTCTGAAACTTGGTTCAGAAAAACACACCAAGGAAATAAGTACACTATCGGAGAAAGTGGCCGAGCTTTCGGATCAGTTCACTAACTTATCTACAAAGGTAGATGATGATCTGAATGACACAAGACCTGTAGCCATCACTGACACAGAAGAGTATGAACAAATTAAGAAATTCAAACAAAATCACAATCAAATTAATACGCAACACAAAAGAGAAATCCGGGAAGTACAAGATCAGTTGGCACAAGTAATACAAAAATTTCATATTTCAGAGGACACTCGCGCTCCAGTACGGGAAGAGGGACATAGAAATACGGAACAACCACAAAATAATAACACAGGACATTTCGGAAATTATGAAAGAAATTGGCAAGATGCACCGAATTTTGAAATGGAACCGCCGAAACGACGTAACAATGACCGATATGCGACTCGCCGACGTGATGATTTTGACTATAAGCTGTTCATTACTACACGTAAATTTAAAACATTTAAGAATTCTGGCAACGACATTCATCCACAAGCGTGGCTCCATCAATTCTCTCATTGTTTTCCTCCCAACTGGTCATTAGAGCACAGATTAGAATTTATGTGTGGCTATTTAGAGATTGAACCAGCTGTAAGAATGCGATCGGTCATTCACGATTGTCACAGTGAAGGAGAATTTTACCATGCCTTCCTCTCAGCATATTGGTCTCAAGCTACACAAGACCGAGTAAAACATAGCATTATACTGATGAAACATTTCGAACAATCCGAATTTTCCAGTCTTGTGAAATATTTTGAAGACATGTTGCACAAGAATCAGTACCTGTCAAACCCATACAGCCCCTCAGAACTCATCCGCATTTGCTTAATCAAATTACCTGAACATTTACGACATATTATTTTGGCAGGACGTTGCAAAGACAACATTGAAGCTTTTCAGGGACTGTTACAAGAATTAGAAATTGACACTGACAATCGTGGAACGCGAAAACAGGAAAGAAACAATTACAGGTCACATCCGTCGCAATTCCGTGATGACAGAAACAATAACTGGACACAACAAGTCTATTCCTACAATGTAAATCGTGACCAAAACAGACACCACCCGTATGACAACCGCTGGCAGAGTAAGAGTTACAGAGAAAGATCGCATTTCCGTAGTAATGAATATGACAGAGACAATCATAGAAACAGACAATTTGGCAACCAGAACTACGAGGGCCGTTCAGAAAGTAACCTCCGGTTGATTTAAAAAAATACACCAAGTTAAATAAAAATATTTTAATATATACATCTTACAACTACATATTTGCACTATTTTTTTACATAGTCACCATAGCGATTGAGGCACTTATCGTATCTCTTCACAAGCTTTGAAATTCCTTCTGCATAAAAATCACCCGCTTGTGCCTGGAGCCAGCCTGTGACCACATCTTTGAGCTCTTCGTCGTCATCAAACCGCTGTGACCTGAGCCATTTCTTCAAATGCATGAAGAGGTGATAATCACTTGGCGCCAGGTCTGGGCTGTAAGGTGGATGGTTGATAACGTCCCACTTGAAGGACTCAAGAAGGGCCGTTGTTCTGCGAGCAGAGTGAGGACGGGCGTTATCGTGCAAAAAAACGACACCGGAAGTCAGCACACCACGGCGTTTGTTCTGTATAGCCCGTCGTAACTTTTTTATTGTTTCACAGTACACGTCTTGATTAATGGTCGTACCACGTTCCATGAATTCAACCAACAACACCCCTTTGGCATCCCAAAACACCGTTGCCATCAGTTTTCTGGCAGAAAAATCTTGCGAGGCTTTTCTTGGTTTGGTAGGCGAATTTGAATGTGCCCACATCTTTGATTGTTCTTTTGTCTCAGGGTTCACGTACTTAATCCAGGTTTCGTCACCGGTCACGATTCTGTTTAACAATGGTTCTCCTTCGTCCTCATAACGTGACAGAAAGTCTAATGCAGAGGCCATTCTTTGAGTTTTGTGGTGGTCGGTAAGAATTTTGGGCACCCATCGTGCACAGAACTTACGGTAACCCAATCTTGCTGTCACTATCTCGTACAAGAGAGTCTTAGAAATCTGTGGAAAACCAGTAGACAACTCCGACATTGAGAAACGTCGATTTTCACGAACTTTTGCATCAACTGTCTGAACGAGTTCGTCAGTCACCAATGATGGTCTACCACTCCTCTCTTCATCATGAACGTTTTCTCGTCCACTTTTAAATAAACGTACCCATTCACAGACAACTCCTTTACTCATAACTCTTGGTCCATACACGGCACAAAGCTCACGATGAATAGCTGCTGTAGAATATCCTTTGGCTGTAAAAAACCTTATGACAGCACGCACTTCACATTTGGCGGGGTTTTCTATTGCAGCACACATTTCAAACTGCCACAAAAACTAAACTAGCGCAGGTACGACGTTCACTCGACCACGGCTTGATGCCGACTGACCTGTTGAGTGCGTGAACGCACAGATGGCGTCGCTACTCCCCCACAACCCGCACTGTGACCAATCGGAGGTTACTTTCTGAACCGCCCTCGTATTATTATCATGGGAGACAGAATAACTTCAGACGCAACGGTCCACCGTACAATGATAATTCAGGGAGAAATTCTCCACCACTTAACTGACAAGGAAGAAACTACAGGAACTACCGACATGACGGCAGACGATATAATCATAACGACAGACCTGAATTTCATAAGAACTGGCGGGATTTAAACAGAGCAGGGCACTCTCGACAAGGTGAATTTGTAGAAGTTTGGTCTCCTAATCCCAGTAACGACGCGCGCCAACAAAGAAACAGACAATGACTTGCACCGCAGGCAGCCATGTGTGCCCGCTGGCTCAGGGAAAAATAACATAGACGCTAACCTGGAGAAAACTTCCAGTATTCTTTACCGACGTATACGACATGATAACTCCGTTGAAGTTCGAGCTTTGCATAGTAGGAAGAGTAAAGGCTTGCACCACATTTCACATGTAAAACCATTTATTGATAGATAATCTGCTTTTTAACTTTGTCTTTGCCATAAAACTTTTCACTTAACATTACTAGTATGCTTTGTCAGACTTAGAAACTGTTAACATGCAACAATGTTTGAAGTTAAATATCCAGTCAAGAACCAAGAGGACATATTTAAACAGAAATTACGAATTATGGTGAACAGACGACAAGGTGTTATTGTATTTGTACATTCTTGCTTGTTAGTTGCACGATTACGTAACGACTAACAGGCTTACATACTTGGGACATATACTGGTACTGCTAATGAGATTTTAATGCAACATTTTGGTTTACTTGAAAATACATTCTGGATTTAAAGTACTTTCTGAGAGATACCAGATGACACAGTGGTTAGTTTATGTGACAGCTACACGATTTTATCACGACGCTACTAATGAGTGACAATTTACAATGTTGCTTTTGCGGTGTTTCTGTTTTATGTCTGCACAGTTTTATGTATTATTCTGGAAAGTAAAACATGTTTTAGTAGTAACTTTTGTGGTATAGATAAAAGGAGACAGCCTTTTCCGTAGCACAACAATACGTTACAGCACAGTACTTTCTTCATCACAACAATAAGTGTAATAACTAAGATATCTATACGCAAAGCATGGCACTTTTGTTTATCATGAGGTAAGTACATTGACTTCTGCAGAACTTAGCTTTCGGAGGACAATAACTACGACACTTCCACAGAGATTATCTTACAGCAAGACGCACATTTAGCGCTACAGGACACGTATTTGAGTGATTAATTTTGCACTTAAATCATTCATTTTTAAAGATATTTGAAGTACAATGATACAAAGGTTTTCCGAGACACATTTCATTCCATTGCTGTAATCTGTAACACCTGAGGGTATTATTCATTAATCCTCAGGGGGGTACATGCTTACTTTGTGTACCATGTGTTTGGCAAGCACTAGGAGCCCTAGCTAATATGGTATTTGCTTATACAACTTTACACATCGGTACCATATTTCTCTAACACAGAATTACACAGCTATCTGATTATTTGACAGAGAAACAAACATTCTTTTTACTACGTTAGTGACAGATGTTTACGTAATTACACAGTTGGATAACTTCACACTTATGAAATTGTATTTTGTCTGTACTTTGTGAAATGCTCATATTTTTCAGAACCATTGCGATACTATGAGAGCTTTGAATGATGTATTTGGTATGGGATTATGATTTTTAATGTACGTTTGAGGTAGATGACACTATTGAAATGAGCAGAGAACTTTTTTAGGTTTTGAAATTATTGCAGAAAGCTACGACGTTTTTGAGATTTGGCTGAGATTTTATGATGTTATTATTACGATGACGATGTGTATTATGCTATTGAGGTATGTTTATGATCAATAAGATGATGCTACCATATATGAGGAATGTGATTACGTGTTTATATGTATATTAATAATAAATAGAAGTTAGGGACTCTGGTTTGTGAAAAAGGATGTTAGAAACCAAGAATCGTAGTTTAAGAGTTGTGACTTGTGTGTCCATGTGTGAATGTATCACAACACTGCTATTCATGCAATTTAGTTTCTACACATTTCTACTTTAATTTTTCGATCTGTGAAATTTTTTTATATGAGACTGTCACTGTAGTGCAGACTGCTGTCGTAAATATTTCGGTAAGAAAGCTAAGTGACCTTGACATAACGCGTTTTGGGCGCCCAGCTGAGAGATAGTCATCTGACAACAGAAAGCCATTAGGTGGAGAAAAAAATGAGGCCATTATCCTCGCTATTGACAGTTCTTTGTAGAAAGCATCGTAAATACGACACCCTCAAACTTGAAAACATGGTTAAACTGTAGAGTTCTTAGTTTATGAAATGCCTTATGGCTAGCAGATGACGTTTCACGCCTTGCTTTGCCTGTTTTGATTAATATCTAGTTTCTAGCTGCACTGCAGCATTGGTTAAAATAAAATTTAATAGATGTACTAATATAAATATTTTATGCCTACAGATCCAGTACATAATAACTTTATAATCTACTTCAAAAAAACGAGGGAGCACAAAAAGTCATTTCCCTTCACAGGAATTGCACACAGAATTTTCTTTTCAAGTACTTGGTAATTTCTTTTGTAGAATAAATTGTGATGCATCACCCTGGTGTTAAGATGTGACATAGGTATTAAACATGGCCATTTTTACTGTAACGTTTTTTCTGCTTGAGCTATGTCATGTTTAGATATAAATTATTGCATTTGCTGATGCTGTTTGCCAGGCATGGTGCTGCTAAATTTCACTTTACATTACTCTGTTAAGCCAGTTTTACTACTGATTTATTTTTCTTGTTTGCTGCTCATAGCCTTATATTAGTTGTAATATTGCTGCTTGCTTTGATAATTTGCATTTTTCTGTCATTGCTGTTTGTGTTAATTGTTTTGTGCTGCTGCATTGCCTCGTCCCTTAGTTTAGTATCTGAGCTCAGTAGATTTAAGTTAGCTTAAGATGGGGTAGGCCATATAAGAGAATGAGTTGTGATGACTTGGAAGAAATGCATTGAGAAGCTATAAGAAAATGGTTTGGCCAAAAAAGAATTTTGAAAGAGGATATGAACCAAAAAAGTAGGGTTTAGGGACAACAGGTTTAGGTAGGATTTTCTTGGAAATAAATGATGAGGTAAGATAATGGAAAATAAATAATGAGGTAAGGAATGTGTGAACATATAAATACAGAAAGCATGCTTGGATATAATTTTTTTGGTGGAAACAAATGTCGAAATAAGAGGAAAGATATATGGAATGAAGTTTTGGGGTGGACTGCGGTACCAAATGTCACACTGAAAGCAAACCCTGTCCTGTATTTTTGTGTTATTACACTATGTGAATTTGTGTTTTTCCTGTCTTAATGTGTTTAGCTAATAAGAGTTATGTTGTAGAATTTTTCTGGTAAGATGTTATTTTCTTTGTAAAGATGTTTAGACATTATTTATTCTGTTCTGTTTTAATGCTCATGTGTGAAGTTGATGTTTCGAAAGTTATTCTGATCTTTTATGTATGTACTCATGTCATAATTCCTGTAACACTGATGTATATGTCTATTTCTATTCTTTTGTAAAGCCTGTATTACTATAAATGTTATCTGTAATGTTATGTTATTTAATGATGTATTTTGTACCTTTGTAATTGTATTATTATGTTGTAAATTTATAATTGTATAGACACCAGTTCTTCAAATTAAGTATCATTTCACTGCACACATTTCTGTTGGTCATAATATATGCACAGTATGTGAGCGGTTGGGACTGTTAGTGTTTGCACGTGTGTTAATAATTCAGCAAGGGACTGGATAACAGCATTGCTAGTTCTAAGGACATTTCAAACAAATTTTTTGTGAGTGGACAAGTGGTGGTTTATGGACTTGCTATATTCTCTGCAAGACTCTTCGATGGTGATTGTGCACCTGCACAGTCGCAACAGATGGCTGCTGGCCGTCTCTACAAGGACTACAGTGGGTCTGCACCTCTGGTGGCCCACCAATACCACAATCTCTACTAGGACTACAGTGGGTCTGCACCTCTGGTGGCCCACCAATACCGTAATTTCAACCAGGACTACAGTGGGTCTACTCTGTGATGACCTACCTACCAATATTCTTCAAAACGTCGAATGACTCTGCTGTGGGTTTGCTCTGTTGTGGCCCATTACCTGCCTGCATGTCAAGAGTCAGCACTGTCTTTCCGTTAGAAGGACAACACTACTTCTTCAAGACTGCGTGGAAATCCACTACTTCCGTGTGCATTTTCTTTTACTGCTAAAACTTTCAGAAAAACACTGCTATTTTACTGTGATGAACGATCAGGACTGTCTTTATGGACTGTGAGAAAATTTTAGCTTTTGACCAACATTGTATCAATAAGTGTGTGCATTTGATATCTCTGTTATTGTAATTGTGCAAAAATGTTAACAAATATATATTGGCCAGTGCCCAAAACAATTTGCAAATTTTTTTTGGGGGACCATGGGGGCTATGTAAGTAGGCTGTTTAGGTTTTTATATTGGTAACGCCATGTAGCGCTGTATATGGAAATCACTGGCTGTGCTGTGTGCAGTCTGTGACTGGGTGGCATTGTTGTAATATTCGTCATTGTAGTGTTGGGCTGTTGGCTGTTAACAGCGCATAGCGTTGGCAGTTAGAGGTGAGCCGCCAGCAGTGGTGGAAGAGGGGAAAGAAATGGCGGAGTTTTGAAATTTGTAAGACTGGATGTCATGAACTGCTATATCTATTATGACTATTAAGGTAAATACAATGTTTGTTCTCTATCAAAATCTTTCATTTGCTAACTATGCCTATCTGTAGTTTGTGCCTTCAGTACTTAGAATCTTTTATTTAGCTGGCAGTAGTGGCACTCGCTGTCTTGCAGTAGTTCGAGTAACGAAGATTTTTGTTAGGTAAGTGATTTGTGAAACGTATAGATTAATTTAGTCAGGGCCATTCTCTTGTAGGGATTACTGAAAGTCAGATTGCGTTGCGCTAAAAAAAAAAAAAAAAAAAAAAATTGTGTGTCAGTTTAAGCACAGTCATCTATACTTGTTCTAAGGTGACGTTTCAAGGTCACCGGCGCTGCACGCCAACCTCGCATAGAAAGAATCGCCCTAGGAAAACAGCCCACATATGTATTTTATCACTCTACTTAAATTAAATATTACGATCACGGTCTCAATTTTACAACATTTGAGAATGAGCGTAGTATTTGAAATACACCCTGCTGACGGCTATGGTTCTGGAAATAGAAGTATCTGTACCATTCTTATTACTTGACATACTCTTCCCCTTGGTGTCACAGTATTCCACGTCAAATCCATACCTTCCTTAAGACTGGACATAGTCATTTCCTTTGCACATGTCGGAACACAAACACATACTTTACAAGCCTGATGCTCAAGGTGAACTTATTATGCATCCCCTACTACTAAGTATAATAATCTGTCAATAACTGATTGCTGGCAATACGAAACAATACTGACCGAAAATCAGCTATGGGTGGACATTTCTCATAAGTTTTTTCCTGCGAGTACTACCACTATGTCTTAGAAAGAGAGGCGTAATCATCTTACAAACCACTATATGTGTTTAAAAAAAACACGATCGCAACGACCATTTTACTATCGCAATCGGTTTTGGTCCTACAGGTGCACACAATATTCATGTTAAAAACTATACTGGCTTTATAAATCGACATATGGTATTACGTCCGAATGAATTGGTTTTTCCAGACAAATACCACAACACTGAATATAGACGGTGATCATAGGAGTGTATATTATCAGACAACCAGTGCAGTTACACGTAGCCCACGATGCAACCTTGTGATAAAATTTCTGAATTTTAAAAGTGATTCACCTAAGGAACATGGTACGAAACCGATATTTGCAACTCCATCATGCTAGAAATGCTGTCTGGGATTTGGAATCAGGTCTTTCGATTCAACCACATTCCTGCATTGGATCCTATGGTGAATTCCTTTAATGATTACAGCCACTAGTGAATCATACTTCTGGAACTCCCATATCTCGAAATCAGTCACCTTTCTCCAACCTGTCTGCTACAGTAAAATTTCAACGTGGTTTCAGGTAGCCCCTATGCATTTTTCAACTGCCCCTCAGACTCTGCGCTACCATCCCTGCAGCTTTGCGCATGTGACAGTTCCAATTTAAGTCAGAGCTGAGCAGAAGTCAGATACAACTATATCTACATCTACATCTACATCTACATTCATCTACATTTATACTCCGCAAGCCACCCAACGGTGTGTGGCGGAGGGCACTTTACGTGCCACTGTCATTACCTCCCTTTCCTGTTCCAGTCGCGTATGGTTCGCGGGAAGAACGACTGTCTGAAAGCCTCCGTGCGCGCTCTAATCTCTCTAATTTTACATTCGTGATCTCCTCGGGAGGTATAAGTAGGGGGAAGCAATATATTCGATACCTCATCCAGAAACGCACCCTCTCGAAACCTGGCGAGCAAGCTACACCGCGATGCAGAGCGCCTCTCTTGCAGAGTCTGCCACTTGAGTTTATTAAACATCTCCGTAACGCTATCACGGTTACCAAATAACCCTGTGACGAAACGCGCCGCTCTTCTTTGGATCCTCTCTATCTCCTCCGTCAGACCGATCTGGTACGGATCCCACACTGATGAGCAATACTCAAGTATAGGTCGAACGAGTGTTTTGTAAGCCACCTCCTTTGTTGATGGACTACATTTTCTAAGCACTCTCCCAATGAATCTCAACCTGGTACCCGCCTTACCAACAATTAATTTTATATGATCATTCCACTTCAAATCGTTCCGCACGCATACTCCCAGATATTTTACAGAAGTAACTGCTACCAGTGTTTGTTCCGCTATCATATAATCATACAATAAAGGATCCTTCTTTCTATGTATTCGCAATACATTACATTTGTCTATGTTAAGGGTCAGTTGCCACTCCCTGCACCAAGTGCCTATCCGCTGCAGATCTTCCTGCATTTCGCTACAATTTTCTAATGCTGCAACTTCTCTGTATACTACAGCATCATCCGCGAAAAGCCGCATGGAACTTCCGACACTATCTACTAGGTCATTTATATATATTGTGAAAAGCAATGGTCCCATAACACTCCCCTGTGGCACGCCAGAGGTTACTTTAACGTCTGTAGACGTCTCTCCATTGATAACAACATGCTGTGTTCTGTTTGCTAAAAACTCTTCAATCCAGCCACGCAGCTGGTCTGATATTCCGTAGGCTCTTACTTTGTTTATCAGGCGACAGTGCGGAACTGTATCGAACGCCTTCCGGAAGTCAAGAAAAATAGCATCTACCTGGGAGCCTGTATCTAATATTTTCTGGGTCTCATGAACAAATAAAGCGAGTTGGGTCTCACACGATCGCTGTTTCCGGAATCCATGTTGATTCCAACATAGTAGATTCTGGGTTTCCAAAAACGACATGATACTCGAGCAAAAAACATGTTCTAAAATTCTACAACAGATCGAAGTCAGAGATATAGGTCTATAGTTTTGCGCATCTGCTCGACGACCCTTCTTGAAGACTGGGACTATCTGTGCTCTTTTCCAATCATTTGGAACCCTCCGTTCCTCTAGAGACTTGCGGTACACGGCTGTTAGGAGGGGGGCAAGTTCTTTCGCGTACTCTGTGTAGAATCGAATTGGTATCCCGTCAGGTCCAGTGGACTTTCCTCTATTGAGTGATTCCAGTTGCTTTTCTATTCCTTGGACACTTATTTCGATGTCAGCCATTTTTTCGTTTGTGCGAGGATTTAGAGAAGGAACTGCAGTGCGGTCTTCCTCTGTGAAACAGCTTTGGAAAAAGGTGTTTAGTATTTCAGCTTTACGCGTGTCATCCTCTGTTTCAATGCCATCAGCATCCCGTAGTGTCTGGATATGCTGTTTCGAGCCACTTACTGATTTAACGTAAGACCAGAACTTCCTAGGATTTTGTGTCAAGTCGGTACACAGAATTTTACTTTCGAATTCACTGAACGCTTCACGCATAGCCCTCCTTACGCTAACTTTGACATCGTTTAGCGTCTGTTTGTCTGAGAGGTTTTGGCTGCGTTTAAACTTGGAGTGGAGCTCTCTTTGCTTTCGCAGTAGTTTCCTAACTTTGTTGTTGTACCACGGTGGGTTTTTCCCGTCCCTCACAGTTTTACTCGGCACGTACCTGTCTAAAACGCATTTTACGATTGCCTTGAACTTTTTCCATAAACACTCAACATTGTCAGTGTCGGAACAGAAATTTTCGTTTTGATCTGTTAGGTAGTCTGAAATCTGCCTTCTATTACTCTTGCTAAACATATTGAGGTAACAGTGATACACATGAGTTGACTACTGCATTTGAAGATTTTCAGGATGACAGAGAACCATCTGCCTCTAAAATTACTTGCATCTGCGTTAGAGGATGACATAGAGTGGGTGCAGTGGTCGGTTGAGATGCAGTTGTAACAAGGTATGATGTAATGGTAGACTGACGCATTCTAGAGAGAGAGTAGGAGAAGTTGCTGCAGGTCATTTGACCATTTCTTCCTGATGTTGTGTCAGGATGCATCAGTTGTGTGATACAGCCTGCGTTCGACTCTTATACAACCGTGTGTTCTGTGTGGGTCTTAGAGCAGTGTCTTTTTGCGATCCTTAACAGTAAACCTCTAGGTCATCAGAGGACCTCCATCTCATGTGCAATGAAATGTGACACATTCCTCTAAATGAACGAAGATTTATGCGATGTACTCCATTCCCCTGTCGCGTCTTGCGTCAGCAGTTGACTGGCGTTGCCTGGTGAAACGTTGTTGTGATGCCTCGTGTGAAGAGCAGAAATGAGTATCATCACGTTTCCGACTTTGTTAAAGGTCGGATTGTAGCCTCTCGCGATTGTGGTTTATCGTATCGCGACATTGCTGCTCGCGTTGGTCGAGATTCAATGACTGTTAGCAGAATATGGAATCGGTGGATTCAGGAGGGCAATACGGAACGCCGTGCTGGATCCCAACGGCCTCGTACCACTAGCAGTCGAGATGGCAGGCATCTTATCCCCGTGGCTGTACCGGATCGTGCAGCCACGTCTCGATCCCAGAGTCAACAGATGGAGACGTTTGCAAGACAACAACCATCTGCACGAACAGTTGGATGACGTTTGGAGCAGCATGGACTATCAGCTCGGAGACCATGGCTGCGGTTAACCTTGACGCTGCATCACAGACAGGAGCGCCTGCGATCGTGTACTCAACGACGAACCTGGGTGCTAAACGTAATTTTTTCGGGTGAATCCAGGTTCTGTTTACAGCATCATGATGTTCACATCCGTGTTTGGCGACATCGCGGTGAACGCGCATTGGAAACGTGCATTCGTCATCGCCATACTGGCGTATCACCCGGCGTGATGGTATGGGGTGCCATTGGCTACACGTTTCGGTCACCTCTTGTTCGCGCTGACGGCATTTTGAACAGTGGACGTTACATTTCAGTCGTGTTACGACCCGTGGCTCTACCATTCATAAGATCCCTGCGAAACCCTACATTTCCGCAGGATAATGCACGACCGCATGTTGCAGGTCCTGTACGGGCCTTTCTGGATACAGAAAATGTTCGACTGCTGCCCTGGTCAGCACATTTTCCAGATCTCTCACCAATTGAAAACGTCTGGTCAATGGTGGCCGAGCAACTGGCTCGTCACAATACGCCAGTCACTACTCTTGATGAACTGTGGTATCGTGTTGAAGCTGCATGGGCATCTGTACCTGTACACGCCATCCAAGCTCTGTTTGACTCAATGCCCAGTCGTATCGAGGCCGTTATTACGGCCAGAGGTGGTTGGCTTGGTTCAAATGGCTCTGAGCACTATGGGACTTAACTTCTGAGGTCATCAGTCCCCTAGAACTTAGAACTACTTAAACCTAACTAACCTAAGGACATCACACACATCCATGCCCGAGGCAGGATTCGAACCTGCGACCGTAGCGGTCGCGCGGTTCCGGACTGTAGCGCCTAGAACCGCTTGGCCACTCCGCCGGCGCCAGAGGTGGTTGTTCTGGGTACTGATTTCTCAGGATCTATGCACCCAAATTCCGTGAAAATGTAATCACATGTCAGTTCTAGTATAACATATTTGTTCAATGAATACCCGTTTATCATCTGCATTTCTTCTTGGTGTAGCAATTTTAATGGCCAGTAGTGTACTTCCCTACCATTCCTCTCTTGAATGGCGCCTGTGAAAAAGGAACACCTAAATCTTTCTGTTTGAGCTCTGATTTCTCTTATTTTATTATCATAATCATTTCTCCCTACGTAGGTGGGTGTCAACAAAATATTTTCGCATTCAGAAGAGAAAGTTGGTGATTGAAATTTCGTAACTAGATCTCGCCGCAAAGAAAACCGCCGTAGTTTCACTGACTGCCACCCCAACTCGCGTATCATATCAGTGACACTCTCACCCCTGCTGCGCGATAACACGAAACGGGCTGCCCTTCTTTGCACTTTTTCGATGTCCTCCGTCAATTCCACCTGGTAAGGATCCCACACCGCGCAGCAGTATTCCAGCAGAGGACAGACAAGTGTAATGTAGGCTGTCTCTTTAGTGGGTTTGTCGCATTTTCTAAGTGTTACGCCAACAAAGTGCAGTCTTTGTTTCGCCTTCCCCACAATATTATCTATGTGGTCTTTCCAATTTAAGTTGCGCGTAATTGTAATTCCTAGGTATTTAGTCGAATTGACAGACCTTAGCTCTGTGCGATTTATCGTATACCCAAAATTTATCGCATTTCTTTTAGTACCTATGAGGATGACCTCGCACTTTTCTTTGTTTAGTGCCAATTGCCACTTTTCGCACCATGCAAAATTATCTCTAGATTATTTTGTAATTGGAATTGATCGTCTGGTGATTTTATTAGACGGTAAATTACAGCTTCATCGGCAAACAACCTAAAGGGGCTGCTCAGATTATTACCTAGATCATTTATGTGAATCAGGAACAGCAGTGGGCCTATGACACTACCTTGCGGAACGCCATATGTCACTTCTGTTATACTCGATGATTTACCGTCTGTCACTACGAACTGTGACCTCTCTAAGAGGAAATCACGAATCCAGTCACACAGCTGAGACGACACGCCATATGCAAGCAATTTGATTAATAGTCGCTTGTGAGGAACGGTATCAAAAGCCTTCTGGAAATCTAGGAATATGAAATCGATCTGAGATCCCCTGTCGACAGCACTATCAGTTTAATATGTCACGACTGCAAAATGCTAACGCGAATTCTATACAGACGAATGGAAATCTGATAGAAGCCGACCTCGGGGAAGTTCAGTTTGGATTCCGTACAAATGTAGGAGCACGCGAGGCAATACTGACCCTACGACTTATCTTAGATGATAGGTTAAGGAAAGACAAACCTACATTTCTAGCCTTTGTAGACTTAGAGAAAGCATTTGATAATGTTGCCTAGAGTATTCTCTTTCAAATTCTGTAGGTGGCAGGGGTAAAATGCAAGGAGCGAAAGGCTATTTATAATTTATACAGAAACCAGATGGTAGTTATAAGAATCGACAGGCACGAAAGGGAAGCAGTGTTTGAGAAGGGAGTTAGACAGGGTTGTAGCCTATCCCCGATGTTATTCAGTCTGTATATTAATCAAGCAGTAAAGGAAACAAAAGTAAAATTTGGATGGGTTTAAAATCCAGAGAGAAGAAATAAAAAACTTGAGGTTTGCCGATGACATTGTAATTCTTTCAGAGACAGCAAAGTACCTGGAAGAGAATTTGAACGGAATGGACAGTCTGTTGAAAGGATGATATAAGATTAACATCAACAAAAACAAAACAAGGATAATGGAATGTAGTCGAATTACATCAGGTGATGCTGAGGGAGTTTGACCAGGAAATGAGACACTTAAAGTAGTAGATGAGTTGTTCTATTTGGGCAGCAAAATAACTGACGATGTTCGAAGTGGAGACGATATAAAATGTAGAATGGCGATGACAAGGAAAGAATTTCTGAGCAAGAGAGATTTGTTAACATAGAGTATAGATTTAAGTGTCTGGATGTCTTTTCTGAAAGTAGTTGCATAGAAGTGAAACATGGAAAATAAACTGTTTAGTCGAGAAGAGAATAGAAGCTTTTGAAATGTGGTGCTAAAGAAGAATGCTGAAGATCAGATGGAGTGATCACATACCTAGTGAGGACGTTCTGAATAGAACTGGGAAGAAGAGGAATTTGTGGCACAACTTGACTAGAAGAAGGGATCGGACGGTAGGACATTTTCTGAGGCATCAAGGGATCACCAATTTAGTATTGGGGGGAAACGTGGAGGGTGAAAATCGTGGGAGACCAAGAGATGAACTCACTAATCAGATTCAGAAGGGTGTAGGTTGCAGTAGGTACTTGGAGATGATGAGGCTTGCACGGGATAGTGTAGCATGGAAAGCTGCATCAAACCAGACTTTGGACGGAAGACCACAACAACATCAAGCCTGTTTACTGATTCATGTTCATGCGCTACAGTTACAGTTGTTGGCATGTGTCCATTTGTTGTACGAAACTGAATACAGTTGTTCTCTCAAAATTATGGGCGAGTCCATTTTCAGGGAACCCTTAATAATTCTTTGAAAAGTATCTGTAACAGTTTCTTCTGTTGCTTTTTCTCTGACCATATTTATTATAACATTAGTATCAACTGCAAAAAGTACCAATTCTGTTTGACGAACGTTGAGTGGAATGTCATTCACATGTATAAGGAATAAGAGTGGACCCAAATTGGAACCTCATGACTGTCTTTTCTAATTTCTCTCCAGTCACTAAAATTTTTTTTTCTTTCATCACAGCTTGAATTGGTTAGCACTTTGTTTTGTATTGGTTGAGTATGATTCAAAATGGTTGTGTGTAAAGCCATCAGTTGCCTAAAACATTTTTCCAAGAGAGTAACACCTTTGAAAGATCACAGATATATGTATAAGCTGGTGATATATTATTATTTAAGACTCGTAATATTTGGTGAGTGAATGTATAAATAGCATTCTCAGTCAAGCAGCCCTTCTGGAATTCAAATTGTGATACGCTAAGTAAATTATTGCTTAAATGTGGGATAACTATCAAGTGCATTACTTTTTGGAATATCTTGCAAAAGACGTCAGCAAGGAAACTTGGCGATAATTAATTAAGTCTTTCACGAAACCTGTTTTATAAAGAGGTTTAACAGTTGCGTGTTTCAATCCGTCTAGAAAAGTTCCCTGTGCTAGTGATATGTTATTTATATCGCGAAGGACATTACCTATTAAGATGGAATAACATTTCAGAATTATGTTTTAAATTCCATCAACAGCGTATGAGCTTTTGGTTTTTTAGAATTTTTATAATTCTGTTAATTTTAGTGAAGGACGTTGATGCTACCTGCAGTTGCTTAAAGTTTTCTGAAATAACATTTTCAATATATTTTCTAGCTTCTCCAACTGAATTATCATGTAATCCTGTATTTGCTGCTACTTTTACAGAGCAAATGCTACAAATACCTAGTCATAACATTATCACTGGCTTTAACTGGTGTGTCATCTTGTACACTGATTGGTTGTCCTGTCTCCCGTTTCGCGATAGTCAGTTTTAATCTTATTATCTGCATTATCAATTTTTGTCAGGATGTGCATATTTCTAGATGTTTTAATTACTTTTGTTAAAATATTACAGTATTTTTTGTAGGATTCAAGTAATGTCGGTTTTTAACTTATTCTGGCCTCTAAATAGTGTTCTGAGATTCCAGTTACAATCTTCTAGGACTTGTAGAGGGGAATGAGCATATAATATTTTGAGCAGGAACCGGAAACGTACCTTTTCCGTGCTACAGCCGTTTGAGTACGTGTTTGCCAGGTAGGTTTGCAGGGTTATCATGCTGGCGGTTGGGGGGGGGGGGGGGGGCGGGGGGTGGATGCTTGCGTCGGATTAGCTGATGTCATTTGACGTCTATCGTACCTCTGTGACCTGGTTCAAACCTTATTCACATGTCTGTGAGTGTTAGAGCAACATGGCTGAGTGTACGTTTGCAGAATACACCGACATAATCGGCGAAGTTCACGGTAACGAAAGAGCTGCTGTCGCCTTTATCAAGATCGTTGTGCACAACGTCCGACTACATCACGTACCAATGTACCAATTGGGCACAATTACGTAATTACGTAATAGTTTCGAGAAAGAGGTACCTTCACCGTCAGCAGAGTCACTGTTGCGGAAGGGGGGGGGGGGAGCTGTACTGCATCACATTGATAAGAACCCGTCAACGAGTACACGAGCAGTTGCGCGCGCAATGGATGTTGTTCCGAGTACCGTTTGGTATGTTGTGGATGACCAACAACTACATCCATATCACCTGCAAAATTCCATACCGTCTCTAACAGTCACAGGCACATGAATGAGGCTCGAACCACGTGAGAGAGATACGATAGATGTCAAATGACATCAGCCAATCCGACGGAAGTAACTCCCTCCATGACTATCCTGTTGCAAATCTACCAATCAAACATGTATTTAAACGGCTGTAGCACGAAAAGAGTACGTTTCCGGAAGAGGGTTCCTATTCCAAATATTGTGTCCGCAGCTCGTGGTCGTGCCGTAGCGTTCTCGCTTCCCGCGCCCGGGTTCCCGGGTTCGATTCCCGGCGGGGTCAGGGATTTTCTCTGCCTCGTGATGACTGGGTGTTGTGTGCTGTCCTTAGGTTAGTTAGGTTTAAGTAGTTCTAAGTTCTAGGGGACTGATGACCATAGATGTTAAGTCCCATAGTGCTCAGAGCCATTTGAACCAAATATTCTGTATTCACTCCCCTCTACGAGTCCTAGAGGACTGTAATGGGAATTTCCGGGCACTCCGTATAAATTACCTTTTACCTCTCACATGAAATTTTAATCACTTTAATTATTCCACGGATTAGGCTACTCGTCCTTTTTCACGGCCTTTCTGGATAACTCTTTTGATAAGTTACTTTAAATTCCGACACAAATTTGCTAAGAAATATATATAATTTCACATTAATATCTCTTTCTATATATAAATTCTCCCGTACCACCTCTTTTAACTTATTCTTAAAACATTGTACACTCTTCTCATTAATAAGCTTTGCTACTCCGTGTGAACCTGCCTCAGAGCTGAAAAGTGCTGCATCGTTTTTTCGGTAGACCATTGTAACAAGTAACCGAAAACCTGCGCTTTAGGTGCCACACAATGAGCATTTTGGTTTCAAGTCATTCGTAACCCAAGAACAAATCGAAGTACCACACATACCTGCAATATTTATGCCCTCGTGGTCACTAGAAAGAAAATATGTTGTTGGGAGGTATGCGTCCCACTGGTCATGAGAGGGTTAAACAGGCAACGATATTTGAAACGGAATTTCTCATATCGGTAAAAGGTTGCGGCAGAACAAATAAACTGAGAAATAGTTCTATAAACAAATAACTTGTCACGCTAAAGAATAAAAAGTAAGTGAAAATCACTTTCCACTTACTTTTTATTCTTTAGGATCAGGGGCGTCAAACCAGATCCTAGATTAAGGACCCCATAGTAGATCGACTGATTGCAGCGATCCGTTGCTAAGTCTCGTGACCGTGTTTGGAAAGATCGCAGACTGCAGCGCTCGACCTCTGATAGCTCGTAATTCCCAAACAACCTGATGGCTCTCATACCACGAATCGGCCATATGTGGCACTATGGCTGCCAGACCGCCAGTCGTTTTCGTAGGTATTATGCGTGGGTGTGTAGTTTTCATTGTTTTTCGCTATGTACACTTACAGTAAGCACTTTACGGCAGAATTTATAGCTATCCGTGGAGCACGAGCCACGCTGAAAAATAGTGTAGATGGCCCAGCTGTCACTTAGTCAACTTTTAACTGGTACGGCGCGTCGCAAAATGCTGCTTCTGCTGGTTTTTTTTTTACTCGCAGTACAGCAGTTACGTAAGAATTACTGATGTAGAGGCTGACTATTTCTTTCATTACCTGAAGTGCAATAAAAGTTTAGCAGTAGAAGAACAGTTTATTCAGGTCTTATGTATAGTAAAAAATATCTGAGCCTGAACGAAATAGTTTTAGTACAGAAGAAGTAAGTGAAGCTGACGAGGCAAAACGTGAAGGGAGAGAGCATGACACGGGCTCTGAATTGTCTCCTAGTAAATACGATGAGCCAGATACAGGTAACGATACTTATTTCTTTGGCAAAGGAAATAATTTGAGATGTTTATCACAGCCTCCGGCACGCAATGTGAGAACACCAGCACATAATTTGGTCAGGAAATTTCCAGGTCTGCGGGATGTTGCAAGGAATATTGACAATTATGCGAATGAAATCGAATTTTGGTCCTGTCTTTTCTGATAGTATGCTGAATGAAACATGCAAATAATAAAATACATACAAATGAAAAAAATTAATTTTGCAAAGGCAAACTATTCAGAGAAAATCAGCAATATATTTCATAAAGTAGAAATGATTGAAATACAAGTCTTTTAGGTCTGCTGTATTTTGCTACTGCCTTCAAATCATGACATGAAGATCGAATTATCTCTTTGCCTATGATGGAACTCGTCGTGATGTATTTCGACGCTCCGTGACTCTCAGGTGCATCTGCCCTTCTAAACTGAACAGGAAGACAGACCAGTCCTGCATTACCTGCAAAAGTGCTGCACGTGGAATGTACACTGTAAGTGCTTGTAAACTGTCTCACAAATTGAATGAGAATCGATTCAAAATAATCTTGTCATTTTGCTTCATTGTTTACAATTATTTTATGAGAGCAGAAAGCGTCTGAATCACTTCTTGTTCTAACCAGTATGTTTATTTGTTATACGTTGTACATCCTACATATTTTGCAGGTTAACCACCAGTCTTGCAAAATAAAAGATTATTATTCAAAGATTAAGCAATACAATGTATTTTTGTAACTGTCATGCAACGTATCTGGTTACGTATGTAATTTGTTTATCATTCACGTGTTTTGTATGCTTGTCAATAGATCACATAAAGTGTTTTAATGTTAATCTGAAACGTAATACTTTTTCCGTAACGTAAAAAAATTTGGACATTTGGATCTTCACCATACTAGTTATCCAACAACATCTGTCCATACCAGTCAAGGGTTAAGAAGAAGTACAATTCTAAAAACATTGGTACTCTTAAATTTTGCAGTGAGCAGCATTTTGGCCTGGTGCTGTGTAGGTAGAAATGCATGAGAAGTACATAGTGATAGGCGCAAAATATTGGGCTCCACCTCACGATTTTGAATTATTTGTTAAACAAATTGACGCATTATTGAAGTTCGAAGCTTTTGAACAGGATGATGTAATATTGAGTATAAATCTTACGTTAAAAGTTTAGGGTATACCTGTTTTATGACTAAACTTTAATCCCTTGGTATTTCATATAATCGAACTCTATCACACATTTTACAACAGTTATGGAAACCAGCAGTGCCGCTGTTGATTAACATTTCTATAGAGATCGCGATATTGCAAAGCAGTCGAGTAAACACTTACAGTTAAACTGCAAGAATAAGAAATAAATAAGGAATCGAGAACTTCAAGAATAATTTTTGAAACACAACCTAGTAAGACGCACACAACATACATGGCGTCAATGAAAACGTAATATACTTCGTAGCAGAGCTAAGAAACTTTTCCACAATATGTTTCATAAATTCCTGTTTTTTTTTTAATTTTTTCCTTTTGTTTTTACGGTTATTAGTCGACATATGGAGATGAGACGAAGTGCTAGTGCTACTAAACATAGCGGTTCATTTTCCGTAGTAAAACTCCATGACATACCAAACTTCAAGAGCAAATTGAAGGAATACCTGACACAAAATTCATTCTATTCAATTAGTGATTTTTTCGTGCAAAGATAGAAGTACTTTTAACGATTTTTATTGCATATATGAGTGAGCCATTTAATGCAAGCATAAATGCAGACTATTCCTGATATGACTCACCGTGTATGAATAAATATTATTATTTCTGTTCATGTACTATGATTTAAGACTAGTTGCAACTATTTTTATCATGAGCAACATGCTCTACTGTACAGTAAAAATTGTGATAATACTGACTCGTTCCATATCCTAGCAACTCGTTACTATTAGGATCAACGGAACTCTCAACAATAAATAAATAAACAAACAAACCGTGGCGTTTGGAAGTAGTGGATGAAACTGTTTGGTAAAAGCCTCTTGTGTTGCGATCCCGAAATGAGCACGGATTGTAGGCGATACTGCTGGCAATTTATCGCCCTTTATAACTCTCCAGGAAGACGACTGTGGAAGCTCCGAGGGCAAGTTGGAGAAACCGGAACGGTCGAAGTCTGGGCAGTAAAATGAGGAACAAGACCAAAGCAAACTCAGTGGACAATAGAGACTGAGATCTACAGTCCTGGACGCAGCTTTATATGCACGAAGAACCGAATGTTATGAGCCTACTGATTGAAAATCGAATGCACTGAAGACTAATGAAAGTAAACGAGACCAGTACTACGTTTCTCACAATAACACACTGCTGCTAAAAGATCTGAAAGTGGAACAAAATAAGTTTGCTGAAGTACTGTAATTGGTTCTGTAGGAATTATACTTTCCACAGCCTTCCGACAAAAATCGCATCACATTCATTCTGGCACCTTTCCAGCTTGTGGGAGACCACACAATCGTATTTGATTCACTTAAGCAAATAGATATGGCTACTAACACTTGATCTTCACTAGTTACTGGCTGCTTTGTACTGTAAAACTTACATTTAGACTTTCCTTGTGTTAAGTCCACATAAACGTCATGTAATGAGATGTTTTACTTTTCTCGTTTCGGATCTGTTCGAATACATACACAATGAGAGCAGTCGTTAAGAATTCACTGTTTCAACTTGTCCCTCACGTCAGTTTCCTCTGAACACTAATACCAATAAAATACAGTAAACTAAACAACGGCAAATCGTGCGGTAATACAGAGAAATCGCAACAGTGAAGGAGGACATGGAACACATACAGAGTCAAGGAAAGTGTGGTTGTCCATTACGATCAAATTACGGAATTAGAACTGTACTAAGTCGGCGTAGTACCAAGACAATGATTATTTACCTTTGTTTCCAACGTCTGACGAAGTATCACTGTATGAAATACGTCGGTCTTAACGGTGCTTCACTTGGGAATTTGAAAAATTGACTATTGCTCTAACTAACGGACGAAAAATAATTGTTTCTAGCCTTCGATTTTCTTGGTAACGAGAACTTTGTAGTCAGAGATATTTTATGTCTAATTTGTTCGCTGTTTGAGATTGTCAACAACGAACATATGGACCAGAGGAAATCTCTTATGTGGATTGCTTGTCAAACTACATCTTTGCTGACCATAAAGTAGAAACATCTCTGGAATGAGCTTAGCCTACCACGCATGCAGTCAGTGTTGAAGTATTAAACGAACAAATCCAGGTAAGAGCAATACGATAAATTGCGTGATTCACATGGATGAAGTCAGACATGAGTATTATACACAATGCAAAAGTGGAGCAGATTAGGCTGATGAATTTCGAAATTCTGGATGAATTCACAAGAGCGTATTATTTTAATACACAATGTAAAAGCAGATCAAATTTTGATTATGTGCTTCGAAATCCTGCATTTCGTCATTGGTAAGAGGAAAAATTCTTTAGAAAAAGAAGAAAATGACATTCTTATGCATGTATTAACAAAAAGAAAAAGTCTTGTATTCCAGCTGTACATGCCCCTATGACCCAGGGACATCTTAACACTGATTTTTGCAGGTGGTTTAACAAGGCCAGTGCAACCAAATAGCAGTAGGTGAGACTGGCGCTGATTCCTCTGAATATCGATACTAATGAGACATAGCAAACTAATCCTGCGGTCATGATAAGAAATCGCTTATAAGTGAAGGGAGTCATGTGCTCTCGATATTCTAGGAGCGGACGTCAACTCGTTACACATTTGACAAATCTAGGTCATCCCTGTGTGCCTCCTATTCAACACTAGTAGACTTGGCCACTGTTTCTATGTTTCGATACAGTGTATCGATACGTGGAACTGTTTCAGTGTTTCGGAACGACTGTGGTTCACTGTTTCGAAACAGCGGTGTTTCATTCCGCCCTTGTCTCGATCTCCAGCCAGACACAGAAACTGTATCGTTGTTTCAAAATAAGGGTGTTTCAGTCCACCTGTGCTTGGAACGGACTGATTGTATCGAAACAGTGATGTTTCATTCCGCTCTGTGTCGGACGAGATTCGGGCTCGGCACAGGTACTGAAACACAACATACCACTTCGTGAAACACTTTCAAGAGTGTCGAAATCTTTTTGACAAGCAATAGCATGAAGCTTAAGATGTCCGAAAATAAAGCTTCGTTTCTAGCTGACTGTCCTATTCCGAAATGGCGTAACATCTGCTTTATAAACACTATCCAAACAATAAAACAACGCATACTATTCACATTCAAAATAATAATTATGTGAAAATCATTCAGTTAAATTACACTTTTTTATAACATATTCTTGGCACGTCGTGTTGCGGCACTTCTGCGTGCTCGCTGGGGCCCTACACGATATTAGGCAGATATACCAGTTTCTTTGGCTCTTCAGTGTAGTCAGTGCAATTTCTGAAGCACATTAACCACGAAAAACACTCCCGCACTGCACTGCAACCTTCTCGATAGTTCACTGCTGGCACGGTGCACGATCGCATGTAGCGTTCGACAGGCGTTCTCTAAGTCCAAACACTTCCGTCACATAGCCACATTATCAAGTCATTCGTTTCCGGTCATCCACTGTCCGATGGAATCGCTCTTTAGCGCGGCTTGTACCCAGGCCTCCAGATGTCAGACAATCAAATCGGTACCGAACGTCGTATGTCGATAACCAACCGAAATTCCGATTTAGTTCGTACTACATAATTTCGTCCAGCAGAAAGGGCGTAAACTTTAATTCAAAGTAACGCCAGAATTACCGGGTATAGGAAAAGCATATCTGAGGTTAAAGAGTACGCATAGCTTCCGTGGGGAAGTTGGTAGAGCGCTAAACAGTCGTACCCAGGGTCCTGGGTTCATACTAAAATGATGACAATTTTTACTGTATTATGCGTGAAAGCTTTTTTTGCCGCTATGCAATTGTTTCTTTATTCTTTTACTGCAATTGTTTACTTCGGTACTTTAAAACTGCAAACACACTAACTGCTTCATCACGAGTAGTGTCTATTCTGTCGCACATATCCGACTGTAGAATACATCTGTCTGTACAAATGTCTCTGTAGGTTTACTACTTTCAACCAACGAAACGAAAGGACACTGACAAAAGAACGTTACAAATTCCGAAAAGTTCGTCTACATTTCAGGAAAATGTTCTCCCATATAACAGTTACGACTAAATGTCATCAGTGGAGTTTGAAAACGGGACCTTTGATGCGACGACCTCTCTCTCTACCCAACTCACTCCTGCGACATCTGCTACACAATCACTCAGAGATATGTTTTCCTGTACTCCGTAGTTTCGGTGTTACATTTAATTACCGTTTACGCATGTTCTGACTGGACGACAGAGCATAGCACGAACTAAATAGCTGCTTCGGTTGATGCTCTATTGGTACGTATCACAGTGTGTGACATCTGGAGGTTTGGGTCTTAGCTTTGATCTATACAAATGCGTGGCTTTTGAGGGGTGCTGTTCGAGCAGTGAACCCGAATCCCTCTCACTACCTACGCACAGCCAATTTACTAGCTGGACAGCTGCTAGCAGAGGTAATTCCTTCCTCTGATTTCAAGCAGTTTTTTACAACCATCCTCCGCAATGATCGACGTCCCTGTCCATCGGTAAGCACCTGGCCTCGGTTTAGTTGTGGTATTTTCTTCACATTTCCAATTCTCATCACCAACTGTCGCCTTTGGCAGCTTTAGAAGGGTTTCAGTGTCCACGATGAATTTGTTAGTTACGTGATATCCAGTGACTGGTCCACGTTCGAAGACAATCAGCTATCCTGACCAACCCAAGCTCCTGTTACTCTTTTTCTACCGTCAACGCAATAATTTTCGCTTCCTTTTATGGTTGCAGGTTCGCATCCCGTGACATCTAGTGGTCGGCTATGCAACACATAGCGGTATCTGATAGTTTTAATGACACAAAGTAGACTCAGATCAGTGGTTATTTGTTCGTAGTCATCAGACGCGGTGAACAACACACCTGCTCACTGCTACTGACTAATTATGGCTCTTATGTACTCCGAAGAGAAGCAGACAGATCTGCGATCAGCTTTTTTCGAGAGAACAGCTATGATTCTGGCGACTCAGTCCGTGGTCATCTCTACACGATCAGTTTGTCCTCCAGGCGCCCATTTCGAACGAAATCACGACTATCTTATCCATCCCCACTGCCATAGCGCGACAGACAGAGGGCAATGGAACACGTAGAGTGGCACTTGGTTGAAGAATGGTCGGTTATCCTTACCGAAGAGTGAAGGATTTGTCTGAAGCCTGGTGATCGCCATAGAAGTGTGTGGAGGCGGCCAACTACCACATCCCACGGATTCTTCGAGCATTTGTGATTTGTGTCGTCCTCGTTTTGGAATGGGTTCATTCTGGATGCCTTTTACCGCTATCGAAGGAAAATTGAGGACTGTGCTGTACGGGATAGGGTACCCCAATCCATTGTCCAACCCCACGTTCATCACATCCGTAACGTGTTTATCTTTCAAGACATCGAACAAACCTCATGAGCATGTTCCTCCATGAAGCAGGAATCGAGTGCCCTAGGCTGTAAGGCGTCTGCTGAGGTGAACCAGAGGCGGAGCATGCCTGAGACCACTTGACATTTGGAGTACGTCATCTCAGTGACTCTCCTCACACAGTGGATGTCCGCAAGAGGACCACCGTTGCACCGAACAAGCGAAATTTGATTTCACGGCTGTGCAAGGATTAGAACATTTGATCTCACTGCCTTTATTTTGGTTATCGCTTTCCCATAAATTCACAGTGAGATAATATTTGACACACACTGGTTCGCTGATATTAAAATGGTGTGAATCTTTCAAGCATTTAATTCAGTAAAGGATTTGAATTGATTTAGAAAATCCAATCTGGAGTATTTTATCCGATCAAAGATATTGAAAAAATTCTCTTGCTCCATGTTGTAAATATTTAAATTATATTCTTTGGTTCTCTCTCAAAAGCTGAATAACGAATTAATCGCTGTTTTGGAAATCTTTAATTTCCAAATAACTTATTCATATAATTATTCATATATGAAGTGTCAGTAACATTTTAAGAGAAATAGACTTAATCTTTTTCACACGTAATGAGGTGTTCGTTTTTTTTTTCTTTTACACTTTGTGGTCCAAATGCCCGGAAACAACCTGATAAAATCCAAATGGAGTAGCAAACAACGAAACAGAGTCCCTACACGCGAGGAACGTGAAGGGGGAAACTTTATAGGCTATGTCACCAACATGGCGACCATCTTGAAAGCCGCCATCTTGGATTCAAGTCCAAAATTTCAAATGGGAATGTGGTCATGTGACATATCAAACAGATTGAGAATTTCACCAGAAAAACAATGCCGTTGTTATTTTAAACATAGCTGTCTGTATTCATTCTCGGGTTATAGCCAATTACTTGCGGCAGCAGTGGAACGCTCGGCAGCGTGAGTATTACGTTCTGAGAAGTCATAAAATGGAGTCTGAAACGGTGCAAAGTGACTATCCCATGCCTGATATGTTACATGTGTTTAACTGTTAGGCATCATTTACTCATGCTAACGTTTTAATCATTGTTTCCTTATTTACAGGTTACAAAATGAGCTTAACACATGAAGAACGCATTGAAATCATCTTGATATCAGGAGAAAGAAGCACACGGGTCATTGCTGAAGGTTTCAACAGTCGTCACCCAACCAGACAGCCCATTACTCACAGTGCAGTTGCCAAGCTTTTGGCCAAATTCCGAGCAACAAGTTCTGTCGCAGATAAACCTGAGGCTGGAAGATGAAAACCCGCCACCGATGAAGCAACAACAGTGAGCATGTTGCCATCATTTAGCATGAGTCCGCAACGGAGTACTCGTCGCCTGTCACAAGAATGTGGGATTAGCCGTACCTCCATACTGCGAATTTTATCGCAGCACAAATGGCACCCGTACAAAATTCAGCTGCTCCAACACCTGAACGAGGATGACTCAGACCGTCGGGTACATTTCGCAGAATGGATGATACAGCAGCTGCAGATAAACCCACGTTTCCCCTATCAGGTGCTCTTCAGTGATGAAGCCAGTTTCTTTTTCAATGGTGAAGTGAACAAGCAGAATCACAGATACTGGTCCGACACATATCCGCACTGGATTGATGCTTCCAAAACGGTCAACTCATAAAAAGTGATGGTCTGGTGTGGTGTGTGGGGTACTAAAATCGTTGGAAGTTTTTTTATTGATGGTACGTTAACAGCCAACTGTTATCTGAGGTTATTAGATGAAGAAGTGTTTCCGTCGTTAACGGAGGACGGGACATTTCCGGAATTCTTCCAGCATGATGGAGCCCCACCACATTATGGGCACAATGTGCGAGCATATCTGGATGTGCAGTTCCCTCAAAAGTAGATTGGTCGTAGGGGTGCTGTGGAGTGGCCACCACGTTCACCAGATTTGACTCCTTTGGATTTTTATCTTTGGGGTCATGTCAAAGCACTGGTTTATTCTATGAAAATACGGGATTTGCATCATCTAAAGCAGCGCATTGTTGATGCGTGTTGTCAATTTCAGCCAGATGTGTTGGTCAAAGTTCATCAGGACTTGGTTTGGAGGATACCATTAACAATCCAACATAATGGACAACCTATCGAGCCATTCCTATGACTGTTGGTGGTCTCTCGGGACTGTGTCACATCGGCGTAATGTCTCTTCGGCACGTAACACGCGTGCTGTCGAGCGTCCCACCGCTGCCATGTGTAACTGGCTATAACCCGAGAATGAATAAAGCTATGATTAAAATAACAACGGCATTGTTTTTCTGGTGAAATTCTCTATCTGTTTGATATGTCACATGACCACATTCCCATTTGAAATTTTGGAGTTGAATCCAAGATGGCGGCTTTCAAGGTGGTCGCCATGTTGGTGGCATAGCGTATAAAGTTTCCCCCTTCCCGTTCCTCGTGTGTAGGGACTCTGTTTCGTTGTTTGCTACTCCATTTGAATTTTATGAGGGCGTTTCCGTACTTTTGGACCACCCTGTAGTAGCACATTAAAAGTGTTTCAGTTGAACCGATTCTGCATTACTTCTCTTCCACATGTCCTTGAGATTAATGCTACCAAGTTTGATGATCGTACGGTAACTAGTTTCCGTGATATAACGTGTTACATATAGAAGGTTTAATTATAACCACCCGGCATGTTTTTCTGCCGACCACAGATGTTTGGCGTGTGCTTAATTATCTTTTGACTTTTTCTCTTTACACTTTTTGACCCGTGTAATTACTCATTTTAACAGGGAATACAGGTTGCTGAGTTATGAGAAAGGTAATAGCATTTGCTTCTTTAACCATAACCGCCGTAGTCTTTCCTTCACACATTTCAAATAAATGAAGTTTACGAGTTATTTGTTATTAAAAATGTATCATTTCTTGTGTTAGAGCTTTCTATATATTTTATTATTTTGAAGCATTTGTTGCTTGGGGCGACCCTGTTCCTCTTGTGTTTTTTACAAATAAATTAATATTGCTCGATCACTGAGTTTCATGTAGCAGATAGTGTGACCCTTTTAACTGTTCTAGTGAACCAGACACCATAATTCAGTTGCGACTATGAAATCTGTAGTTATTCATTCTATGTTAGTTAGTTTTAGTAACGCTTCCCCATGTGTTTGCAACCTCTAGCTTCTCGGAGGCTTCCTGCAACACAGGGTCTCAGGGAACACTACGAATTTGGCTTCTTCAGTCCAAGGGTGGAGAGGAGGATAGTCGCAATGGTAATTACAAGGTTGCTCAGAAATTAAAGTAGCTGATAGAGGAAATACAAGTACTTAGTATTTGGAGCTGACGGATCTGGAAGTAATTCTGAGCATGCGGAATTTTCGGATAATGAGGGGCAACAAGGAAAATCAATGCACATGCACATTAAGTCCAGCAAAGATAATTTACTGCTCACTCTGCCATGATGTGAATTACGGGATGTGTTCAAAATGCTGACCACCACGTTCAACGCAGGCGTAAAATCTTCGTAAAAAACTCTGGCGCACTATTCCGAGTACATGAGGAAATGCACCAACACGGTCAGTCACTGCAGGTGTCCTAGCGAGGAGTGTTGCACCATCGAGAACTGGTGGCACGCACAGGAGGCCTTCGATGTTCCACCAGAAGCAGTTGTGCGTACACAGAAACAGTAAATTATCTTTGCTGAACTAACTGCATCTGTGCATTGATTCTTCATGTTGTTGCTGACATTCAGAACTGTTGGCTCTCCACGACCGTAAGTTCCAATTCCAAAGTTGTAGCCTGCTACGACTCCTGTACCAGGTCGTTCAGTTTGTGCACAACCTGTTGAATCACCCTGAGTAATTGAGGTTGTTGCAGTACGACTATACAAATGAAGTACCTGAGATACCCCTAAGTGCACGTGACGTGTTACTCTCAGTGCCACTTCATCTATGCTTTTGTCGTTGTTAGTAATTTTAGCCTCAATTTCTTTTACTTCGTCATAAACTCTGATAACCATAAGTTTGTGGAAGAAATCATTTAGTTTGATAGTTTCCTCCCGACATATTGCACTCATTTGCTGCGTTATTTTACCTTCCCAAAAAGCGTCGCTACTCTTCTTAACCTTGCTTACGCGGTTCTTATATACAGCCTCGCATCCGTTTGCACAGCGAGATTAACTGTCGCTGTTATAAGCCTGACTCATTACTAAGTCATTGCAGCACGCCGTTCTGCTATTACTCTTCATCATTTTTATCTTAGCTTCGCTTGTCCTTCACCGTTAACTGCTCTGCCTGAAGGGCATGGGTGTGTTTTCTTCTGTGTCTACTCTCTGCACGGAGAGGTTCAAAGGAAGCAAATCCTGTAAAAATTCCTGTAATGTCCTTTCGTACACCACTTTGAAACGTGGTGGGCAACTTTTAGCTCCCGAATAGTTCGTTTCTAGCACTGTTCTATCCAGTTACATGTTCCTGTAACTTTATTTTCAAGCACAAACAGTAAGTACACTGCCGTTCCATATAGCCTATCACAAACATAAATCAGGTCAGAGCAACTACGGAATGACGGCCGAATTAACTGTGGTAATGAAGAAGAATTGAAAACAAAGACATAAAAATCTAGAAACTGCATACCTCCACAATTGTACTAAACTTTCTATAACTAGATGTGATCAGTTGCGTAGCCACCAGTCATTAGAATGCGGATGGAAGAAAATGGCCCTTTAGAATATAGGTTTTTGTTTTGCTTTTTTATGGAAGTGGTCACTCTGAAGTCGTATTAGATTTACGAAGTAGAAGTATCTAGCCAATTACTCAGTAATACGCAACGTTGCCTTAAGTATGAACACACATCCAAATCGAAGACAAAAAAATGTGGCTTTGATAAAAGACATCACCCCACCGTGTTTTATTTCAAAGTAGTACTTCGTTCAGCATCGATAGATTTTTCCATAGCCGATTGTAGATGCACTTTAAATTGGTCCACGCCAAAAACTTTTATACTGAATAAAAGTACAATTTTAAAATACAGGGTGGTGGAATTATGTGATTCTTTTATACTTACCGTGGCTTTGGTGCCCATCCAGAAGAAAACGCGATATATTGTCTTATCAGACAAAAATACCTATTGTAAGGAAAGGACAGAATAACAATGCCTACTGGAGAAACATATGTCACATTCGTCCAGATTCAAATGACTTGACAAGAAGATTCCAAGAAAAATGTATTATTG
Source organism: Schistocerca americana (assembly GCF_021461395.2). Classification (NCBI taxonomy): domain Eukaryota; kingdom Metazoa; phylum Arthropoda; class Insecta; order Orthoptera; family Acrididae; genus Schistocerca; species Schistocerca americana. The sequence goes on from NC_060126.1 coordinate 524,620,536, forward strand.
TTATTTAATTGATTTTATTGGCTTTCTGCAGGAAACGGACAACTATAGCACTTACTTAGGTTAGTGACTACAATTAAATTTTAAGCACAGAGCTATTTCATACATACATAGAATTCCAAATTTATCATCTAACAAAAAAAATGGTTCAAATGGCTCTGAGCACTATGGGACTTAACATCTGAGGTCATCAGTCCCCTAGAACTTAGAACTACTTAAACCTAACTAACCTAAGAACATCACACTCATCCATGCCCGAGGCAGGATTCGAACCTGCGACCGTAGCGGTCGCGCGGCTACAGACTGTAGCGCCTAGAACCGCTCGGCCACTTCAGCCGGCTTATCATTTATCATGCAGATCTTTATAACCATTTCTTGTAGGTAATATGCTGCTAAACCACTAAGTTTGAGTTTGTTTACACTCGCTAATGGGCCGGCCGCTGTGGCAGAGCGGTTCTAGGAGCTTCAGTCCGGAACCGCGCAACCGCTACGGTCGCAGGTTCGAATTCGGCCTCGGGCGTGGATGTGTGTGATGTCCTTAGGTTAGTTAGGTTTAACTTGTTCTAAGTTCTAGGGGACTGATGACCAGAAGTTAAGTCCCATAGTGCTCAGAGCCATTTGAACCACTCGCTAATGTTTTATTACTTGTTGGAAAGGGAATGTTTATTTTTGAGAGGTTTATTTAAATTTCTAAAAGTAAAATTGGAAATTTGTGATAAGGAATAAGGGACCAAACTGATGAGGTCATCAGTCCCTAGGCTTACACACTAATTAAACTAATTTAAACTAACTTACGCTAAGGACAACACTCACACCAATGGCCGAGGGAGGCCTCGAACCTCCTACGGGGCGAGCCGCAAGAACCGTGACAAAACGCCTGAGACCACACGGCTACCTCGCGTGACAACTTTCTAGAAGTTTTGGCGATATGCACATCCTTTGGAAAATACAGTACTATACTTCGCTACCCAAATTACGGTTTGTGGTGGAGTGTTCTTCTCTTGATACCATTATCCCCCCCTCCCTTTTCCTTGATTCCTCAATTGATTCGAGAATTGTGCGTCGTTACGGTCATTATAAGATAGATTATGCCAGTGGAAGTAAGATGTTACACGTCGTACGACTCAGAGGTACTTCCAAATGATGTAGTTTATTACCAATTCCAACAGCCGATGAACGGCTTACAGCGTCCTATGGAGTGAGAACTGGAGAGCGGAATGCTTATTATGGGAAAGACAAATTTATATGTTGCTCTGGAACCAATAGAAGAAGTAGTTTATAATGTCAGAAATGGCATGAACTTCAGATCAGACGACTGTTACACCAATGACGTGTAAACCATGAGTGTATCACTTCTGTTTTGGGTGCGTGATACGAGTAACGGAGTGCAGGTATTGTCTCTTCAGCAGGAAACCTGGTATCACAGCCAAGGTAGAGGAAATAAGTTTATGATAGGCTTCCGGAGAACTAAGTGACTATTAAGTGAATTAAGGACGAAAAAGACCCACCTAAGCTTAACAACGATTCTAAGGAAGCGAAAGCCGTTGCGCTCTCGGTTCTACAGAAATCGCGCAAATGACGACAGGCGAAGATTGCTACAAATTCCTGTGTCTCTGAAGAGATCTACTAGCGAAATGTACAGCAACTACCGCAGTCATACCGTAGCAAAAATCTGGCCGAGAACCCGAGGAAATTCCAAGTTGGTCGAAAGTTTATACCCTGTCACTCGTTGACCAGTCTGGTGTGCCAGAAGCAGACATCAGAAGTTGGTTCAAGGTTTCTACCCTGTCACGCGTTGACGAGTCTGGTGTGGCAGCAGCAGACAGCAAAAGTTGGTCGAAGGTTTATACCCTGTCACTCGTTGACTAGTCTGGTGTGGCAACAGCAGAGAGCAAAAGTTGGTCGAAGGTTAATACCTGTCAGTCGTTGACCTGTCTGGTATGGCAGCAGCAGACAGAAAAAGGAAAGCCAAAGATCTGAATTTTGCATTCAAGAAATCGTTCACGTGTTGTTTGACATTCGAACTGACGACCGTATTGACTCTATAGTAATAAGATGTTGAGAAACAATCGAAAAGGTTGAAAACAAATAAGTCACTAGATCCGGATGTAAACCCAATTCGGTTTTACAAAGAGGACTCTACCCCATTGGGTCCTTCCTTAGTTTGCACTTGTCGTGAGTCTCTGGCCCAGATCAAAGTGCCAAGCGAGTGGGGAAAAGCGCAGATGACTCCTGTATGTAAGAAAGTTAAAAGAACAGACCAGCAAAAATACAGACCAATAGCTCGGTGTGCTGTAGAATTCTTGATCATTCTCTCAGATGGAGACTAAACTTCCTTGAGAACAAAAAGAATATGTTGACGAATCAGCACTGTTTAAGAAAGCAGGGTTAGTGCTCATCTAAGCTTGTCCTTTTCTCATGCGATATACTGCGATCTGTGGATGAAGTGCAACAGGAAGATTCCACAATTATAGATTTGCGGAAAGCATTTGAGCGGTGCACCACTGTAGACAGTTAACGAAGGTATGAGCATATGGAACTGATTCCCAAATATGTGAGTGGCTTAATGACTTCTAAAGTAATATAAATCAATATTTTATCCCGAACGGCGAGGAGAAAAGGATTTCGTCAGGAGCGCTCCGGGGAAATTTTATAGGAGCGCTATTACTTTTTATACGTATTAATGATCCGGCAGACAGGGTGGACAGTAATCATCGGTTGTTTGCTGTTGATTCTGTGGTGTACGACACAATGTCTAAGCTGAGTTACTGTATGAGGATACAAGACGTCTTAGACAATATTTCTGGATTGTGTGATGAATGGCAGCTATTTCTAAATGCAGAAAAATGTGAGTTAATGCGGATGAGTAGGAAAAAAGCCTCAAGAAACTCGAAATTTTCGGCTACAGAATTAGTAGTATCCTATTTGAGACAGTCTCGTCGTTTAAATATCCGGGCGTAACGCTGCAAAGCGATGTGAAATGCAATGAGTCTTTATAGACCGTGGTAGGGAGGCAAATGTTCAACTTCGGTTTATTGACAGAATTTTGGGTACGTGTGGTTCAACAGTAAAGGAGAATACGTATAGGACGCTAGCGTGACCCGTTCTAGAGTACTGCTCGAGAGTTTGGGATCCACACCAGGTCAGATTAAAGGAAGAAATCGAAGCAATTCAGAGACAGGCTGCTACATTTGCCACAGGCAGTTTCGAACAACACGCAAATATTACTGAGATGTTTCAGGATTTCAAGTCGGAATCTCTGGGCGGATGGCAACGTTTCTTCAAAGAACACTGTTGAGAAAATTTAGAGGACTGCCTTTTTAAGCTGACTGCAGAACCATTCTGCAGCCGCCAACACACAATTCGCGTAAGGGACACGAATATACGCTACAAGAAATCAGTGGTCATACGGAACAATCGTATTTGCCTCGCGCTATTAGCGAGTGGAACAGGAAAGATGACTAGTAGTGGTTCAGGGCACACTCCGCTATGCACCGTACGGTGGCTTGCGAAGTATCTATCTAGATGTAGGTGTTGTTTCTCGTTTCATCATGGTGTTAGTTATCTGTTGAACCAGCCTTTTCTTGCGTCTGGAGACATACATTTCAAGACAGTAAGCGGAACTTGTTTGACACGGCCAGCCACGAATTCCTCTGCTGTGCCAACCTTTCCATCTCAGAGTAGCTTTGCAACCTACTTCCTCAGTTATTTTCTGTGTGTATTTCAATCCCTGTCTTCATCCTTCCTCTACAGTTTTTACCCTCTACAGCTTCCTCTAATACCACTGAAGATAATCCATCACGTCTTAATAGGTGCCCTATCATCTTGTCCATCCTTCTGATCAGTGTTTTCCACATTTTTCTTTCCTCGTCGATCCGAGAACCTCACCACTCCTTACATCAACAGTCCTGCTTCGACTCTCTTCTGTTATGTTTTTCCCACAGTCCATGTTTCACTACCATTCAATGCTGACCACCAAACGTACTTTCTCAGAAGTTTCTTCCTCAAATTAAGGCCTATGTTTGATACTAGTTGACTTTTCTCGGCCAGGAATGCCGTTTCCGCTAATGCCAGTCTGCTTTTGAGGTCATCTCGCTCCGTCCATCATTGATTATTTGGTTCCTAGGTAGCAAAATTCCTTAACTCCATCTACTTCGTGACGAGCAATCCTGAAGTTACGTTTCTCGCTGTTATAATATCTGCTACTTCTCATTACTTTCCTCTTCCTTCGATTTACTCTCAGTTCATGATCTGTACAAGTTTGAGAGCTCATTCCATTACTCAGGTCCTGTAATTCTTCTGCACTTTCATTGAGGATAGCAATGTCATCATCGAATCTTATCATTGATAGCCTTTCACTTTGAATTTTAATTCCACCCTCGATAATTTCGTTTATTTTTATCATTGCTACTTGGACGTATAGATTGAACAGTAGGTGCGAAAAACTACATCCATGTCTTACACTCTTTTTAATCCGTGCACTTCATTCTTTGTCTTCCATTCTTATTGTTTCGTCTTGGTTCTTGTATATTAAACGACTTTCACTACAACCCACCCCTATTTTCCTCAGAATTTGGAACGCATCGCACCATGTGACACCATCGAACGCTTTTTCCACGTCGACAAATCCGATGAACGTGTCTTGATTTTTCATTGCTTCCGTTATCAACAGCAAAGTCAAAATTGCCTCTCATGTGCCTTTACCTCTCCTGAAGCCAAACTGACCGTCATGTAATACGTCCTCAATTTTCTTTGCCATTCTTCAGTATATTATTCTTATCAGCAACATAGCTGCTGGAGCTGTTAAGCTGACTGTGCTATAATTCTCGCGCTTGTAACTTTCGGAATTGTGTGGATGATGTTTTTCCTAAAATAGGACGGGAGGTCGCCAGACTGATGCATTCTACATTCCACTATTTATAGTCGTTTTTGGCACTTTTCTCAATGATTTTAGAAATTCGGACAAAATTTTATTTATTCCTTCTGCCTTATTTCACCTTATGTCTTCTAAAGCTCCTTTAAATACTGATTCTGATACTCTATCCCCTATCTCTTCTATACAGACCCCTGTTTCACCTTCTGCCACGCCATCCGACAAGTATTTCTCCCCCATGGGCGCCTTCATTTTACTCTTTCCAACTATCCGCTCTCTCCTCTCCATTTAACAGTGGAATTCCCATTGCACTCTTATGATTACCACCCTTGCTCTTAGTGTGACAGAAGGTTGTTTTAGCATTTGGTATATGCTGAGTCAGTGCTTCCAACAAACGTTTATTTTTCAGTTTCTTCACATTCTTCGTGCAGCCATTTCATTCCAGCTTCCCTGTACTTCCTATTTATTTCATTCCTGGGTGATTTGTATTTCTGTGTTCCTGAACTTCCCAGAACATTTTTGTTCCCGCTTCTTTAATCGATCAACTGAAGTATTTCTTCTATTGCCCATGGTTTCTTCGCAGTTACAGTCTTTGTACCTATGTTATTCTTTCCGACCGGTAGTGTGGTACCAAAGCGGGGTGCTCATGACAAAAAGGTTTCATTATTACTTTTTCTATAGAAAGGTCGTGATTCTGTATTATCTGAAGATAGCTTGTAGAACAGGGTGTGCTTTGAGGTTCTGAGGCTCACTATAAAATTGCGATTCGTCTCAGCCAAACGCCATGAAACCTGGTTCTGTGACAAAGTGTTTCCCAATTGGGAACAAATGGGAGACGCTCAGCAGTCCAGGCATTTATCTGAGAGCTGAGGGACACCGCCAAATAGTCTTACTCGTAACCGATGGATCGGGGCTATTTTAATTCATTTCAGGAAGTATGTTCCCCTTTGTGCCAGACTAAATTCGCATTTATTTGTTCTGAATTGGTTTTTATGTGTCACTTTTGGGGATATCACTGCAGGGTGTGACTTACCGCTTCTGAGAACTTGCGAGATTATACCATGCATTATACATTGTGTTTCCGTAAGAGCGTGCAAAAATGTAACAGGACATAGAGAAACTTGAGGTAGGGAAGCTGGGATCGGAGAAGACGGCTTAAGGAGTTGTTGTTGTTGTGGTCTTCAGTCCTGAGACTGGTTTGATGCAGCTCTCCATGCTACTCTATCCTGTGCAAGCTTTTTCATCTCCCAGTACCTACTGCAACCTACATCCTTCTGAATCTGCTTAGTGTATTCATCTCTTGGTCTCCCTCTACGATTTTTACCCTCCACGCTGCCCTCAAATACTAAATTGGTGATCCCTTGATGCCTCAGAACATGCCCTACCAACCGATCCCTTCTTCTGGTCAAGTTGTGCCACAAACTTCTCTTCTCCCCAATCCTATTCAATACTTCCTCATTAGTTACGTGATCTACCCATCTAATCTTCAGCATTCTTCTGTAGCACCACATTTCGAAAGCTTCTATTCTCTTCTTGTCTAAACTATTTATCGTCCATGTTTCACTTCCATACATGGCTACACTCCATACGAATACTTTCAGAAATGACTTCCTGACACTTAAATCAATACTGGATGTTAACAAATTTCTCTTCTTCAGAAACGCTTTCCTTGCCATTGCCAGCCTACATTTTATATCCTCCCTACTTCGACCATCATCAGTTATTTTGCTCCCCAAATAGCAAAACTCCTTTACTACTTTAAGTGCCTCATTTCCTAATCTAATTCCCTCAGCATCACCCGACTTAATTAGACTACATTCCATTATCCTTGTTTTGCTTTTGTTGATGTTCATCTTATATCCTCCTTTCAAGACACTGTCCATTCCATTCAACTGCTCTTCCAAGTCCTTTGCTGTCTCTGACAGAATTACAATGTCATCGGCGAACCTCAAAGTTTTTATTTCTTCTCCATGAATTTTAATACCTACTCCGAATTTTTCTTTTGCTTCCTTTACTGCTTGCTCAATATACAGATTGAACAACATCGGGGAGAGGCTACAACCCTGTCTTACTCCCTTCCCAACCACTGCTTCCCTTTCATGTCCCTCGACTCTTATAACTGCCATCTGGTTTCTGTACAAATTGTAAATAGCCTTTCGCTCCCTGTATTTTACCCCTGCCACCTTTAGAATTTGAAAGAGAGTATTCCAGTCAACATTGTCAAAAGCTTTCTCTAAGTCTACAAATGCTAGAAACGTAGGTTTGTCTTTCCTTAATCTTTCTTCTAAGATAAGTCGTAAGGTCAGTATTGCCTCACGTGTTCCAGTGTTTCTACGGAATCCAAACTGATCTTCCCCGAGGTTGGCTTCTACTAGTTTTTCCATTCGTCTGTAAAGAATTCGTGTTAGTATTTTGCAGCTGTGACTTATTAAGCTGATAGTTCGGTAATTTTCACATCTGTCAACACCTGCTTTCTTTGGGATTGGAATTATTATATTCTTCTTGATGTCTGAGGGTATTTCGCCTGTTTCATACATCTTGCTCACCAGATGGTAGAGTTTTGTCAGGACTGGCTCTCCCACGGCCGTCAGTAGTTCCAATGGAATATTGTCTACTCCGGGGGCCTTGTTTCGACTCAGGTCTTTCAGTGCTCTGTCAAACTCTTCACGCAGTATCGTATCTCCCATTTCATCTTCATCTACATCCTCTTCCATTTCCATAATATTGTCCTCAAGTACATCGCCCTTGTATAGACCCTCTATATACTCCTTCCACCTTTCTGCTTTCCCTTCTTTGCTTAGCACTGGGTTTCCATCTGAGCTCTTGATATTCATACAAGTCGTTCTCGTATCTCCAAAGGTCTCTTTAATTTTCCTGTAGGCGGTATCTATCTTACCCCTAGTGAGATAGGCCTCTACATCCTTACATTTGTCCTCTAGCCATCCCTGCTTAGCCATTTTGCACTTCCTGTCGATCTCATTTTTGAGACGTTTGTATTCCTTTTTGCCTGTTTCACTTACTGCATTTTTATATTTTCTCCTTTCATCAATTAAATTCAATATTTCTTCCGTTACCCAAGGATTTCTACTAGCCCTCGTCTTTTTACCTACTTGATCCTCTGCTGCCTTCACTACTTCATCCCTCAAAGCTACCCATTCTTCTTCTACTGTATTTATTTCCCCCATTCCTGTCAATTGCTCCCTTATGCTCTCCCTGAATCTCTGTACAACCTCTGGTTCTTTTAGTTTATCCAGGTCCCATCTCCTTAAATTCCCACCTTTTTGCAGTTTCTTCAGTTTTAATCTACAGGTCATAACCAATAGATTGTGGTCAGAGTCCACATCTGCCCCTGGAAATGTCTTACAATTTAAAACCTGGTTCCTAAATCTCTGTCTTACCATTATATAACCTATCTGATACCTTTTAGTATCTCCAGGGTTCTTCCATGTATACAACCTTCTTTCATGATTCTTAAACCAAGTGTTAGTTATGATTATGTTGTGCTCTGTGCAAAATTCTACCAGGCGGCTTCCTCTTTCATTTCTGTCCCCCAATCCATATTCACCTACTACGTTTCCTTCTCTCCCTTTTCCTACACTCGAATTCCAGTCACCCATGACTATTAAATTTTCGTCTCCCTTCACAATCTGAATAATTTCTTTTATTTCATCATACATTTCTTCAATTTCTTCGTCATCTGCAGAGCTAGTTGGCATATAAACTTGTACTACTGTAGTAGGTGTGGGCTTCGTATCTATCTTGGCCACAATAATGCGTTCACTATGCTGTTTGTAGTAGCTTACCCGCATTCCTATTTTCCTATTCATTATTAAACCTACTCCTGCATTCCCCCTATTTGATTTTGTGTTTATAACCCTGTAGTCACCTGACCAGAAGTCTTGTTCCTCCTGCCACCGAACTTCACTAATTCCCACTATATCTAACTTCAACCTATCCATTTCCCTTTTTAAATTTTCTAACCTACCTGCCCGATTAAGGGATCTGACATTCCACGCTCCGATCCGTAGAACGCCAGTTTTCTTTCTCCTGATAACGACATCCTCTTGAGTAGTCCCCGCCCGGAGATCCGAATGGGGGACTATTTTACCTCCGGAATATTTTACCCAAGAGGACACCATCATCATGTAATCATACAGTAAAGCTGCATGCCCTCGGGAACAATTACGGCTGTAGTTTCCCCTTGCTTTCAGCCGTTCGCAGTACCAGCACAGCAAGGCCGTTTTGGTTATTGTTACAAGGCCAGATCAGTCAATCATCCAGACTGTTGCCCTTGCAACTACTGAAAAGGCTGCTGCCCCTCTTCAGGAACCACACGTTTGTCTGGCCTCTCAACAGATACCCCTCCGTTGTGGTTGCACCTACGGTACGGCTATCTGTATCGCTGAGGCACGCAAGCCTCCCCACCAACGGCAAGGTCCATGGTTCATGGGGGGGGGGGGGGGGGGGGCTTAAGGAGATACGGAAGTAAATTTGTCTACCGCTTTGTCTAGCATTACTGTTTTCCAGCTTATTTACAACTAACATGGGTACAAGTTTACACAAACTGTGCTCTTTATTTACATGTACATTTTTTATTTCCTGCAAGGAAACAAGATTGACGAACCTGATCAGCAGGAAATTATGATTCTTGTTTTGTTTGGTTTACTTGTCTATAAGGTAGCTCTGTGGTATCGTATGTATATTGTCCTATGACAGAACGTGTTATGAATCAACGACAGACCCATTTATTAGTTAGTGCTATTCAGAGACATACAGCATAGTACGATGGAGCAGTACCGGTACGGTATTTCTTTGACGTTGGACTGAAAGAGAAGGTCCTATTCTTTGGCCTGCGAGGTCACCTGACCTGAATCCCCTTGATTATTTCCTATGGGGTTATCTAAAGTCACTTGTGTATGAGACTCCAGTGGATACGGGTATGGAATTAGGTGCCAGAATTGTAGCTACCTGTTATGTGATCCGAGGCACACCAGTGATATTTGACAGGGCGCGTCAGAGCATTGAAGTTGATGGCCTTCGGTATCAGCACACTTTGTAAGATACAGTACAAATGATTCGTTCATTGTGTCAATGATGGTATTTGCAGTTCACTAATGTAAATAGAAAAATAAACAGGAGTGTGGTTTTATTCTTGTTACCTCCTTAAGCTGGCGTCCCCAACACCAGGTTCCCTAACTCAAACTGTTCACTGGAGCATCCTCTTAGTCCTTTTAAATTTTTGCGCGCTCTTGTAGAAACACCCTGTATATTGCTACTGATAGATTGGGTCGCCTGTAGTGACATGTTTTAAGTCTCGTCTTATTAGTGTTGTATAATATCTTGAGGATCGTGGAATCGGGGATAAGTTAATAGACCAGTGCGTAGACGCATTTGCGCGTAGTACACATTGTGCTATTTATAAGCGTTATAGCGCTCGTATATCTTCAGATTACTTACTACCATAATTTGGAGAGAAAATAATTGTTTCTTCCAAAATGGAGAATGGTATTCGTAAAAATAAAATCGCAAAAAGTTGTTGAGTGTTTCATTTAGGTGAAGAAAGTAGCACATTTAGTTGCCGCAGCGTCTGTATTGACGGTATCTGCATAATTACATGAAAATGTCCTTCAGACATACATGCAAGTTTGAACACTAATCTATTAACGGAGCGAATATATTGTGTATAAGTTCAAAAACATCTTTCGAGAAATTAATCATCAGTATATGGGTAAGATTCTAAACTGAGAAAGGCTTCGAAATTAGTTAGGCTGCAGTGGTCAGTCTTTCATGACTGTGGGCTCACATTACAGAAGGTATGACATCGTTCTTAATAGGGTATGTGGTAACCACGGGGCTTCGTCCTTGTTCTGCAACGTGCTCCCGTAATGGCTACAATGTTGTCAAGGAGTACTTGTGGTAGTGAATTACATTCCTCCATCACCGCTGTTGACAACTGCTAGACGAACGCTTGTGCACGAGAATGTGCTGAAAAACGTCCTCCAACGCATTTCACAAGTGATCGATGGGATTTAAGTCCATTCGCCAAATGTCCTCCCAAAATCTCCTCCACCTCCGTTGTTCGATGCAGTGGAGGCTTGCTTCCTTAGAAATGAAGTCAGAGAAGAAAGCGCCGTTCGAAATATTCACATGGATAAGGAGTACAGTATCAAAACATGGGTGACAAGTGAGTGAACCATGTTCGGTACGCATATGCAACTAATGCCTCCCCACATCATAACACCTAGGCTACTAAAACGATCACGTTCGACAGTCTTCCAGACTGCTCGCGGCGAGAAAAGGGACGCGAAATGCATCCACGAACATTATCGAATATGATCGTTTTCGTGGCGTAGGTGTTATGATGTGGAGGTGCTTAATGTTACATGGACGCACTGGCGTCCAATCTTTGAACACTTATTTGCTGCGTAGTGTAAAAGGAACTATAAGACACTACAATGAAAACTGGAGAAAGATTAGAAGAATTAATGTAATTCTGTTGCCCTCGAATAAAAATTGTACTACGCCCAAGAATTAGTTCACATCGATATCCTTGAAGGATAAAATATCTTCAGTTTCCCATCTGTGTCAGTCGTAGCGCACATTCAATAACTGTAGTTTTTTCAAGCTAGGTACCCTCTGAGTACTAAATACTTAAAGGGAGTGTCAACGGTTTCTGAGAGACTCATTCACACTATTTTACTGTGAAGAAAGTAATGTTCAGATTTCTATGTTCGCATGTTTAGTAGATTTCAACTTTCGCTGAAAACGAGAGAAAAAGATCGGTAGTTGCTGTTAAAATAGACTGCAGAACCACATCACATTTTCGTTTTTAAAAAGAATAACGGCGAATGACGAAACAGTTTTCAAATTTCAGTGCAAGCGTTAGGTCGTCAATATCAGTGACATGGACTACCTTTCTAAAAACTGGTGCTGAATTGTTACGTATGTGTGGGTGATGGAGCAGGTAGCGAATTCGTATTTTCCTTTTTTTTCTGTTAGGAAGAGTGGAGTATGAGATCTCTAACAAATGTTAAAGTAGTCACTTATACATTATGCATACTGACCTTGTAGCAGAGGACTATGTCGATGAAAAATCTTGCATGATCACCCTTCTTAATAATGTGACGATCTCAGGGAAAATTAACCTTAACCTCCACTTACTAAAATAGATTTATTCTGCCGATAATCGCAAAAAGCACTCTCGTACCTAGAATTTTCACTGTCTCAAGATTATGTAATGAATATGGAAACAACGTAAATTCAACTAAATTATCTTTTCATAGTATTTTTCATAAGGAGTTTTACGTACTCGTGTAGTTACCAAGATGCATCAGGAGACGTCCGTTATTGCAAGCTGAGGATGTCTGTTGACAATTACGCATGTCACTAAACGCGTTAACGCACTAAATCATCCTGGCTAGAGGGAAGGATGGCCATCAGTCTGATTGTTATGTCAGGTTAGGAACATAATTTTCACTAAATGGCACGGCCCGGAGTATCGTACATCACACACGTCACTTATGCCTCATGGAAATTATGGAAGCTGTCCAACAGATCGTCCCCGCCTACGCGCCTTATTGGATAACTTCATAAGATGGATCGAACTCGTTTCTAATCTACTTTCTGCGTTTTACCTACCATCAGTTACTCTGTGGCAGCAACACCAGAAATCGTAGCAGTCCCTCAGTCTTCTGTTTCAATAATGACAAATGTAGTTTTCTGATATTTCTTAAGCTTTGATTCACGGGAAAAAGTTCCTTTCAGACAACGTTGATAATATAGCCTCTACAGCAGGGATACAGCACAGGTAGTGATTTCAATCATCAAGACATTATTTATGTGCTACATACCAAAGGATATACCGCGATGTACTTTTACATTCGTTCCTCACTCTCCGATGAATGAATAGCAAGTAACATAGAAATGAAGCATTACTTCGGTATTTAATTTGGCCTTTTTCATGACACACTAACATGATTGGGAGATTAATGAATAGTCCCGTTACAAGACGTAAAATCATTGATGTTTCCTACTTTGTGGTGTTTGATATGATCTCAAGTTGTATATGCTAAAGTAAAAAATACATTTAAAATTATTGCCTCATTTTATTTATACTTAAGTTTGCTCTCCTGCGCCTGAGGGTCAAACTATGTATCAGGAATCATCAACCCAGCCAGTAGGCGTATTCCGACGCTTTATTTATTTAAGGTCCCACGGTCGTAATTAACATTTGTGCAACAGGAGAACTTTCATTACAGACAGGTCACCACATATCTAGAAAATCCGCAAACACTGAAGCTGATGTCCTTTATTACGGTAAATAATAACCAGTACACATTACAACTTGAAGTTTCCACAGCTGTAACTGTCTTAATTCCACGCATTCCACCACGATATATTGTTTGTGACATAAGAATTTAGTAAACGAAGATTAATGGCACTCGTAAATTCCTATTTAGTTCCTGCTAACTGGAAAAACGTTTGATAAACTAGATTCACCTAGAAGACTTACGTTTTAAAACACTTGTATTATTAACCTAAAAACAACAGTCTCTCCATTTTTCAGTCGAACTTCATACCTATAACTTAATCAACACGTTTGTAGGAGGGTGAGTCAAATGAAAACCTTAATTTCGTAACAACAAACCGAAATTTGGCGCCGTTATCCTGTAATTTGGTAAGCGTGCTACAAACAGCGTGCAGAATGGCCTGTAGATGGCAGCATAGTGCAGATGCACACATACCGTCGCAGTATCAGTATAAAGATGGCCGCCCTTCCTGTGACTTGCACCAGGGAAGAACAGCGTTCTGTTATTCGGTTTTTGCGGAGTGATGGTGTGAAACCTATTGAAATTAATCGACGAATGAAGGTTGAGTACGGTGATGCATGTTTGTCACAGCAGCAAGTCTACGAATGGAGTGGGAAGTTCGCAAACTGTGTGACTTCAGTGGAAGATGCTCCTCGTCTAGGTCAGGAACAACGAGTTGTGACTCCACAGAACACTGCAGCAGTTGAAGCCATAGTGAAGGAAAACCGCCGAGTGACACTGAATGACATTACAGAATGTTTACAGATTAGTCATGGGTCAGCACACCACATTGTGCATGATGTGCTCCAGTTTTACAAAGTGTCTCCAAGATGGGTGCCACGGCAGCTGACTCCTGAATTGAGAGAACGACGTGTTGATGCTTGTGAAGAACTTCTTCGGCGCTTTGAACGAGAAGGTGATGGCTTCCTTGCAAGAATCGTTACTGGGGACGAAACCTCGGTTCACTTCCACCAACCGGAAACGAAGAGGGCGAGCAAGGAATGGCGCCATTCCTCATCACCAAAACCAAAAGAAGTTTCGAACAGAACCATCAGCAGGGAAGGCCATGCTGACTCTCTTTTGGGTTGAAAAAGGCGTTGTTTTGGAGCATTGCATGCCTAGATGGACCACTGTCACCAGTGCATCATATACAGATCTCCAAAAAAATCATCTGCGGCCTGCAATCAATTCAGAGCGATGTGGATTGCTGTCAGCAGGTGTCCTTTTGCAACATTACAATGCAAGGCCCCACACTGCCCGTACAACAGTTGCAACAATCACAGGACTGCATTTTGAGTGTCTTCCTCATCCACCATACTCACCAGACCTTGCTCCAAGTGATTTACATATGTTTGGACCACTTAGAGACGCAATGGGAGGAAAGAAGTTCCTTTCTGATGAAGAGGTACGCCACGCGCTGCATGAGTGGTTGCGCGGACTATCAAAGAATTTTTTTCTAAAGGAATTTATGCACTTCGTAAGCGCTGGAGGACTTGCATTGAGCGTGGGGGAGATTATGTTAAAAAGTGATAGAGCTTTGTACTACTTCTGCACAATAAAAAATATTTTTAAAAAATATTTAAGGTTTTCATTTGACTCACCATCATATATTTTTAACTAGCTAGCAGTGACTGCTTGAACGTAATGTATACGACTTTCTCTAAAAAGATGTTCATCTTGCACTGCTTGTTTTAAGGCGGTCTGTGATTTAGTCAGACGAAGAACAGTTCTGTGAATCAATTATTCTGTTGTAAGGAGCTTCTTCCTGAACTTAGGAGAGTATGCGTGACAGATAATGTAGTGAGGCAAATGATGTGGAGTCGATGATGGTGCTATAAAACATGCACTGAATAAATTGAGTTCGGTGAGTGCGAAAGGTCAGTGTTTACAGAAGAGACGTGAATGTCATTTTGGACCAAAGGAACATTAGATTTATAGGGTAAAAGCTACAAAGTCGTTAATACGGTTATGATAAACCTGGATACGGTACAAACTTAAATAGATACATTCATGTGGAAGCGATATTAGCTCTGGAAAAAAGGACAAGTTTTTTTGATGCCGTGGTATCATTCTGGTTCGTAGAGTGTTATTTTTTCAGAGAATGGATTTCCGGTTCGTGGAAAGTGACTGATGTACGTCAGATATGAGAAAGAGGAATTTTCATGCTATCACTCTTCTGGATAATGGTCAGCTGTAAAGGGCAATAAATGTCAATGCAACAAATTATTTTCCCAATCCTTCGTACTACAATTATAACTGTCGTTGATTTCCATCGTGTAGTTTTGTGTGACTTCTATAACAAGAAGGCCGATATTTTTTGAAATATGAATCCGTCAGCTGTATTTAAAGGTCTTTCATCATCTCCTGACGATTCTGGTGTCTGCAGTGCACGGTCTTTGGGACATTGAACAAAGTAAACAGACTTATTGTCATATCTGTACATACCTGCAGTAATTACTTTAAAACTCATCATACGTTATTTCTATTAACCTAAAAAGTTCCAGATTCCACATATACCGTGTAATAACGAGCTCCTCGTCCAAGAGCTGAAGACCAAAGGGGTGTCGACCGGCCGCCGTGCTACCCTCTGCAACGCGGCGTTTGTTGGATGCGGTATGGAGGGCTGTGTGGTCAGCACACCTCTCTCCTGACCGTTTTTCTGACTTTCGGAACCATGGAGCCGCTATTTTTCAATCAAGGAACTCCCCAGTTTTCGTCACGTAACGGAGTGCACTTCGAACAAGTCCTCTCACCAATGAAAATTTCTGGGAAGTATTAGGAATCGAACCTTGGTCCGGTGCATGGCAACCAACTACCTTGACCACTCACCTACTGAGGCAGACATCTTGTGTTAAGGAAATTGGTAAAAATTTAACCAAAGGAGAACGCTCGCTGTAGTGTGTCTAATACACAACATCTATACATAAATATTTCACTAAAATCTATCAGCCTTATGTAAGAAATATGTTACTAGGTGAGAAGAACGAACGTGCACACGCGATTAGACGTACTAGCACATCAATCGATAATTTGTAGAACGATAATACACAATGTCAGACGACGGATGGCTAGGCACCCATGTGTCAGCAACAAGGAGCAGGACCTTTATAGTGTGGCGCGTGGGTCACCAGTTCTTGAAGTAATGAAGAGTAAGAGTTTGGCGTCCCGCCGACAGTGACGTCCTTACAGACGTAGCACTACCTCGGATTACGAAAGCATGGCGATGGAATTCGGACGCACTACTTTCAAAGGGTCCCCAAACCGGCATTTCCCTGGAGTGAAAGCTAAATCTGGAGAGCCGAACGGGTATTTGAAATGCCGTTATCCAGAATGCGAGTCCAGTGTGCTAACGCCTACACCTTAGTAACAGTAAGCCGATCCTTCTGTTGGGTGTACAAATGGTTCAAAGGGCTATCCTTATCACATGACCATACCTTTCAATCATCAACAGAACCTGAGGTACGAGTCCCGAAAAGAATCCCGTTTATATGTGCAACGTTCTAGAACTTACTGATAGCGCATGTTGTAGCGTGCGTACCGATAAACGCTACTACTCTTGCAGCAATACTACTGACCTACAGTGAACAAGTCATAAGGAAGTACGCAGCAGCTGTGGAGTTCCACATCAGAACACAGGCATTCCTTTCTTCTTATAGGGTATCTGGTAATACAGCATGTTCACTACAGTACAAATGAGAGTAAAAAACAATAGAAGCAAAATTACTGTAAACATTGGTGAAAGTACAAAGATAAAAACCGAAAAAATAGCGCAGCAACATTTAGCTGACGATGGTCACAGTAAACCGCAGCCCAGTGAAAATGTATAGCATTCTGGAACAAATCACTGCTCTATAAGGCACCGGAAAGTCAGTGTTCTGTATGGGAAGCGTGCCTGCCGCCGCCGCTGCATTAACTACACACATAAAAAATTTTTTTGCATCGCCTCGGTTCCGAGAGTTCCCGAACCTGTACAGAAAATTAGAATAGAAAGCAACATAAACATCATTTCCGCCTTTTTATTGCTCATGAAAACCACACATAGCATGTTGTACCACCATACAGCGAGACCGTCAGAGGTGGTGGTCCAGATTGTACACACCGGTACCTCTACTACGCAGTAGCACGTCATCTTGAATTGATACATGTCTGTATTCGTCGTTTCATACTATCCACAAGTTCATCAAGGTACTGTTGGTCCAGACTGTCCCACTCCTCAACAGCGATTCGTCGTAGATCCCTCAGAGTGGTTGGTGAATCACGTCGTCCACAAACAGCCCTTTTCAATCTATCCCAGGCATGTCCGACAGGGTTCATGCCTGGAGAACATGCTGGCCACTCTAACCGAGCGATGTCGTTATCCTGAAGGAAGTCATTCACAAGATGTGCACGATAGGAGGGCAAATTGTCGTCCATGAAGTCGAATGCCTCGCCAATACGCTGCCGATGTGGTTGCACTGTCGGGCGAAGGATGGCACTCAAGTATCGTACAGCCGTTACGGCACCTTCCATGACCGCCAGTGGCGTATGTCGGCCCAGAGCTGCACACGCCGGACAGTGTGTCTAAGGCGTCCCTCCTGACAGGGATGCCTCCGACGATTGTCTGGGTGATGGTATATTCGACACTCATCGCTGAAGAGAACGTGATGCCAATCCTGAACGGTCCCTTCGGCTTGTTGTTGGGCCCTTCTGTACTGCGCTGCATGGTGTCGTGGTTGCAAAGATGAAACTCGCCACGGACGTCGGGAGTGAAGTTGCGCATCATGCAGCCTATTGCACGCAGTTTGAGTCGCAACACGACGTTATGATGCTGCACGATAAGCATTATTCAACATGGTGGCGTTGCTGTCACGGTTCCTCCGAGCCATAATCCGTAGGTAGCGGTCATCCACTGCAGTAGTAGCCCTTGAGCGGCCTGAGCCAGGCATGTCATTGACAGTTCCTGTCTGTGTATCTTCTCTGTGCTGGAACAACATCGCTTTGGTTCACTCCGAGGTTCCTGGACACTTCACTCACTTCACTTGTTGAGAACCCTTCCTGTCACTAAGTAACAATACGGGTGCGATAGAACCGCGGTATTGACCGTCTAGGCATGGTTGAATACAGACAACACGAGCCGTGCACTTCCTTCCTGGTGGAGTGACTGAAACTGATCGGCTGTCGGACCCCCTCCATCTAATAGGTGCTGCTCATGCATGGTTGTTTACATCTTTGGGTGGGCTTAGTGACATCTCTGAACAGTCAAACGGACTGTGTCTGTGATACAATATCCGCAGTCAACGTCTATCTTCAGGAGTTCTGAGAACCGGGGTGATGCTAAACTTTTCTCTCTTTGTTTCGGCTAGAAGCATCCGTGCTAGGGCTTTGCACACTCTCTGACATACTTCAGCGAAAAAGTTACACCTCTCCACGTTCACTGAAAAGAACTGCTAAATTTAAACTGTCAGAACCCTGTCACAGTGTCGCTCCTCTGAACATGGTATATACAGGGTGAGTCACCTAACGTTACCGCTGGATATATTTCGTAAACCACATCAAATACTGAGGAACCGATTCCACAGACCGAACGTGAGGAGAGGGGCTAGTGTAATTGTTTCATACAAACCATACAAAAATGCAAGGAAGTATGTTTTTTAAAACAAACCTACGTTTTTTTAAATGGAACCCCGTTATTTTTGTTAGCATATCTGAACATATAAACAAATACGTAATCAGTGCCGTTTGTTGCATTGTAATATGTTAATTACATCCGGAGATATTGTAACCTAAAGTTGACGCTTGAAACCTCCGACGTTCAGTTGCGTGTTGTAACAAACACGGGCATAAATTGGCCAGCCCGTTCTCCTGATCTTACACCTCTGGACTTCTTTCTGTAGGGTACGTTAAAGGAGAATGTGTACCGTGATGTGATTACAACCCCAGAGGATATGAAACAACGTATTGTGGCAGCCTGCGGCGACTTTACACCAGATGTACTGCGGCGTGTACGACATTCATTACGCCAGAGATTGCAATTGTGTGCAGCAAATGATGGCCACCACATTGAACATCTATTGGCCTGACATGTCGGGACACACTCTATTCCACTCCGTAACTGAAAACGGAAACCACGTGTGTGCGTGTACCTCACCCCTCATGGTAATGTACATGTGCGTCAGTGAAAAAGACCAATAAAAAGGTGCTAGCATGTGGACGTAATGTGCTGTTCCAGTCTCTTCTGTACCTAAGGTCCATCACCGTTCCCTTTGGATCCCTACGTAATTCGGTGCTCTCCGATACACACGATCGAACAGCGGAGGAGTGGTATTCAGGCGTCAACTTTAGGTTACAATATCTCCGGATGTAATAAACATTTTACAATGCAACAAACGGCACTGATTACGTATTTTTTTATATGTTCAGATCTGCTAACAAAACTAACGGGGTTCCATTTTAAAAAAACGTAGGTTTATGTTAAAAAACATACTTCCGTGCATTTTTTTATGGTTTGTATTAACCAATTACACTAGCCCCTCTCCTCACGTTCGGTCTGTGGAATCGATTCGTCAGTATTTGATGTGGTTTACGAAATATATCCAACGGTAATGTTAGGTGACTCACCCTGTATGTTCACACAGCTCAACCCGCATATACATATTTCATACAAACTAATCTTGCTTGACTGATAGTGCGGAGTTTCGACGGTTACTGACTTACCGCAGTTATCACTTATACAGGAAAGGAATCAATTCCGTCAATAAGAGAAATAAATCCTTCATCAGGCCTGCTCAATCTTAAGACGCTTATATCGCCCTGTTTCGAGTTTCTTGTACGTCATACAGTTCTCACACAGTCCCCTATTCGCAAGGGCGCTGGGTGTGTCTTACACCTACCTTTTTTTGTTTCGTTCTAGACAGTGTATAATATGTGTGTAAAGTTAGGCTGATATTGCCGCAACAATTACTCAGCTGTTCTGCAGAAGACAGATCAACATGCATGCATTATTTTACACACAGCTGAAATTACCTATCTAGGGCGGCATTGAAATTTCATAAACAGTTTCAGGTATTCGAAGCTAGTTTCCGGCAAATGATACCACGAGAGAAGGTAAGTGGTACGAACGGAGAGAGTGTGAAACTAGGCTAGTCCTGCCGTATCACTTACTTTTGTTGGTGGTAGTCCGGTATTTACGTTCCTTGCGCCACAGAAGCGTCTTGTTCTGTTGTTTGCCTTCATGTTACCCAGAAAATTAAAAAAGGCGACAATAATTCCGTTACTTGTCAATTTTTCCCGTCCCTGCAGCCGGATGACGCCCACATCTTTCCACGATTCTTCTAATAACAACCGTTGAGCCAGCTTGAGGTGAATTTTACACTGGTAAGTGCTGGTGCACATCGCTGACTTTCTACCGAAAATTGGCGCGGTTGTGTTTGAGTGTAGATTTTCACTAGTTCATTGTCCTCGGTTGAGTTTAACCCACTCTCTCGAATATTGCTCCATCTGAGGCTGGCAGGTGAATATGCAACGGTCCAAAGATGATAACGCATACCCATCTTCTGTCCACCTCCCAGATTGCCGAGTTACAATTCTGTTGTTAAGAAGTGAAACTAAACTGTCGCTGGGCGTGTTATGAGGTGTAAAATTTTGTCTTGTGGCAGAAATCATTGTTATCCCGATTGCCAAGCCTTGTCAAGTTGAAGGCCACGGCTCACAAATTATATCTTCTATCATTCGTATTTCCACGCATTCCTCAATAAATGAATCGCGGGTCATAACGATGGGACGCATGTGTGTATCTGCGACCCTGTATAAACCTAAGGGGCCGTCGTAGGGGGCGACATGGGGCACAACAAGAGTTCGCCCACTGAACGGGAACGCCTCCGGGGCACTTCTGCCTTGAGGCACCAGGTCCATGCCATGAGGCGTGAGAATCCTCCATAGAATCCCACAGAGACTCACCGGATTACTCTGTAGTTGCTACAGCGCATTTGAATTTGGTGAGCACATTTTGGCACGTTTGTACTCTTGTCTATGTGAGTCCCCGGCTTCCTCTGCTAGAACAGTGACCCATGGTTTGTTGTTCACCATCAGAACTGCGTAGTGTTACTACGCATTTAAACTAACCATTGCTACGGCGATTCAATGCAAAGTAGTTGCGTTACACGGTTTCACGCCCAAGTTCAATTTATTTTTGTGGTGTGGGGTTGATCTGTTATTCTGTTATTCCGCGCAACGGATTAATCTGAGATGTACCCTTTACCCTGCGGCTCCTGCAAGATGCACTTTCCACCCCCACACTACTACAGAAGTCAGACAGACGCACCTAACGTTCTAAAGAGAAATGCCTGAAAAACATTCAGCCATAAATATCTTCTGGAGTCGTCCACTGTAAGGAAAAGACACAAAAATTCACAAAATTTCTTACGTAACTAGTGGGATACTTGGGTACTGGAGTAGTGCTAGTTACTGTAAGAAAAACATGAAACTAACGGAAATTATTATTTATTTTGCAAAAGTTCTGAGAAATCGCAATGGCACTTTTAGTTATGAATTGAACAAGTTATATCCTGGTTCTTTTCGTAATGTGAAGTTACCTCTCAAGGAAAGGATTCGCTAATGAAATTTCTGTACAAAGTTTAAGATGGTTGTTGACTTGGCAGAATGGCTGAGAGGCGCGCCTACTCAACTTGAATAATTATCCATTAGAATGTTGCTAGGTACGGTCGATGCTGTCTCGTGTGAAATGCAGTGAAGTAACTGTTGTGGAGGAAATATGGGGCCCGCAATAGCTGTAGCGCACAATACCGTAAGCTGCGATGACTGCTGTCTGCGCCGCTCGCTGCTCACAAATAAGATAACTCTCGTTCTATCTGGATTGACCTTCGCCAATTAAACTCTCCCTATGCCTTGATGAAGTCAAGCATTCCTATTCACCCCTAGTCTAACTATTGGCGTGGTACACTGGTCAGATAACCAGTCCACCGCGATGCCACTCAAAATTCGCTTGCAGGCGTTTAACTATAACTCTGTCCATTAACACCGCACAATAAGTGTGTCGGCCATCACAGTGAACAACGCTTAACCGCAAGGACTCAATATAGAGTAGCACTTCGATTCGCTCTCAACAGAGGTTCTCTCCCAGTGAAGTACTGAGGAGAGACTTGTTCCTTGCTCCAAGAGCGACAACGGAATGGCACCTCTCCACGCCAGATGTGACAGGGTATATCTTTCGGTCTCTTCCATTATTCCTTCAGCTCAAGGCGTCATAAATATCGTCTGCCAATCAGCATTGCTCTTCTAAAACGTTAGAATGACGTTTCATTTAAGGCGACCAATCTGGAAACCTGTAGCATTGGCGTTTGGCGTTTGCTGTCTCCCTGTGAAAATCTCTGAAACTGTGTGCTATGTGTAAAGAATGTGTAGGCTGGCCGCTCCCACACAATGTAGCAGAATTTGCTTTTAAGCCGAAAATGGGGTTGTTCCCCCCTTTCACTCAGCCCCACGCTGTCCGCTACATGGGCGGTCACCAGCCATCCTCTGAAGGGACAGGCGTTCTGTCGTGCGGTTTCTCTCCCATACTAAAAGCTTCTGTGACCGTCGTGTCTGGAATGTATGTGTGTATGCCAGCCTCGAGTATTTCAACCACAGTGCACTTACTTGTTAATTCATGCAACATTGACTTCATCTTATCAAGTTTGGGTTGGAATGAAGCGTCTTGATGTGCGGAATATGATTGTGAGGGCGGAATATGTAAGCAATGAAGGTCCGGAAACCACGACGTCTTACATACCTCCATCCTTCTGACCAAATTTTTGGGTGGGGTTTGTCAATGCCGAGGAAAACATTGACAAAGTCAGGAAAAAATAGTTCTTTTAGATTTTCTCATACACTTTTCTCAGCCATTCTTAACAATTTTTTCTAATGATTTCTTTATAGCTATTGTTTCTATTTTTTTAATTCTACAATTTATGTTCCATTGTTAGGCAATTATAGGCTTTACAAAGGTTTTTATTCTTTGTCATTGCCAGTATGCGTCTCTGTTTTTCTTTTCATTTCCAATAATTTGTTTTTACAATATTAATTTTTCTAAACTCATAAGTGTACAGTGTATCATGTTTTAGTGTGGTTATATATTTTCTTTAGTTAAGCTTGCGTAAATGTTCGCAAAAGCTCTGTTGTGTTACTTCGTTTTATTTATTTAGGCATTATCTTCTTCTTCATGTGTCATTGTTTCTTTTTCTTTTTGTAAGAATGAAGAAGCTTTTCCTCTTAATTCTGTCCTCGGTCTAGGTATTAACATTATTACCCCAAAAAGGTGTTTTTGGATGTTACTTAAAGAAGAAAAATCCTGCACAAATCCTTTCATAATTTTACATATAAAATAAATAAATAGACTTTCCATGAGTTTGTGAGATTATATAACTATACTAAGTTTCTTTAAAAAAGGTTTAATGTATCTATAAATTGTGGATTTTAAATACATAATAAAAATAATTACTTTTGCAAGAAAGGGAAAAGGTACTTTTACAAATGTATCATGTTCTTAACTCTACATTTCTGCTTTATGATTTCTTTTTCTTTTTTGCTGCGTCAGATCTGTGCTCGATTATCCCCACTGAAATGCTGGAGGGCATCGACTCTTTTGTATGGGTGTCACAAATCATGAGAGAAGAACTCTAGCATGTGATGCCGGGTCTTACTTGTTGACATTGTCATCATGGAGTGGTACCTTTAAGCGATGATGATGACTGTGGTTTATTGCATAAACAGTGATGTGTTGGTACTCCTTTGCTGTCACACCTGGGACGGTGTGGCAACTTGATGATGTGGTAGGGAGATTACTGTTCATTTCGCTGAATCTATTTCTAGATAATGTTGGTTGGTACTACTTAATATTCCGTTTGCCGTTCGCTTGTATTTGTTTGACGGTTCAAGGTTTATTTTTGGAGAGGTGGTTGTAGTAGTTGCTATGCCTCAAAGTTCATGGAAAGACGTTTGTAGCAATTTGCTTTGTAGGATAGGCAAGAAAGGTATCTTGCTGTCTTCTGCCCTTCTTCATCTTGCATCTTCTGTTCTTCTCTTGTTTCTTGAATTCTTCTGTTCTTCTTGGGCTAGGAATATGTGAATTTTAGTGTAGGAGTTATATAGGATTTGTAGGATCTGACTGCCTTTCCAACTGTTTCTAGATGAGTTTGTAGATCTTAGTAATTTTTTGTACCTTCATTGTCGCCTCATCACATTGAGATTCTCCCTACACTTTTCTGTTGTGTAGCAGTGTCGTGACATATGACATGTCCATGCTACACGTTGTCCTCCTGAAGTCCAACCTGGTTGCAACCTGCATTTCCAGTGTGGCGTTGGTATTCATGTTGTTGTTATTGCCTAAGTGCTTTCTCAACATGTCTGTACCCTCTCCGTCGCTATCTCGAAGCATCTAGTGTTAAGGGAGCTGGTGATTGGTGTTGGTGGCAATGTCCCTCTGATGTGTAGAAATATTTAGAATTTTTTGTTTTACATATATTTGTTGTTTACAAAAAAACTCTGATTTTATATAATGCAAAAATTTTCTGATAGTGGCAAAAATTATTGTATATATATGATATCATTTCTTTATTCTAATTATGTCCTACCACTTCCTCATTCTTTTAATTTCATGTGTACCATTTACTGTTTGTGAGCATGTTGTAGTGTACTTGATACTACAAGATAGGGTTAGTGTGTATTGTCTCTCTCTTTTCTTTTAATTAGTGTGTTATTTTGTTGATTCTATTAATTTAAGTTTTATTTAGTGGTTAGTATAAGATAGGGTGGACGTTAGTTTGCCTAACCTCTTCCGCAATTTTTCACTTCAATATTTACGTTTTGCAGTGTTTGGTTGCCTAATTTCTACTTCTGGTTTCCCTTTGCTGTGTGGTTCTTGTCTCTGTAGACCATGATTTCCTCGGTAATTATTCGCACCCTGGTCTCGCCAATTGCTGTTTCTAACATCGTGACCTCTTTCAAAATACCCTTGGCCATTGGCATTTTGATTCCTAAACCCATATCCGCCACTGTATGAGTGTCCATTACCGTTCCTATTTCGGTACCAATTATTCTGGTTATAGTTTCTATGCCAATTGTCTCCATTGTGCCACTGTCCTTGTCTGTTAAATTGCCTGAAATTATTGGTGTTAGGATTACGATTTTTATTATTATTGGAATATTCGTTCCTAGTCCTCTCCTTTTGCTGTTCCCTTTCCTTTCTTTTTCCTTTCACCTCGTCTTCTTTAAACATAAATTCAAGTTCCCTTGAAACCTCTTTGATTTTTTCGGTATTTTCATTTTTTCCTACTGTTGTCTGTTGATACTTTACCGGTAATTTCATTCTACACAGACGTATCAGCTTCCGTTACTGTATGGTTTGTCTAGGCATTGATTCTTTTTGTCCATTGCATCAAAGAATTTTACCATGCTTTTCTCTCCTGAGTTTTCATATGGTGTCATCTGAAGTAACTCGTATTTATTTTTGTTTTTCGCCTCCTTGGACAAATATCTTTTGAGAAACGCTGTTCTGAACTGTAGGCAAGACGTTCAGGTAGCCGCGATCTTTCGCATCACCTCTGCTGCTGTCCCTTACATGTGTGCACAAATGAAGTCAAGTTTGTGAGCTACGCTCCAGTAGTTTGGTAAGCCTGCTTAAAACTGGTCGATGAATGTGCGTGCATGCAAGCTATCGCCTTCTTCCTTGACATGTTGAAATTTTCTAACTGTCAGGAAGTGGTCTGTATCATATCTACTCATAAATCCGGTTTGTGCCTGATTCATGGACTCAAATAATCTGCCATTGCTTGTGTCGTCGTGTTTATTCTCTGGTAATCTACTGCCTGTCAGCCTATTCTCAATTTCCTGACTCATATCCGCGTAATATCGTATCATTGGTGAAGAAAAGTGTTGTTCATGTGTTTCTACTCTCGTCGTTCGCGGTATAGTACCTGTGCTGCTATTATGTTGTGTCTCTGGACTTACTGGTTCAGTTGCCTGTATTTCGATTGGTATCGGCTGAATGTATGTGTTCCGTTTTTCTAGATACTGTGCCTGGTCCTGTGGCATGTCATGTATTACTTTAATCGGGGTTTCTGTTTCGATTTCTGCGCGAGTGTTACGTCTAGCCTTGAACTGTCTCCCCGTGAAAATCTCTGAAACTCTTGGCCGCTCCCACGCAGTGTAGCGGAATTTGCTTTTAAGCGGAACACGGGGTTGTTCCCCCCTTTCATCCAGGCCCACGCTGTCTGCTACACGGGCGGTCACCAGCCGACATGGGCTGGGTCGTCCTCTGAAGGGACCGGCGTCCCGTTGTGCGGTTTCTCTTCCAAGCTAAAAGTTTCTGTGACCGTCGTGTCTGGAATGTATGTGTGTACGCCAGCCTCGACTATTTCAACCACGGTGCGCTTACTTGTTAATTGCATATCGTTTACATGAATTCATACAACATTGACTTTATCTTATCGAGTTTGGGTTCGAATGAAGCGTCTTGATGTGCAGAATATGATTGTGGGTGCGGAATACGTAAGCAATGAAGATCCGGAGACCAGGATGTCTTACATATTATTACTTGGTGAATTTCTGAAGCACTGGTTTGAATAAAGAGACACTGGAAACTAAAGCTGTCAAGCATTCTGTTGTGCACTTTTGTTAAAGATATAAATGTATGTGTTCATTCTGTTAGCATTGTTCGTTGGTCTTAAATAAGAAAAAGGCGGGCAGTTGGTAATGCTCTCGGCGTTTGCAGCTGTGGATTTGCCTTCACTCGTTGTTCTTATAATTACGTTTCTTCGCAAGTGTTAGTCAGACTTTGTTGTTCAGTACCACGTTCTCATTTAAAGATTAAGCTCTTTCTTAATGACTATACAAACCACACCCTTTGATCAAAGTTTTTGTTAAAGATTAAGAACACTAATAAACTTTAGAGAGAGGTTCCTTAAACAGAAATAAGTAAAAAAATGTCTAGTAGATATGGGCATATCTTAGGAGCTATGAGAACTTGTTAATCTTGTATGCCGGCCGCAGTGGCCGAGCGGTTCTAGGCGCTTCAGTCTGGAACTGCGCGACAGCTATGGTTGCAGGTTCGAATCCTGCGTCGGGCATGGATGGGTGTGATGTCCTTAGGTTAGTTTTGTTTAAGTAGTTCTAAGTTCTAGGGGACTGATGACCTCAGCTGTTAAGTCCCGTAGTGCTCAGAGCCATTTGAACCATTTTTTAATCTTGCATACTATGAAACAGATCTCTTCTATTGCAAAGTCTATGGTTTCCTCATTTTTGGGAGGAGGGAGTGTTGCCCAAATCAAGAAACAAAAGCATCTAATAAATATGGAGTCGGCATTGCATACTTTAAGAATTGTGAGCACTTGTTCATCTTGGCTAATGTGGAACACAGCTCTGCTACTGAACAAGCGCTCATAGGTCTTAAAGTATGCATTTTAGAATCCCATGTTTACTAGACATTTTTTTCTTGTTGTTGTCCATACTACCTCTTCCCAAAATACGGCAAGAAAAGAGATTGCAGCAGAAGAGATGTGTTTCGTAGTATCAGGGCTGAACAAGGGCTCATATCCCTTAAAGTATGCGCTAAAGAGACTTTTTTTACTAGTTATTTTTCCTTGTTTTGGTGCGAGGAACGTGCCCTAATGTTTGTTGGTGTTTCTTTTGGGACATGTTGTACACAGGGTTATTGATCGATGAGAGTATACGGAATAAAATAGGTCTAATGAACTTACGTCCGAATATACGTGGTTATATGCTGGAGACATTTTATTCTGTCACACTTTGTTACAGAGACTGCGGTCTAATACGCGCTGTACCATGCAGCCACTGTCGCAGATATTTCGGAAATTGGAACTGCTACTGACGTGCGGTTTTGACCGAATGCATTAGTAATTAGGGGCTCTTATTATTAGCTAATCAACAGACTATAACAACACTTACAAAGTGTATTTTTTGTGCAAACATACATTTTAAATGGAACGATGCCTATTGGCATAACAAACCAAAAGTAGGGTAAATTAGGAATGTCAGTGGTGTTTGTTGGAGGATTATAGTGCGAGACGATTACGAGATAAGGTTTTTGAAAATTTTTCCACTCCAACTCTTGTTTGTGTCATTGAACCTTCGTGGCTAATAGATACGATGTTGCTATGTTTCATTACAATGTGTTTGTTTGTTGCTTAAGTGCACTGCGACTTGCTAGTCATTTAGTGTGTGACAGTCCAAACAATAGGTAGTGAGTGAGCGGTGGGATTTACCAGTGCAGAAGAAATCGACCTACTCATGATGTGTGAAGAGTGTAGCAAGAAAGCAGTTCGTTATTGTACAGTGTATGCAGCAAGAAATCCCAATAGACGTCAACCATCTCGGCCATTATCAATCTCTTGTACCAGTTACGTGAAAGTGATAGTGTAACACCTGGACAACGATACGTAAGGAAATAGGGGGCCTTAGAAGAGGTGGAAATTCATCTTCTTGCCGCTGTTGCAGTTGATTCGCCCGTTAGTTTCGGGCACAATCACACGGGGAAGTGGCATCAGTCAGGCAAATGCCCTACGCATTCTTCATTGACATGTTTCATCGCTATCACATCTGTCTCTATCAAGAGCTGCATGGAAACTATTGCGAAAATAGTGTTAACTTCTGTACACGGGCATTAAGACAGAATGCTCCAGATGTATCATGAATCTTGTTTAGTTATGAAGCCACATTTACCAATTAAGGCCAAATAATTCGACGAAATATGCGCTATTAGTCTGTTGACAATCCGCGTTGCCTTTGTCAGGTGAAATGTCGGCGTCCATTAATTGCAAACGTGTGGTATACAACAATGAACCATCAGCTCATAGGTACGTTTTTCACAGACGGAACACTGAACGTGCACAAGTGTCGTAGCCTCCTAACAGACCATCTTCCCTGGATACTAGAAAATGTTCCTCTACAGACTAAGAGGACCCTGTGATACCAACATGATGGCTGTCCAGCCCATAGTGCGCGAAGTACTACAGCATGTCTTCACTTCTCTGGAGCACTTCTGACGGTACACTTGCCTCTCATGAGCACTCGTCATCGAGGACAACATACGGGGTTGTAATACTTATGAAGTCTTCGAGCCATTCACATATCTGAGAACATATTCCATATGCTCGTCTATCTATATCGGATCCTGCTCCAGCTGCTGCCGGGTCTGGGTGCTGGCGAGTCCTCTCCATTTCGCTCGGTCCTCCCACCACTTTTCTTCCTCCACTTGCTGCCAGGTCACACCTCTTCTGTCCATCGATATTCTCACTCCCGTTTTCCTCCATGTTATTGGGCACCCTCAAGGTCTTTTTCCATCCATCTTTAGTTTTTTCATAATTTTGAGGAGTCTCTGCACCCACATCCTCTTAACATTCCCATACCATCTTAGTTTTTTTTTTTCAATTTCTTCTCTCAGACTTTCCTGTTTAAGGTC
The DNA here is from genome assembly GCF_021461395.2 of Schistocerca americana. Classification (NCBI taxonomy): domain Eukaryota; kingdom Metazoa; phylum Arthropoda; class Insecta; order Orthoptera; family Acrididae; genus Schistocerca; species Schistocerca americana. Next base: position 524,650,165 of record NC_060126.1, read on the forward strand.
CTTTCTGTTATCTGCGTTCCTTAGTCCATTCTTATTTTTCCCTTAACTGCTCTGAGAAGTTTCATTTCCCTGCTTGCAGTCTGCTCCAGTCCCTTTCCGTCATTGTTCATGTTTCTCCTCCATAGGTGACAATAGGGAAGTCATAACTTTCATACGTAAGGAGTTTTGCATTTTCTGAAACTTCCTTATTCCAAAATAGGGGTTTTATTGTTTGGTAGAAATTACCTCCCTTCTGTAACCTCCTATTAATTTCGTTGGTTATTCTTCCATCACTAGATATTTCACTCCCTAAATAAGTGAACCTGTTCACCACTTTCAGGGGCTCTCCATTCAAAGTAATGTTTCCATTGATCGCTTTGTCTCTTCCAAATACCATTACTTCACTCTTATCTTCATTTATTTTTAATCCATACCTTTTCATTGTTTCCTTCCACGCATCAAGTTGTAACTGTACATGTACCTCTTTATCGCCCCATATTACCATATCATCTGCAAAAATCATATTTTTGTCTTTTTCTTTTACTATATCTTTAACTGCCCTATTCATTGCCTCCATCACAATATTAAAAAGTGGAGGAGGTTGAATACTTCCTTGTTTAAGTCCTAGTCTTGTTTAGAAGTATTCAGAGTTGCCCAATGATGTTCTAATTCTACAATTGTGTCCTTTGTACATTGTCTTAATTACACTAATGTATCCATCTTCTGTATCTGTTTCCTTTATTTCTTCCCAGAGTCTTTCCCTTTAACTGAGTCATATGCCTTTTCTACGTCTATTAAAACCTTATCACCCTTTTGTTAACTCCCAACTTTTTTCCATCAGTTGGCTGACAGAAAATATCAGGTCGATTGTGCTTCTTCCTTTCCTAAGCCCGTGCTGTTCTTCACTCAGCTCCTTTTCTATCTTTTCACTCATCCGATTTAGTGAAATTCTTTCAAAAATGTTGGCTGTATGACTCATAGGGGTTGTTCCTCTGTAGTTTCTAGAAAGTCTTTTATTGACTTTTTTGAAGATGGGAACAATGTCTCCTCTTCTGCAATCGTCAGGTATTGTACTATTTCTCCACTCACTTTATAGTACTCTATGCAGCCACCGCGTTCCCACTGGGCCTGCTGGTCTTATTATGTCCACTGATACTTCATCAGGTCCTGGGACTTTCCCCCAGTCATCTTCTTCACAGCTATTTCCATTTCTTCCCATCTAAGTTGTCCTACTTCTGCTTCCCAAATTCTCTCAATTTCTCCATATGCTCGTACCTTCATTAAAAGCCTGCAGAACGCAAAAGGAGGTCTAAACATGAAAGTACCATTGCACAGCTCCTAATAAAAGACGGACATGAAGCACCTAAAATGATACAGGACATGAAAAGTGTTAGGAGGACAAATCGCAACAAAAAACTGTTGCCATCACGCGAAAAATTTCACCTAGAATGAGCCCTTGAAATGGAACAGAAAGTAATAATCTAAGAAATTAATATATAAATAACAACTCACTGATCGTATAAGCCATTACAACCATGGCAAACATAGATATAGAACATAACCAAAAGAAACATCGTACACACACACACACACACACACACGAAAGAATATTATACTACATATAGACGTCACAACACAAATAAAATATGAATGAGAAAACAGGGCCGGTCGCAGTTTCGAATCCTGATTCGGTCATGGATGTGTGTGATGTCCTTAGGTTAGTTAGGTTTAAGTAGTTCTAAGTCTAGGGGACTGATGACCACAGATGTTAAGTCCCACAGTGCTCAGAGCCATTTTTGAATTTTGAAAAAACAGGGTGACAATTGCCAGCACAACATATGGTAAAGAAACCAGACCAAAACCGAATGATCAGTGGAAGTGAGGCGTTAAGACGAAAAGCGTCCGTAATACGCCGAAAATCGGACATCCTGGGTAGACATACCATCTAAATACGTAAAATTCTAGAACGGCACAAACGCGCCAGCAAAATCACAAATCTTAAGTTGAGTCATATATCAATGTAATGTCACTAACGATGTGCGACAAAAACTTACTACCCACATAAGAACAAAAGAATGAGAAATTAAGTGTAATAACATATTTGTACTTATTCTGTAAAGCTAATATTACGAACAAAAGGAAACTTCATTACATGGCGCCGGCCGGTGTGACCGAGCGGTTCTAGGCGCTTCTGTCTGGAATCGCGTGACCGCTACGGCCGCAGGTTCGAATCCTGTCTAGGGGATGATGTGTGTGTCGTCGTTAGGTTAGTTAGTTCTAAGTTCTAGGGGACTGGTGACCTGAGATGTTAAGTCCATTAGTGCTCAGAGCCATTTGAACCACTCGAACCTCCATTACAGGGCACTGAAACTGTGCGGCTGGTCCCGGCGGAGGTTCGAGTCCTTGCTCGGGCATGGGTGTGTGTGTTTGTCCTAAGGATAATTTAGGTTTGTAAGCTTAGGAACCGATGACCTTAGCTGTTAAGTCCCATAAGATTTCACACACATTTGAACATTTGGCACTGAAGATACAGGGCATTGAAGATGCTTCAGGAATAAAACGAAGCAAGACTTTTATGGCATGACAGACACATCTTCTCATGCAGCTGCATTAGAAGAACCAGATATCAAGTACGTTCAGCAACTAAGGGAAGACGAAAAACAAACGATGACGAAGGCGCTAGTTACACGTGTACTTCGCAATGTCCTAAAAACTTTATTTACGTGTGCAGGAAGCGAACACACGCCTATTAACGGGGCGACCTCACAGTTTAGAGTGGCTACGCAACAACGTGCGAAGTGGCGCGTGGGAGTTGCCCGCGCCGACCGCCTGCGGGTTTCGCGTCCGCTGGCGGCGTGCCAGGGCGCCGCGTCTGCTGGGGCACTTGGCGTGTTGCGCCAGCCGCGGCGCGCAGAAACCTTGGGGGGCCACAGGCCGACGTCTCGCGGGCGCTGACGGTCCGTCGCCGGCAGGCAGACGTCACTTGCGAGTTCGCTGGACAAAGTATTAGTCGCCCTCCTTAATCACTCCGTTCGAAAGCTGGCGTGCAATGCTGCAGAGGGATTTTACTGTCGTCTACAACACCTAGATGAAGCCACGGGTACTGCTGAGGTCGAGAATACACTACTAGCCAATGAAATTGCTACACCACGAAGATGACGCGCTACACACGCGAAATTTAACCGGCAGGAAGACGATGCTGTGATATGCAAATGATTAGCTTTTCAGAGCATTCACACAAGGTTGGCGCTGGCGGCGACACATACGTCCTGACACGAGGGAAGTTTCCAACCAAAAATGTCTCTGAGCACTATGGGACTTAACTTCTCAAGGTCATCAGTCCCCTAGAACTTAGAACTAATTAAACCTCAGTAATCTAAGGACAACACACACATCCATGCCCGAGGGAGGATTCGAACCTGCGATCGTAGCGGTCGCGCGGTTCCAGACTGTTGCGCCTAGAACCGCTCGGCCACCCCGGCCGGCAGTTACCAACCGATTTCACATACACAAATAACAGTTGACCTGCGTTGCCTGGTGAAACGTTGTTGTGATGCCTCGTGTAAAGAGGAGAAATGCGTACTATCACTTTTCCGACTTTGGTAAAGGTCGGATTGTAGCCTATCGCGATTGCGGTTTATCGTATCGCGACATTGCTGCTCGCGTTGGTCGAGATCCAATGACTGTTAGCGGAACATGGAATCGGTGGGTTCAGGAGGGTAATGCGGAACGCCGTGCTGCATCCCAACGGCCTCGTATTACTAGCAGGCATCTTATCCGCATGGCTGTAGCGGATTGTGCAACCACGTCTCGATCCCTGAGTCAACAGATGGAGACGTTTGCAAGACAACAACCACCTGCACGAACAATTCGACGACGTTTGCAGCAGCATGGACTATCAGCTCGGAGACCATGGCTGCGATTACCCTTGACGCTGCATCACAGACAGGAGTGCCTGCGATTGTGTACTCAACGACGAACCTGGGTGCACGAATGGCAAAACGGCATTTTTTTCGAATGAATCCAGGTTCTGTTTACAGCATTATGATGGTCGCATCCTTGTTTGGCGACATCGCGGTGAACGCACATTCGAAGCATGTATTCGTCATCACCATACTGGCGTATCACCCGGCGTGATCGTATGGAGTACCATTGGTTACACGTCTCGGTCACCTCTTTTTCGCAGTGACGGCACTTTGAACACAGGACGTTACATTTCACACGTGTTACGACCCGTGGCTCTACCCTTCATTCGATCCCTGCGAAACCCTACATTTCAGCAGGATGCACCAGCGCATGTTGCAGGTCCTGTACGGGCCTTTGTGGATACAGAAATGTTCGAATGCTGCCCTGGCCAGCACATTCTCCAGGTCTCTCACCAACTGAAACGTCAGGTCAATGGTGGCCGATCAACTGGCTCGTCACAATATGCCAATCACTACTCTTGATGAACTGTGGTATCGTGCATGAGCATCTGTACCTGTACACGCCATCCAAGGTCTGTTTGACTCAGTGCCCAGGTGTATCAAGGCCGTTATTACGGTCAGACGTGGTTGTTCTGGATACTGATTTCTCAGGATCTATGCATCCAAATTGCGTGAAAATGAAGTCATATGTCAGCTCTAGTATAATATATTTGTCCAATGAATACCCGTTTATCATCTGCATTTCTTCTTGGTGTAGCAATTTTAATGGCCAGTAGCGTAGTTGTTATTCGCAATTACTCAGATGCGCTTCAGGAGTTCTCCTCATTCACGAATGCTTGACGAGTAAAGACCTACGTTCTCTCCATTATAGCTTAACTCACCCTTCCTTTCTGTGCTTGTTAGTGGAGTTGGGTTAACCATATCTCACATTTTTAAGAGTGTTTTCTAGATTTTTACCAATGTGGCGCATGTCGTAGCCTATAGATGCTTTTTATACCTGTACTGTTATACAATAATATTACAATATTTTATCATTTCATTTGTTGTACACTGACATGACAAAAATCTCGTGATGCCATCTAATCTCGTGTCTGACCTCATTTTGGCCGGCTTAGTGCAGCAGCTCGACGTGGCGTGGACTCAACAAGTCGCTGGAAGTCCCCTGCAGCAGTGCCGAGCCGTGCTGACTCTATAGCCGTCGCTAACTGCGAATGTGTTTCCATTGCAGGTTTTCGATGACCTCCATGGCGGGCGATGAGGGTGGCCAAATCATTCGCTAGAATTGTCCAGAATGTTCTTCAAACCAATCACGAACAATTGTCGGCTGCTGACACGTTTGGAAACATGAAGTCCATTTCCAGTCAATCATCGGTTTAGTTGGACCAGTCGTCCCAGTAAACAAAGCACACACCATTCTGGAGCTAACTCCAGCTTGCACAGTGTCTTGTTGACCATCTGGGTCCATGGCTTCGGGGGGTGTGCGCCACGCTCGAACGCTACCATTACCACTTTCCAACTCAAATTGGCACTCATCTGACCAGGCGACGGTTTTCCAGTCATCTAGGATCCAACCGACATGGTCACGAGCCCAGGAGAGGTGCTGGCAGGAGATGTGCTGCTGGCAAAGGCACTCGCGTTAGTCTTAACCCATTAACGCCCAATTTAGCTGCACTGTGTCATCGCCACGTTATTCGTAGGTCCCACGTTGATTTCTGCGGTACTGCTTGTCTGTTAGCACGAACGACGCTACGCGATCGCCGCTGTTCTCGGTCGTTAAGTGAAGGCCTTCCGCCACTGCGTTGTCCGCGGCTACAGGTAATGCCGGAATTCTCGTATTATCGGCACTCTCTTGACATTGTGGATTACGGAATTTTGATTTTCCTAACGATTCCCGAAACGGAATGTCCCATGTGTCTAGCTCCAACCGACATTCCGCGTACGAACTCTCTTAATTCCCGTCGTGCGGCCATAAACATTTTCACATGAATCATCTGAGTACAAATGGCAGCTCCATCAATACACTGCCCTATTATGCCTCGTGTAAGCGATACCACTCTCATATGTGCATATCGCTATCCCATATCTTGTCAACTACGCGTGCATCTAGGCTGCTGGTATTGCCGTATTTTTGTATTATAATTATGTAAATCGAAGAAAGACGAAGGTACTGACAACTAGTAGAAATGAGAACAGCGAGAATCTTAATATCAGTATCGATGGTCACGAAGTAGATGAAGTTAAGGAATTCTGCTGCCTAGGCAGTAAAATAACGAGTGATGGACGGAGCATGGAGGACATCAAAGGCAGGCTAGCTATGGCAAAAAGGGCATTCTTGGCCAAGAAAAGTCTACTAATATCAAATATTGGCCTTAATTTGAGGAAGACATTTCTGAGAATGTACGTCTGGAGTACAGCATTGTGTAGTGGTGAAACATGGACTGTCGGAAAACCGGAACAGAAGAGAATCGAAACATTTGAAATGTGGTGCTGCGGAGGCATGTTGAAAATTAGGTGGACTGATAAGGTAAGGAATGAGGAGGTTCTGCGCAGAATTGAAGAGGAATGGAATATCTGGAAAACACTGATAAGGAGAAGGTACAGGATGATAGGACATCTGTTAAGACATGAGGGAATGACTTCCATGGTACTAGAGGGAACTGTAGAAGGCAAAATCTGTAGAAGAAGACAGAGATTGGAATACATCTAGCAAATAATAGAGGATGTAGGTTGCAAGCGCTACTCTGAGATAAAGAGGTTAGCGAATGAGACTAATTCGTGGCAGTCCTCATCAGAAGACTGATGACCCCCCCGCCCCCCCCCCCCACCCCCCTCCCGCAAAAAAAAATTACTGTATTACGTTATGTTGTAATGATATTGTCTTTCAGCTGTGATCTGTGAACAGGGAACCAAATGAGGGCAGAGGAGGAGGCTGACAAGAATTTGGAGGAAGGCCCAAAGAAGGAACCACCACCTGACAATGGGTGCGAGGAGTCTGATGGACAGATTTCAGAGAGCGAAGACGACACTGACTCAAGTGACGATGCCAATGAGAATGATACCTACAGCCAGATATGCACCGCGTAAAGTGCGGGGGTTCACAAATTGGATGAAGAAAACCCCAGGTACGCAGACGGTCAAAGGCAGGACGTGAAACATCCTCAGACTGGCTCCTGGACGACGAGGAAGCAAAGACTGGGAAGACCTTCGAGGAAACCCTCAGTCTTTCCACTATCCCAGAAAATGTTCAGATCGTCGTCGACCAACGAGAAGATCAAGAAGTTTACTAAAAGCCACGAGAGGAAGAGGGAAGCCTTGTACAGAAAGACGGACAAACCTAAAGCCCTGTCCTTCCTGGGGCTTCTCTAGCTAATGCGAAGGTTGAAAGCGGGAAGAATAACCTGGAAACCTTCTGGACCACCTACAGGACTGGTGTTGAGATCTTCTCCATGTCATCCCCTTGTGTTGTCACGTTTGACCATCTCAGTTTTCGACAGATTCGTAGTGTACATGTCAGACTCACTCCAATCCACGAAGTCTTTGGTCTGTTCAGCTTGAACGGCCAGAACAATTGCACCCTCGGTAGCAACGTCAGCACCGATCTGGAGCTGGGTAGTTTCAGTGGTCGGAGCTCTTTCATTGGTTACATCCCGTCAAAACTGGCCAATTACAGCATCAGTACCTTCACTGTGTACGACCGCCTGCATAGCGAACGTTTGTACGTTCTGCTTCAAAGTTCCTGCACCACTGCCACGATTTGCTGTAACATATGAAAGTTACATAATGTGAGCTGCATGAAATCGGCCAACACCCCTCAGCATGAAAAAATATAATGAGAGCACGTACTTAACACCTGGAGGAAAGTCTGTTGTTCTAGGCTTCTTCACATGCTCCCTGTGCGCTCAGAAGTAAAAAGAGAGACGTGAAGCGATCATCAGACATAGTAGAGACACTGTGAACTGCATCTGAGGAAAGGTTCATCATATTTTGACTGTGGTTTTAATTTCGCATCTGATCGCTCCCTCAAGCAAAAATAACCCTCGTTTCAGTGTGAATGAGAGTCACAGGCATCTTCTCTGTTTGAAGGTGAATAAATTAAGTAAACGGATATCATTTTTATGGTTTCCTATCTCAAGAACGTGTTATACCGAAGCCAAGGTAGCCCCTGAGGGCCGGCAACCCATATTATACCACAGAGGACGAGGTTGTCTATGCCCAAGGCGTACCAAAAGCACCGTGGTAAACACTGGCTATTTACATACAAGATAATGGAAACAGACATTCCGCGCACTACTTCCTGCAGGGTGAGCTCCAGCCAAGGCCTGCAGAAAATATCACTATGCCAAAACCTGATTGGCTCAAGACAGCTATTTAGGGGCTAGAACCAGCCCCAAACTTTAGTTCACGCCGAATGCCAACCTCGTGTACTGCAACCATTGAAGATTTCGTCTTTGTCTCCGAATTGGACTGTTACTAGTGTATGTGTGTGTTACTACGGACCTTTGTGAGAAATAGCGAACTGTCAATCACAACACAAGTGGCGACGAGTTGGTGCCTGTGTGTGTCTTCCTCATGGCGGAAGTTGTCCTTCAGCAGCTGGTCGAAAGTGTGCACGACTTACTACAAGGTTTTCAACAGTTTTGCAAGAACTCACAAGATACACAGGAACGTTTATTTACAGAACGTTTGCAAAACCGCCCAGTTCGCCGCCTCTACCATTTCCCACTTTCAACGAAGATGTTGAGGACTGGGAAACATATGAGAAGCGTCTCCAGCAGCATTTTCAAATCCAGCAGGTTGGCCAGGAGGCTGCTCGTCGTTTCTACGTTTTGTCCTGGAACCAATCAAAGGTGTATGTTCTCTTGACGAAACTCCAACCTCGACCTCCAGATTCTTTGAATATCTGCCAGATCCGTGAGGTTCTCGCAGCTTACTACCGACAATGGTTCTATGTGTCAGCTTCCCGTGTCGAATTTTACCAGTGTCGCTAGAAGGCTGGCCAATCCTATCGCCAGTGGGCAGCAGAACTGCAGGGTCTCAGACGAAAACGTCACTTCAACAAACGAGTCTCCAAAGAATCCTACGTGGATGGGATGGACCGCAACCACCTCATCCAGGCCGCCTCTGACACGGCTTTCTGGCGCGACGCCTTCAGACTCGAGGATCCTACTGTGGACCAGATAATTGATCTAGCATTCAAGTACGAATTCTCCACAGCGGCCGACAAGTGTTTGGAATCCCGGGGGAAAGTGGCGGCCCTCTGCGACCACGACGCCTCGGAGCCCATCACATCACTAGAGGAGGTCGAAGACGTTGCCGCCGTCTGTTCCGATAACCATTCCGATAACCAGCGCTCGCCATCCTGTTCTGCACATCGTCGACAGGGCAGCCTCCCTGTCCCAGAATTTGCCCCGCTCTGACGGCTCCGCTGATCCGGCGCAGGCCGTCAGTGCATGGAGGCCCCCACACCCTCGCCAGCGTCGCCAGCCCCTCTGTATGCCGTCCTGCCCAGGATGCTTTATGAACCATGCACGGGGAGACTGCCCTGACAGGTGGTCGTATTGTGCAGTGTGTACCCCAAACGGACATGTCAGTTGGGTCTCCCGATCTCGGCAGCCCCCTCTTCATCCGGCCAATGACTGTCGGGGGGGGGGGGGCCCTATACCCATGGATGTCAACAGGTGCAGTCTTTGGGATCTTCCAAGCTGGTGATCGACGTTCAGATCAATGGTCGGCCGCTGCAGATGCAGGTGGGTACCAGAGCAGCGGTCTCACTGATCAGCTATTCCTCTTATGCAAAGATTGGGGCGCCCCCCCTGTCCCCCCACCTTGGCACCTCCTTACTTATAACGAGCGAGCAATCGCCCTCTTGGGTCATTTCATGCCTTCCGTCGTGTATAAATCGGTTCGCTTGGAAGTTACCTTCCTTGTGGTCAACAATGTGGCCACAGTGGATGTATATTGGGTTGGATGCCTTACAGGCCTTTGGCTTCGCCATCTACGACAATGTTCATCTGGTGTCTTCCCAGGTACCATTCCCAGCAGTCAATACCTTGTGCTCAGAATTCCGGGACCTCTTCTTACCAGGTGTCGGCTGTGTTCAAGATTTTCATGTGTCACTCCAGCTAAAACCGTCTGCCCGCCTGAAGTACTTCCGAGCCGAGCAGGTTCCACACGCCCTCCAGCAGCCTCTTCAAAAAGAAATGGACAGCCTCACCATGGAGGGGGTCGTCACTCTAGTCTGTTACTGTTCGTGGGCGACACCATTGGTGGTCCTCAAGAGACCAGATGGGCATCTTCGAGTCTGTGGCGATTTCAAGGCTATGCTAACCCTCAGTTACTGGTTGAAGACTATCCCCTCCAAGGACCTGTTCTCCAAGCTCACAGGTGGACAATTTTTTTCAAAGATCGGTCTTTCCAAGGCCTACCTCCAAATACCTTTAGATGAGCCTTCTACCCATTTGGCTATCGCCAACACATCGTTTGGGCTGTTCCGGTTGAACCACCTCATATATGGTTTCGCTAGTGCACCAGCCATCGGGCATTACTTCAAACAGCTCTTGCAGGATGTGCCAGGTTGTATGAACTACCTCGACATCATACTCATCACCAGCTGTACTGCGGATGAACATCTCAGTCATCTGCAACAATTGTTCCTGCGCCTGCGGTCTGTGGGCCTAAAATGCAACCTTGCTAAATGCTGCTTTTTTTCAACCTGCTATCTTCTACCTGGGTCACATCATTTCCTGCCATGGCATATTGCCTACCTCCTCCCAAAGCGCCGCTATAGCTGCCCTTCCTCATCTGTGCGATGTCCACTAGTTGCGGTCTTTCCTGGGTAAAATTGCTTACTATCGAAAGTTCATTCTCTCCACCGCCCACACTGTGAAAGAACATGCATTTTCATTGGTCTCCAGCTTGCGAATCGGCTTTCCAAACCTTAAAGCGGAGGTTGCACTCTATGGCATGTCTCATGCCATATACCCCTCTCTTCCTCTCCTCTTGGCTATGGATGCCTCAGACTATGGCGTTGGGGCTGTCCTTTCACACAATCTACTGGATGAATTGGAACTCCCAGTGGCGTACTTATCTAAAACCCTTACAGAAGCCAATGCAAATATTCTCAAATTGAGAAAGAGGTCCTAGCCATCGTGTTTGCCAGTACCAAATTCCTCCTATACCTTTACAGTAGGTCTTTTCGCTTGATCGCTATCCATACGCCCCTCGTAGCCTTATTTTCCCTGTCAGCCCACTTACCCACGAAGACTTCGCACTGCCTGCATTAATGGGCTCTATTCCTTTCAAGTTTTAGGTACACCGTCCATTTCTGGCCCACCTCCCAGCTTGCCAACGCCGATGCCTTGTCTTGGCTCCCTCCTGGCCAGTTTTTGGCATTCAACCTCCTAATTTTTCAGGTCGATGACGACATACAGGATGCGTTAGCTGCATTCCCAGTCACAGCTGAGAGGGTTGCTGCAGCGACGACCACAGATCCGCTCCTCCACCTGGTGCGACGCTATGTTCTCTGCAGCTGACCAACGCTTTCTCTGCCTCGCGCCCAGGCTGACCTCTGATTCTTCTTCTCTTCCATGTGGAAAATGACGCCACCCCACGAGTCATCATACCAATTTCCCTGCGGTCCCAGATTCCCCACGACTTACATCAAGGGCACAGGGGTATTGCCCAGACGAGAACCCTTGCACTTCGCCATGTCTTCTGGGTAGGTATGACAGTGGATATGGAGTGCATGTTTCAGGGTTGTCAGCAGTGTACCCAGGCCCTTCTCACACCGTGCCGGTCCTTACAATCCTGGCTGGCTGTTTCCCTCCCAGGGAAACACATCCATGTGGCTTTTGTAGGACCCTTCCTCGGTAATAACTGATTACTCGTCACAGATGCCTACTCCCACTTCCCCTTCATTATCTAATGCTCCTCTGTCACCACAGAGAATACCATCATGGCCCCGTCAAAAATATTTTCCATTGAAGGCCTTCCCACCGAATTGGTATCAGACAGTGGCCCACAATTTCGCAGTTAAGAGTTCGTCAAGTTCTGTCATGATAATGGTATCCACCACGTCTTTACCCCTCCTTTCCTTCCCCAATCTAATAGACAGACGGAGCACCTTGTTCACACTTTTAAAACTCTGATGAAGAAGTACACAGAGGACCGTTCTCCAGAAGAAGCTCTTACATTATTTCTCAATACCTACAGGGCCACACTAGTGGGTGACAAGAGTCCAGCCAAACTGCTCCAGCTCCTCCAGCCACAGGTTGGACCTCGCGTTCTGACAGGGACTTCCCGATATTCGTCCGGCTCCAAGTTGTGGGCTTGTGGTTTCGGACCCCGGCCCAGCTGCCTTCCGGGGTCATTATCCGGCCCCGGGGTCGACAACTCTTTGACATATGCCTGGACAACAGGATGGTTTTGCGTCACCACAACCAACTGCGTCCTCATCTCCTCGTGTAGTCACAGCCCCAAACGCCGGTTCCTCTCTCTCTTCCATCGCCAGTCCCTTCCTTGGAGCCTATGCTGATGCCCTCTCCTCTGCTGGTGGATGATCTTCCTGGAGATAGCCAGCAGATGCCGGCTGCTATCCCTGCGCCGCCGCATTCTCCGGACCCAGGACAGCTCCGGGACCTTCTCCTGAACCCACTTCCCAGCCGCTCTTTGTCGCTGTCTTGGTTGGACGACACAGATGTCCCCATGCCGCTTGCCCAGCCCGACGTCGCCTCACAACCTCCACTGCTGCGGTGTTCAAGCCACCTCGCGTGGAAAATGGCGCCCTACTCTCCAGCAGCCAGGAGGACTTAGCTGAGGTCAACCTACGACACTGAGCTATATTGGTACTCTCTCCCCCATGGTCGCCAGTGCCACACCAGCTTGTCCCAGAGGGGAGGGGTGTTATCCCGGAACCAAGGTAGCCCCTGAGGGCTGGAAACTCATATTACACCACAGAGGACGATGTTGTCTATCCCCGAGGTGTGCCAAAAGCATCATGGGAAACACTGGCTATTTACATACAGGATAATGGAAACAGACATTCCGAGTACTACTTTCTGCAGGGGGAACTCGAGCCACGGCCTGCAGTAAGTATCACTATGCCAAAACTTGATTGCCTGGAGACAGCTATTTAGAGGCTAGAACCAACCCCGAAGTTTAGTTCATGCTGGATCCCGATCTCGTGTACTGCGACTGTTGAAGATTACGTATTCGTCCCTGAATTTTACTGTTACTAGTGTATGTGTGCGTTACCATGAATCTTTGTGGAAAATTAGAAGAGATCTTTTGTTTGCCTCAATTAGGAGTCTTTACTGGCATCGTTATTGTTACCTTTCGTTTGTTGTTCAGTCATCAACCTTGTGAACTTACATCAATAAAAGTTGTTTTTGTGAAAAATTGCGAATTGTCAGTCACAACAGAACGCTTAGTTGTGAGCCTTTATTATCAATAATAGGAAGAAGTATCGTGTTGAAATGTGTGTTACACACTAAGGTCTATGATCTCGTGGTGATGTAATAAGCGTAAACTACTAAGTAAATGCAATCAAAAGATATGGCCATTTATCTCACATATTTCAATACTCATGAACTGACTCATTAAAACTTGCAAGGTGATTTCTGTTACCCTAGAGTCTTGAAATTTTGAAAGAAGCAAGGTTTCTTAACACAACTATAGAGAAAAATTCCAAGATAATCTATTTCTTTTTATCTCACAAGAAATGTTTTTTTTTTTTTTTCATTTGTTATCCGACTGACTGTCTGTCCATCCGACCGTTATGACCATTTTTCTCAGGAATGTGTAGACGTGTCAAGTTGAAATTAATGTCACATACTAAGATCTATACACGCTTGGCGATGTTTTAAATATAAACTTCCAAGTCAATGCAATAAAATGATGACGCCATTTATGTCACATAATTTGACACTCGCGAAATTACGCATCAAAACTGTAGCAAATGTCCCGTCTGCCTAGGATCGTGAATCGTCGTATTGTGTGTGCTTTCGGATGGAACAAAGATGCGATCCTAAGTTATCTTCAATCTTAAACCTGTGGCAAAGGAAGAGCTGCTGTTTGGTGTCAAATTTCGTTGCAACAGAAAAGGATGGGTGACCAGTGAGTTGCTTACAGACTGGTTACAAATTGGTTCCCTACAGTCTGGAGCAGGAGGCTAGTCGAGCTGATCTTCTAAAGAATCATAGGATGTTGATCGTTAATGCTTTCCAGGGCCATCTGATCCAGCAGCGGAAGCAGATAACCTGGAAATAAAAACAAATCACTTAGTTATCCCAGAAGGTATGACTTCGCAACTACACGTGTTTGATGCGGTTGTGAATAAGCCACTTAAAGACAACCTCATTCAGCTGCATAGCAATTGGTTACTTCAAGGTGATCAAGCTCTGACCTGTACTGCATAGTTGATGAAACCTTCAATATCCGTAATTGAAGTTTGGACAAATATATCCAGTGTGTGAATTGTGAACGGTTGTAAGAAGTGCTCAGTACCAAATGCATTAATTAGATGGGAATGAAGACCATCTACGGAAATGAAAGATGCCCATGACAGTGACGGTAACACTGCAGATTCTGAGACCATTCCATTGAGGATGACTAAGTGGAATCTACACTCCTGGAAATTGAAATAAGAACACCGTGAATTCATTGTCCCACTAAGGGGAAACTTTATTGACACATTCCTGGGGTCAGATACATCACATGATCACACTGACAGAACCACAGGCACATAGACACAGGCAACAGAGCATGCACAATGTCGGCACTAGTACAGAGTATATCCACCTTTTGCAGCAATGCAGGCTGCTATTCTCCCATGGAGACGATCGTAGAGATGCTGGATGTAGTCCTGTGGAACGGCTTGCCATGCCATTTCCACCTGGCGCCTCAGTTGGACCAGCGTTCGTGCTGGACGTGCAGACCGCGTGAGACGACGCTTCATCCAGTCCCAAACATGCTCAATGGGGGACAGATCCGGAGATCTTGCTGGCCAGGGTAGTTGACTTACACCTTCTAGAGCACGTTGGGTGGCACGGGATACATGCGGACGTGCATTGTCCTGTTGGAACAGCAAGTTTCCTTGCCGGTCTAGGAATGGTAGAACGATGGGTTCGATGACGGTTTGGATGTACCGTGCACTATTCAGTGCCCCCTCGACGATCACCAGTGGTGTACGGCCAGTGTAGGAGATCGCTCCCCACACCTTGATGCCGGGTGTTGGCCCTGTGTGCCTCGGTCGTATGCAGTCCTGATTGTGGCGCTCACCTGCACGGCGCCAAACACGCATACGACCATCATTGGCACCAAGGCAGAAGCGACTCTCATCGCTGAAGACGACACGTCTCCATTCGTCCCTCCATTCACGCCTGTCGCGACACCACTGGAGGCGGGCTGCACGATGTTGGGGCGTGAGCGGAAGACGGCCAAACGGTGTGCGGGACCGTAGCCCAGCTTCATGGAGACGGTTGCGAATGGTCCTCGCCGATACCCCAGGAGCAACAGTGTCCCTAATTTGCTGGGAAGTGGCGGTGCGGTCCCCTACGGCACTGCGTAGGATCCTACGGTCTTGGCGTGCATCCGTGCGTCGCTGCGGTCCGGTCCCAGGTCGACGGGCACGTGCACCTTCCGCCGACCACTGGCGACAACATCGATGTACTGTGGAGACCTCACGCCCCACGTGTTGAGCAATTCGGCGGTACGTCTACCCGGCCTCCCGCATGCCCACTATACGCCCTCGCTCAAAGTCCGTCAACTGCACATACGGTTCACATCCACGCTGTCGCGGCATGCTACCAGTGTTAAAGACTGCGATGGAGCTCCGTATGCCACGGCAAACTGGCTGACACTGACGGCGGCGGTGCACAAATGCTGCGCAGCTAGCGCCATTCGACGGCCAACACCGCGGTTCCTGGTGTGTCCGCTGTGCCGTGCGTGTGATCATTGCTTGTACAGCCCTCTCGCAGTGTCCGGAGCAAGTATGGTGGGTCTGGCACACCGGTGTCAATGTGTTCTTTTTTCCATTTCCAGGAATGTATATTTGACTAATGGAGGTCTTTAACTGATTTTTTTTTGTACCGGTACTTTTATTATGTCTTTAAAAAAAAATGGCTCTGAACACTATGGAACTTAACATCTGAGGTCATCACTCCCCTAGAACTTAGAACTACTTAAACCTAACTAACCTAAGGACATCACACACATCCATGCCCGAGGCAGGATTCGAATCAGCGACCGTAGCGGTCGCGTGGTTCTAGACTGGAGTGCCTAGAACCGCTCGGCCACACCGACCACCTTATTGCTTTCAGTTACCTGCAATAAGATGCAAGAAATGTGAAAGGAAATAAACCATAATGCGATCAAAGTAATTTATTATGTTCTTGAGATTACAACTCGTTAGATATAGGAAAACAGGTTTCTCATTAAAGACTTTGAATAATAGCCTTTCTAACCACCGTTTTAGTCAAGTTTAGTGTTGTCTTCTTCAAAGTAGTTCCCCTCTGATTGCGTACACTTTTTGCAGCGCTTCTGCCATTCTGGAACTTATCTTCAGTAATATCCTCCAAGACCCTCGTCACAGCCTGTTGGATATTTTGCGTTGTTTGAAAATGGTATCCCTTGACCGCCGTTTTGACTCTTGGAAATAGAAAAAACTCACACAGAGTGGTATCTGGTGAATAATATGGCTGTGGTAGTACTGAAAATTGCTGTACTGACAGAGCAGAATGGAATGGCGCATAATGAGCCATTTTTGCACAAATCTTTCTCATATCAAGGGCTTCACTTATTATTGGACGAACCGTTTCTCGATTGATGTTCAGTTCTTCTGCAATCATTTTCACTGATAACCTTCGATCAGATCGTTCGAGTTTACGTACCCTGGCCAAGTTGACATTCATTCATGAGGTTGATGGTCGTCCACTGCGGTCTTCATCTTCAACATTCGTTCTGCCGTCACTAAACATTTTATGCCAACGAAAAACTTGAGCTCTTGACATAATCTCCTCTCCAAAAGCCTTCTCAAGCTTACTGTAAGTTTTTGTCACGTTTACACCAAATTTAACGCAAAAATAAATGGCATATCTTTGCGCAATATTATGTGGTTCCATTTCCGTGACGAGAGACACAAACCCGTGTTAACTTACTACAGCACAACTGACGACTGAGCACTTGCATCGATGTGCCACTTGGACTAGATGAGGCTTATAGACCAAGGTCAAAGATATTGTGCCTACGCAAGCCTGCAGGGTTGCCACATCTTGCAAAGACAATCAGTCTCATTACTTTATTGTCGCACCTCGTGCGTTGTAGTATTGGAAGTTGGAATCAGACAGAATAAATTTTTAATAAACTAAACATTTTACTCAGAGAGACTAACGACTTTTCACCCATGCAACAAATATTTCTCTTAAAGAAACGTAGTTTTACACTTCAGCAAGTGTCCAATCTCCACCATTCCTTTGAATCCAATGGCGGGGAAGCCTTCCAAGCACTATTTGCATTGCTATATGGGGAGATTAAGCTGGGCAGCTGCCGTGTTGGAACGACATACCACTGTCGCTAGTCTAGTGGTAATTCGTCTAGAAGCACAGGTAGAGTCTTGGTAAGACAGTGCGTATACGTATTGCCGTCTTGCATCCCTGCGATGAAGTAAGGTCCCGCAATGGAATTTCCTATGATGCCGCGCTATACGTTTACATTTTACGGTCCTTGGTGCTGTATCTAGGTCAATGTGGATTTTCAGCTGCCTCGTAGTGAAGGTTACGTAAACTGAGATTCCCGTGGTACGGCATGTTGATATTTATTACTTTCGGACCATCTAACCACCAATGAATAAAACACAGTTTTCGTGTCATATACGATTCGCATCTATTCTTTGCAAGGCATCTCCAGTAGGACACTTCGTGGACGATAACCTACTCGTTTTGTTGAAATTCCTTTGTTATAGATGTTCCTCTGCTGATAACTGCGATTTGAAATTTCATTTTTATACTCGACAGCACTAGGAACTGAACACACTGAAGAAAGACCAAACGCGTACGGCACTAAATATGTGTGTTATACAACTGTGATTAGACCATCCCTAAAGTAATCATGATCAACATACCGCAATATTCTACGCAACAGAGGACGAAATGAATGTAAAACTTGAAGAAGTTACACTGCCGTTGTTCGAAATCGTTTACTTCAACGGTAAGAGGCACACCCTGGGAAAACGTAGCGTTGTCTCGCAGTCGCTGCAGAGGAAGCTGACAAAACTGTATACGAAGATGGAAATGACGTCCATTGGCTCCCTGGTGTAATGACAGATGATACGAGTGGAGTAATGTCGAAGCAGAATGCGAATGACACTCGTCTGGCTGCTGCGAACATTTTCACAATACTTCCCCTGACAAAATGAATAACAGCTCCTTCATCTTGTCTGTCATTTGCAGTGTTCGTCCTACACCTCTGTCTGGCGTTGAAGCATCCTGTCCCTACTATAGTTCAATTCATTTATCTTGGCGGCTCGCGCATGCCCGCCCAGACGCGGGAGATTGCAGCGTTGCCAGTTGTACGCGCCAAGAGAAGCAGCGCCGTAGCAGTGTAGTTCTCAAACTTACGTTTAGGGGGGAGCGCGCAGTTTATGAAGTAAAGCCACCACGGCCGCATTAAACCTTTCGCTGCTACAGAGACATGCTCCCCGCATTCCACGCCGTGCGCGATTTTGTAACCACTGCACTGCTCGCCTGTGCAGACACATAGTGTTCCGACTGCTTTGACACACTTATCATTCGATTTCACAAAAACTATTTGGCCCAAAAATTTGATTTTGACACATCTTCTTGACTGATACCTTCCCCCCATAAATGACTTAATTCTGTTTCGATTTTCAACGCAGTTATATTGCAGCATTAAATGTAGTAAACCATTGCACGAAATTTTGAAGAGTTTGCAGAGGTAAAGTTCATAGCGTATACTTTCTGTATGTTCGATTGTAGTTACCACAATGTTGAGAATGAAATGTGGACAAGATACCTAAATTTCATATAAAATTTACTGTATAACAACATCTCATTTAATTTAAGTACCAGATTTGTGTCGTATGTAATATTGAGAAATATTCCGTCTTTCGCGACTGTAATAAAAGTTTTATTTACACCGGGCGCGTTTGACTTTATTTTAAAGCACTTCAATCAATCAAAAGGAAGTACACAAAATACGTTAAACAAATCTGTGGACTTACAAAAACATTAGGACTTGAATATACTGTGTATCAGTTCTCTGAGCTATGTCAAATATAATTTTTGTGTGTGGCACACACAAAAAGCATTTATTTGCTAAAACACTGATCGGCCGACACAAACATTGAATATTGTGTTACCTCAGCACAAAACTACGAAAGGTGACTTGGCAATGGAGGAGACAAAATGCTGTCCAATGAAGATGCTTCAAAAGAGAAAAACGCGTCTGGTCTAAATAAGACGCTTATTACAGTTGGAGAAGAGGAATATATTTCAATACCATTGGTAAAATTGCAACTGTGGAACAAAAATAAGAAAGAGAACATGAGTATTATTGTGTATGTGCCTTACCCTTCATTGTTGTCAATCGCTGCGATAGTCGTCTGCATCGCTGTAGTCAGTGTCGCAGTCCGAATCATCAGGTCTTAGAGTTATGACAATGGGTTCAAGCAGATTGTCAATTACAATTTCCCTGTCCATGTCCTCCTCCTGTAGCCTTTGTGCATGCCGAACACATTCAGCCCATGCTGAAGAAGTAATTCTGTCAAGTGCTTCGTGCAGAAGCCTTTCTGTATCGGCAATTTTAAATGTCACGTTTCGTTCTGCGACATACCCTTTCACTTGTGCCCAAATTAACTCTGTCGGATTGTATTGGCAATGGTACGGTGGCAAACGCAAAACTGTGTGTCCATGTTCCTGTGCAATACAATCGATTTCATAAACTTTTGTGCGAGGCTTATGAAGCACTACAAGATTCAACATTTCAGCACGAGTTTGGTTGGCGGTATGTGGAATATTTTTACTTGCAAGCCATAACATGATATCGGCTTTTTTGTACTTGTTGTGGGTGTCTTGTCAACAACAACAGAGTGATAACTCGCATTGTCCATTATAATCACCGAGTTTGCAGGCAAGTAAGGGAGAAAGTGATTCCTAAACCAAAATTTAAATGTCTCAGAGTTCATTTCGGAATGATAATCCCCTGAATTTCTCTTTTTTGCCCGGAACACTAATTTGCTTTCTGGAATGAATCCAGAAGCAGAACCAGCGTGAAGCACAATTATTCGTCCACCTTTACCAACTGGTACTTTAAACCCACCCGAACCATCACTCATTTTCCAACACGCTTTCCTTGTGTGATTTTGGTTCACCCATGTTTCGTCCAAGAAAAAAATGTTCTTATTCCCGGATTTTCTTACTTCAATAATACGTCTTAAAAACTGTGCCCTTGAAGCAGCGATATCACTACGTTCCATTAAAAACTTTCTTCCGTCATTTGTATGTACATATTTGAATCCAATGTTTTTAAGTATTCTATTCATTGAAGTCATGCTACCTTTAAAATTTATGGTTTCACGCATTTTCACAGTGATTTTTTTTACAGTAGGAAATTCGCCTGTGTTGTACATGTTGAGCACTTCTCGTCTTAGAACATCTTTGTCGAAATTATCTAAATTAGTTACAGTCCTCTCACGAGTGCGATATTTCCCTGGCGATCTGAAAAGTGGGCTTCCACAGGTCTCCGTAGATAACTTTCCTTCATTGGCAATCCGCTGAACGGTTCTCAAGCTAACGCCTGTCGCTTCTGCAGTGCGTTCCTGAGATCTGGCGACATCCGTGATAGGTCCACCGTTTTCTGCTTCGCGCTTGAAAAAAGCGTGAATCCGGTAAATTATGTCCCTCGCCTGTTTATGGAGAGTTTGTCGCTTACCACCATTATCAGCCATGACAACTTGCAACAAATGCGATAAAAATTCACCAAAGAATAACTACAATCACATTTAACACTTGCACTCGCCAAGACATTCCCAGCAGACCGTTCAGAAAACTACTGAACACTCATTGGCTGTCAGCGGATGCGTGACGTCAGGTGCGTAGAACGAGCCTTAAATCGACCGCAGTCGTTCATGGTTCCAACTATACAGAGTGTTCATTTTAATTGGAGGCATTGAAATATCCGCATATCTACACATCAGATCAAACAAATTTATAACTAATTTTTTTTTGTCTCAGAGGGGGACATCCAATGATACCAAATTCGACGAATTTGTAGTCAAATTTGTTATAATTGGATGTCCCCTTCAGGGAGGAACTAATTTTCATTAGGATTTCTTTTGGCTCTGTGTGTCGTTTTCAAGAGATTTCAATGTCCCCATAAAATGAACACCCTTTATAACATAAACAGTGTTTATAAATTGGGAAATATTCTATCTTTAGCAACTGTAACAAAACTTTCTTTATACCAGAGTCATTTCGCTTTTTTCTAAAACGTTCTGATTAAAACGAAGTTGGCGAAGTACACAAAACTGAATTTTGGACGTAATAAAACATAAAACTAAAATATATTGCCAGTGAGGCACAGTGCACAAACATTTTGTTTTTGTCACAACGGACAGCAAATACTTGCCAAAACATAGATCAGTCGACGAAACCATTGAATATGATGTTGCCAAAGCAGCGAAGCAAAGAATTCCGTCAGACAATCAAATAGCTCGGCAACGTATGAGCCGAAATTCTGCTCTAAATAATACTTTTAATACTGCCGCAAAAGAATATATCTCAATATGAATAGTAAAACAGCGACTGCGGAAGAGGCGATATACAAACAAAACGGATAACATGAATATTGTATGTGTGCCTTTTCGTTGTTTTTAATTGCTGTGAAAAGAAATATTGGAGGAGAAAATTACAAAAACTGAAAACTTATTATGATTATAATGAAGCACAGGAAATTTCAAAACATTACATTCAAACGAATAAAATTCATTAAGTAAGACACTTCGCTATTGTTTTTAAATAAATAAAATTTTTAGTATGCAGCAAGCCTTGAACTCAGAATCTTCCGATTAGCAGCCCAACGCCTTAACCATTACGCCAACGCAGCCACTAATTTCTGGCATCTCCTGGAGCACTCTAAACGTTTGCAAAATACCGACAAACACTGTTGGGATGACTATGAATTACTCACGTTGCGTCGAAGTACAATAGGAAATAAACAATTACCGCTGTTCTTTATTGCGAAAAAGCGGTTCGTGAGACTGATACAAACACCTTTCCTTGCTATCGCCTGAATTAGGAGGCTTATTGTTTGTTTGGTTTAATTAATTAATAGAATATGAAGCAATTGGTGTAAAGAATGCTTTTCCAAACTTTCTATAAAAGAAAGTCTGCTATCAAGACATTGCTTTTGTTCAATTACTTCATTTATGACTGAACGTTTCTAAAACTGAAGACACTCGTCCATGCTCTGCACTGCAGTCGAGATCTGGCAACGTCGTTCTCTGTTCATTGGCTGACTGTGATTTGTGACGTCAAATGCGCAGAACGAACCTAAACTCGGCCGCCAAGATATATGACGCGCACTTTAGCGACCTATTAATTCGTGCAAGTGCCTGGCGCGGCGGATAGTCATAATCAGGATAGACATCCCTATACCACCGTACCGTTTACACAGCTATGCTTTCACATTTGCCACATAAGAGCAGAACGTGTAACTTTTCCTCACTGGTGTACACATCTGCATGCAAGAAATGTTGAGGGAGAAACACCCTACCGACAAACGACATAATTCCTGCTAGTTCTGCAGTGCACGAAAGTAAACACTAAGAAGGTTTGATACTAAGATGTAGCCTTGCAATAGTGTGTTTACAGCGCAATAAATGAATCTCCGATTACTTAGTGCAGGGTTTCAAATTCAAAACTAACAAGTATTGTATTACTGTACTCGTCTTTTAAAGGGCTTTTCGATGACGTTAAAAAAGTAAATATTTCTATTTAAGTATCATAACTGTTTTAGTAGCTCGATCGATACAAATCTTAAGACTCTTCATCACGGAACAAAAATACGTGCCCCTTATTGTATTATTATTCATCGGAAACTTCCTTTCGATAGCTGAAACCGTCACGAAATAAAGGGAGTGTTCTGTCTTACGTCATTCCCCATGTATGAATAGCGTTGTGAACGGGGATAATGTGATGTTTCCAAGTTCCAAACACAAAACAAAGGAGTAGTTCTCCTTGTCGAATGGACGGGTCACCTAGGCGAGGTTCAAAAATTCTTGCTGGCTCGTATGAGATTTTTAAAATTTGTTTTTATTGATCCGTATGAAAGCTATTAATAGTAGGACATGTGTTTCATTATTTTGACGATGCTCATATCTGCAGAATATATTTTTTTCTTACTCTAGTATATATCAACCAGATCAACTGTATGTTGTGATGCTTTATGGGTTAATGAATTGTTCATCTTCCAAACGGGAATACAAATGTAGCAACACATAATTTTGGTGTCGACTGTGAAAATGATGACATCATTGTTAATCGATGAATGTCGAATTTGGTAGCCTAGTTAGATATGCAACATTCAGGTCATCAGAGAATGGAAATGAGCGCATGGCGTCAGTGGCCTGCAGTTCCCAGACGAGAAGTTCGGCCGCCCAGTGCAAGTCTTATGGAGTGCGCCGCCACATTGGGTGACTTGGGCGTCGACAATGAGAATGAAATGATTATGAGGACAGCACAACACCCAGTCCCTGAAGCGAGAAAATCTCCCTCCCCAGTCGGGAATCTAACCTGGGCCCCAGTGCGTGGCAATACAACGTGCTGACCATTCAGCTAATAGGGCGGACCAGGTCATCATAGCAAGGTGCAGTCATGGTCTGCACGTAATGCCATTCCGCATAATGCTGAGATCTCTGGACATAACCCATCGGGTTTGGTTACGTGAAAGACGTCGTTTATACCTTGGATGTACGTGACCTTGGCGATCTCCGAAAAAGAACTGTGGATGCAACAGGCTCCACTACCTCAGACATGATTGAGCACACATTTGCTGAGGTAGAGAGTCGGCATCTCATTCATTAGTTTATTTTTTTCTTAGTACTTAACGGGATCTTGTTAATGTCATCAGATCCTCACTTACACTGATCCCGGGTTTCACACATACGTACTTTTCTTATATCATAGTTACCTAAAAAATAACAATTTTAAGATGACAACTAGAATTAAAATTATTTGAGTGTGTGAAGTGCCAGTATGAGTAAAGTATGCTGACTATGAACTAATAAAGTTAATACTGGCACCACTTGTCCGCCTGTAACTGCTGCCACTAAAAGTGAAAATAGTAATAGTAATAATAATAATAACCATAATGATAGTGGCAGATACAAGAAGTATTTATAAGTGTACAGAACAATGTTTTCTGACCCAGAGTGTTCTGGGGATAGGAAACTTAAGAAGGCTGCATGGCTTAGAGCACTGGGAAATGAGGTCGATGAGATGGGGAAGAAGAATGTACAACAGTAACGAGTGTGTAAAGGTGCAATAGTAATACTTATTGGCGCTTTAGTAGATTTTCATTAGTGTCCTCTGAAGCTGGAGATATTATTCGGTTCCCTAATGTAATTAATATAATACAAGAGGTGATTCCAGCATCAGGTTCCTGTTACTGAGAAGGATATTGAGAAAGTGGCTGAACAATGGACTGTGACAAAAAAAGTTTTTGCCCTGACGGATATGGGTGTTTGTGCTGTGTTGCTCAGACCAGAGCAATAAGACCGAGGAGAGATATGAGGGGCTATGTATATTGAGAAGATAATTGGGAAGAGTGAGAACATGAAATTCTTTGCACTTCTCAGTGGGGAGACAAGGGGAATGCTATCTCAAAGTACCGTTATCCAAGATGGAGCCGATGACGTCATCCAAGAAGGCGGCCGTGACAGCTAATGATACAATTACTGCTATCCAAGATGGCAGCTTTTGGCGGTCAGTTTGAATTTTGGTCGGAAGATAGGTCAATTGGGCTACCAGCACTAACCTAAACCCCCCCTCTCCCAGAAAATGGCGGTAAGTTCAAATTACATCAGGACAATGGAGCACACCATGGATACCTCTACTAACCTAAGAAAATGGCGGAAAAATGGGTCACTTGGCCTACCTCCACTAACCTAAGTCATCCAACCGCCATCTCTTCCTAGGAACTGCTTCTTATTTTACATAGCCATGTGATATCAGTATAACACTGAGATCCTTTTTGGATTGGCTTGTAATGGTTTGTAGCTACGCACCCACATTTTGTGGCGACGCATCAGTCGCCCTTGGCAGGTAAGCACACGTGTATGGCTAGACGCAGTTCTAATGTCCCGTTAGGATCGAGAGGAAGAGAAAGCAGCCTGTGCTATTCTGGGAAGCAGTGGAACAGATTTCTTCAACATCTGCGAGGTGAGTCACTTTGCAAATAGGTCTTATCTCCCATCCGGTCGCTTCAGCAGTGGTGCCTAGGTGAACACGTATTTCGAGAGGAATTTCTCAGGTGTCGAGTATGAAAGGGATGCTGCCGCCTCATGCTCGGCAGCTCGGCAGCTGACTGTCGCATCACCACTACCTGGAGGCTGCCGGTGCATCCCGACTTCTGGGAGTGCATGCGGTAGCATACTGTGTGGTCAAGTGGTCAGGGGCTGGTGGTTGGTGCGCGTGCGCCTTGTTTGCTTGTCTGTTGCGTTATTTTGTGAGAAGATCTGTAGGCTGTGCGATGCGTTGTTTGGACAGTTTGCGAGCAGTGAGCATGTCTGCAGAGAGTTTTTCATGCGTCATTGTGATAATTTAGGAGTTGTTTTCATGACTGCACTTCAGTTCACTTCATTATTTTGGTAAATTAGGAGTAGTTTACAGGTCTGTATGCTGTGTGCTGCATTATTTCGGTAATTTACGAGATTTTTGCATATTTTTACATCAGTGTATTGCATTATTTACGACTAGTTTGCAGGCCTGCATACTGTGTATTGTGACCCCAAAGCATGTCAGAGTGAGTGTTTTGTATCAGTGTAATAAATGAACTAAGTGAAGTCATTTTTCTGCCGTTTTCCCTACCCCAGACCACCAGCCTGGATTGCGTCACAGGAGGGATGACAGTGCCCTCTGGTGGTGGGGCTGTGTACTTGGTGAGTTGGACTCTGGATCCCATGATGAGCGCACTGGATGGAGGTACTGCCTCAAATTGGTTAAATAAAGACATATGTCCAGCACAGACCATGTCCTTTTCCCAACAGTTCGAAAGAAGATTACTTCAGTTAGTGGAGGTAGCCCAAGTGGACCATTTTCCCACCACTTTCTTATGTTAGTAAAGGTACCCATGGTCTGTTGCATTGTCCTGGTTGAATTTGAACTTCCGCCATTTTCTGGGGGAGGGGGTTTAGGTTAGTGGAGGTAGCCCAATTGACCTATCTTCCCACCAAAATTCAAATTTCCCGCCAAAAGCAAATACCTTGAATAATGGTACTTGCGTCATCAGCTGTCATGGCCGCCATCTTGGATGACGTCATCAGAT
The DNA here is from genome assembly GCF_021461395.2 of Schistocerca americana. Taxonomy (NCBI): domain Eukaryota; kingdom Metazoa; phylum Arthropoda; class Insecta; order Orthoptera; family Acrididae; genus Schistocerca; species Schistocerca americana. Next base: position 524,676,627 of record NC_060126.1, read on the forward strand.
TACTCATGGCCGCCATCTTGGATCACGTCATCGCCGCCATCTGTCCCCGTACTGTTGTCTGCACGCAGCTGTGCATATGACAGTGAAATGTGATCAAAGAGTCGAACATCACAGAATTAACGGACACAGTTATTCATAAGCAGTTCCAGGCCTGTGAGCAAAGGCTTGCAGGATAACATCCATGTAATCAATAATTGGAAGCAGAAGTATATAAACAAGTTTCATTTTGGGTTCATAAACGAAGAGCTCCTTACATTTGTGTGGGGCACGTAGAGATGCTAATAACTTCGTGCACATTGCAGTTACGTGCTCAGTGCAATTTAGATTTTCATCACTTATTACTCCTAGACACTTAGCTGAAGTAGACAAGTTGGAATTTCTCCCATTTAGGGTTAAAGTTGGCAGGGACTCCCGATATTTCGGACTAACGAGCCTAAAATGACCAACAAGTTCCTCTTGAATTTGGATGGGTTGACTTTTAACCCCGTATCCTGCGCCCATTTTGAGTGCGCATACAGGTCGGTGTTGAGTTTCTCGAAAGCTTTTTATTGCTTTTTGCACTTAGGTACAACTCTAGGCCATCAACGTAGATGCGGTATTTGCAGTAACATAATACTGAACAGAAAGCTGATGAGAATATTGGACCTAATACCCAACACTGGGGGACGGCTGATAGTACCCTCCTCCATTGTGCCTTTAGGGTAACGAATATGAAGCCATGCTGGCGAGATGGTAGTCATGAGCAAACTATTGCACTACATTTGTTAAGAAATTTAGGCTTCTAATTTTGGAAAAATAGAATATCACAGATAGCAAAAAAATGGTCAAATGGCTCTGAGCACTATGGAACTTAATATCTGAGGTCATCAGTCCCCTAGAACTTAGAACTACTTAAACCTAACTAACCTAAGGACATCACACACATCCATGCCCGAGGCAGGATTCGAACCTGCGACCGCAGCGGTCACGCGTTTCCAGACTGAAGCGCCTAGAACCGCTCGGCCACCAGGGTCCGGCTACAGATAGCAGTGCCAAAGGCTCTTCTGAAGAGTATGAACTACATGAAAGTTGTCTCTCGTGCATCTCTTTGAAGGAATATGTTGACCTACGATGTTGGCGGAAACCTGATTGGTGTTCGTCTAGTAGGTTGTTTGTAGTTGGGTAGTTTGTTGACTTGGACGTAAACTGTACGTTCTAAGGCCTTATATATTCCACGAAGAATGCAGACAGGTCGGAAATCAGCTGGTGCTGTGGAATCGTCTTTTTTAGTAATGGCTTAACTAGTCTCTGTATCCAAACCTCAGGGGAAACACTTGGTTGAAATAATGGGTTACAGCGGACAGAAATGGATCAATAATAAGCTTCATCACTTGGACTGTGATGAGATAATTTCCAGCAGATGCTGATCAGGTCTAATGAAGAACGGGATACAACCCGTCAGTTTTGACCAATGACGTCAGAATTTGCCAGAGATCATTTATTACAAAGATGTAACAGCTGAGAAGAGTGTTCAGAAACAAGGGAATACAGAAGAGAAAAAATATGGTAGACATGTATCAAGGGGAATAATACTTCGACCATAATGTTAAGGATATCGCTTGTTTGTGTCCTAGTACTTCTGTGGAAAATAAAGTGAAACAAAGGGATAGAAGTAGCGGTAGTATAGAATACCTCAAGTCACATAATGAGTTGTATCTCGAACTTCAGTCGAGCTGTATTGGTTAACTGCAGTACGGGATACAAATTTAACGTACGTCGGGCTCTTCGTTTCCGTTAGCATTAGTATCCTGTTGTTCAGTTGACCTATATACGTCAAACTGAAGTACGGGATAGAACTTTTACATGTGTTGATTCTATCGCCTCCGCTACCACTCGCAGTCTGTTCTTACATAGGTAGTAGTGCTACCGACGGCGGGAAGATCCCATACATCAGTTGACTCTTAACGAAAACGAGGAAATCGACGTACTTTACATTGTACCCCAACTGAACTACGCGAAGGCGCAAGAAGATGACACACACATAATTTGTATCCCGTACTTCAGTATGGGATACAATTGTTTTCTTCTTTGCCTTGCATGCTATTAGTATAGACTGAGAGTTATAGTCTTTGTAGCGACGACAAGAAAACCAACAACAGTGAAATTTGTATCCCATTCTTTAATTGAGCTATATAGATCAGCTGAAGTATAGAAGGTAGCCGATGTGGTCGAGCGGTTCTAGGCGCTTCACTCCAGAATTGCCCAGCTGCTACCATCGCAGGTTCGAATCCTGCCTCGTGCGTGGATTTGTGTGTTGTACTTAGGTTATTTATGTTTAAGTATTTCTAAGTCTAGGGGACTGATGACTTCAGATATTAGGTCCCATAGTGCTTAGAGCCATTTGTACCATTTGAAGAACAGAAAAGTAGTACTAGCGAATAGGAGATAACGACATTTATAACATGGGTATTCTGTACTTCAATTGACCTACGTATATCAATTGAAGTATATTATACTAGTGCTACGGAAGACGAAAAATAGAGCTATACATAACATTTGTATCCTGCTCTTCAGTTGACCGGTGGACAAAGATCGGAATTCAGTGTTGTGATTAACAACATGATGCTGATAACACCTATTCCTCAAATCCCTGTATGAAGGAAAACCATCTGAAATCACTACGGAACCCTCTACAACACGATTTTCAATTAATGTAACCAAAACTTCCTTCGTTCGTTTGGGAACTACTTTAAAAACTACTTCGTCACATCTTGACTTCAAACTACAGCCCCCCAAATCCATAACCCTACAGGAAGTTCCCCCTGTTATACTTCCTTTTGCCAAAATGCGACTCGTAGATTTCGACTATAACACCCGGCCACCCAACGGCCCCCTGCACTTTAAATATTCCCTACAAACTTCCCTACGAAAAGAGTACCAGTCTACAACTGTACGCTCACTCACACGACATTCATGCACGCACAGCCACACTGAATACCTCATACACCAACAATATCCCTGAACGCGAGCTTAGATTTCTGGATGCATGTTCCTCGTCTATCGGACAGCCACCACCGATGCTTGCTGCAGCGCCATACGAATAAGTCGTGAGTACGTCGAGCGGACATACTTGTCAGGCGCATATGTTCGTCGCACTCACGACATCGAACTTAACCGGCAACAGGAACATACATTTGTAAAAGTCGAGTCATGGCCATCATGTCTGAGCCCATAGCCTCCTTTAAATCATTCAGGTTCATTGGAATAGATAAATCCATACCTAAAAACTAAAACGAAAAAGAGAAAATTCTCATAAAACAAAAAACTACTGGTCTAAATTATCTCAAACTCACTAAGAATGAAATTAAGTACCGAATGAATTGCAAAATACCAATTACTGAAATCAATGCAAACGAAAGAAATTTTGCGAATATCTAGCTCTGCCTTTTAAAACAACATTCAATTTTTTAAATGTACAATGATGGCGCTTATCCGCAGCAGACAACCGATTTATCATCTATGGTTGGAAAGTAAAGACATTAATAGCTATGAGGTACCTAGGACGTCATTGGTCAAAGCTAACGGGGTTGTATCCCGTGCTTCAGTAGACCCTGCTGATCTGATGCCTTCATTGACGGTACTTCAGATAGAATTTTTCAGTGGCGTCAGTCGTTTACCCGTCAGAAGTAGTCAATGAGTCTCTGTTTCGTTTGTGGTTCAGTTGTGGTTGTAGGTAATGTGAACTACGGGTTCAGTGTGGGGGCTGGAATAATGGAATCAGTTCAGCATTCATTTTGCCTACATCAAGGCCACGGCGGTTGTTTCATATGACAGCTGATCACTTCTGCTAACGGTTAATTCGAGCCCATGGCTGAGTTTTACATTTCTCAAAGCTTGACTGACTCTCTTCAGTATTTAACTAACATGATTTTCGGGGATGGGGCGTACATTGCACTTCCGATGTGCAGAAACTCTGCTGTGTACCACTATGAAAGGAGCCACTGTAGAGGAGTTTCTATTTTTTAGTGCAATATGTTCGACTTGCCTTACTCGATACTCAAATTCGCAAGTATATATATTAAATAGCTCTTTAAACATTAAATTTGGGAATCAGGAAGGCATCAAGTGGAAACCTTGTGCGTTATAATGGGATAGTAGTTTTGTACACGAAAGCAATAGCGTGATTGACAACATTACATGTACCAGTAAAGCAGTAAAAAAATGTTATTAATACAGGGTGTGGTAGATGAGTAATGAGACTGGCCGCCGCGCGGCGCCCCAGTCGCTCGCAGGGCGGTCTCCACCTGTACGTCACGTGGTGGGGGATCTGAGCTAACAATAGAACCGGTTCGCAGTCACGTCGGAGCTCTGGTGCAGTGAGGGTCGAGCTTCGCGTATTACGTTGTTTGTGTGCCCGTGACACTTGTGAAAACGCTGCAGATGGATCGCTCGATAGAACAGCGGTATGCAATCAAATTTTGCTTTCGCTTGGGCAAAACTGCTTCGGAAACTTTTGCTATGATTACGGAGGCCTACAAAGAAGACTCCCTATCAAAAGCTCAAGTGTTCCGGTGGTTTAATGAATTTAAAAACGGGAGGGAATCCGTTGAAGACATGGAACGATCTGGACGCCCTTCAACGAGTCGTGTGGATGAAACGGTGGCCAAAGTGAAAGAACTCCTGGACTCAGACCGTCGTTTAATTCTCAAAATGATCGCCGATGAGGTCTCGGTGAATAAATTTACGGTTCACCAAATTGTTGCGCAAGATTTGATGATGAGGAAAGTTTGCGCAAAATTGGTTCCCCGAGTTCTCACCGCCGACCAAAAGCAACGACGAGTGGACGTTTGCTGTGAGATGTTGAATGATTTGGAAAATAATCCACACTTTTTAGACAACGTAGTAACAGGTGACGAATCGTGGACATTCCAGTACGACCTGGAGATGAAAGCCCAGAGCTCGGAGTGGCACACACCGGCATCCCCGCTGCCGAAGAAAGCAAGAATGTCAAAGTCCCGCATCAAGACAATGCTGATTGTGTTTTTCGACAAGCGGGGGTTAATTCACAAAGAGTTTGTGCCTCAGGGGAAGACTGTCAATGTCGAATTCTACAAAGAAGTCCTTCAGCGATTGCACAGAGCCGTCAAACGGAAGCGACAGGACCTTGCTCAACGCTGGCGTCTCCACCACGACAACGCTCCAGCGCACACAGCATTCCTCGTGACCTCCTACTTGACCCGAATTGGAGTTGAAGTTTTGCGACAGCCACCATACAGCCCTGACTTGAGTCCTCCTGATTTTTTCCTATTTCAGAAGGTCAAAAGATGCCTGAAGGGTCGTCGTTTCGACGATATTCCGAACATCCAACGTGCTGTCACGAAGGCACTAACTGGGATAACTCAAACGGACTACAGTGGGGCCTATGAAGCTTGGAAAACGCGCTGGCAACGTTGTGTCGACGCCCAAGGCGAGTACTTTGAAGAATATTAACGTTTTGTACAAAATGGATCAATAAATTTGTTTTTCTACACTGAGTCTCGTAACTTATCTGCCACACCCTGTTTACTGTTGGAGTACGACAAAATGGTGGGAATGTAAGTGTTACACCCCCCTACATTTCTCATCATGCAGGATTCGCAGCATCTCAGGAACAGACAATGGAGGACCGGCCACTGGAAGTTTGTGGGTAGGTACAGCATTTACTGTCTGGAGTATATACGAAATTGTAGCGAGTACACCCAGTAATGTGTACTTTCAGTGGCTGGTACTTTTTACGATGTGTATTATTTAGAATTTTAACTTGCAGGAAGAAGGATTTGTGCATTCACATGTACAATTGTTTAGATCTAACTTCGATATCAGCATGACCATATGAGCACAGAAAATGTGTTATCAGATCTTTGAACTCTGTCTGATGCCACCCGTTCTAAACAGCATTAATCGAACTTTCTCATTTCAGTTCTTTCCTAGTGTATTCTACTAAGTGCGGTGGGGGTCCACAGAATAAAGTTCCTGTCCAACTATGGAATTTTTGGTTGTTTTGACGCAAGTATGCAGCACTCGTCAAATTCTGCAGGTGACACCCACAGAATCTTGCTCAACAAAACTGTGTGTGGGAGGAATGAGTCTGTTGATATACTTATGAATACCTCCAAAGCAAAACTAGCTGCTACCAAGTATCTAATCTAGGCACACAGCAAGATTGTTTCAGTTTAAATTTCATTCAAAACGTGATCGATCTGTGAATCTGTAATCCTGTGCTCGACTTTCCAACATCTCAGCACAATCATAGCTAGAAAAGAGATTTTTATCTGTTTGTACATTAGTAATAATACTCCATTCGTTCCTTTCCCTTCTAAACAACAACGTTTTCTTTTCTTGTCAACTAGCACTGCAGTATAATTGGCAAATGGAAAATTAGTTGGGATGAATTTTGAAGTACTAGCGGGCTATAAGCTTATGTATTACAGATTACATTAAAAAGTATCCACACACATGTAAGTGTCGTGTCTCTACACGCATACATCAGCATAGTTAGAAGTAGACACAGTATATAACACATAAAATTTCGTTTTTATTTAATCAAAAGTATAATAAGAACAAATGATATATTTCACTGAAATTCAGAATATTGCGACGCGAATCATGTTGTAGCTGGCAGCAGGACTGGTGACAGAACGCGTGTTGTGTCTGGCAGCAGGACTGGTGGCGCAGCGTGTGCTGAATCCGGCAGCAGGACTGGTGACACAGCGTGTGCTGTATCTGGCAACAGGATTGGTGCCTTGATGGGTGTTGTATCTGGCAACAGAACTGGTGACAGGATGCATGCTGTAGCAGGCAACGGGGATGGCGGATGCTATTTGTGTGGAGGCTGACGGCGATGCTTTGGACACCAACTGCTCTAAAGGTAACGAGGCTACACGTTTTGTGGTTAGATAGGCTGCTGATGAAGTAACTTCTGTTTTGCCTGCGGATGAGGCTCGAAGAATTGCTCTTGTTGTGGGTGGCAACGCCACTTCAATTGTAGGTGCCGACGTCACTTGTGTCATGCCTGATGAGACTTGTGTTGTAGATGGGGACGTGGCGGGAGATGCCACGTGTGTTGCAGCTGCTGGTTCAAGTTGTGTTGTGGATGGCAATACGGCTGGACACTCCAGTTGTGTTGTGGCCTCCTTGGCCACTCCTGTTGTGGCTGGTGACGCGGCTGGTGCAACCACTTGTGGTGCAGCTGCTCGTTCAAGTGGTACTGTGGATGGTGACGCGGGTGGAGACGCCTCTTCTCTTGTGGCTTCTGCTGGCTCTCCTCCTGTGTCCGGCAACGTGGCTGGCGATACCTGCAGCGTTGCAGTGGGCGACGTGGCTGGTGACGCCGCTGTTGTAGCTAATGCTGGCTCCTGTGAGAAAAAGATATAATGGATGATGTTAAGATGTTGATAAATGTGTTCCATGTGATACAAATTGAGAGAAGATCCATTCACAATAATTTAGATCGTGAAAGTAATATTATATATTGCCAGTTCTTTGGTACATCTATTCAGTACATACTTAAATCGAATGAAAGTACGAATTATTTATCTGTCAATATAGTGACATTATAAATACTGTGAGATTATATTGGTGTATAAATTATTCTCATGCATTTTCTTTGTCCGGGTTGGATCTTTAAGAGCTTGTTATTCTGAATAGTAATCTATACATTAGCAAAAGACTATCACTGCTCAACTTTCCACACAATGATACAGTCTCATTCACAACATGATGTTGTGATGTCTCCCAATCGCTCGATGTGGAACTCAGAACGTAGTCTAAAGGAAGCAGTAATTCAGAACACCACTTTTTATCCCAGTCACTAGCTAATAAAGATTGCCAAGGTTTCACAGAATACCCAATTGTGATAGATGATGAAAATAGCGCTTTTAACTCAAGTAGTGTGCTCCGTCGATGCCTCTCAGAAGGCAGGCGCCACGGCGCCCCTCACCTCCATGCTGTCCAGTGGGTGGCCAGGGGCGGTCTTCTCCTCCTGCGGCTCGTCTGCCTCTCTCCCCTCCCCAGTGGTACAGCAGGGCAGCCACCGGCGAAACCGGCGAAACATCTTCTGCAGGAAAGAAACACACTAAGTATTGTCCGACATTGTGTGTGAATGAGGTGTTCCTTCAACGCACCACACTTGGAGTAGACTATAACGCATAGATGTAACTGTTGAAACGTACCAGTCTAATTACAGAGTTAGATGGGTCGAGGGATAATTTATCTGTTATGTAGCATGACACAGTATAATGTGAACTTCAACTGGGATTATATTAAAGAAGGTATCTAGAGCCACCGCCTACTACTTATTTACCTCGCACATTTGTTTCCATCGAAAAAAATCAGTTAGTGGATAGGCTTCAGTTCAGGAAAAATATATGGAATTTTGATATAGCTTGATAATCCTTGATTAGTTCTGCAGGAGAATCAGATTGTTAAGTGCTCTTAAATATATTAAAAATCATACACGTCTGGGCTAATCTGGAATGCGAGGAGCTTGACAGGGAACTGAATAAATACCGGATGAGTCACTGAATGTCAGCAACGGCATTTCTTTTAGGATTAAATCTTGAAAAGGGAAGCGCACGAACAAACCTTAATTTACCGTGGACTGTTAGTACTGAATATTGCCGGTAAAAACGACTCAGAAACATATATGAATCGCACGATCATTTGAAACCAGGAGTGGCGTGGAAGATATGGACTACATACACATAAATATTGAGACTAACCATTCATACACAGAATAAAGTTTTTCGTAATTTAATAAATGAAACATATAAATGGGGTTACAGAGAGAAAAGCCGATGGTCGAATAATTTAATAGAAAATTATTCCAAAATTAATAAAAAGAATTTCGTTAGACGCCTATGAAAATAATGAACCCGAACTACGTTCTATGTTTTTCAAACGAGAAGATGTATATTCCTACCTCTACGAGCAAATGCTTTGTCTGAAAGCATAATGTTTGTGTCTTGTATTATTGTGTGTATCTTGTACTATTTCCAAAGCAGTTGTAGCAGCTTTATGTCTAATTTTGGACTACTTAATGTAATTCGATCCTGTGTGTGCGAAATTGTCTGTCTTACGGCGGACAAGGACAGAAAGGATCACTTATTACATACCTGTTCCGAAGAACTGGTGTCCGGCTGGAAAAATGGACGTTTAGGCTTCTTCTCAGATGGTAATACGAAGCTTTCACAACTTTCTTCTTTACGTTAACTGTTAAGATACGCTTTTTTCAGAACACCTCGAGACAATACTAGAGCGCACGAGAACTATACGGACTCGCAATGTTCCTGGGCAACGGCACAGATCGCTTCAAGCGACACTGCATTGTTGACAGGCAACCCAGATGACGATACATGCGCTGTTAACTGACAGTTGCTACACAATGTTTCAGTGTCCATATATTATAGCATTTTAATACGCGTGTCTCATTTGAACATAAGTGCAAATTAAAGGGAAAAATTATTGCTTCAAATACGAAATATGCCAATGCGATTTCCGAAAATACACCTACGTCTACATCATACTTCGCAAGCCACCTGATGGTGTGTGGCGTACCACTATCTGATCCATCCAAGTCTGTTCCACTCGCGAATAGTGCGTGAAAAATGTAATTCTTTCACATACTGAACTACAGAACAACTTTTACGGGACTTTAGTAGTCCAACTCATGACCAGTGAAAATATGTTTGTCAATTTTTTGTAGTATTGTGTTGCCTACGCTACTAAAAGATTCCTTTATAGAGTTGGATTTTAATAGCTGTAGTCAACGACAGAGGAGGAGCTTAGATGTCTTTTACTGTATTTGTTCAAAAATGGTTCAAATGGGTCTGAGCACTATGGGACTTACCAGTCCCTAGAACTTGGAATTAATTAAACCTAACTAACCTAAGGACATCACACACATCCATGCCCGAGGCAGGATTCGATCCTGCGACCGTAGCGGTCGTGCGAATCCAAACTGTAGCGCCTAGAACCGCTCGGCCACACCTGCCGGCTACTGTATTTGTATCTAACTGCATACAAGCTTATGTTATACGAAATGATGCAACTTGTTACTACAGACGTGCACTACCACAAGGGAACCCTACGGCCAGTTTATCTGTAGCCCCAGATTATGGTTTCGCTGTGGTTACTGAAGTACGAAAACTAATTTAATTCTTATCCGAGTGTGAGCGACGCCGTGTGTTCTGGAAACGAATGCATGACCATTGAAAATATGTTTGTCAATTTTTGTAGTAATGTATTGCCTTATGCTATTAAAAGATTCCTTTATAGAGTAGGATTTCAATAGATGGAGTCAACGACAGAGGAGCTGTCTACATGTCTTATACTGTATTTGTATCTAATTGCATAAAAGACAGTGTTATACGAAATGTTGGCAACATGTTACTACGGACGTACGTTGTCACACGGGAACCCTACGGCCAGTTTGCCTGTGAGCCCAGCTTATTGTGTCGCTGTGGTTACTCAAGTACGAAAGCTGGTTTAATTCTTATCCGAGTGTGATCGAGGCCGTGTGTTCGGGAGGCGAAAAGAACAGAAACGGTTCATTCTACTGATATTAGAACAATTACTGCAATTAATTCTTTCTCGTTGGTAGTACTATGTTCGTTGAACTGAAATTTATGTATGTGAGTTGCGAAATATTCAATAAGATTAATTTGGATGTCGGTGCAAATGCTTATGCCCAGACATAACATAGGAAGTCATTGAGAAGTCTAGATGAACTCAGAGGAGAAAATTGCTATTTCACAATAATGGCGCCAGCAGTTTCACGAGTTTCCGATGTGAAAGGTACTCCCACCCACTGGCCCACACTTACAAATTCATAGACACAAACACGGCTCACACGTTTTGATGAGCGTTTCATCAGGGGAGACAATAATGTGCAAATGTAGCGGGAATTAATGTTTTGCCATTTTAAATAAATATCTTAATATAATATGTGTAATATTGTCCCTGTTTTCTATATTTTGCCTTCTCGTATCACAAAGTAGTTTACTGGCTATCTTGATAGCACTAAATAATACGCATAAAAAGGGGAAAAAATGAGGATCGTATACCGTGAAATGAGATGATCTTCAACTCTAGTGATGCAATTAGAGGCCCGTCCCCCCATAAGGCGGTCGGTCTTGGAGGCAGCTCACTACTGAGAGATGCTCTCACAATTTACCACTTAGGTGGTACTCCGTCATGTTCAAAAATGAAATACTAATAAAGCCATATCGGCGATATTTAGGTAACAAAATTCCTGTAATCGTCTTCTCCGCAAAAAAAAAACGCTGCTTAAACGTGTTCTCGAACAACGACACAGAGCACATGAAGTTCTGGAGAGCCTTCGTCATGTTTGTCTATTTGCTGTTTACCCATATTCTGTCGCTACACTTCTCTTGTTTAACAAAAGTTACCCTCATCACTGAACACTAAACCACAAAGGGCATTGTTATCTTCCATCTCAACGCACAGACCGAATTCACAAATCTGAACACGTTGTTTATTGAAATCAGAATGGCATGTTTGCAGTTGAAGGCTGTATTGCGTGAAACTCGAATATCGTCGCAAATCACGCCGTACGGAATGCGGAACAGTTAATTCCCGATTGTTATGTAGAATAAACTGCTACGGATCACATTTAAAACAAGAAAGGAAAATTAGAGAACTATACTTAACACTCTGATGACGTGCTCTGCGCCTTGCTGATGCGTACAGGGCGGCCCTCTCACAGACAAGAAGAGTGTCGAAATAATGGTACAAATCGTGCGATCGCTTTAGTTATAGAAGATGCAGTATCGCATTCTTGGAGGAAACCACGTTGCACCGTGGTAAATGAATTGTGACAGCTGAAGCGGGGAAGGCAATACGCTGTTTGTTGCCTGTTATCTCTATCCAGATTTCTCGCTTGTTGGGTAATGGATGAGCGAATGTACGAGTTAGGTTGTCGAAGGAGAATTCCTGCTGCAAGTACAGGAACCGGCAACTTACAGTAGCCACCAATGTATACTTCCAGATTCGAAGTGCAAGTTAAATTTCATCCCAAGTTTCTATATTAATTTGGGTAATAAATAAAGAGCGTTGAAGTAAAAAAAAATGTAGCGTTACAACTCTCGGTCTGAGTGCATAATACCTACTACACCTTTAACAAACAGAATTTTTATCCGAAAATAAATTAAATAACACAGCACCATATATAATAACATAGCGTGTGAAAATGCAGCCATCAGCAAGCAGAGAAGTAACAGAAAGTAGATCGCATCACAGTATTAAGGTATGCAAAACAAGGGGTACTGTAACTGATGACTTATTTAAGCTTTTGGGAAACCGTTCCTGAAATTCTGTAAATGTAGCTAGGTACGTTATATTAACATGAACGCATTCACCATGCGTGTAATTGTCATCTCTCAGGTCATGGAAGGTGTTTGTGCTGGGAATCAAGAGACTACTGAATGGACCACTGCGTCTACATTCTTAGACAATTGTATTGTTTATCAGTTTAAAATCTAATCAGTTACTGTCACCTCAAGAATGCATAAGTGCTGTGGTAAAAAATGGGAAGTCCACATCATTTTCTCTGCGATTATAGCTCTGCACTGACATTATATCACCAGGGAATTACTTTTCATGCGTTACTGGGAACTGTGTACCCGAATTGCTATTTAGATAATAGCCAGAAGTCGTATTTCCTGTTAGTAATTTCTTTAAGAAGATGTAAAAGCCAAGCTCTTTCTTTTTAGCGTGCATCTTCTCTATCCTCTGTCGCCCATTACATTACTATATTTCAAACATACAGCAACGATCTCAAGTGGATAATTTCAGTACTCTGTACTGAGACAGAAATTGCTCGTCAGAACACCCGAGACATAATACGATTTCTTTCTACCTCCCCTCCTCTTCACATGCGGGACCGCTGGTTAAACAATAGTGCATCTTCCAGTTCGCAAAGCTGGTAATTCGAACGTTTTTTTTTTCCGTTACGCCAGATGGGTAACCAGCTGCCTACGGTTATATGAGTTTTCCTTCTCTTATTACAAGTGATCCGTTGTAACATACCCAGCCTAGATGTTATTTGCCTCTTGGTCATCGTGAACAGGAGCAAGTTGTGGTAGCTTCCGGCTCCGCTCGATGTAGCCCGCCCAAAGCCACGAAGAGGCAGACCACTTCATATCTAACAGTTTCTTAGTTTGCTTGAGAATTATCTCTTTTAATTGCAATTTTACACAAAAATGTAGTTTATAATTTTGGTTTGGATGTAATAAAATAGCCAAATATAAAATTAGTCTACGATGTGAAACTCGCTTCAATTGTTAAGATGCGTAAGGAGATTAAAAAAAAGATAGGTCTGAACCGTGATTTGTTTTCAAAGAATATGATTGAGAATTTATTTTATTTGCTATCGATTCATCAAGAACATTAACACATTTAATCACACTATGTAAGTGTGGAAGTAGTTGCCAGGGAGTAACTGATGAAACCATAGTCAAAAATCCTCTAAACCAATGGGAAGTTATTCACTTTAATAGTGCCTAAAAGGCATTTTTTTTAAAAGAAACAGATTTAAAATTATAATCAGAAAGCATCCTCTAATTATCAAGTTACAATTTATTCAGAGGCAGAAAGAAACAAGTTTTGACTGTATGAGCTTTCGGGCAGAGAACGTTGCCGCTCCGTTTTGACACGGCCGTAGTTACGACCGCTCACAACAGCCTCTGAAAGACTATACTGGTGCAAATCTGCAACACACCAGATATCTTTAAACTAAGGGTTTTAACAATTTACACAAGCACACAAATTATGCAACCCCGTAGGAGGGACGGAAATGGTACAAAATACTAACAATTGCAGTATTAACCTTGCCACCGAAGGTACAACTTGATTTTAACTTCTGAGAAAAGACTTACAGTGAAAGGGTGGCAGCTTTATATACCTCAATGATCATTTAAATGAAAGTGCATGAAATGCAATCTTATATACATTCCACAAGGTTGGCCAAAAAAGATGGTCAACAGTACACAGATACCGCCTCTCAAGATCATAGGCAAGATCAAAATATATTTCAGGAATTAGGCCGTTACACTCCAAGCAATAATTTCGTTAACACACGATATCCGACAAACATGACAGAGGCAGCTCCGAACGACAGACAGACACTAACTACATAACAAATGCGGACGAGAGACAGACTAGCAAGCTGGGGACGAGAGGCTGACCCAGACTGACTGAGACTGACCCGGACTGAGCCCTGGCGAGCTCATAGCGACCCTTAGATGCACGTGGGCAACCTTTTCCCTTTCCCACCAGAGGGAGACACCAAATCTGCGATTGCCACAGCCGCACTACCTCCAGAAACGGAGGGCGACTGCTTCACACTACACGCTGCAGCGCGCTCTTCAAAACAGCAATTTTTACCAAGCCTCAAGGTCATAGGAAAGAACAATTACGGAGAAAAGCAAAGAGACGACCGATGATGCATCTAACAGAGCCAGTGAAAACGGAATACCTTCGAGTCTTGCAGTTTTGGTTCGAACTATTTTTTCTAAAACTACTTAGCTACATACTTGTTCAGTGTCACGTGTTTTTCGAATGTAAATTAATAGCTAAGTTGTTAGTATTATTGAAACTGTTTCCTCCATATAAACTGACATTGTGTACGCAATGCCGTATGTGTTTGTTAATTGTTATCTGTGTTGGTTAAATCAGGAGTGCTGCAATACAGATTTTACAGGTCAGTGGAGGTATAATGATTGCAAGATCGTTATAACAATTACGTTTACTATACTAAATACAATTAATGAAGGTTTTACATATTTATTGTGATTAATGACCACAAAACTATTAATGCTATTGTACTAATCTAAATACCACGTTATTCTAATTCATGTATAGTGTTGTCTACGTTCTGTGTCCTTCAAGCATTGACCGTGAAACATAATCATTTATTAATATCCACTTACCTCTGTTCCTGATTGGCTGTGTCATACCACCATCGAGACGTAAGTGTTTGATGTTCCGCCGCGTGCAGGTGACAGTGAAAAAGTATGAGTTCGGCTGAAGGTGTAATTTGGGCAGCGAGAGCTACACTTCTGACGCTCAGTGAGTGTGTACTGTCACCGAGATCAGGGCGGGGATAATAATAGCACATCAGCAGACACTTAACAAAACTGCTGGATCAGTAGTGGCAATACTGTGCGTAAAATGATATCAGCAACTCGTCACTACACATGAATGCAAACAACTGATTAATTACCAAAAATGGTTCAAATGGCTCTGAGCACTATGGGACTTAACATCTGTGGTCATCAGTCCCCTAGAACGTAGAACTACTTACACCTAACTAACCTAAGGACATCACATACATCCATGCCCCAGACAGGATGCGAACCTGTGACCGTAGCGGTCGTGCGGTTTCAGACTGAAGCGCCTAGAACCGCTCGGCCACAACGGCCGGCGATTAATTCTGATGAACATCTATGAACCGTACTTATAACATTGTCGAGAAGCACAAAGATTGAAAATAAGTGACAGATATTCCTTCACGTTGGTGCCTGTGTTTATCTTAATCACATACTCCCTTAATATGCTGAAATAAATGTGGAGCAGCGCAGGGTATATGATATTTCCTATGATTCAAGCTTATCTTGGCTAACTGCCCGTCTGGTTCGTCTGTACGACCTTGTTTCTATAAATTCGGCATACAGTGTATGCGATGTAGTGTCAGTAGCTGGGTTCACAGGTTGCCATTTGTCTGTGTCTTATGGATTCGTAGTGGTATTTACTTGTCGGGTTGTCATATGTAGTACGCAGAGCAGAAGGCTATGTTTAGGCGTTCATTGTTAGCCACAGGGGCACTCTGTTTGCTGACCGAGGTGTACCTTCCATGAAAGTCCATTAGGTACTGGCCATATCCTGCAAAAGAAATGCACCGTGGCTGGACGGCGGCGTGCATGGTGAATTTTCAGCTCTACTCGGATGTTGTGGAAAAAAAAGTAAAATCTAGAGCCGTTAACACTGGTTACCCACTCCGCCGCTACGCATTCACTTGTCACTGCCCCAGCTGCTCCTTGTCCCTTAAATCATGATCCGTAACTTCCATTATTTTGTCTACTTTTCCTCTCTGCAGGCAGTGTATCTAAGCTCGCTGACAGATTGTTAAGTCACTCGGGTATGTTCCGAGCACCAAGCGTAGTGCCTCCACTGACGTTGTGCTTAAATTCCCTGTCAGTCTCAGCACAACAGTTCTTTGACGTCATGTAACAAGGTTGTGTTAGTTACGAGAGAGAGAGACAGTGACCATGTGCACGCCGCGAAATGTTCTGCGGATCCACAAAACATGCACTATGTGATCAAAAGTATCCTGACATCCTGAAAAACAAACGGTTTTTGTATGAGGTGCATTATGCTGCCACCTACTCCCAGGTACTCCACATCAGCGACCTCAGTAGTCATTAGACATCGTGAGAGAGCAGAATGGGGCGCTTTACGGACTTCGAACGTGGTTAGGTTATTGGGTGTCACTTGAGTCATACGTCTGGACGCGTGATTTCCACACCCCTAAACGTCCCTAGGTCCACTGTTTCCGAAGTAATAGTGAAGTCGAAACGTGGCGGGACACTTACAGCACAACAGTGTACAGGCCGCCGACAGTTGAAGAGGGTCGTAATGTGTAATAGTCAGACATATATCCAGGCCATCAGACACGAATTCCTAACTTAATCAGGATTCACTGCAAATACTATGGCAGTTTGGCGGAAGGTGAGAAATCTTGGATTTCATGGTCGAGCGGCTGCTCTTAAGCCACACATCACTTCGGTAAATGCCAAACGATGCCTCGCTTGGTGAAAGGAGGGGAAACAATGGATAACTAAAAATTGGAAAAACGTTATTTGGAGTGAAGAATCACGGTACACAGTGTGGCGATCCTATGGCAGGGTGTGGGTATGGCGAATGTCGGGTGCACGTCATCTGCAAGCATGTGTAGTGCAACAGTGACATTCGGAGGCGGTGGTGTTATAGTGCGGTCGTGTTTTTATGGAGGGGGCTTTCTGCCCTTGTTGTTTTGAGTGGTACTATCACAACACAGGGCTACACTAATGTTTTAAGCACCTTCTTGCTTCCCACTGTTAAAGAATCTTTCGGGGATGGTGATTGCTCTTTCAACACGACCGAGCACCTGTTCATAATTCACTGCCTGTGGCGGAGTGGTTACATGGCACTAACATCCCTATAATGGACTTGAATGCACAGAGTCCCGACCTCAATACTAGAGAACACCTTTGAGATGTTTAGGAACGCCGACTTCGTGCGAGGCCTCACCGTCCGACATCGATACCTCTCCTCAATGCAGCACTCCGTGAAGAATGGGCTGTCATTCCTCAAGAAACCTTCCGACACGTGTTTGATCGTATGCTTGCGAGAGTGGAAGCTGTCATCAAGGCTAAGGCTGGGCCAACACCGCACTGAATTCCAGTATTACCGATGGAGTGTGAAACGAACTTGTAAGTCATTTTCTGCCAGGTGTCCGGATACTTTTGATCGTATGCCCGGTTAAATGTATCATCAATCGACTTTTTTCCGCGGAACCCGTATTTTGCTCTAATGGACTTTCTAAGATAACACATCCGTGGTTACAGGTATTCCAGAGTAAATATTTAACTAATTCGTAAATGAAATGGCTCTGAGCACTATGGGACTCAACTGCTGAGGTCATTAGTCCCCTAAAACTTAGAACTAGTTAAACCTAACTAACCTAAGGACATCACAAACATCCATGCCCGAGGCAGGATTCGAACCTGCGACCGTAGCGGTCTTGCGGTTCCAGACTGCAGCGCCTTTAACCGCACGGCCACTTCGGCCGGCCGTAAATGAAAAATCATCCGCTTACACTTCAGGAGTAAAGTTCATTTTTAGCAACGTCCTGTATGAAAATTGTTGCAACTAACCAACGCTTTCAGTAGGAAAAAAAACCTGCAGAATCAGTGTTGGAATATCTTGCTGTTCTAACAGAACTGAATGAAATCCATGTGTATGGAGAAGCATGACTTGCTTATCATATTGCTAATTACTAATGATCGCATGAACTGTATGCTGATTGCGAGTCTGAGGCCCTTACAGACACACACAGACACACACACACACACACACACACACACACACACACACACAGAGTGAATAAATGAAGCAACTGGCCTCATCCGCAGTGGCTAGTCTACATGTACTTTACACATGTAGATTAGTGGTTAATATCTGTGATACAGTGAAGCGACAGAGAAACTTGTATAGGCTTGCGTATTCAAACAAAAACTAAAAAACCAAATTTTGCTCTAACAAGCCACGAAGGTTCAACAATACCGACAGGTCGCCGTGTCATCCTAAGCCCATAGGCGTCACTGGATGCTGGTATAGAGTGGCATGTGGAGAAAAAACGCTCTCCCAGCCTTATGTCAGTTTACTGGGTACTCAAATACAGAAATATGTATACAGACAGAATACAGCGCTGCGGCCGGCTACGCCTATATAATACAACAATTATCTGACGCAGTTGTTAGGTCGGTTACTGCTGTTACAATGGTAGGTTATCAAGATGTAAGTGTGTCTGAGCGTGGTGTTATAGTCGGCGCAAGAGCGATGGGACATAATATCTACCAGGTAGCGATGAACTGGCCATTTTCCCGTACGACCATATTCGCGAGTGTACCATGAATATAAGGAATTCGCTAAAACATCAAATCTCCGACATCGCAGCTGCCGGGAAAATATACCGCAAGAACGGGACCGACGACGACTGAAGAGAAGCGTTCAACGATACAGAAATGCAACCCTTCCGCAAGAAACTGTAGATTTCAATGCTGTGCCATCAGTAAGTGTTAGCGTGCGAAACGTTCAACGAAACATCATTGATATGGGCTTTCCGAGCCGAGGGCCACTCGTGTACTCCTGATGACTGCACGACACAAAGCTTTACGCCTGCCCTGGGTGCGTCAACACAGTTTCAAATTGTATCGCATGGATGGACGTGTACGGGTAAGGACATAACCTCATGAATCCATGGACCCTGCATGTCAGCAGGGGACTGTTGAGGCTGGTGGAGACACTGTAATGGTGTGGGGCGAGTGCAGTTGGAGTGATGAGGGATCCCTGATACGTCTAGATACGACATTGACAGGTGTCACGTACGTAAGCATTCTGTCTTATCACCTGCATCCATTTACGTCCATTGTGCATTCCGACGGACTTCGGCAATCCCAGCAGGAAAATGAGACACCCCACACGTCCAGAATTGTTATAGAGTGGCTCAAAGAGCACTCTTCTGAGTGTTAACCTTCTGCTGACCACCACACTCCGCAGACATGAAAATTATTGTGCATATCCGGGATGCCTTGCTACTAGCAGTTCAGAAGAGATCACCACCCCCTCGTAGTCTTACAGATTTATGGACAGCCCTGCAGGATTCATGGAGTCAAATCCCCCCAACACTACTTCAGACACGTCACGTCGTGTTCCGACAATTCTGAATGCTTGCGGGGGCCCTGTACAATATTAGGCAGGTACAGCAATTTCTTTAGCTCTTCAGTGTAAGAAATGCAACTGTTTCTAACACACTGTTCATCAATGAGCGTATTAACGGGGTTCCACTTACACTTCCAACTGGACAGGGCTTCAGCAGCCACGCAGTTAAATTCTAATACTTACGTCCGTCTTGGTTCTCGTCCGCTGTCAGCAACTTTGCGCCAGCTTCTCAGCTATAATAGACAGCAGATTCCTAACATGGACCAGTTTACCGCGGGAACAACGCACAAGGCTGTGGTGCGCCCATTGATATTCCTAGCAATGGACAGCGCGCTTACGGAACATTTGCTCGTTTTGGACGGTATCCGGGCTTTTCGATTTACGATATCCGATTCAGTTTATTTTGTGTCTGATTTTGTGCCTTATCAACGGCTGAATTATGTTTACCAGGAATATTGTGCCCTTTTCTCCTGGGACTCAAGAAGGATGCTAATAACGTAGTGCGTATGCCATAAAAATCGACAGCGTGACCCCGTTTTTTCCATGCCAGGAATGTAACACTTCGCGCGCAAGTGAACGAAGAATTAGACAGATTGACCGCTTTAGGCGTCATGGAACCTATTTGATCCAGTCCCTGGGCTACAACATTAGTCATTATCAAGAAGCCGACGGCCATAATCCGTGTCTGTAGTGATGACTCTGAGCTGCCAGTTAATTCAAAGAAAGCGGTCGATACATACCCCCGTCTACGAAAGGGGCTAACCTGTGACGAAGCTGTGCATGCACAGTATTTTTCAAAAATAGATTTTTTGGAAGTACATTAACAACTATAACTTGATGACAAATTACGTCTGCTTCTTGTTATGAATATCCCGTAAGGCCTCTACATTTAAGACTGAAGTGTTTCTGGCGTTGTAAGCACCCCGGCCATTTTTCAACGCTATTTGGTGAAACTTACCCAACGAATTCACTGTTATATCAATCACCTCGACGAGAGTGTCGTTACCAGTCACACCAGCTAAGACCGTCTTCACAAACATAGTCTTTTGTTTCAGACATCATGTGCCGTAGGACTAAAGTGCAATTTGGAAAAGTCATATTTCTTGCAACCCTGAATACATTGGACATCTTATTTCTTGTCGGGGGATTCAGCCAACCGACAGCCACACACCGCCAGTTACGGCCCTTTCGCCCTGCGAATTTGAGAGGGTTCCAGGATTTCTTAGGCAAAGTCGCGAATTGCCTCAAGTTCCTTCAGCAAGCAGCTTTGGTTTAATTTCCTTGATATCAACCACTTAAGAAAAGTGCAGCGTTTGAGTGGACTCCTGCCTGAGACCACGCATTCCAGACCTTGAAGAACATCCACCGTTCTGCCTCGTGTTTGACCACTATCAGCTGGTCCTCTCTCTTTAGCCCCGTGGCAAACTTCCCGTATAACACAAGCCATCGACTTCAGAGTTGGGCCCTGTTCCTTAGTAGATGTAACAATGGTATTCAATTCCGCAAGTACCGTATCATTCAAACGTAGTCGCCCTTTCGCGTTTACTGATGGGATATGACCCTGGTTTCGATCAGGATGATGTTCTCTGCTTTTACCTCGACGAGGTAGCTTGCAGCAGTGTGTATAGATTCTCTATTACCAGTTCTTCCACTGCTCAAGCCGTCGCCGTCGACCCTGTTCTCCATTCAACTGCGGCAATATGTTCCGCAAGAAGGGCCACAAATTCCATCCACAATTATTGTCAGTTCAGACACAGACACGCGCTCGTCGATGGCGATTTTTTGTTGTGCGCAGTGAAAGGCTGTTCTACAAGGGATCGTTAGGGTTTCTCTCGGCACGACATTATTCACCTTCTGCATAAGGATCATTGCGACATTTCATTCACCAAGATGTTGGCTAGTCGCCATGTCTAATGCTTTGAATTAATAATGAATTTGAACATTTAATTACTGCTTTATCTAAATGCGCAGCGTTTCAGGCCGCTCCCCGGCAAAGCTGTTCACCATGGTCTGGGCTATCAGCGTTGTGAGTGGGTCCGTGTGGACTTCACAGACTCTCTCTTGGATGCTTGTTGATTGCTGGTCATTGACACTTACTCACGTTTCACAGAGCTACCAACCTCCACCTCAACATGGCAGAGCCTCTCACTCAGGTAATGTGAATCAAAGAGCTGCCCCACTCCTCGGTCAGTGACAACAGTCACAATTCTATTCTCAGACGCTTTTTGTGCACAGCATTGCATTCACCACATACGTGCACTTCTGTTCCACCTTCAATCGAACAAAGATGCAGAACACCTCATCTGCACTTTTAAGACACAACTAAAAAATTGTAATGGTAACGTCACAGGAGAAGCGATATATGAATAATCTATATGTCAAATCAGGAGCGCAAGAGTTAAAAGATATACTGGTAAGCATTTTATTATTTTTCTTAAGGTTCCTGGGACTTCAGTTGGAGCTGTGGGAGATTTGTATGGAGATAAATTATTAATTCCTATCTTAAATTTAAGCTTACACAGGGGCTATTCGGAAAGTAAGTTCGGTCGGTCGTGAAATAGGAACTACAGTGAAGATCAAAAACATTTTAAGTTCAACAGTAGGATAAACTTTCCAGCAACTGCTCTACATAGTGGCAGCTACGACTGACACATTTGTCATAGCATTGTAGCAGTTTTCCACAATACTGTCGTCTTAGAATTTTGCTGAATGTGTTTCCTGCCAATTCTCTACGCTGATCTGCGGCTTGTTGTCAACGACAAAATTTTGTCTTTATAGCAACGGCTCATGTGAGCAGATACAAAACTCAGAGGTAGCCAAGTCCCCGCTGTATGATGGGTGATCAAACACTTCCCATCAAATTTGCTGCAGGAACGTCCTCATTGCCCCTGCAGTGTGGGGCAGCGAAACGTCGTAAAGAAGGAAACGCATGACGATAACGCTGTGTGGGCTGCATAAAATCAGGCGAAATCTCTCACAGGCACTCATACATGGCGGAAGACACTGTTTTTTGTGCATCTTTAGGTGCTCACTGTGCACAGAGAACTGAAAAGATCGAAGTGACGCGATCGTTGGGCAGATCTATGCAAAGCTTCTGCAAACTTTCGTTGTGGTTTCCATTGCACGATCAAGCGGACCATACTTTCCGAGTAGCTCTCTCAGAACGCAATACGTCAAACTGTCTGCAACATGGTATGTTGTTTCCACATACATATATGCAGCTGGAATCGGAGAGGTGACAAGGCTCATTTTTAAAATTCTCAATAAAAGTAGGTGGGAACTGTCGAGGGTTTTTTCCAACTACATGTCTTAGTGGGATCCATTGCCATTTTTTTTTAATGTGTGTGATATCTTATGGGACTTAACTGCTAACGTCATCAGTGCCTAAGCTTACACACTACTTAACCTAAATTATCGTAAGGACA
The DNA here is from genome assembly GCF_021461395.2 of Schistocerca americana. Taxonomy (NCBI): domain Eukaryota; kingdom Metazoa; phylum Arthropoda; class Insecta; order Orthoptera; family Acrididae; genus Schistocerca; species Schistocerca americana. The sequence continues at coordinate 524,699,570 of NC_060126.1, forward strand.
AACACACACATCCATGCCCAAGGGAGGAATCGAACCTCCGACGGAATCAGCCACACAGTCCATGACGGCATCGCCCCAGAACGCTCGGCTAATACCGCTGCGGATTTGCCATTTTAATCACGCGTATGTCAACAGCGCGTCTCCGCCACACCCCTCCCCACCCTGAAACCAAATTTTGTCCCTGTAGGTTCCAATCTGCAAACGAAAGTAAAAATTCGGTGGGGCAACCACGTTCAAGGGGAATACTACGCCATATAGCCTTTAGAGAATGGTTGTAACTTGCTGGGCTGTCAGCAATGTCAGCGTCTCCCGTCGCTCATTGCATTTAGAACTGTCATTTTCCACCGCAATATGGGTGGGAGTCATCGCCCCATGGGAAGGTGGTTTCATTGACGCGCTTTATGCAACCCCTGTCGCCTTCGTTTTAATTCTGAGCGGCGGTGTGTCTGAAATGTGTTCCTCGGCCAACCACAAGAAAACTCCATAATTTCAGTGATGGGTGTCGCGGTTGTGACCTCTATCTCAATGGCGTCAAACGAAAGAGTTAAACGTCCACTGTGGCAACGGACAGAAATGTTGTGAAATTTGTTGCGGATGTGACATCATTAAGCCATCTTACAGCTCATACGAACTTCTGAGCTGCGGCCTGTTTTGAAGTGTCATCGAGCCAAGGGTGACGTCGCATGGCGCCAGTTTTGCACCTTTATTGAAGAAGACTGTAGGCACTTTGAGCCACATTCCAAATTTCTGTGTCGTAATGTGTGTTAAGCATGGAATTTCGAAAACTGATCCTTTAATTCTATGGCACAGTGTATTTACCCATACTGACCTATGTTTATGAACTTCTTGTTGATCTGCTTTTACAAGTATACTTACCAGGTTGGTATGGCTGAATTTTGATCTTTTAATGACAATCAGTACTGAAACCTCTTTTTTTAAATGAGTGTGGCTGTACTTAAATTGCTGAATAACTGAGACCCACAATATCTTAGCGCTACGCAATCTGCCTGCTCATAAAAAAATAACCAGACTTCAAATAATTAATTCAAAAGAATGGCCCTGACTAAAGAAAATCCTAACAGTAACCAATACATTTCATTAAACACTTACCTCACAAAAATCTTCATTACGCGAACTACTCTAATACCGTGAGTGTCAATACTGTCAGCTAAATAGAAGACTCTAGCTACTAAAGCAACTAACTACTAACAGCATGTGGTTAGCAAAGGAAAGATTTTCTTGCAAACCAAATAATGTATTTTTTTTTACGATTATATTGTGACATCCAGTTGAGACACGGATATAAATCATAACTGACATCTAGAACAAAGGTATATAATCATGAATAATATTGAATCTCCGAGTCGAACGTGTACAGATTGTCAGCCTACGCTAACGCTTCAGACCTCTATCCTCCGTCAATGCTAACTTCTCACATCTAACATCCATCACTGCTGGCTGTTCACCTCCAACTGCCCAACAGTACTTCCATCACTGCTGTCGACTAACTTCCAACTGCATAACACTACTGGCAATTAACTTCCAACAACGAATCCAACCAGCCACAAAGTCTCTTACAAAGAAAGCGCAATCACAGATCCAATGAAAAGCGCTACACAGCGCTGCCAAAACAGATGCAGCCCACTTACAGTACCAGCAGTCATTTGCAATTTGATTCAGTATCTATCATTTCGATCCCACCCTCTTTGAAGAGTAATGTTATTCTGCTGTATTTTACCTTGAAAATATTTCCACGGCCTACGAAATACAGTAGACGTCTGGCTATATACGCTGGCAGCAGCAAAATGGACCCTATTTAATACACTTTCGATAAAATGAAGTCTTTCACTAGTTTGTCTTCCTGGATCACCTCGGGACTTGGGCTTATAATGTAGATGAATTCTGGTCCTAAATTTGTTCAACAATCTCATTATCTTGGATTACTATTTATTATGGCTGCTATTGTTGGATAGTACGTGTTCAGTTGATGTTGTGAGTGCTGTGTCTGGTCTTGTGTCGACACGCATATCCTCAAATCATCTGCAAACACTGTAAATACGATTTTCTTTCGTAATAAGGTAAGTAAGGTCTTGGAATGAGCTTTTAACTTTCGTTACCAGAGGTCCGACCGCAGTTGCGAGTTGGGCCGCCGACAATGGCCACCACCGAGGGCATGCCCACTTTATATGGTATGCCCCAGTTAGTGATTTTTTGACTGGGTCCTTCCAAAGATGACTCTCACAAGTGGTGAGTACCTGTTGCAGGTACCTAACTTCCTTACTGCTTTTAGCAGAAATCGGAGCAGAATTCCATAGAAAGCATTCGAAAAATAAACTGATATCACGCAGCACGTTGTTTCCCATGTATCCGTGGTGCCTGTTAGGTCATGGTATTCATTTACGGTGTGTGCTGCGGAGGTGTGGTAATCACGTTTTTCATAGTCTGCAGCAAGCATAATGGGGTCTGTTCAAAAATCAGGGTTTTACTGATGACACCGTAAAGTAAAATAAGCTAAATGCGTCTACGAGAATTAAAATATAGGTCACCAACAAAATGCACTTTTTATTTCCAAAACAAATAATTCGATGATCGTTGGCGGGTCTTTCTTGGCTACCTATATGATGGATCTCTCCTGGAATCTTATAGGGTGCTGTTGGTCTTGCCAAGGATCACTCCATATTCCAAAAATGAACAGCATAGAGTCAGAAGTGATGACACTTTGTGCAGGACGTGACCATCATTTTGCTGGACAATGCTCGAGCACGTTGAGTGCAAGCTTTTACAGATTTGTTTGACTGATGGGGCTGCTAAATGATCTACCACCTACTGCACGCCCCCGGACTTAAGCCCTCGTGAGTTCACTCCATTTCTAAACTGAAGGACACTCTTCACGGGATTCGCTTCAGAACTGCTACTAAAACGTCGGCCAGTAGCCCACGCCGCTCGAACTGTCAACATAACTGGCACTGCTAAGAGTATCCTGCGACTTCCACATCGCTGACAACGGGTTATACACAATGCTGGTGACGACTATGAGGGTCAGTAAGACTTCGAAACGAGTATCTATTTTGTACGAGCTGTAAATACATAGTTACGTATCACTGTTAAAATTCCATCCCTCGTAATAGCACTTCCGTGAATACTTAGCTGCCAGAAGTGTTGCCCGATTCTGCCAGAACGTCAACAATAACAATTTGAAAAACTGTTTCGAGGTTGTCATCTATGTCTACTGCAGTATACAACTCATGGAAACGTTGCAGCACTGCGCTTTTGATATAACAGTACTGTTATGTTGCGTCACTTCGTATCTTGTGTTCTTTTTTATTTTATATTTTGTCCTGTCCCATGTTAGGATTAAGTGGTACAGTGACATATTTTCCTCTTGGATAATACTGTCACCTCTAAACCTCACATCAAGATCTTCTAGTTTTCGTCTCTGCATTCACATATGCTACCTCTATATTGGTTAGTGATTATGTCTCGTGTGTCTTCGTACAATTCTCAGAGACACATGAAATAAAATGCTTCTCACTTTTGTTGTAACCACATTGTCTTCCCAATCTGCGTTGTTAGCATTTTGCATGCTCCATCCAACAGTTGAATCTGCGGGGATATTTCTTTACGGTAGTGACGTAGGCCCACGTGTTTCCACCACGGGTATTTCCTCGTCTCAGGCTAAGGTGGTATTTAACTTCTAATATGCTTTCCCACGAAAAGCTGTTGACTTTCGTAAAACGACTTTGGTAATATAAGTACAGAGGATGGAAAAATTTGTGGGCCACATTTCTGATGTAGTGATGTTAAATAACAAATCTTGTGAGATATAAATCCGGTCTTTCCTTCTCCCAGAAAGACTATTCACTTAGGTGTATAATAGTAAGTCCGCGTTTGTTGCCTCCCACGTGTCAATCAATCTTGAATTTCTAACCATATATTCAACTTCTACGCGTCTACCTGAATTCGGCTTTTGATAGTTTTTATAAACAACAGAGTTAAAATCACCATCAAATACGACTATGTTCGATGTCGTTGGGTCGTCCGCTGTGACCGAGCGGATCTAGGCGCTTCAGTCCAGAACCGTGCTGCTGCTACGGCCACAGGTTCGAATCCTGCCTCGAGCATGGATGTGTGTGTTCCACTTAGGTTAGTTAGGTTGAAGTAGTTCCAAGTCTAGGAGACCGATGACCTCAGATGTTAAGTCCCATAGCGCTTAGAGACATTTGAACCATTTAAAGAATAGAAAAGTAGTACTAGCGAATGGGAGATAACGACATTTATAACATGGGTATTCTTTTCTGCAGTTGCCCTATGTATGTCAATTGAAGAATAGAACACTAGTGCTACGGAAGACGAAAAATAGAGCCATACATAACATTTGTATCCTGCTCTTCAGTTGACCGGTGGATAAAGATCAGAATTCGGTACTGTGATTAACAACATGATGCAGATAACCCCTAATCCCCAAATCCCCAAATCCCCAAATGAAGAAAAACCGTGTGAAATCACTACGGAACCCTCTACAACATGATTTTCAATGAATGTAACCAAACGATTGGCAACTACTTTAAAAACTACTTCGTCACATCTTGAGCTCAAACTACAGCTTCCCAAACCCATTATCCTACGGGTGGTTCCCCATGTTGTAGTTCCTTTTGCCAAAATGCAACACGTCGATTTCGACTATTACACCCGGCCACCCAACTGCCCCCTGTACTTTAAATATTCCCTACAAACTTCCATACAAAAAGAGTACCAGTCTACAATTGTACGCTCACTCATGCGACATTCATGCACGCACAGCCACACAGGATGCCTCAAACACCAGCAATATTTAATTTTTATGATATCCCTCAAGGCGAGCTTAGACTTCTCGATCCATGTTCCGCGTCTAATCGACCGCCACAACCGATCTTTGCTGCAGCGCCATACGAATAAGTCGTGAGTACGGCGAGCGGACATACTTGTCTGGCGCGTATGTTCGTCGAACTCACGACATAGAACATAACCGGCAACAGGAAAATACATTTGTAAAAATCGAGTCATGGCCATCATGTCTAAGCCCATAGTCTCTTTTAAATCATTCAGGTTCATTGGAATAGATAAATCCATACCTACACTCTAAAACGAAAAAGAGAAAATGCTCATAAAACAAAAGACTATTGGTCGAAATTACCTCAAACTCAATAAGAATAAAATTAAGTACCGAATGAATTGCAAAACACCAATTACTGAAATCAATGCAAACGAAAGAAATTTTGCGAATATCTAACTCTGCCTTTTAAAACAACATTCATTTTTTTTATGTACAATGATGGCGCTTATCCGCAGCAGACAACCGATTTATCATCTATGGTTGGAAAGTAAAGACATTAATATGTATGAGCTACCTAGGAGGTCATTGGTCAAAGCTGACTGATTGTATCCCGTGCTTCAGTAGACCCTGCTGATCTGATGCCTTTATTGACGGTACTTCAGATAGAATTTTTCAGTGGTGTCAGTCGTTTACTCGTGAGAAGTAGTCAATCAGTCTCTGTTTCGTTTGTGGTTCAGTTGCGGTTGTACGTAATGTGAAGTACCGGTTCAGTGCGGGGGCTGGAGCAATGGAATCAGTTCAGCATTCATTTTGCCTACACCAAGGCCACGGCGGTTGTTTCATATGACAGCTGATCACTTCTGCTAACGGTTAATTTAAGCGCATGCCTGAGTTTTAACTCACAGCTTGACTTACTCTCATGGGGCGTACATTGCACTTCCGACGTGCAGAAACTCTACTGTGTACCGCTACGAAAGGAGCCACTGTAGAGGAGTTTCTATTTTTTTGTGCAATATGTTCGACTTGCCTTACTCGATACTTAAATTCGCAAGTGTATATGTTAAATAGCTCTTTAAACATTAAATTTGGGAATCAGGAAGGCATCAAGTGGAAACCTTGTTCGTTATAATGGGACAGTAGTTTTGTACACGAAAGCAATAGCGTGACTGACAACATTACATGTACCAGTAAAGGAGTAAAAAAATGTTATCCATATACTGTTGGAGTACGACAAACTGGTGGTAACGTAAGAGTTACAGCCCCCTTTATTTCTCATCAAGCAGTATGCGCAGCATCTCAGCAACAGACAACGAGGGACCAGCCACTTGAAGTTTGTAGGTAGGTACAGCATTTACTGTCTGGAGTATATACGAAATTGTAGCGCGTACACCCAGTAATGTGTACTTTCAGTGTCTGATATTTTTTACGATATGTATTATTTAGAATTTTAACGTGCAGGAAGAAGAATTTGTGGATTCACATGTACAATTGTTTAGATCTAACTTCGATATCAGCATGACCATATGAGCACAGAAAATGTGTTATCAGATCCTTGAACTCTGTCTGATGCCACCCGTTCTAAACAGCATTAATCGAACTTTCTCATATCAGTTCTTCCTAGTGTATTCTATCAAGTGTGGTGGGGGTCCGCGGGTTAAAGTTCCTGTACAACTATGGAATTTTTGGTTGTTTTGACGCAAGTACGCAGCACTCGTCAAATTCTGCAGGTGACACCCACAGAATCTTGGTCAACAAAACTGTGCGTGGGAGGAATGAGTCTGTTGATATACTTACGCATAACTCCAAAGCAAAACTAGCTGCTACCAAGTATCTAATCTAGGCACACAGCAACATTGTTTCAGTTCTCAGCACAATCATAGCCAGAAAAGAGACTTTTATCTGATTGTACATTAGTCGTAATACTCCATTCGTTCCTTTCCCTTCTAAACAACAACGTTTTCTTCTCTTGTCAACTAACACTGCAGTAGAATTGGCAAATGGAAAACTACTTGGGATGAATTTTGAAGTACTAGGGTTCTATGAGCTTATGTATTACAAATTACATTAAAATGTATCCAGACACATGTAAGTGTCGGGTCTCTACACGCATACATCAGCATAGTTAGAAATAGACACAGTATATAACACATAAAATTTCGTTTTCATTTAATCAAAAGTGTAATAAGAACAAATGATATATTTCAATGAAATTCAGAATCTTGAGACGCGAATCATATTGTAGCTGGCAGCAGGACTGGTGACAGAACGCATGTTGTGTCTGGCAGCAGGACTGGTGGCACAGTGAGTGCTGAATCGGGCAGCAGGACTGGTGACACAGCGTGTGCTGAATCGGGCAGCAGGACTGGTGGCACAGTGTGTGGTGAATCGGGCAGCAGGACTGGTAGCACAGTGAGTGCTGAATCCGGCAGCAGGACTGGTGGCACAGTGTGTTCTGAATCGGGCAGCAGGACTGGTGACACAGCGTGTGCTGAATCCGGCAGCGGGACTGGTGGCACAGTGAGTGCTGAATCCGGCAGCAGGTCTGGTGGCACAGCGAGTGCTGTATGTGGCAACAAGATTGGTGCCTTGATGGGTGTTGTATCTGGCAACAGGACTGGTGATAGGATGCATGCTGTAGCAGGCAATGGGGATGGTGAATGATATTTGTGTGGAGGCTGACGGTGATGATTTGGACACCAACTGCTCTAAAGGTAATGAGGCTACACGTTTTGTGGTTAGATAGGCTGCTGGTGATGTAACTTCTGTTGCGCCTGGCGATGAGGCTCGAAGAATTGCTCTGAATAGTAGTCTGTACATTAGCAAAAGACTATCACTGCTCGACGTTCCACACAATGATACAGTATCATTGACTACATGATGTTGCGATGTCTCCCAATCACTCGATATGGATCATGCCTGTAAGCTCACTTCTGCATTTACGAGAAGAGACGCGAGGATGCGCGTATCCACCTAGCAGCGTTTCATGGTGGCCTGTGTCCTACAAACTTATACTGACGATCCAAAATAATATGACCGACTATTTAATATGGTGTTGGGCCGCCTCAAGAATACAATACACAAGAGGTTCTGGATGTCGCGGATTAGGCCTTTGTGCCTGTACCAGCAATCTGCTCTGTCGTCACATTCTGCTCTACAGTCCGCATACGATTCAGACCATTACGTACCGTGATGAGGAGAGGACATCGAAGGTCTTACCGGCTACTGCAGGTCTCACCGTCATTCAACCTCCTTTCATAGCTCACGACAGCCAAACAATTTAACCATTTACCAATGATGTCCCTAAGCACCTGACACAGCAGACTACCCGTTCTCAGAGACACTGAAGTCAGTGTATTTCCGCATTATCGACCCGTATCGTCGCTAGAATGGTTTTTTCAATTATTTCTGCTCCGTTTAGACATTAGCATTAGCGCACCACGTATCTCCAATCCCACGAGGGAGCTTTCAGTGTTGACATACACAATGGGCATAATGTTTACGCTAATTAGAATAAAGCCACCATATAACAAGCCACACTTACGTTTTCCTAATAATTTCCCACTATTACTCTTGGTGTTCGGTTCGTAATTCGATTGATAAATATAGAATTACGTTTGACACCTTATGCGAGTGCCACTTTTGATTCCCATCGATGTATAGGGACTAACCACTTAACATGAGAACAGAGAATCCTGCAACTGGAGAAAGTGACATTTCTTGACTCTTACAAATAACAGTAAAGTAGGTAACGCTCAGAACATAGTCTAAAGGAAGCAGTAATTCAGAACACCACTTTTTAACTCAGCCACTAGCTAAGAAAGATTGCCAAGGTTTCACAAAATACCCAATAGTGATAGACGATGAAAATAGCGCTTTTAACTCAAGTAGTGTGCTCCGTCGATGCCTCTCAGAAGGCAGGCGCCACGGCGCCCCTCACCTCCATGCTGTCCAGTGGGTGGCCAGGGGCGGTCTTATCCTCCGGCGGCTCGTCTGCCTCTCTCCCCTCCCCAGTGGTACAGCAGGGCAGCCACCGGCGAAACCGGCGAAACATCTTCTGCAGGAAAGAAACACACTAAGTATTGTCCGACATTGTGTGTGAATGAGGTGTTCCTTCAACGCACCACACTTGGAGTAGACTATAACGCATAAATGTAACTGTTGAAACGTACCAGTCTAATTACAGAGTTAGATGGGTCGATGGATAATTATTCTGTTACGTAGCATGAATCAGTATTATGTGAACTTCAACTGGAATTACATTGAAGAAGGTATCTCGAGCCGCCACCTACTACTTATTTACCTCGCACATTTGTTTCGAAAGAAAAAACAGTTAGTGGATAGGCTTCAGTTCAGGAAAAATGTATGGAATTTTGATATAGCTTGATAATCCTTGATTAATTCAACGGGAGAATCAGATTGTTAAGGGCTCTTAAATATATTAAAAATCATACACGTCTGAGCTAATCTGGTCTGCGAAAACGTTGACAGGGGACTGAATAAATACCGGCTGAGTTACTGAATGCCAGCAAAGGCATTTCTTTTAGGATTAAATCTTAAAAGGGGAAGCTCACGAACAAACGTGTTTTTGAAAGTAAAACTTTAATTTACCGTGGACTGTTCGCAGTGAATATTGCCGGTAAAACCGACTCAAAAACATATACGAATCGCACGATCATTTTAAATCAGGAGTGCCGTTGAAGATATGGATTATGCACACAAATATTAAGACTAACCATTCATACACAGAAAAAAGTTGCTCAATATTTTAATAAATGAAACATCTAACTTGGGTTGGAGAGAGAAGATCCAAGATGGTCGAATACTTTAATAGAAAATTATTCCAAAATTAATAAAAGTTTTTTTGCTAGACAGCTATGAAACAATGAACCCGAACTACGTTCTACGTTTTTCAAACGAGTATGATGAATAGGCCAATCTCTAATTGCAATCGTTTAGTCTGAAAGGATAATGTCTTGTACTCTTGTGTGATCTTGTACTATTTCCGAGGCGGTTGTAACAGATTTACGTGTATTATGGACTACTTAATGTAATTCGTTCCTGTGTGTGCGAAATTGATGTCTGTCTAATGGCGGACAAGGACAGAAAGGATCACTTATTACATACCTGTTCCGAAGAACTGGTGTCCGGTTGGAGAAATGGACGTTTAGGCTTCTTCTCAGATGGTAATACGAAGCTTTCACAACTTTCTTCTTTATGTTAACTGTTAAGATGCGCTTTTTTCAGAACACCTCGAAACAATACTAGAGCGCACGAGAACTATACGGACTCGCAATGTTCTTGGCTAACATCGCAGATCGCTTCAAGTGACACTGCATTGTTGACAGGCAACCCAGATGACGATACATGCGCTGTTAACTGACTGCGTCCTACAGTTGCTACACAATGTTTCGGTGTCCACATATTACAGCATTTTCATAATTGTGTCTCATTTGAACTTAAGTGTAAATTAAGGAGTGAAATATCTAAAGGAAACAATTATTGCTTGAAATACAAAATATGCCAATGCGATTTCCTTGTATACCTCTACATCTATACCATACTCCGCAAGCCACCTAACGGTGTGTGGCGGAGGGGACTTTCGGTGCCACTACCCGATCCCTCCGACTCTGTTCCACTCGCGAATAGTGCGTGAAAAATTTCATTCTTTCCCGTACTGAACTACTGAACAACTTCTACGTGACCATTGAAAATATGTTTGTCAATTTTTGTAGTAATGTATTGCCTTATGGTATTAAAAGATTCCTTTATAGAGTAGGATTTTAATAGATGTAGTCAACGACAGAGGAGCTGTCTAGATGTCTTTTACTGTATTTGTATCTAATTGCATAAATGACAGTGTTATACGAAATGTTGGCAACATGTTACTACAGACGTACGTTGTCACAGGGGAACCATACGGCCAGTTTGCCTGTGAGCCCAGCTTCTTGTGTCGCTGTGGTTACTCAAGTACGAAAGCTGATTTAATTCTTATCCGAGTGTGATCGAGGCCGTGTGTTCGGGGAGCGAAAAGAACAAAAACGGTTCACTCTACTGATATTAGAACAGTTACTGCAGTTCACTCTTTCTCGTTGGTAGTGCTACGTTCTTTGAACTGAAATTTATATATGTGGGTTGCGAAATATTCCGTAAGATTAATTCGAATGTTGGTGCAAATGCTTATGTCCAGACATAACATAGGAAGTGACTCTGAGAACACTAGATACACTCAGAGGAGAAAGTTTCTCTTTCTCAATGATGGCGCCAGCAGTTTCACAAGTTTCCGATGTGAAACGTACTTCCACCCACCGGTTCACATTTACAAATTCATAGACACAAACACGGCTCACACGTTTGATGAGCGTTTCATCAGGGGAGAGAATAACGAGTAAATGAAGCAGGAGTTAATGTTATATCATGTTAAATGAATATCTTAATGCAGGTTAATGTAATATTGTCCTTGTTTTCCGTATTTTCCCTTCTCGTATCAGGGAGTATTTTACTGGCTTCTTCAGAGCACTAAATAATACGCATAAAAAGGGAAAATAGGAGGATCATATACCGTGAGATGAGATTCTCTTTGACCCTAGTGATGCAATGGAAAGCCCGTCCCCCCATACGGTGGTGAGGCTTTGAGGCCGCTCACTACTGAGAAATGTTCTCACAATTTACGTGATGTTTCCACTTAGGAAACAAAATTCCTGTAATCGTCTTCCCCGCAAAAAGAATGATCAGTAAACGTGCTCCTGAAGAACGGCTCAAGACACGTGAGGGTTTGAAGTGTCTCCGTCAGGCTTATCTATGTTGCTGTGTAGCCATATTCTAACGTTCTGTCGCTATTCTTCTTAACTGAAGTTTACCCTCATCAATGAACACTAAACGTGAAAAGACATTTTTGTCTTCCATCTCAACGCACAGACCGAATTTGCAAATCTGAACACGTTGTTTGTTGCCTTCAGAATGGATTGTTTACAAATGAATGCTGTATTGCGCGTAACTCAAATATCGTCGCAAATCACACCATGCGGAATGACGAACAGTTAACTCCTGACTGTTACACAGACTGAACTGCTACGGATTACATTTACAACAAGAAAGGAAAATTAGAGAACTGTAAACACTCTGATGGCGTGCTCTGCGCCTTGGGGATGCGTACAGGGCTGCCCTCTCACAGACAAGAAGAGTCTCGAAATAATGGCACAAATCGTAGGATCGCTTTAGTTATGGAAGATGCAATATCGCATTCGTGGAGAAAACCACGTTGCACCGTCGTAAATGAATAGTGGAGGCTGAAACGGAGAATGCAATACGCTGTTGCCTGATATCTCTGTCTTTATGTCTCGCTTGTTGGGTAATGGACGAGAGAACGCACGAGTTAGGTTCTCAAAGGAGAATTCCTGCTGCAAGTACAGGAACCGGCAACTTATAGTAGTCAGCAATGAACACTTCTAGCTTCGAAGTGGAAGTTAAATTTCATCCCAACTTTCTATATTGATCCGCGTAATAAATAAGGAGCGTTGGAGTCGAAAAAATATTCTGTTGCAGCTCTCGGTCTGAGTGCATAATAACTTATACTCCTTTAAATAACGGGATTTTAATTCCGAAAATAAATTAAAAAACACAGCACGATAGATAATACCATAGCGAGTGAAAATGGAACTATCATCAAGTAGAGAAATAATAGAAAGTAAATCGCATCACAGTATTCAGATATGCAAATCAAGGGGTACTGTACCAACTGATGATTTGTTTATGATTTTAGGAAACTATTCCTGAAAATCTGTAAATGTTGCTAGGTACCTTATCTTAATATGAATGCAATGACCATGCGGTAAAGTGATGGCATAATTATTCCGATGGGCGTATAGAAATTTCGGAATTTTTAAGCGAATTTTGTGACGAGAAAAGACATAAATTCTGCGTGACGTATTGAGCAGGTCGGTGGCTAAAAACCGTGACTGCATTCGGTTCCGACGAACTTAATATTTGGCGAGTATTCGCAATCAAAAATAATCAGTATTTTTGTAGCTATTACGTTTTCGGGAAATGCAACACCATGAACTTGCTAACGTGAGTGAAAAGGATTGTGAGTGACTGTGTTAAGACCAGCACGGGCTTGGCAGCGATACTTGCTCACCTAAGTTTCAGAATATATTAACTGAGGACAAGATTTCCAGCCTTTCATTTCGTGTGAAAAATTTCTCCAGAAACGTAGATTGGTGACTTTAATTGCAGCCTGGTTCACGTCGAAGTACTGTAGGTTTCGCTCGGCTTCCCTAATGATGATATGCCGAGACAATGTTCACAGGTAGGTGCAGGTTCGTCGTAAAGGGACAGAAAGAACCGCGCCGCCGCAATATCTTTAAGAAGAAGTAAAAGCCAAGCTCTCTCTTTTTAGCACGCATCTCCTCTATCCTCTGTCGCCCACAACATTACTATATTTCACACATACAGCAACGTCCTCTAATGGATAATTTCTGTACTCTGTACTGAGACAGAAGTTGCTCATCAGAACACCCGGGACATAATACGATTTCTTTCTACCTACCCTCAACATGGGGGACCGCTGGTTAAACAGCAGCACTTCTTGCGGTTCGCATAGCTGGTAATTTGAACGTTTTTTTCCCCCGTTACGCCAGATGGGTAACCAGCTGCCTACGGTTATATGGCTCGTCCTTCTCTTATTACAATTGATTCGTTATAACATACCCAACCTTGATGTTGTTTGCCTCTTGGTCATCGTGAACAGCGGAAAGTTGTGGTAGCTGCCGGCTCCACTCGATGTAGCCCGCCCAAAGCCACGAAGAAGCAGACCACTTCATATCTCCCACTTTCTCAGTTTGTTCGGAAATTTTCCTCTTTTACTTACAATTTTACATAAAAATGTAGTTCATAATATTTGTTTGGATATAATAAAAAAGCTAAATACAAAATTAGTCCAGGATGTGAAACTCACATCAGTTATTAATATACGTAAGGGGGAAAAAAGATAGGTCATAGGAAAGAGCAACTACGAAGAAAAGGAAAGTGACGACCGATGATGTCTCTGACCGAGCCAGCGACATCAGGATGCCTTCGAGTCTTGCAGTTTCGGTTCGAACTATTTCTTCTGAAACTACTTAGTTACATGCTATAGATACTATTTACAATACTTGTTCAGTGTCACGCGTTTTTCGAATGAAAATTATTAGCTAATCTGTTAGTATTACTGCAACTGTTCCCTCGATATAAAGTGACGTCGTATACGCAATGCCGGATGTGTTTGTTAGTTGTTATCTGTGTTCGTTAAATTAGGAGTGCTGCAATACAGATTTTATATGTCAGTGGAGGTATAATGACTGCGATATCGTTACAATAATTACGTTTACTGTAGTAATACAACTAATGCAGGTTTTACATATTTATTGCGATTAATGACGACAAAACTGTTAATGCTATTGTACTATTCTAAATCCCACGTTATCCTAAATCATGTGTAGTGTTGTCTACGTTCTGTGTCCTTCATGCATTGTCCGCGAAACATCATTTATTAATATACACTTACATTTGTTCCTGATTGTCATACCACCATCGAGACGTAAGTGTTTGATGTTCTGCGTCGGGTAGGTAACAGTGAAAAAGTGTGACTTTGGCTGAGGGTCACCCGGTGTAATTTGGGCAGCGAGTGTGTCCTGTCTCCGAGATCCGGGCAGGGATAATAACAGCACAATCAGCAGCAACTGAAGAAGACTGCTGCATCAGTAGTGGGAATAATGTGCGTAAAATGATAACAGCAACTCGTCACTACACATGAAAGCAAACAACTCATTAATTACCCTCAAGAATTCTGATGAACATCTGTGTCCCGTCTTTATAACGTTGTCGAGCAGCAAAAAAATTGTAAATATGAGACACATATTCCTTCACGTAGGTGCCTGTGTTTATCTTAGTCACATACTTCCGTGACATGCTCAGATAAATGTGGAGCAGCGCAGGGTATGTGATACTTCCTATGGTTCAGGCTTAACTTGTTAACTCCCCGTGTGGTCCGTCTGTACGATCTTTTTTTTTATAAATTCGGCATACAGCGTAGGCGATGTTGTGTCAGTAGCTGGGTTCACAGCTTAACATTTGTCTGTGCCTTATGGATTCGTAGTGATATTTATTTGTCGGGTTCGCATATGTAGTACGCAGTTCAGAAGGACATATTTAAGAGTTCATTGTTAGGCACAGGGGCACTATATTCGCTGACCGAGGTGTGCCTTCCATGAAAGTCCATACGGTACTTGACATATCCTACTAAAGAAATGCACCATGCTTTGACTGGGGTGTATATGGTGAATTTTCAGCTCTACTCAGATGTTGTGGAATAAAACAGTAAATTCTAGTCCCCCTGTTACGCATTCACTTGTCGCTGCTCCAGTTGTCCCTTGTCCCTTAAACCATGATCCGCAATTTCCATTATTTTGTCTACTTTTCTTCTCTTTAGGAAGTGTATCTAAGCTCGCTGACAGATTGTTAGGTCACTCGGGTATGTTCCGACCGCCACGCGTAGTGCCTCCACTGACGTTGTGCTGAAAGCCCCTATTGGTCTCAGCAGAACAGTTCTTTGACGTCGCGTAACAAGGTTACGTTCGTTATGAGAGAGAGAGAGAGTGACTACGTCCACGCCGCCAAATATACTACGGATCCACACAATATACGCTGTGTGATCAAAAGTTTCCGGACACCCCAAAAACATACGTTTTTCATGTTAGGTGCCTTGTTCTATCACCTATGCCAGGTACTCCATATCAGCGACCTCAGTAGCCACTATACATTGTGAGAGAGCAGAATGGGGCACTCATGGATTTCGAACGTGGTCGGGTGAAGGGGGGTCACTTGTGTCATACGCCTGTACACTTGATTTCCACACTACTAAACATCCCTAGGTCCACTGTTTCCGATGTGGTAGTGAAGTGGAAACGTGAAGGGACACGTACAGCACAAAAGCGTACAGGCCGACCTCGTCTGTTGACTGACGGAGACCGCCGACAGTTGAAGAGCGTCGCAACGTGTAATAGCCACACATCTATCCAGGCCATCACATACGAATTCCAAACTGTGTAAGGATTCACTGAAAATACTATGACAGTTAGATCAGTTAGGTGGGAGGTGAGAGAACTTGGATTTCATGGTCGAGCGTCTGCTCATGAGCCACACATCACGCTTCTACATGGGAAACGACGCCTCGCTTAGTGTAAAGAGCGTAAACATTGGACGACTGCACAGTGGAAAAACGTTGTGTGGAGTGACGAATCACGGTACACAGTGTGGAGATCCGATGGCAGGGTGTGGGTATGACGAATGTCAGGTGAACGTCATCTGCAAGCATGTGTAGTGCCACCAGTAAAATACGGAGGCGGTGATGTTAGGGTGCAGTCGTGTTTTTCATGGAGGGGCTTGCACCCCTAGTTGTTTTGCGTGGCACTATCACAGCACAGGACTACATTTATGTTTTTGGCACCTTCTTGCTGTTTTGGACCGCCGACTTCGTGCCAGGCATCACCGACCGACACCTATATCTCTCCTCAGTGCAGCACCCAGTGAAGAAAGGGCTATCATTCCGCCAGAAACCTTCCAGCACGTGACTGAATGTATGCATGCGAGAGCGGAAGCTGTCATCAGGACTAATGCTGGGCCAACACAGTATTGAATTCCGGCATTACCGTTTGAGTGCACCATGAACTTGTAGGTCATTTTCAACCAGGTGTCCGGATACTTTTGATCATATAGTGTAGGTTGTAGTGGCTCTATGGAAGCGGCTATGTTGATGCATGAAAGTGGAAAAGTTACCGTGTTTCATCAACACTCTGTTTTATGTGCTGATTGAGCGGAAGTCGATCGTCAGTCTATACCAGTATGTATCTAGTTACGTGTTTTCTGTGACTATTTGCATTGTGCCATTTTATAATCAGGTCTCTCTGTAATTTTACTTCCGATAAAATGCGAACTGTCATGTTGGCAGACTGTGTAGGATGCCTCTAGCTTTGGTTTCCAGAATTCTTTATGAGTTGGCTCTCACCACAGGCAACCAACATGTCATCAGCGGACGCGACATTATCGCAAATATGTATGAGTATACTCCCATCCATTTCTGTTAGGAGAAGCTCGATGGAAAACTTGCGGTTCACATTGTGCGCTAACTCGTATGCTCGGTTAAATGTATCATCAATCAATTTATTTCCAAGGAACCCGTATGTTGTTCTAATGGAATGTCTTAGATGACATTTCCGTGGTGCAGGTGCTACAGAGTAAATATATGAGTAATTCGTAAGTGAAACATCATCCTCTTTCACTTCAGGAGTAAAGTTCATCTTTAACGACATTCTGTATGAAAATTGCTGCAACTAACCAACGTTTTCAAGAGGAAAAGTACCTGCAGAATCAGTGTTGGAATATCTTGCTGTTCTAACAGAACTGAATGAAAATCTATGTGTATGGAGAAGCATGACTTGCTTATCATAATGGTAATGGATATTACTAATGTGGGCATGAACTGTATGCTGATTACGAGATACTTACAGACTCACACACACACACACACACACACACACACACACACACACACACAGAGAGAGAGAAAGACAGAGAGAGAGAGAGAGAGAGTGACAGAATAAATGGAGCAATCGACCTCATCCGCAGTGGCTAGTCTACATGTAATTTATACATGTAGATTAGTGGTTAATATCTGTCATACACTGAAGCGCAAAAAGAAACTTGTATAGGCTTGCGTATCCAAATAAAATCTAAAACACCAAACTCTGCACGAACAGGCCATGAAGGTCCAACAATACCAACAGGTCGCCATGTCATCCTAAGCCCGTATGGGTCACTGGATGCTGGTGTGGAGTGGAATGTGGTCAACACACACTCTCCCAGCCGTATGCCGGTTTACTGTGTATTCAAATACAGAGATATGTAAACAGGCAGAATACAGCGCTGCGGTCGGCTACGCCTATGTAATACAACAAGCATCTGGCGCAGTTGTTAGATCAGTTACTGCTGATACAATGGTGGGTTATCAAGATGTAAGTGTGTCTGAGCTTGCTGTATTAGTCACAGCACGAGCGATGGAACACAGTATCTTCCAGGTAGCGAGGAATTGGGCATTTTCCTGTACGACCAAACTGAAAGTGTACCGTGAATGTCAGGAATCCGGTAAAACATCAAATATCCCACATTGCTGCGGCCGGGAAAAGATACCGCAGGAACGGCACCGACGACGACTGAAGAGAAACGTTCAATGTGACAGTAGTGTAACCCTTCCGGAAGAAACTGTAGATTTCAGCGCTATGCCATCAACAAGTGTCAGTGTGCGAACCATTCAACAGAACAGAACTGATATGGGCTTTCCGAGCCGAGGGCCACTCGTGTACTTTCGATGACTGCACGACACAAGGCCTTACGCCTCGCTTGGGTATGTCAACACAGTTTCAAATTGTATCGAGCAGATGGGCGTGAAGGGGTAAGGAGAAAACCTCGTGAATCCAGTGGGGGACTGTTGAGGCTGGTGGAGACTCTGAAATGGTATGGGGCGAGTGCAGTTGGAATGATGTGAGACCTCTGATACGTCTAGATACGACAATGTCAGGTTTCACATACGTAAGCATTGTGTCTGATCACCTGCATCCATTTATGTCCATTGTGCATTCCGACGGACTTCGGCAATCCCAGAGGACAATGAGACACACCACACTTCCAGAAACACTCATCTGAGTTTAAACATGTCCGCTGGCCACAAGACTCCAAAGAAATGAACATTATTCAGTATATCTGGGATGCCTTGCAACATGCTACTCAGAAGAGATCTGCACGCCCTCATACTCTTATGGATTTATGGACAGCAATGCTGGATTCATGGTGTCAATTCCCCCAAACAATGCTTCAGACATGTCAAGTCGTGTTGTGACATTTCTGAGTGTTTGCAGGGCCCTATACGATATTACGTAGGTGTACCAGTTTCTTTAGCTCTTCAGTGTAAGAAACTAAGGAGTTGTAACGGCACCACAATTTCAGATAGGGAAGCTGGGTTTGGTGCAATATTTCAGAGCGCCCAAGTTACAGCCATGTGCAGGCCGGATTGCAGTAAGTTACGCTGACTAGCAGTTGCGAAGTGGAATGGAGGCCACAGGGCCGTCGAACCACTGAAAAATATAAACGCAGCGGATCGCATGCCGCAATCTACAGGCAGAAAGGGCCCACTGGCACAACCGGGGTGTGGTGTGTACGTGACACGAAGTGTCGATTTAGCGAAACAGAGGCGCAAAGCCGAGGTCAAATATGTACTGTTTTCTAATGAGATGCATTAAAGTGTAGCAGCTCTCCTAGACGGTGGGGCGAATCGCATGCAGCAACAGATGCGGTGACAGCATCCGAGTCCACGGCGGGTCGTTGGTTCGAACCTCTGAGGCCGATGCAGAGTCCACAGCCAGCCAGCGGTGGGGCACTCTTCGGCTCGCTACCGCGGGCGGTTGTCTGGGCTCCCGACACGCACTGGAGACTTCCCGAGGCGAGGACCACAGATTCTGACGCCAGATCACGGGTGGTCGTTGCCACTGAGTTCTCAGCTACGCCAGCGAGGGAGAAGCAGCGGCGGGGCCGGCCAACGGCTCCCGGCAGAGCAGTGCAGAAACAACGAGGACAGCTGAGTCAGCTCCTGGCGAAGCCATCCTGACGTAATCGGAAATCTGCAGCTGGCGTACAGGGCCGGCTCGACACAGCGCATTGCACTGGGTCACTGGGGATGTGGCCTCAGCATTGCAGGTTCAAAATGGTTCAAATGGCTCTGAGCACTATGGGACTTAACTACTGAGGTCATCAGTCCCCTAGAACTTAGAACTACTTAAAACTAACTAACCTAAGGACATCACACACATCCATGCCCAAGACAGGATTCGAACCTGCGACCGTAGCGGCCAGCGGTTCCAAACTGAAGCGCTTAGAACCGCACGGCTACAGCGGCCGGCAGCATTGCAGGATGCTGTGACACAGACCGAGGTGAATGGGGCACTGTAGCTAAAGAACAATAAATCTTTTTGAATGTTCTCGCCAAGTTTTAATACGGCAACTCCTGGCACCCACCCACTACATTTGGTGTCTTTCCGCTACATTTGGTCATCCTGATACATTCGGTGGCAGAAGCCGCCACAACATTAGGTGTCAGAATAGCGGACGTTGTCTGTCCAGTACGACCTGTAAGCCCACTGCCTGCATTATGGTCGCAAGATATGGTGATTGCTGACAAATTTGTTCTTTTTGAGTGTTGGACGTTTTATTTCTTTTTTGTTTTTTCGAGTGTCGCTCCTGGCAAGCCACATTTTAGACGTTTTACATGTGCATAGTAATTTTTGTTGTCAGAGTAAGTGTTAGTGTGTTTGAGGCAGTAAGATGTGTTATTTGTTTCGTGCCATTTAATTAGTTTTGTATTGGTTTATGATGATACTGAGTATCATGATACGGAGCTGTAGGAAGTCAGGTTGTTCTTGTACTTAAATGTTTTGTTTCGGGACTAACTGGGAACGAAAGCAACACAATGACAGAGTCAAGGACGCAAGGTGTGTCGGAACCAGAAGCAGTGCGGGTTTTGATGGAAAAGATAGGAGATTTGACAGTGGACAATACACAGCTGAGAAATGAATTAACATCTAGAAGTGAGCCGGAAACCGCATGTGATCAGTCGTTGTTGCCTAGGGTGCAGAAGATTGATCCAGCCGCCGTAAGTTTGATAATTCCGTTTTCTGGCAAGGCAACTGGGGACGTGCGTTCGTTTGTGGAGGACTTGGAGACTTGAGCGGTGATGAGCGGCTGGTCTGTTGAGCAGTTGTTACATATTGCCAAGATTAGATTAACAGGTAAAGCGAAAACATATGTAAGGTGTGCTGAGGCCTTAAGGGAGGCAGAACAGTTTAAGCAGTTAAAGGAAGGGCTTTTATAAAGGTACAAGAAACAGAATAGCGCTCGGTACTTTAGGGAGAGGTTAAGTGCAATGACAAAGAGACTGGGGAGACGATAGAGAAAGTTGCGGACAGGATAAGGGAAATTAATGAGTATACTTACGAGTTGGATCAGAACGATGAAGCAAATACTGTTCTGTTGCAGGAGGCCGAGCAAAGGCCACTCGATGTATTCTTGAGAGGGTTACCGGCGCATCTGTCACGGAAAATGCGTGAAGGGAATCGGAAAGATTTCCATTCGGCCGTTCAGCTGGCAATCCAATGTGAGGAAATAGATATGGCAACAGCGGTACGTGAGAAGCAAACAGTGTTTACGGCGGGGGTAAAATGTTATAATTGTGGTCGTACGGCTCACGTGCAGAGGCAATGTACCCAGTCGCCAAGGAATAGAGGAAGGGGTGAAAATCAGCAGAGTGTAGCATGGAGAAGTGGAGATAGGAGAGGTGTACAAGAGTTAAAAGGCAGAGGGGGCCCAAGACCCACCTAAGGCAGCTCCCATTTAATTTCAATGATACGAATACGTATGCAGAGGTGGAATGTTCAGTGGTTGGATCCATAGGAACTAAAATGCTTAAGATTTTGTTGGACACATGGGCGCAAGTGTCAGTGGCTACTAAGAATATAGTGGGACAAAGGAAGTTAGACCCACCACGTTGTAGATTGAGTGGATTGGGGGATAAGGAGGTCACGACTTTGGGGTCGGTGACAGTTGACTTTAGAATAGGGAAAGTCCGATTTAATGCATGCCTGGAGGTAGTACCATGGGTAAGCGAGGGCTACGACGTGATCCTATGAGTAGATTTCTTGTATCAACATCATGCCGAAATTGACCTTGGACAACGAACTGGGGAACTTGGTGGAATGTTATTTCCACTAGGGGAAACTGTTGTCAATGCAGAGCTGTCGCGAAGGGGGTTCAACGTAATGAACAAACCAATTGAATGGCGTACATTAGCATTAAGGCTTAATTTGCATGAGTGTGTGTCTAGTGGCATCGGGAAGTCGGTTAGGGTAAGTGTGGAGTCAAATCTACCTGTGGGTACAGCATGTGTTACTGAACCATTGGAGGATAATGAAGTTTTGGGTTCACTGGGTTATTTTGTGAAAGGTAGTGTTGTACGCGTACAGGAGGAGAACGACGGGCGATTAGTTCCCGTGAACGTGGATAATTTGAGCGCTGTAAACGCGAATTTGAGCAAAGGAGTTTTAGTAGCACATTTAGATGTGCCAGATGACGAAGACTGTGGATCGAGAGGTAGGCGAAGCGATCAACCACTATCTGCCGATATAACTTCATTGCGTGACAAAATTAAGCATTTAAAAGGAGGAGAAAGAGAGCATATGGAAAAATTATTGTGGGAATTTAAAGATTTGTTTTTTCCACAAGAGCCGTTACCAGCAACCTAGGATGCCAACAGGGAATGAAGCACCTGTTTACCGCAAACCATACAGAATACCGAGTTATTTGCAGCCGATTGTGGAGGATTTCATTGATCGGCAGCTGGCGGACGGTATTATAGAGCATAGACGTAGTTAGCTGGGGAGCGGGCATTGTCGTTGTGCCTAAAATGTCTATGGGTGGAACTAAGAAATACAGGTTCCGTTGTGACTACGGATGCCTCAATAATAAGACAGTAACGGACGAATACACCATTCCAAACATATCGGAGACTTTGGATCACTTAGGACAGTGTCAGTACTTTTCTACGATGGATTAGACAAGTGGTTATCGTCAGTTAGAGGTGGCTCCAGAGGATCGTCCAAAAACTGCTTTCTCTAAACCTGGAGGCTATAACCGGTACATTAGAATGCCATTCGGTTTGAAAAACGCTCTAAAAACGTTTCAGAGGTTGTTAGACAATGTTTTGAGGGGTATGAAACCATGGCAGTGTCTTGTCTATTTGGATGACTTTATAGTGTTATCAAGTAGTATTATGGAGCAGCATAGACAGCGGTTAAGGGAAGTCTTTATGAGGTTAAGAGCAGCCCGTTTGACGTTGAGCTTAGAGAAGTGTCATTTTGCGTTAGAAAAAGAAAAATATTTGGGTCATATTATCAGTAAGGACAGAGTACGAACAGATGCGAGGTTGGTACAGGCTGTAAGGGATTTTCGGGAACCGAAAACAGTTAAGGAAGTGCAATCATTCATCGGAATTTGCAATTTCTATCGAAAGATCGTGAAGCGTTTTGCAGATTTAGCGCAGCCATTGACGCGACTCTTACGAAAGGGTGTAAAACTCGAGTGGACAGGAGAGTGTCAGAAAGCGTTTGACAAACTGAAAGAAGTGTTAACACCAAGTCCGGTTCTTGTGTTTCCAGATTTTAAAAAGGAGTTTATACTAGCAAGCTATGCATCGAATCAAGCATTAAGGTGTGTTCTTAGCAATGAAATAGATGGGAAAGAGCATCCTGTAGCCTATGCGTCTAGGCAGTTGAACGCAGCAGAGAAGAATTACTCAACAACAGAGAGGGAGATGCTAAGCGTAATCTATGGAATCAAATATTTTAAATGTTATTTATATGGGAGAAGATTTTGGGTAGTGACAGATAATGCTGCGTTCAAGTGGTTGCTGGGGTTGAAGGATCCATCCACTAGACTCGTTAGATGGGCTGTGAGGCTCAGTGAATTCGACTACGAATTGGTGCAGAAGCCTGCGAAGAAGCACGGTAATGCGGCTGCACTGAGCAGAAAGGTGGCAAAAATAGAAGTCATAGGTTATGACCTGGCGGTATGGCAAGAATTACAGGACGCGAACAATGATTGTAAATTGTATCGGACACAGCCACAATTTCATATGTGCCACTCTCTTCAGTGGAGGGAAACGAAGATAGGGCCAAGGGTAGCAGTGCGTGCGATGCTGAGGGATGAGGTTTTGAAGGAAGCACATGATCACGTGTTATCTGGTCATGCAGGGTGTAGAGCGACGAATAGGAGAGTGGCAAAAAGGTATTGGTGGGGAGGTGTGGATCAGTATGTCAAGAATTGTATACCATGTGCGCAGAGAGCAGATTTTAGTGGGAAACAGATACAGCTACAACGATTACTGGAAGCAAAAGGTCCATTCTAGTTGCTCGGGATTGATGTTTTGGGACCTTTTAGGACCTTTTAGGCTATGCCGAATCAACAGGCAATGGTCGCGCAAGCGTTAGTAAACAACTGGATTTTGAAGTTTGGTGTACCAGAGGCAAGAAGAAGGCACAAACGTCATGTCGGATTTAATGATGGAGCTGTGTAAACTGTTGAACGTAAAGAAGTGAGGACGAGTGCGTTGCATCCTGAGGCCAACGGTAGGACAGAACGGGTACACACAACATCGGGAAGATGCTGAGTTTTTGTGTGGATTCTCAACACCATCAGTGGGACGAGTATTTGAAGCATATTGTATGCGCATACAATGTAGAAGTCCAAACAAATACCGGTTTGTCTGCATATGAGGTAGCATACGGGCGAAAAATGCCGTCACCGTTTGTTGTAGTGAAGCTACAGAAGAGAAGGACCGGTGAATCTGTACGTCAATTCGCGAGAACAATTCGTGATGTTTGGAAACGGGTACAATAGGAGAATACAAAGGCTTTGGAAAGGCAGGAAGACGGAGTAAAGCGGAAACGAAGTTAACCGCAGTATAAAGTGGGGCAATGGGTAATGCTGCGCAGCCTCTATACGCAAAAATGGAAAACGAAGAAGTTCCTCACGAGGTATCAACGACTATATCAAGTTGTTGAAACCGCATCTCCCGTTAACGTTAAGCGCAGAGAAAACCAGGAAGATAGAGTACAGCATGAAGTACCATATGCTTTGCGATCCTGGAAGTAGTAGAGTACTTGTGTTTCTTTCTTTTTTTTTTTTTTGGTGTCATGTATAATTGGGTTGCGTAGATGAAGTAGGCATTCTGCTTTCGTATATGTGTTTTCGAGTATTGTGAGCCTGCTGAGGCATCAGTCTTTTTGAAGAGGGAGGAATGTTGATGGTGTGATCCCTGTCCTTAGGTCACTGGAAATGATAGTGCTGCGTCAGGGAAGTCGTGTTTATTGCACCATTTCATATAATGTAAATTTAAGGATGAAAGTAGTAGTCACACAATCGGTGTTGAGTTTGGATAAAAAATAGCGAATGTTGGAGGAAAAACTGTGAAACTACAAATATGGGACACGTTCACGGTGCACCTATTATTAGCCAGGGGAAAGGAACAGACTGTCCAATGGACATCAAGGAGCCAAAATTGAGCTTGCAATGGGCCCACTGTTCACATCCGATGACAGTTCAGAAATTATGCTATGCCTGCATCAGCCAAGCCATGTATAAAATGATCGTTAGTAGTGGGGAATACCTCTTAGAAAGAAACACATAGCAGCAGCCTCCAACATGTGAAAATTACAAGTCATTCCGCCACTAATTCTGTAAACAGCACATTGTCAGGCAGATGAATACATGGAGATTGCAGTGCCTCACAAACACCTATCGCTAACTTAGAGATATCTTAGTTATGAAGCTAAAGTCTCGATATTACACCCAAGATGCGACAGGTGGATGAAGTACATCACATAAATCATACTTCGTTTAGAGGGATTTGTCACGTTTCATCACAGATGAGATGGAAGTCCTCTGATGACCGACAGATTTACCATCAACAATCGCAAGTAGACAGTGCTTTATATCATACAGAACACGTGGCTGTGTACGAGTCGAACGCGTGGCTATGTAACGTGACTGATGCATCCTGAAGGAACAGTGGAAAACTTGCCCAGCAGCAAATTTTCCCTTTCTAGACTGCATCGTCAGTCTACCATTAAATCGTACCTCGCTACAGCTTTATCTCAATTACTCACCCCGTCCAATCTCTGTTATCATTTAATGCACATGCTTATAAGTTTAGTGGTGAGTGGTTGTCTGTCTTTCTGAAAGCGCCATATCGTAGTCAACTCGCGTATATCACTGGTACCTCAACAGACATAAAGTATATGTTGTCTCGACGGAAAAAAATAATTGACTGCTTCCCTGATTCCCTTCGCTTCCATGTTGATATTTTCTCGGATTCCTCTTGCTGCCATATACTTGCTTCAATGTACAAACTGTTCTCAACCAACCAAAAGGTATGCAAGTACTTCCTCAATTTTCCCGCTTTTCGGTGTACATTTGGTCAAATTGTACCTATTCCCCCGCCATTTCCCGAAATTCTATCAATTTTAAGTCAGTTCTACCCATGCCTTAAACTCTCGTTCTGTATTCTAAAATTGCTTGTAAATGAAGTACAGCTGCAAACACCTAGCCAAAATGCACTGATTGGGAGGCGTCGTTTTCTGTACATCTCTGTATATGCATCAGTCGTGGATTTCTCACATCACAACACTTTCAAATCTGTTACTATACATCGACAAGGAGTGCTAATCTCCTCTAAATGGGCGCATCTCGAGAACTCTTGTGCACTTCAATGGGCGAGGACTCGGCAAGCTCCATTCATTCACAAGACGTGGAATATAGCGGTCTTCTTCTGGTCGGTTGCAGATGAAACTGGCAATGGTGCTGCAGGTCTGGTTGGTCAATGGCCATGTGAGGCGGTGCCTTTCAGTCGCTACTTTTACCCTAAGACTCCTAGAATGCTCTGAGATACCCATCAGCATAGAGATAGATCGTAAACTAATCGCTATAATCGAGGTTTTACAAATACGTAGAGTCCTGTCTGATATACTTTGATGATGTATGTGAACTACATTCGCAATGACACTCACAAATTGAAGAACGGATGGTTAAGCCATGATACTGAAACTGGGAAAAATGCTGTCACATCATTGATAGGTGTGGAAATTACTGTAAAATTGCAAAAATTGTTCACACTATCAACTATAATGCTTATTATTTCAGTACATCGACGGCGTCTTTTCCATCCCATCCGTCCACTGACATGCTGTTGGTTACCACATAATGATTGACTGACATCGCTTGTTTGAGTTGGAGCAAGAGATTTGTGGAGGGGTGACACATTCTGGGGATGGCTAGCACAGTGATCGCGTACAGAACCTCAATATGAGGAATCAGTTGAAATGGAATGCAGAGCCATCAGCTATTCCATCGCTGTGACAGATGAGTTCAAATGTAGAGCTCGTGAATCACCTTCAGACTGCAGTTTGGAAACCCCCCACAACGCCACAAAACTCTTACAATTTCCTTAAGTTGTAATTGACTTTTAATTGAAATCATACAGTGTGTGTGTTGTGTTATGGTAAGAGCGGTAACAACATGATTTACACCGTGCGACGTCTAGTTTCCTGCGAGAGGTCGTGGATCAGAAAGTGTTAATGTCAGTTTAGAACCTGACACATACCTCGAAGTTGTGGTAGAAAAACAAAATGTTTGGCTGTATACAAAGCCTGTTAGAGGAGAAAACAATAATGTTTAAACAACGAGAAAGGGTCACAGGGCGCCTCTCTTGACACGTACAGTATAGTCTGCGGGATATGGTCATCCTCCTAGAGCACATGTGATGAAGCTTTAAACTGGTCTGTGCAGTTGATCAATGCCTGTATATTTAACAGGATTGTCACATGTGCTCGATGCCTCCAGCATGCAGTATTTGTTTTCGACATACGGGAGGAGAGAGATGCGGTAAAAATCTTATCGATTTCTGTGTCGGATGAAGTTACTGGAGCTTTTATAGTTCCTAATTTTTTCTGTTGGAAGGTACATATTAACGAAGATATCATTTTGGGAAGATAGATGTGAATGGATGTTTATCTTCAGTACTTGCATATAGTTTGGGGACGCACCACAGTGCAGTAGCAAAAATCCTTGTCCTTCTCCCAGTTCCCGTTTCCATCGAATGGTCAAAACACAGTCCTGTCGCAGAACGCAGCTTAGCCTGTTTCGACATGGGTTGCAGAAGGTGGTAGATATATTTACCTCCGACTCCTAGCAGCTCCGACTTGAAGTGGAACGATCACATGTGTAAAGCTGGTGAAATGGCAGCAGCTGCAAGGTGCATGAGAGCTATCTAATAAGAGGTTGGAATTTTGCTGTAGCAAAATTCCAACCTTCGAGAAAGGTGAATCATTTCGAGATACGAGAGTGCCAGAAATATGATTGACTAGTGCCTTTAATCAATAAAGGACTTCTCCATAGGATCAACGCAGGTATGTGCGTTAATGGGAGGACTTGTTTCGAAATCCCAGAGAGAAATTCTAGCGGACAGCGTAGCACTAGAGATCCGAACAGCTAGTGTAAGTTTCTTACGACCTCAATCAGCACATCACCCACTGTTTCTGATCCTTCTCAATCAAGCATTGCCTATAGACCAGTCGATATATCACCGAACGTCTGACATGGCATCGAGACAGGAATGCATTACAAATACCGGAGAAGTATCTAGCGGCGGTGGAGTGAGGGAGTCGCAAATACCACATTCATTAGCTGAATCACTTTTTTAATTGTGTAACATTGTTACAAGGTAGCACCATCGGCGACATGTAAGCACACTGTTGGTCTGATACAATATACTCCAGCGAACACCGTTTAATTACGTGTTATGGTATCTGTCTGGACAAAAAAAACACCTTATTCACAGGTGATGTCGTACCTCGATTTGTAAAGCGGTTATAGTTTTAACATGGATACTTGTGTGCACCTGTAGAACCAAGACCGCTTGTGATGGTAATATGATTGTATTTTATAACACCTCGCTGTTTGTAAGACGATTACGCCCCTCTTTCTAGCACACAGTCGTACCATTCACAAGAAAACTTATTAGACATGTCTACCCATCCTTCATTTTCGGTCAGTATTATTTCGTGTCGCTGGAAATCAGTTATTGACGAAGCATTACAGTTAGTAGTAGAGGATATTGATACGTTCGCCTTGAGCATCAGAATTGTAAAGTATGTGTTTGGGTTCAGACCTGTGCAAAAGACATGACTATGACCAGTCGTAAGGAAGGTATGGATTTCAAGTAGAATACCGTGACGGCGAAGGGAAGTGTATGTCAAGTCATAAGAATTGTACAGATATTTCTATTTCCAGAGCCATAGCCGTCAGCAGGATGTAGTTCCGATAGCTCCCTCACTGTCGAATGTCATTCAAATGAAACCACAATACTAACATTTAATTGTAATTATAGCGATCAAATATATATGTGACCGATTTTGTAGGATGATTCTGTCTGTGCGTGGTCTGTGGCGGGAATGATTCACGTTTCCCGTTAACGGGAGGGACCGTCCAAACGGAGAGCGCTGTTGCAGTGCAGGAATGAAGTTCACTTAACTGTGTAGTCCTCTAGACGCCCGAATAGTGAACTAATACTTAGTATGTGCTGGACAGCTTTCGTGACCAAGTGCAAATCTGACGAGATTCAACATGGACATTCGTTTGCACTGGGCCATTATTCCATCGCATGTAAATTGTTCTGTTGACTGAGTCTACGCATTTGATTTCTTTACTTAGTTGAGGTAAGTTCGATTGTGGTGTATGCAGCTAGCAGGTGCAAGACACATTTGCTGCTTGTCTAGAAATGAGAAACACCTCAGTTGACTTTGTAAATTATATGGATTATTTGGAATCTGCTAAATCACCGACATCAGTATTCGTGAGCGAAAATATCAGATTGCTCTATTTTTTTCTTTTTTCAAGGTTGTTCACATAAAGGTCTTTGGAGACGGGCTAAGTTTCTAGTTACTCAGTGGTTTACGGAGCGCTCAACCTCGCTAAAGTTTCGGGTTTGTAGAGAAATAATTCCCAGTCTATATCTGTAGAATTATGTTGCACGAGCGCTCACTTAGGATACTGCTATGTGCGTGATATCGAGAAGTTTCGCGTAAATGGTATAATGTTCTGGCAAAACCACGTAAAAATACATGTGTTCTTGTAAGCCCCAGAGCCTGGAGATGGGTGTAGAAAAGCAAGCACGTCGGGACCAGTAAAAGTAACGTCTTTGTGTCGAGGAGAACCGATCCAGTCTTTGTAGAACACTTCTGAGAGTGACTTCGGTCCACTGAGGGTGCTCTGGTCACCCATTGGGAGTGGATAACCGCCTGACCTCATGGGAAATATCTAGTGCAGTGAGGAGTATATATGGTGCTGTCCATCTTTGCGGTATATCTACGAGTTTCTGGCAGTCGATAGCTATACGAGTGATGTAAAAGGGGCGATTTTGTACGTCGCAGGATAGAAATTGTATGTTTACTGCATCGACGCAGTAGGTGGTGATATATTGTTGGGATGGATATCAGTTTAACGCTCTAATATTCAAGTTTCCATCCTTAGTAACAGAGCAGTGTAATTGAGTAAGAGACTTTCCATATTTGACGATCTGTAAGACACTTTAGCAGGGTTTAATTGCCGGTGCAATATAGCGATCTGTGTAAAGTAGTTTTTTGCCGTTGAAAGTCTCATCTTCAGAAAGAAGATAAAAGGGAGACGATGCTTCCATACCGTTGGCATCAGTAACTCGGCGGATAAATTCGATAAGAGTCAATCATAAAGCTCTCTTCTTTCATTCACAAGACATCCTTTGTGCTGGGGTACAGGAGTTTCTAGATAGCGGTGAGAACATTGCGTATGTTGAAAGCAGGAAGGGTAACACGTGAGCGACGGAGTGCCACGTTAGGACCGCGAGAAAGAATGCATTCGACGTTTTACTGCACTATTTTCGTAAACAGGTTGTGTTAGGGCAAGATTTTCCAAGCAAACAAGCTGAGACATCACGAAAGCTTCTACCAAAATTAAGCGCTAACTCTTGCTGGTGCACTGTACAATTTCTGAGAGGTCGATTAGGTTCTTGTTTTACATAGCCGTGTGATATCAGTATAACATTGAGAGCCTTTTTACATGCGCTTGCGATGGTGTGTAGCTATGCACGCGCATTTCATGGCGATGCATCAGTCACCCTGGACAGGTAAGCACGTGTGCCCAGTTAGACGCAGTTTGATGTCCCATTTTAATCGTAAGAAAGAGAAAGCAGCCTGTGCTATTGTGGGAAGCAATGGGACAGATTTCTCCAGCGTCTGCAAGGGTGAGTCGCTCTGCAAGTAGGTCTTCTCCCCCGTCATGTCGTACCATCAGTGGTGCCTAGGTGAACACGTATTTCGAGAAGAATTTCTACGGTGTCAAATATGATAGGGGTAGTACCGCCTTGTGCTTGTGCGACCCAAATGGCCTCAGCAGCTGACAGTCGCATCATCACGTCGTGGGGGCTGCCGGTGCATCCCGATTTCTGGGAGTGTGAGCGATAGCATCCTGTGCAGTCAAGTGGTCAGGGGGCAATGGCTGGTCCGTGTTCGCGTTGATTGTGTGCCTGTTGCTTTATTTTGCCAGAAGATTTGTATGCTGTGCTATGCTTTATTTGGACAGTTTACGAGTAGTGAGCATGACTGCAGAGCTTTTTACATGCGTTATTTTGATAATTTGGGAGTTGTTTTCGTGACTGCTCTTCAGTGAACTGCATTATTTCGGTGATTTAGGTGCATTTTACAGGTCTGTATACTGTGTGCTGCATTATTTCCGTAATTTAAGAGTTGTTTTGTGTGTCTGTACATTAGTGTACTTTCTTTAATTACTAGTATTTTCAGGTCTGCAGACTCTGTGTTGTGAACCCAAGCTCATCAGAGCAGGGATGACAGCGCCTTCTGGGGGCAGTACCATGTACTAGGTCATTTGGACTCCAAGCCTCATGGTGAACACTCTTCATTGTGGTAATGCCTCTAATTGTTTGAATATGGGCATATGTCCAGCACAGGCTGAGTCCTTTTCCTGCCTTATTCCCTCACCTCCGACGACCATCTTGGATTACAACACTGAAGCGGTGACAGAACCCTCTTGTGGTGGTACTGTGTACTAGGTCAGTTGGACTGTGGATATCATAGTGAACACACTTCATTGTGGTACTGCCTCTAATTGTTTAAATAAAGACTGCATGCAAAATAAAGACTTATGGCTATCTTACTTCTTTTCCTGCGAATTCCTAGGATGAGGTGGCGGTCAGATGACTTATGTTAGTGGAGGTGCCGGAAGTAACTTCCCGCCATTTTTTGGGGGAGGGGATATCATTAGGTAAGTGGAGGTAGCCCAATCGACCTCTCTTCCTGCCAATACTCAAACTTCAGGCCAAAAGCCGCCGTCTTGGATAATGGTACTTGTGTCATCATCTGTCACGGCCGTCATCTTGAATGAAGTCATCACCGCCACCTTGGATAACGGTTCTCTGGGGTAGCACCCCCTCTGTCCCCCTACTCCCATCTGCATGCAGCTGTGCATATGACAGTCAAATGTGATCAAAGAGTCGAACATCACAGATATAACGAACACAGGTATTAATAATCAGTTCGAGGCCTGTGAGCATTTCTGAGGAATCCTTGCAGGATAACATCCCAGTAATCATTTCGAGGTCTAATGGAAGAGCTCCTTATATTTTTGTGGGGCACAAAAAGATGCTAATAACTTCGAGCACATTGCAGTTATGTGCTCAGTCCAATTTAGAGTTTCAACTCTTATTACTCCTAGACACTTCGCTGAATGCGACAAGTTGGAATTTCTCCTATTTAGTGTTTAAGATGGCAGGGACTACTACTATTTCGGACTAACGAACCTAGAACGGGCAACAAGTACCTCTTGAATTTTGGAAGGGTTGAGTTTTAACCCTATATCCTGCTCCCAATTTGAGTGTGCATGTTGGTCAGTGTTGAGATTCTCGAAAGCTTTTTATTGCTTTTTGCACTTAGGTACAACTGGAGGCCATCAACGTAGATGCGGTATTTGCAGTAGCATAAAACTAAACACAAAGCTGATGAGAATATTGGACCTAACACCGAACACTGGGTAATGCCTGATAGTACCCTCCTCCATTGTGATTTTATGATAACGAATATGAAGCATTGCTGGCGTGATGTCAGGTATGAGCGAAACCATTGCCTTACATTTGTCAAGAAATTTAGGCTTCTAATTTTGGAAAGATAAAATATCACAGATAGCAGTGCCAAAGCTTTTCTAAAGAGTAAGAATCACATGAAAGCTGTCTCTCGTGCATCTCTTTGAAGGAAAACGCTGACCTGCGATGTATGCGGAAACCTGATTGGTGTTGGTCTAGTAGGTTGTTTGTAGTTGGGTGGTTTGTTACCTGGACGTAGACTGTAGGTTCTAACGGCTTACACATTACACGAAGAATGGAAATAGGTCAGAAATCAGAGGTTTCTGTGTAAATGTCTTTTTTAGTAATGCCTCAACTAGTCCCTGTATCCAAATCTCAGCGAAATACTTTGTTTAAATAATGTGTTACAGCGGGCAGCAATGGGTCAGTAATATCTTCATCATTTGGACTGTGATGAGATAATTTCCAGCAGATGCTGATCGGATCTACTGAAGAACAAGATACAGCCCATCGGCTTTGCCCAATGACGTAGGAATTTGCCAGAGATCATTTTTTACAAAGATGTAACAGCTGAGAGGAGTGTTCAGAAACAAGGGAATACAGGATTGAAAAAATATGGTAAACATATATCAAGCGAGTAATACTTCTACCTTGATGTTAAGGATATCGCTTGTTTGTGTCCTGGTACTTCTGTGGAAAATAAAGGGAAAAAATGGGATAGAAGTAGCGGTAGCATACAATACCTCACGTCACATATATAAGAGTTGTATCTGGAACTTCAGTCGTGCCGTATAGGTTAACTGGAGAACGGGATACAAATGTAACGTACGTCAATTTCTTCGTTTTCGTTAGTATTAGTGTTCTGTTGTTAAGTTGAACTATATAGATTACCTGAAGTACGGGACACAAATTGTACATGTGTTGATTCTTTCATTCTTTCGCCTCCGCTACCACAAATAGTCTGTTCTTACATAGTTAGTAGTGCTACCGACGGCGGAAAGATCTATGTGCATAATATTTGTATCCCATTGACACACACACACACACACACACACAGATATATATATATATATATATATATATATATATATATATATATATATATATATATATAAACTAAAGTATGGGATACTTGGTTAGGTTTAAGTAGTTCTAAGTCTAAGCACTGATGACCTAAGATGATAAGTCCCATAGTGCTTAGAGCCATTTGTACCATTTGAAGAACAGAAAAGTAGTACTAGCGAATAGGAGATACCGACATTTATAACATGGGTATTCTGTACTTCAATTGACCTACGTATATCAATTGAAGTATATTATACTAGTGCTAAGGAAGACGAAAAATAGAGCCATACATAACATTTGTATCCTGCTCTTCAGTTGACCGGTGGACAAAGATCGGAATTCAGTGTTGTGATTAACAACATGATGCTGATAGCCCCTGTTCCTCAAATCTCTGTATGAAGAAAAACCATCTGAAATCACTACGGAACCCTCTACAACATGATTTTCAATTAATGTAACCAAAACTTCCTTCGTTCGTTTGGGTAGTACTTTAAAAACTACTTCGTCACATCTTGACTTCAAACTACAGCCCCCCAAATCCATAATCCTACAGGAAGTTCCCCCTGATATACTTCCTTTTGCCAAAATGCGACACGTCGATTTCGACTATTACACCCGGCCACCCAACTGCCCCCTGTACTTTAAATATTCCCTACAAACTTCCCTACAAAAAGAGTACCAGTCTACAACTGTACACTCACTCACACGACATTCATGCACGCACAGCCACACTGAATACCTCATACACCAACAATATCGCTCAACGCGAGCTTAGTTTTCTCGATCCATGTTCCTCGTCTATCGGACAGCCACAACCGATCTTTGCTGCAGCGCCATACGAATAAGTCGTGAGTACGTCGAGCGGACATACTTGTCAGGCGCATATGTTCGTCGCACTCACGACATCGAACTTGACCGGCAACAGGAACATACATTTGTAAAAATCGAGTCATGGCCATCATTTCTACCATAGCCTCCATTAAATCATTCAGGTTCATTGGAATAGATAAATTCATACATACAAACTAAAACGAAAAAGAAAAAATTCTCATAAAACAAAAAACAATTCGTCCAAATTATCTCAAACACACTAAGAATGAAATTAAGTACAGAATGAATTGCAAGATACCAATTACTGAAATCAATGCAAACGAAAGAAATTTTGCGAAAATCTAGCTCTTTTAAAACAAACTTTCAATTTTTTAAATGTACAATGATGGCGCTTATCAGCAGCAGACAACCGATTTATTATCTATGGTTGGGAAGTAAAGAAATTAATAGCTATGATTTACCTAGGACGTCATTGGTCAAAGCTGACTGATTGTATCCCGTGCTTCAGTAGACCCTGCTGATCTGATGCCTTTATTGACGGTACTCCAGATAGAATTTTTCAGTGGCGTCAGTCGTTTACTCGTAAGAAGTAGTCAATGAGTCTCTGTTTCGTTTGTGGTTGAGTTGTGGTTGTACGTAATGTGAAGTACCGGTTCAGTGCGGGGGCTGGAGCAATGGAATCAGTTCAGCATTCATTTTGCCTACACCAAGGCCACGGCGGTTGTTTCATATGACAGCTGATCACTTCTGCTAACGGTTAATTTAAGCGCATGCCTGAGTTTTAACTCACAGCTTGACTTACTCTCTTCAGTTTTTAACTAACATGATTTTCGGGGATGGGGCGTACATTGCACTTCCGATGTGCAGAAACTCTACTGTGTACCACTACGAAAGGAGCCACTGTAGAGGAGTTTCTATTTTCTTCTGCAATATGTTCGACTTGCCTTACTCGATACTTAAATTCGCAAGTATATATGTTAAATAGCTCTTTAAACATTAAATTTGGGAATCAGGAAGGCGTCAAGTGGAAACCTTGTTCGTTATAATGGGGTAGTAGCTTTGTACACGAAAGCAATAGCGTGATTGACATTACATGTACCAGTAAAGGAGTAAAGAAATGTTATCCATATACTGTTGGAGTACGACAAAATGGTGGTAACGTAAGAGTTACAGCCCCCTATATTTCTCATCAAGCAGTATGCGCAGCATCTCAGGAACAGGCAACGAGGGACCGGCCACTGGAAGTTTGTAGGTAGGTACATCATTTACTGTCTGGTGTATATACGAAATTGTAGCGAGTACACCCAGTAATGTGTACTTTCAGTGGCTGGTACTTTTTACGATATGTATTATTTAGAATTTTAACGTGCAGGAAGAAGAATTTGTGGATTCACATGTACAATTGTTTAGATCTAACTGCGATATCAGCAAGACCATACGAGCACAGAAAATGTATTATCAGATCTTTAAACTCTGTCTGATGCCACCCGTTCTAAACAGCATTAATCGAACTTTCTCATATCAGTTCTTCCTAGTGTATTCTATTAAGTGTGGTGGGGGTCCGCAGAATAAAGTTCCTGTACAACTATGGAATTTTTGGTTGTTTTGACGCAAGTATGCAGCACTCGTCAAATTCTGCAGGTGACACCGACAGAATCTTGCTCAACAAAACTGTGCGTGGGAGGAATGAGTCTGTTGATATACTTACGAATAACTCCAAAGCAAAACTAGCTGCTACCAAGTATCTAATCTAGGCACACAGCAACATTGTTTCAGTTTAAATTTCATTCAAAACGTGATCGATCTGTAAAACTGTAATCCTGTGCTCCACTTTCCAACATCTCAGCACAATCATAGCCAGAAAAGAGATTTTTATCTGTTTGTACATTAGTCATAATACTCCATTCGTTCCTTTCACTTCTAAACAACAACGTTTTCTTCTCTTGTCAACTAACACTGCAGTAGAATTGGCAAATGGAAAACTACTTGGGATGAATTTTGAAGTACTAGGGTTCTATAAGCTTATGTATTACAAATTACATTAAAATGTATCCAGACACATGTAAGTGTCGGGTCTCTACATGCATACATCAGCATAGTTAGAAATAGACACAGTATATAACACATAAAATTTCGTTTTTATTTAATCAGAAGTGTAATAAGAACAAATGATATATTTCAATGAAATCCAGAATCTTGAGACGCAAATCATATTGTAGCTGGCAGCAGGACTGGTGACAGAACGCGTGTTGTGTCTGGCAGCAGGACTGGTGGCACAGTGTGTGCTGAATCGGGCAGCAGGACTGGTGACACAGCGTGTGCTGAATCGGGCAGCGGGACTGGGGGCACAGTGTGTGCTGAATCGGGCAGCAGGACTGGTGACACAGCGTGTGCTGAATCCGGCAGCAGGACTGGTGGTACAGTGTGTTCTGAATCGGGCAGCAGGACTGGTGACACAGCGTGTGCTGAATCCGGCAGCAGGACTGGTGACACAGCGTGTGCTGAATCGGGCAGCAGGACTGGTGACACAGTGTGTGCTGAATCCGGCAGCAGCACTGGTGACACAGCGTGTGCTGAATCGGGCAGCAGGACTGGTGGCACAGTGTGTGCTGAATCGGGCAGCGGGACTGGTGACACAGCGTGTGCTGAATCCGGCAGCAGGACTGGTGATACTGCGTGTGCTGTATCTGGCAACAGTGTTGGTGCCTTGATGGGTGTTGTATCTGGCAACAGGATTGGTGCCTTGATGGGTGTTGTATCTGGCAACAGGACTGGTGACAGGATGCATGCTGTAGCAGGCAATGGGGATGGCGGATGCTATTTGTGTGGAGGCTGATGGCGATGCTTTGGACACCAAATGCTCCAAAGGTAATGAGGCTACACGTTTTGTGGTTAGATAGGCTGCTGATGAAGTAACTTCTGTTGTGCCTGGCGATGAGGCTCGAAGAATTGCTCTTGTTGTGGGTGGCAACGCCACTTCAATTGTAGGTGCCGACGTCACTTGTGTCATGCCTGATGAGACATGTGTTGTAGATGGAGACGTGGCGGGAGATGGCATGTGTGTTGGAGCTGCTGGTTCAAGTTGTGTTGTGGATGGCAATACGGCTGGACACTCCAGTTGTGTTGTGGCCTCCTTGGCCACTCCTGTTGTGGCTGGTGACGCGGCTGGTGCAACCACTTGTGGTGCAGCTGGTCGTTCAAGTGGTACTGTGGATGGTGACGCAGGTGGAGACGCCTCTTCTCTTGTGGCTTCTGCTGGCTCTCCTCCTGTGTCCGGCAACGTGGCTGGCGATACCTGCAGTGTAGCAGTGGGCGGCGTGGCTGGTGACGCCGCTGTTGTAGCTAATGCTGGCTCCTGTGAGAAAAAGATATAATGGATGATGTTAAGATGTTGATAAATGTGTTCCATGTGATACAAATTGAGAGAAGATCTATTCACAATAATTTAGATCGTTAAAGTAAAATTAAATATTGCCAGTTCTTTGGTACATCCATTCAGTACATATTTAAATCGAATGAAAGTACGAATTATTTATCTGTCAATATAGTGACATTATAAATACTGTGAGATTATATTGGTGTATAAATTATTCTCATGCATTTTCTTTGCCCGGGTTGGATCTTTAAGAGCATGTTATTCTGAATAGTAATCTATACATTAGCAGAAGACTATCACTGCTCGACATTCCACACAATGATACAGTACCATTGACTACATGATGTTGTGATGTCTCCCAATCGCTCGATGTGGACCATGCCTGTAAGAGCACTTCTGCATTTACGAGAAGAGACGCGAGGATGCGCATATTCACCTCGCAGGGTTTCATGGTGGCCTGTGTCCTACAAACTTATACTGACGATCCAAAATAGTATGACGGGATATTTAATATGGTGTTGGGCCGCCTCAAGAATACAATACACAAGAGGTTCTGGATGTCGCGGATTAGGCCTTTGAGCCTGTACGAGCAATCTGCTCTGTCGTCATATCTGCCACAGGTAGCCTCCAATCCTGCTCTACAGTCCGCAAATGATTCCGACCGTTACGTACCGTGATGAGGAGAGGACATCGAAGGTCTTATCGCCTACTGCAGGTTTCACCGCCATTCAACCTCCTTTCATAGCCCACGACATCCATCCAAGTTAACCATTTACCAATGATTGTCCCTAAGCACCTGACACAGCAGACTACCCGTTCTCAGAGACGCTGAAGTCAGTGCATTTCTGCATTATCGACCCGTATCGTCGCTGGAATGACTCTTCATTTATTCCTGCTCCGTTTCTATACCTTCATTAGCGCACCACGTATTCCCAATCCCACGAGGGAGGTTTGAGTGTTGAGATACACAATGGATATAATGGTTACGCTAATTAAAATAAAGCCAATATATAACATGCCACACTTACGTTTTCCTTATGATTTCCCACTGTTACTCTTGGTCATTAGTTCCTTATTCGATTGATAAATATGCAAATACGTTTGACACCTTATGCGAGTGCCACTTTTGATTCCCATTGATGTATAAGGACTAACCACTTAACATGAGAACAGCGAATCCCGCAACTGAAGAAAGTGACATTTCTTGACTCTTACAAATAACAGTAAAGTAGGTAACGCTCAGAACGTAGTCTCAAGGAAGCAGTAATTCAGAACACCACTTTTTATCCCAGTCACTAGCTAAGAAAGATTGCCAAGGTTTCACAGAATACCCAATAGTGATAGATGATGAAAATAGCGCTTTTAACTCAAGTAGTGTGCTCCGTCGATGCCTCTCAGAAGGCAGGCGCCACGGCGCCCCTCACCTCCATGCTGTCCAGTGGGTGGCCAGGGGCGGTCTTCTCCTCCTGCGGCTCGTCTGCCTCCCTCCCCTCCCCAGTGGTACAGCACGGCAGCCACCGGCGAAACCGGCGAAACATCTTCTGCAGCAAAGAAACACACTAAATATTGTCCGACATTATGTGTGGATGAGGTGTTCCTTCAACGCACCACACTTGGAGTAGACTATAACGCATAGATGTAACTGTTGAAACGTACCAGTCTAATTACAGAGTTAGATGGGTCGATGGATAATTTATCTGTTATGTAGCATGACACAGTATAATGTGAACTTCAACTGGGATTATATTAAAGAAGGTATCTCGAGCCACCGCCTACTACTTATTTACCTCGCACATTTGTTTCCATCGAAAAAAATCACTTAGTGGATAGGCTTCAGTTCAGGAAAGATGTATGGAATTTTGATGTAGCTTGATAATCCTTGATTAATTCTGCAGGAGAATCAGATTGTTAAGTGCTCTTAAATATATTAAAAATCATACACGTCTGGGCTAATCTGGAATGCGAGAACCTTGACAGGGAACTGAATAAATACCGGATGAGTCACTGAATGTCGGCAACGGCATTTCTTTTAGGATTAAATCTTGAAAAGGGAAGCGCACGAACAAACGTGTATTTAACAGGAAAACCTTAATTTACCGTGGACTGTTAGGACTGAATATTGCCGGTAAAAACGACTCAGAAACATATATGAATCGCACGATCATTTGAAACCAGGAGTGGCGTGGAAGATAAGAACTACATACACATAAATATTAAGACCAACCATTCATACACAGAAAATAGTTTTCAGTAATTTAATAAATGAAACATCTAAATGGGGTTAGAGAGAGAAAAGCCAAGATAGTCGAATAATTTAATAGAAAATTATTCCGAAATTAATAAAAAGAATTTCGTTAGATGCCTATGAAAACAATGAATCCGAACTACGTTCTGTTTTTCAAACGAGTAGGTGTATATTCCTACCTCTACGACCAAATGTTTTGTCTGAAAGCGTAATGTTTGTGTTTTGTATTATTGTGTGTATCTTGTACTATTTCCTAAGCAGTTGTAGCAGCTTTATGTGTAATTTTGGACTACTTAATGTAATTCGATCCTGTGTGTGCGAAATTGTCTGTCTAACGGCGGACAAGGACAGAAAGGATCACTTATTACATACCTGTTCCGAAGAACTGGTGTCCGGCTGGAAAAATGGACGTTTAGGCTTCTTCTCAGATGGTAATACGAAGCTTTCACAACTTTCTTCTTTACGTTAACTGTTAAGATATGCTTTTTTCAGAACACCTCGAGACAATGGTAGAGCGCACGAGAACTATTCGAACTCGCAATGTTCCTGGGCAACGGCACAGATCGCTTCAAGCGACACTGCATTGTTGACAGGCAACCCAGATGACGATACATGCGCTGTTAACTGACAGTTGCTACACAATGTTTCAGTGTCCATATATTATAGCATTTTAATACGCGTGTCTCATTTGAACATAAGTGCAAATTAAAGGGAAAAATTATTGCTTCAAATACGAAATATGCCAATGCGATTTCCGAAAATACACCTACATCTACATCATACTTCGCAAGCCACCTAATGGTGTGTGGCGTACCACTATCTGATCCATCCAAGTATGTTCCACTCGCGAATAGTGCGTGAAAACTGTAATTCTTTCACGTACTGAACTACAGAACAACTTTTACGGGACTTTAGTAGTCCAACTCATGACCAGTGAAAATATGTTTGTCAATTTTTTGTAGTATTGTGTTGCCTACGGTACTAAAAGATTCCTTTATAGAGTTGGATTTTAATAGCTGTGTTCAAAAATGGTTCTAATGGGTCTGAGCACTATGGGACTTACCAGTCCCTAGAACTTAGAACTAATTAAACCTAACTAACCTTACGACATCACACACATCCATGCCCGAGGCAGGATTCGATCCTGCGACCGTAGCGGTCGTGGGAATCCAAACTGTAGCGCCTAGAACCGCTCGGCCACAAACGCCGGCTACTGTATTTGTATCTAACTGCATACAAGCTTATGTTATACGAAATGATGCAACTTGTTACTACAGACGTGCACTACCACAAGGGAACCCTACGGCCAGTTTGTCTGTAACCCCAAATTATGGTTTCGCTGTGGTTACTGAAGTACGAAAACTAATTTTATTCTTATCCGAGTGTGAGCGACGCCGTGTGTTCTGGAAACGAATGCATGACCATTGAAAATATGTTTGTCAATTTTTGTAGTAATGTATTGCCTTATGCTATTAAAAGATTCCTTTATAGAGTAGGATTTCAATAGATGGAGTCAACGACAGAGGAGCTGTCTACATGTCTTATACTGTATTTGTATCTAATTGCATAAAAGACAGTGTTATACGAAATGTTGGCAACATGTTACTACAGACGTACGTTGTCACACGGGAACCCTACGGCCAGCTTGCCTGTGAGCCCAGCTTATTGTGTCGCTGTGGTTACTCAAGTACGAAAGCTGGTTTAATTCTTATCCGAGTGTGATCGAGGCCGTGTGTTCGGGAAGCGAAAAGAACAAAAACGGTTCATTCTACTGATATTAGAACAATTACTGCAATTAATTCTTTCTCGTTGGTAGTACTATGTTCGTTGAGCTGAAATTTATGTATGTGAGTTGCGACATATTCAATAAGATTAATTTGAATGTCGGTGCAAATGCTTATGCCCAGACATAACATAGGAAGTCATTGAGAAGTCTAGATGAACTCAGAGGAGAAAATTGCTATTTCACAATAATGGCGCCAGCAGTTTCACGAGTTTCCGATGTGAAAGGTACTGCCACCCACTGGCCCACACTTACAAATTCATAGACACAAACACGGCTCACACGTTTTGATGAGCGTTTCATCAGGGGAGACAATAATGTGCAAATGTAGCGGGAATTAATGTTTTCCCATTTTAAATAAATATCTTAATATAATATGTGTAATATTGTCCCTGTTTTCTATATTTTGCCTTCTCGTATCACAATGTAGTTTACTGGCTATCTTCATAGCACTAAATAATACGCATAAAAAGGGAAAAAAATGAGGATCATATGCCGTGAAATGAGATGATCTTTGACCCGAGTGAAGCAATTAGAGGCCCGTCCCCCCATAAGGCGGTCGGTCTTGGAGGCAGCTCACTACTGAGAGATGCTCTCACAATTTACCACTTAGGTGGTACTCCGTCATGTTCAAAAATGAAATACTAATAAAGCCATATCGGCGATATTTAGGTAACAAAATTCCTGTAATCGTCTTCTCCGCAAAAAAAAAAAAAAAAAAAAACGCTCCTTAAACGTGTTCTCGAACAACGACACAGAGCACATGAAGTTTTGGAGAGCCTTCGTCATGTTTGTCTATTTGCTGTGTACCCATATTCTGTCGCTACACTTCTCTTGTTTAACAAAAGTTACCCTCATCACTGAACACTAAACCACAAAGGGCATTGTTATCTTCCATCTCAACGCACAGACCGAATTCACAAATCTGAACACGTTGTTTATTGAAATCAGAATGGCATGTTTGCAGTTGAATGCTGTATTGCGTGAAACTCGAATATCGTCGCAAATCACGCCGTACGGAATGCGGAACAGTTAATTCCTGATTAATATGTAGACCAAACTGCTACGGATCACATTTAAAACAAGAAAGGAAAATTAGAGAACTATACTTAACACTCTGATGACGTGCTCTGCGCCTTGGGGATGCGTACAGGGCGGCCCTCTCACAGACAAGAAGAGTGTCGAAATAATGGTACAAATCGTGCGATCGCTTTAGTTATAGAAGATGCAATATC
Organism: Schistocerca americana; assembly: GCF_021461395.2. Classification (NCBI taxonomy): domain Eukaryota; kingdom Metazoa; phylum Arthropoda; class Insecta; order Orthoptera; family Acrididae; genus Schistocerca; species Schistocerca americana. Next base: position 524,742,735 of record NC_060126.1, read on the forward strand.
GCATTCTTGGAGGAAACCACGTTGCACCGTGGTAAATGAATTGTGACAGCTGAAGCGGAGAAGGCAATACGCTGTTTGTTGCTTGTTATCTCTATCCAGATTTCTCGCTTGTTGGGTAATGGATGAGCGAATGTACGAGTTAGGTTGTCGAAGGAGAATTCCTGCTGCAAGTACAGGAACCGGCAACTTACAGTAGCCACCAATGTATACTTCCAGATTCGAAGTGCAAGTTAAATTTCATCCCAAGTTTCTATATTGATTTGGGTAATAAATAAAGAGCGTTGGAGTAAAAAAAAAAAAATGTAGCGTTACAACTCTCGGTCTGAGTGCATAATACCTACTACACCTTTAACAAACAGAATTTTTATCCGAAAATAAATTAAATAACACAGCACCATATATAATAACATAGCGTGTGAAAATGCAGCCATCAGCAAGCAGAGAAGTAACAGAAAGTAGATCGCATCACAGTATTAAGGTATGCAAAACAAGGGGTACTGTAACTGATGACTTATTTAAGCTTTTGGGAAACCATTCCTGAAATTCTGTAAATGTAGCTAGGTACGTTATATTAACATGAACGCATTCACCATGCGTGTAATTGTCATCTCTCAGGTCATGGAAGGTGTTTGTGCTGGGAATCAAGAGACTACTGAATGGACCACTGCGTCTACATTCTTAGACAATTGTATTGTTCATCAGTTTAAAATCTAATCAGTTACTGTCACCTCAAGAATGCATAAGTGCTGTGGTAAAAAATGGGAAGTCCACATCATTTTCTCTGCGATTACAGCTCTGCACTGACATTATATCACCAGGGAATTACTTTTCATGCGTTACTAGGAACTGTGTACCTGGATTGCTATTTAGGTAATAGCCAGAAGTCGTATTTCCTGTTAGTAATTTCTTTAAGAAGATGTAAAAGCCAAGCTCTTTCTTTTTAGCGTGCATCTTCTCTATCCTCTGTCGCCCATTACATTACTATATTTCAAACATACAGCAACGATCTCAAGTGGATAATTTCAGTACTCTGTACTTAGACAGAAGTTGCTCATCAGAACACCCGAGACATAATACGATTTCTTTCTACCTCCCCTCCTCTTCACATGCGGGACCTCTGGTTAAACAATAGTGCTTCTTCCAGTTCGCAAAGCTGGTAATTCGTACGTTTTTTTTTTCCGTTACGCCAGATGGGTAACCAGCTGACTACGGTTATATGAGTTTTCCTTCTCTTATTACAAGTGATCCGTTGTAACATACCCAGCCTAGATGTTATTTGCCTCTTGGTCATCGTGAACAGGAGCAAGTTGTGGTAGCTTCCGGCTCCGCTCGATGTAGCCCGCCCAAAGCCACGAAGAGGCAGACCACTTCATATCTAACAGTTTCTTAGTTTGCTTGGGAATTATCTCTTTTAATTGCAATTTTATACAAAAATGTAGTTTATAATTTTGGTTTGGATGTAATAAAATAGCCAAATATAAAATTAGTCTACGATGTGAAACTCGCTTCAATTATTAAGATGCGTAAGGAGATTAAAAAAAAGATAGGTCTGAACCGTGATTTGTTTTCAAAGAATATTCTTCAGAATTTATTTTATTTGCTAGCGATTCATCAAGAACATTAACACATTTAATCACACTATGTAAGTGTGGAAGTAGTTGCCAGGGAGTAACTGATGAAACCATAGTCAAAAATCCTTTAAACCAATGGGAATTTATTCACTTTAATAGTGCCTAAAAGGCATTTTTTTAAAAGAAACAGAAAGCATCCCCTAATTATCAAGTTACAATTTATTCAGAGGCAGAAAGAAACAAGTTTTGACTGTATGAGCTTTCGGGCAGAGAACGTTGCCGCTCCGTTTTGACACGGCCGTAGTTACGACCGCTCACAACAGCCTCTGAAAGACTACACTGGTGCAAATCTGCAACACACCAGATAACTTTAAACTAAGGGTTTTAACAATTTACACAAGCACACGAATTATGCAACCCCGTAGGAGGGACGGAAATGGTACAAAATACTAACAATTACAATATTAACCTTGCCACCGAAGGTACGACTTGATTTTAACTTCTGAGAAAAGACTTACAGTGAAAGGGTGGCAGCTTTATATACCTCAATGATCATTTAAATGAAAGCCCATGAAATGCAATCTTATATACATTCTACAGGGTTGGCCAAAAAAGATGGTCAACAGTACACAGATACCGCCTCTCAAGATCATAGGCAAGATCAAAATATATTTCAGGAATTAGGCCGTTACACTCCAAGCAATAACACACGAAATTCGACAAACATGACAGAGGCAGCTCCGAACGACAGACAGACACTAACTACGTAACAAATGCGGACGAGAGACAGACTAGCAAGCTGGGGACGAGAGGCTGACCCAGACTGACTGAGACTGACCCGGACTGACCCCTGGCGAGCTCATAGCGACCCTTAGATGCACGTGGGCAATCTTTCCCCTTTCCCACCAGAGGGAGACACCAAATCTGCGATTGCCACAGCCGCACTACCGCCAGAAACGGAGGGCGACTGCTTCACACTACGCGCTGCGGCGCGCTCTTCAAAACAGCAATTTTTACCACGGCTCAAGGTCATTGGAAAGAACAATTACGGAGAAAAGCAAAGAGACGACCGATGATGCATCTAACAGAGCCAGTGAAAACGGAATACCTTCGAGTCTTGCAGTTTTGGTTCGAACTATTTTTTCTAAAACTACTTAGTTACATACTTGTTCAGTGTCACGTGTTTTTCGAATGTAAATTAATAGCTAAGTTGTTAGTATTACTGAAACTGTTTCCTCCATATAAACTGACATTGTGTAGGCAATGCCGTATGTGTCTGTTAATTGTTATCTGTGTTGGTTAAATCAGGAGTGCTGCAATACAGATTTTACAGGTCAGTGGAGGTATAATGATTGCAAGATCGTTATAACAACTACGTTTACTATACTAAATACAATTAATGAAGGTTTTACATATTTATTGTGATTAATGACCACAAAACTGTTAATGCTATTGTACTAATCTAAATACCACGTTATTCTAATTCATGTATAGTGTTGTCTACGTTCTGTGTCCGTCAAGCATTGACCGTGAAACATAATCATTTATTAATATCCACTTACCTCTGTTCCTGATACGCTGTGTCATACCACCATTGAGACATAAGTGTTTAATTTTCCGCCGCGTACAGGTGACAGTGAAAAAGTATGAGTTCAGCTGAAGGTGTAATTTGGGCAGCGAGAGCTACACTTCTGACGCTCAGTGAGTGTGTACTGTCTCCGAGACCAGGGCAGGGATAATAGTAGCACATCAGCAGACACTTAACAAAACTGCTGGATCAGTAGTGGCAATACTGTGCGTAAAATGATATCAGCAACTCGTCACTACACATGAATGCAAACAACTGATTAATTACCAAAAATGGTTCAAATGGCTCTGAGCACTATGGGACTTAACATCTGTGGTCATCAGTCCCCTAGAACGTAGAACTACTTACACCTAACTGACTTAAGGACATCACATACATCCATGCCCCAGACAGGATGCGAACCTGTGACCGTAGCGGTCGTGGGGTTTCAGACTGAAGCGCCTAGAACCGCTCGGCCACAACGGCCGGCGATTAATTACCCTCAAGAATTCTGATGAACATCTATGAACCGTACTTATAACATTGTCGAGAAGCACAAAGATTGAAAATAAGTGACAGATATTCCTTCACGTTGGCGCCTGTGTTTATCTTAATCACATACTCCCTTAATATGCTGAAATAAATGTGGAGCAGCGCAGGGTGTATGATATTTCCTATGATTCAAGCTTATCTTGGCTAACTGCCCGTCTGGTTCGTCTGTACGATCTTGTTTCTATAAATTCGGCATACAGTGTATGCGATGTAGTGTCAGTAGCTGGGTTCACAGGTTGCCATTTGTCTGTGTCTTATGGATTCGTAGTGGTATTTACTTGTCGGGTTGTCATATGTAGTACGCAGAGCAGAAGGCTATGTTTAGGCGTTCATTGTTAGCCACAGGGGCACTCTGTTTGCTGACCGAGGTGTACCTTCCATGAAAGTCCATTAGGTACTGGCCATATCCTGCAAAAGAAATGCACCGTGGCTGGACGGAGGCGTGCATGGTGAATTTTCAGCTCTACTCGGATGTTGTGGAAAAAAGAGTAAAATCTAGAGCCGTTAACACTGGTTACCCACTCCGCCGCTACGCATTCACTTGTCACTGCTCCAGCTGCTCCTTGTCCCTTAAATCATGATCCGTAACTTCCATTATTTTGTCTACTTTTCCTCTCTGCAGGCAGTGTATCTAAGCTCGCTGACAGATTGTTAAGTCACTCGGGTATGTTCCGAGCACCACGCATAGTGCCTCCACTGACGTTGTGCTTAAATCCCCTGTCAGTCTCAGCACAACAGTTCTTTGACGTCATGTAACAAGGTTGTGTTAGTTATGAGAGAGAGAGACAGTGACCATGGGCACGCCGCGAAATATTCTGCGGATCCACAACACAAGCACTATGTGATCAAAAGTATCCTGACATCCTGAAAAACAAACGTTTTCTGTATGAGGTGCATTATGCTGCCACCTACTCCCAGGTACTCCACATCAGCGACCTCAGTAGTCATCAGACATCGTGAGAGAGCAGAATGGGGCGCTTTACGGACTTCGAACGTGGTTAGGTTATTGGGTGTCACTTGAGTCATACGTCTGGACACGTGATTTCCACACTTCTAAACGTCCCTAGGTCCACTGTTTCCAAAGTAATAGTGAAGCCGAAACGTGGCGGGACACTTATAGCACAACAGTGTACAGGCCGCCGACAGTTGAAGAGGGTCGTAATGTGTAATAGTCAGACATATATCCAGGCCATCAGACACGAATTCCTAACTCAATCAGGATTCACTGCAAATACTATGGCAGTTTGGCGGAAGGTGAGAAATCTTGGATTTCATGGTCGAGCGGCTGCTCTTAAGCCACACATCACTCCGGTAAATGCCAAACGATGCCTCGCTTGGTGAAAGGAGCGTAAACAATGGATAACTAAAAATTGGAAAAACGTTATTTGCAGTGAAGAATCACGATACACAGTGTGGCGATCCTATGGCAGGGTGTGGGTACGGCGAATGTCGGGTGCACGTCATCTGCAAGCATGTGTAGTGCAACAGTAACATTCGGAGGCGGTGGTGTTATGGTGCGGTCGTGTTTTTATGGAGGGGGCTTTCACCCCTTGTTGTTTTGAGTGGTACTATCACAACACAGGGCTACACTAATGTTTTGAGCACCTTCTTGCTTCCCACTGTTAAAGAATCTTCGGGGATGGTGATTGCATCTTTCAACACGACCGAGCACCTGCTCATAATTCACGGCCTGTGGCGGAGTGGTTACATGGCACTAACATCCCTATAATGGACTTGAATGCACAGAGTCCTGACCTCAATACTAGAGAACACCTTTGGGATGTTTTGGAACGCCGACTTCGTGCGAGGCCTCACTGTCCGACATCGATACCTCTCCTCAAAGCAGCACTCCGTGAAGAATGGGCTGTCATTCCTCAAGAAACCTTCCAACACGTGTTTGAACGTATGCTTGCGAGAGTGGAAGCTGTCATCAAGGCTAAGGCTGGGCCAACACCGCACTGAATTCCAGTATTACCGATGGAGTGCGAAACGAACTTGTAAGTCATTTTCTGCCAGGTGTCCGGATACTTTTGATCACATAGTGTAGGTTGTAGTGGAACTGTGTAAACGGCTGTGTTGATCGAAGAGACTGGAAAAGTTACCGTGTTTTATCAACCCCCTGTTTTATGTGTTGATTGAGCGGTAGTCGATCGTCAATTTACACCAGTAGGTGTCTAGTTACGTGTTTTCTGCCGTTTTATAACCTGGTCATTCTGTAATTTTACTTCCGATAACATACGGACTGTCATGTCGGTAGCCTCAGTGACCTTCTTTTCCAGACCTCGCCCGCCCAGACTGTGTAGAATGCCTCTAGCTTAGGTTTCCAGAAGTCTTCATGAGTTGGATCACACCACAGACAACATGTCATCAGCGTATGCGACATTATCGCAAATATGTACGTGTATACCCCCATCCTTTTCTGTTAGGAGAAGCTCAATGGAAAACTTGCGGTTGAATTTGTCCTGTAACTCGTATGCCCGGTTAAATGTATCATCAATCGACTTTTTTCCGCGGAACCCGTATTTTGCTCTAATGGACTTTCTAAGATAACACATCCGTGGTTACAGGTATTCCAGAGTAAATAATTAACTAATTCGTAAATGAAACATCATCCGCTTACACTTCAGGAGTAAAGTTCATTTTTAGCAACGTCCTGTATGAAAATTGTTGCAACTAACCAACGCTTTCAGTAGGAAAAAAACCTGCAGAATCAGTGTTGGAATATCTTGCTGTTCTAACAGAACTGAATGAAATCCATGTGTATGGAGAAGCATGAGTTGCTTATCATATCGCTAATTACTAATGATCGCATGAACTGTATGCTGATTGCGAGTCTGAGGCCCTTACACACACACACACACACACACACACACACACACACACACACACACAGAGTGAATAAATGAAGCAAATGACCTCATCCGCAGTGGCTAGTCTACATGTACTTTATACATGTAGATTAGTGGTTAATATCTGTGATACAGTGAAGCGACAAAGAAACTTGTATAGACTTGCGTATTCAAACAAAAACTAAAAAACCAAATTTTGCTCCAACAAGCCACGAAGGTTCTACAATACCGACAGGTCGCCGTGTCATCCTAAGCCCATAGGCGTCACTGGATGCTGGTATAGAGTGGCATGTGGAGAACAAACGCTCTCCCAGCCTTATGTCAGCTTACTGCGTACTCAAATACAGAGATATGTATACAGACAGAATACAGCGCTGCGGCCGTCTACGCCTATGTAATACAACAATTATCTGACGCAGTTGTTAGGTCGGTTACTGCTGTTACAATGGTAGGTTATCAAGATGTAAGTGTGTCTGAGCGTGGTGTTATAGTCGGCGCAAGAGCGATGGGACATAATATCTACCAGGTAGCGATGAACTGGCCATTTTCCCGTACGACCATATTCGCGAGTGTACCATGAATATCAGGAATTCGCTAAAACATCAAATCTCCGACATCGCAGCTGCCGGGAAAATATACCGGAAGAACGGGACCGACGACGACTGAAGAGAAGCGTTCAACGATACAGAAATGCAACCCTTCCGCAAGAAACTGTAGATTTCAATGCTGTGCCATCAATAAGTGTCAGCGTGGGAAACATTCAACGAAACATCATTGATATGGGCTTTCAGAGCCGAGGGCCACTCGTGTACTCCTGATGACTGCACGACACAAAGCTTTACGCCTGGCGTGGGTGCGTCAACACAGTTTCAAATTGTATCGCATGGATGGACGTGTACGGGTAAGGACATAACCTCATGAATCCATGGACCCTGCATGTCAGCAGGGGACTGTTGAGGCTGGTGGAGACACTGTAATGGTGTGGGGCGAGTGCAGTTGGAGTGATGAAGGATCCCTGATACGTCTAGATACGACATTGACAGGTGTCACGTACGTAAGCATTCTGTCTTATCACCTGCATCCATTTATGTCCATTGTGCATTCCGACGGACTTCGGCAATCCCAGCAGGAAAATGAGACACCCCACACGTCCAGAATTGTTATAGAGTGGCTCAAAGAGCACTCTTCTGAGTGTTAACCTTCTGCTGACCACCACACTCCGCAGACATGAAAATTATTGTGCATATCCGGGATGCCTTGCTACTAGCAGTTCAGAAGAGATCACCACCCCCTCGTAGTCTTACAGATTTATGGACAGCCCTGCAGGATTCATGGTGTCAAATCCCCCCAACACTACTTCAGACACGTCACGTCGTGTTCCGACACTTCTGAGTGCTCGCGTGGGCCCTGTACGATATTAGGCAGGTGTAGCAGATTCTTTAGCTCTTCAGTGTAAGAAATGCAACTGTTTCTAAGACACCGCTCATCAATGAGCATATTAACGGGGTTCCACTTACGCTTCCAACTGGACAGGGCTTCAGCAGCCACGCTGTTAAATTCTAATACTTACGTCCGTCTTGGTTCTCGTCCGCTGTCAGCAACTTTGCGCCAGGTTCTCAGCTGTAATAGACAGCAGATTCCTAACCTGGACCAGTTTACCGCGGGAACAACGTACAAGGCTGTGGTGCGCCCATTGATTATTCCTAGCAATGGATAGAGCGCTTACGGAACATTTGTTCGCTTTTGGACGGTATCCGGACTTTTCGATTTACGATATCCGATTCAGTTTATTTTGTGTTTGATTTTGTGCCTTATCAACGGCTGAATTATGTTTATCAGGAATATTGTGCCCTTTTCTCACGGGACTCAAGAAGGGTGCTAATAACGTAGTGCGTATGCCATAAAAATCGACGGCGTGACCCCGTTTTTTCCATGCCAGGAATGTAACACTTCGCGCGCAAGTGAACGAAGAATTAGACAGATTGACCGCTTTAGGCGTCATGGAACCTATTTGATCCAGTCCCTGGGCTACAACAATAGTCATTATCAAGAAGCCGACGGCCATAATTCGTGTCTGTGGTGATGACTCTGAGCTGCCAGTTAATTCAAAGTAAGCGGTCGATACATACCCCCGTCTACGCCAGGACTAACCCGTGACGAAGCTGTGCATGCACAGTATTTTTCAAAAATAGATTCCTTGGAAGTACATTAACAGCTAGAACTTGATGACAAATTACGTCTGCTTCTTGTTATGATAATCCCGTAAGGCCTCTACATTTAAGACTGAAGTGTTTCTGGCGTTGTAAGCACCCCGGCCATTTTTCAGCGCTATTTGGTGAAACTTACCCAACGAATTCACTGTTATATCAATCACCTCGACGAGAGTGTCGTTACCAGTCACACCAGCTAAGACCGTCTTCACAAACATAGTCTTTTGTTTCAGACATCATGTGCCGTAGGACTAAAGTGCAATTTGGAAAAGTCATATTTCTTGCAACCCTGAATACATTGGACATCTTATTTCTTGTCGGGGGATTCAGCCAACCGACAGGCACACACCGCCTGTTACGGCCCTTTCGCCCCGCGAATTTGAGAGGGTTCCAGGATTTCTTAGGCAAAGTCGCGAATTGCCTCAAGTTCCTTCAGCAAGCAGCTTTGGTTTCATTTCCTTGATATCAACCACTTAAGAAAAGTGCAGCGTTTGAGTGGACTCCTGCCTGAGACCACGCATTCCAGACCTTGAAGAACATCCACCGTTCTGCCTCGTGTTTGACCACTATCAGCTGGTCCTCTCTCTTTAGCCCCGTGGCAAACTTCCCGTATAACACAAGCCATCGACTTCAGAGTTGGGCCCTGTTCCTTAGTAGATGTAACAATGGTATTCATTTCCGCAAGTACCTTATCATTCAAACGCAGTCGCCCTTTCGCGTTTACTGATGGGATCAGACCCTGGTTTCGATCAGGATGATGTTCTCAGCTTTTACCTCGACGAGGTAGCTTGGAGCACTGTGTGTAGATTCTCTATTATCAGTTCTTCCATTGCTCAAGCCGTCGCCGTCGACCCTGTTCTCCATTCAACTGCGGCAATGTGTTCCGCAAGATGGGCCACAAATTCCGTCCACAATTATTGTCAGTTCAGACACAGACACGCGCTCGTCGATGGCGATTTTTTGTTGTGCGCAGTGAAAGGATGTTCTACAAAGGATCGTTAGGGTTTCTCTTGGCACGACATTATTCACCTTCTGCATAAGGATCATTGCGACATTTCATTCACCACGATGTTGGCTAGTCGCCATGTCTAATGCTTTGAATTAATAACGAATTTGAACATTTAATCACTGCTTTATCTAAATGCGCAGCGTTTATGGCCGCTCCCCGGCAAAGCTGTTCACCATGGTCTGGGCTATCAGCGTTGTGAGTGCGTCCGTGTGGACTTCACAGACTCCCTCTTGGATGTTTGTTGTTTGCTGGTCATTGACACTCCCGTTTCACAGAGCTACCAACCTCCACCTCAACACGGCAGAGCCTCTCACTCAGGTAATGTGAATCAAAGATCTGCCCCACTCCTCGGTCAGTGACAACAGTCACAATTTTATTCTCAGACGCTTTTTGTGCACAGCATGGTATTCACCACATACGTGCACTTCTGTTCCACCTTCAATCGAACAAAGATGCAGAACACCTCATCTGCACTTTTAAGACACAACTAAAAAATTGTAATGGTAACGTCACAGGAGAAGCGATATATGAATAATTTATATGTCAAATCAGGGGCGCAAGAGTTAAAAGATATACTGGTAAGCATTTTATTATTTTTCTTAAGGTTCCTGGGACTTCAGTTGGAGCTGTGGGAGATTTGTATGGAGATAAATTATTAATTCCTATCTTAAATTTAAGATTACACAGGGGCTATTCGGAAAGTAAGTTCGGTCGGTCGTGAAATAGAAACTACAGTGAAGATCAAAAACATTTTAAGTGCAACAGTAGGATAAACTTTCCAGCAACTGCTCTACATAGTGGCAGCTACGACTGACACATTTGTCATAGCATTGTAGCAGTTTTCCACAATACTGTCGTCTTAGAATTTCGCTGAATGTGTTTCCTGCCAATTCTCTACGCTGATCTGCGGCTTGTTGTCAACGACAAAATTTTGTCTTTATAGCAACGGCTCATGTGAGCAGATATAAAACTCAGAGGTAGCCAAGTCCCCGCTGTATGATGGGTGATCAAACACTTCCCATCAAATTTGCTGCAGGAACGTCCTCATTGCCCCTGCAGTGTGGGGCAGCGAAACGTCGTAAAGAAGGAAACGCATGACGATAACGCTGTGTGGGCTGCATAAAATCAGGCGAAATCTCTCACAGGCACTCATACATGGCGGAAGACACTGTTTTTTGTGCATCTTTAGGTGCTCACTGTGCACAGAGAACTGAAAAGATAGAAGTGACGCGATCGTTGGGCAGATCTATGCAAAGCTTCTGCAAACTTTCGTTGTGGTTTCCATTGCACGATCAAGCGGACCATACTTTCCGAGTAGCTCTCTCAGAACGCAATACGTCAAACTGTCTGCAACATGGTATGTTGTTTCCACATACATATATGCAGCTGGAATCGGAGAGGTGACAAGGCTCATTTTTAAAATTCTCAATAAAAGTAGGTGGGAACTGTCGAGGGTTTTTTCCAACTACATGTCTCAGTGGGATCCATTGCCATTTTTTTTAATGTGTGTGATATCTTATGGGACTTAACTGCTAACGTCATCAGTGCCTAAGCTTACACTCTACTTTACCTAAATTATCGTAAGGACAAACACACACATCCATGCCCAAGGGAGGAATCGAACCTCCGACGGAATCAGCCGCACAGTCCATGACAGCATCGCTCCAGAACGCTCGGCTAATACCGCTGCGGATTTGCCGTTTTAATCACGCGTATGTCAACAGCGCGTCTCCGCCACACCCCTCCCCACCCTGAAACCAAATTTTGTCCCTGTAGGTTCCAATCTGCAAACGAAAATAAAAATTCGGTGGGGCAACCACGTTCAAGGGGAATACTACGCCATATAGCCTTTAGAGAATGGTTGTAACTTGCTGGGCTGTCAGCAATGTCAGCGTCTCCCGTCGCTCATTGCATTTAGAACTGTCATTTTCCACCGCGATATGGGTGGGAGTCATCGCCCCATGGGAAGGTGGTTTCATTGACGCGCTTTATGCAACCCCTGTCGCCTTCGTTTTAATTCTGAGCGGCGGTGTGTCTGAAATGTGTTCCTCGGCCAACCACAAGAAAACCCCATGATTTCAGTGATGGGTGTCGCGGTTACGACCTCTATCTCAATGGCGTCAAACGAAAGAGTTAAACGTCCACTGTGGCAACGGACAGAAATGTTGTGAAATTTGGTGCGGATGTGACATCATTAACCCATCTTACAGCTCATACGAACTTCTGAGCTGCGGCCTGTTTTGAAGTGTCATCGAGCCAAGGGTGACGTCGCAGGGCGCCAGTTTTGCACCTTTATTGAAGAAGACTGTAGGCACTTTGAGCCACATTTCAAATTTCTGTGTCGTAATGTGTGTTAAGCATGGAATTTCGAAAACTGATCCTTTAATTCTATGGCACAGTGTATTTACCCATACTGACCTTTGTTTATGAACTTCTTGTTGATCTGCTTTTACAAGTATACTTACCAGGTTGGTACGGCAGAATTTTGATCTTTTAAGGACAATGAGTACTGAAACCTCTTTATTTAAATGAGTGTGGCTGTACTTAAATTGCTGAATAACTGAGACCCACAATATCTTAGCGCTACGCAATCTGCCTGCTCATAAAAAAATAACCAGACTTCAAATAATTAATTCAAAAGAATGGCCCTGACTAAAAAAAATCCTAACAGTAACCTATACATTTCATTAAACACCTACCTCACAAAAATCTTCATTACGCGAACTACTCTAATACCGTGAGTGTCAATACTGTCAGCTAAATAGAAGACTCTAGCTACTAAAGCAACTAACTGCTAACAGCATGTGGTTAGCAAAGGAAAGATTTTCTTGCAAACCAAATAATGTATTTTTTTTTTTTTACGATAATATTGTGACATCAAGTTGATACACGGATATAAATCGTAACTGACATCTAGAACAAAGGTATATAATCATGAATAATATTGAATCTCCAAGTGGAACGTGTACAGATTGTCAGCCTACGCTAACGCTTCAGACCTCTATCCTCCGTCAATGCTAACTTCTCACTTATAACATCCATCACTGCTGGCTGTTCACCTCCAACTGCCCAACAGTTCTTCCATCACTGCTGTCGACTAACTTCCAACTGCATAACACTACTGGCAATCAACTTCCAACAACGAATCCAACCAGCCACAAAGTCTCTTACAAAGAAAGCGCAATCATAGATCCAATGCAAAGCGCTACACAGCGCTGCCAAAACAGATGCAGCCCACTTACAGTACCAGCAGTCATTTGCAATTTGATTCAGTATCTACACTCCTGGAAATTGAAATAAGAACACCGTGAATTCATTGTCCCAGGAAGGGAAACTTTATTGACACATTCCTGGGGTCAGATACATCACATGATCACACTGACAGAACCACAGGCACATAGACACAGGCAACAGAGCATGCACAATGTCGGCACTAGTACAGTGTATATCCACCCTTCGCAGCAATGCAGGCTGCTATTCTCCCATGGAGACGATCGTAGAGATGCTGGATGTAGTCCTGTGGAACGGCTTGCCATGCCATTTCCACCTGGCGCCTCAGTTGGACCAGCGTTCGTGCTGGACGTGCAGACCGCGTGAGACGACGCTTCATCCAGTCCCAAACATGCTCAATGGGGGACAGATCCGGAGATCTTGCTGGCCAGGGTAGTTGACTTACGCCTTCTAGAGCATGTTGGGTGGCACGTGATACATGCGCACGTGCATTGTCCTGTTGGAACAGCAAGTTCCCTTGCCGGTCTAGGAATGGTAGAACGATGGGTTCGATGACGGTTTGGATGTACCGTGCACTATTCAGTGTCCCCTCGGCGATCACCAGTGGTGTACGGCCAGTGTAGGAGATCGCTCCCCACACCATGATGCCGGGTGTTGGCCCTGTGTGCCTCGGTCGTATGCAGTCCTGATTGTGGCGCTCACCTGCACGGCGCGAAACACGTATACGACCATCATTGGCACCAAGGCAGAAGCGACTCTCATCGCTGAAGACGACACGTCTCCATTCGTCCCTCCATTCACGCCTGTCGCGACACCACTGGAGGCGGGCTGCACGATGTTGGGGCGTGAGCGGAAGACGGCCTAACGGTGTGCGGGACCGTAGCCCAGCTTCATGGAGACGGTTGCGAATGGTCCTCGCCGATACCCCAGGAGCAACAGTGTCCCTAATTTGCTGGGAAGTGGCGGTGCGGTCCCCTACGGCATTGCGTAGGATCCTACGGTCTTGGCGTGCATCCGTGCGTCGCTGCGGTCCGGTCCCAGGTCGACGACACACCGGTGTCAATGTGTTCTGTTTTCCATTTCCAGGAGTATATTTACCTCCGACTCCTAGCAGCTCCGACTTGAAATGGGACGATCACATGTGTAAAGCTGGTGAAATGGCAGCAGCTGCAAGGTGCATGAGAGTTATCTAATACGAGGATGGAATTTTGCTGTAGCAGATACCTTCGACAAAGGTGACTCGTTTCGAGATACGAGAGTGCCAGAAATATGATTGACTAGTGCCTTTAATCAATAAAGGACTTCTCCATAGGATCAACGCAGGTATGTGCGTGAATGGGAGGACTTGTTTCGAAATCCCAGAGAGAAATTCTAGCGGACAGCGTAGCACTAGAGATCCAAACAGCTAGTGTAAGTTTCTTACGACCTCAATCAGCACATCATCCACTGGTTTTGATCTTTCTCAATCAAGCATTGCCTATAGCCCAGTCGATATATCACCGAACGTCTGACATGGCATCGAGACAGGAATGCACTACAAATACCGGAGAAATATCTAGCGGCGGTGGAGTGAGGGAGTCGCAAATACCACATTCATTAGCAGAATCACTTTTTTAATTGTGTAACATTGTTACAAGGTAGCACCATCGGCGACATGTAAGCACACTGTTGGTCTGATACAATATACTCCAGCGAACACCGTTAAATTACGTGTTATGGTATCTGTCTGGACAAAAAAAACACCTTATTCACAGGTGATGTCGTACCTCGATTTGTAAAGCGGTTATAGTTTTAACATGGATACTTGTGTGCACCTGTAGAACCAAGACCGCTCGTGATGGTAATATGATTGTATTTTATAACACCTCGCTGTTTGTAAGACGATTACGCCCCTCTTTCTAGGACACAGTCGTACCATTCACAAGAAAACTTATTAGACATGTCTACCCATCCTTCATTTTCGCTCAGTATTATTTCGTGTCGCTGGAAATCAGTTATTGACGAAGTATTATAGTTAGTAGTAGAGGATATTGATACGTTCGCCTTGAGCATCAGAATTGTAAAGTATGTGTTTGGGTTCAGACCTGTGCAAAAGACATGACTATGACCAGTCGTAAGGAAGGTATGGATTTCAAGTAGAATACCGTGACGGCGAAGGGTAGTGTATGTCAAGTCATAAGAATTGTACAGATATTTCTATTTCCAGAGCCATAGCCGTCAGCAGGATGTAGTTCCGATAGTTCCCTCACTGTCGAATGTCATTCTAATGAAACCACAATACTAACATTTAATTGTAATTATAGCGATCAAATATATACGTGACCGATTTTGTAGGATGATTCTGTCTGTGCGTGGTCTGTGGCGGGAATGATTCACGTTTCCCGTTAACGGGAGGGACCGTCCAAACGGAGAGCGCTGTTGCAGTGCAGGAATGAAGTTCACTTAACTGTGTAGTCCTCTAGACGCCCGAATAGTGAACTAATACTTAGTATGTGCTGGACAGCTTTCGTGACCAACTGCAAATCTGACGAGATTGAACATGGACATTCGTTTGCCCTGGGCCATTATTCCATCGCATGTAAATTGTTCTGTTGACTGAGTCTAGGCATTTAATTTCTTTACTTAGTTGAGGTAAGTTCGATTGTGGTGTATGCAGCTAGCAGGTGGATGACACATTTGCCGCTTGTCTAGAAATGAGAAACACCTCAGTTGACTTTGTAAATTATATGGATTATTTGGAATCTGCTAAATCACAGACATCAGTATTCGTGAGCGAAAATATCAGATTGCTCTATTTTTCCTTTTTTCAAGGTTTTTCAGATAAAGGTCATTGGAGACGGGCTAAGTTTCTAGTTACTCAGTGGTTTACGGAGCGCTCAACCTCGCTAAAGTTTCGGGTTTGTAGAGAAATAATTCCCAGTCTATATCTGTAGAATTATGTTGCACGAGCGCTCACTTAGGATACTGCTATGTGCGTGATATCGAGAAGTTTCGCGTAAATGGTATAATGTTCTGGCAAACCATGTAAAAATACATGTGTTCTTGTAAGCCCCAGAGTCTGGAGATGGGTGTAGAAAAGCAAGCAAGTCGGAACCAGTAAAAGTAACGTCTTTGTGTCGAGGAGAACCGATCCAGTCTTTGTAGAACACTTCTGAGAGTGACTTCGGTCCACTGAGGGTGCTCTGGTCACCCATTGGGAGTGGATAACCGCCTGACCTCATGGGAAATATCTAGTGCAGTGAGGAGTATATATGGTGCTGTCCATCTTTGCGGTATATCTACGAGTTTCTGGCAGTCGATAGCTATACGAGTGATGTAAAAGGGGCGATTTTGTGCGTCGCAGGATAGAAATTGTATGTTTACTACATCGACGCAGTAGTTGGTGATATATTGTTGGGATGGATATCAGTTTAACGCTCTAATATTCAAGTTTCCATCCTTAGTAACAGAGCAGTGTAATTGAGTAAGAGACTTTCCATATTTGACGATCTGTAAGACACTTTAGCAGGGTTTAATTGCCGGTGCAATATAGCGATCTGTGTAAAGTAGTTTTTTGCCGTTGAAAGTCTCATCTTCAGAAAGAAGATAAAAGGCAGACGATGCTTCCATACCGTTGGCATCAGTAACTCGGCGGATAAATTCGATAAGAGTCAATCATAAAGCTTTCTTCTTTCATTCACAAGACATCCTTTGTGCTGGGGTACAGGAGTTTCTAGATAGCGGTGAGAACATTGCGTATGTTGAAAGCAGGAAGGGTAACACGTGAGCGACGGAGTGCCACGTTAGGACCGCGAGGAAGAATGCATTCGACGTTTTACTGCACTATTTTCGTAAACAGGTTGTGTTAGGGCAAGATTTTCCAAGCAAACAAGCTGAGACATCACGAAAGCTTCTACCAAAATTAAGCGCTAACTCTTGCTGGTGCACTATACAATTTCTGAGAGGTCGATTAGGTTCTTGTTTTACATAGCCGTGTGACATCAGTATAACATTGAGAGCCTTTTTAGATGCGCTTGCGATGGTGTGTAGCTATGCACGCGCATTTCATGGCGATGCATCAGTCACCCTGGACAGGTAAGCACGTGTGCCCAGTTAGACGCAGTTTGATGTCCCATTTTAATCGTACGAAAGAGAAAGCAGCCTGTGCTATTGTGGGAAGCAATGGGACAGATTTCTCCAGCGTCTGCAAGGGTGAGTCGCTCTGCAAGTAGGTCTTCTCCCCCGTCATGTCGTACCATCAGTGGTGCCTAGGTGAACACGTATTTCGAGAAGAATTTCTACGGTGTCCAATATGATAGGGATAGTACCGCCTTGTGCTTGTGCGACCCAAATGGCCTCAGGAGCTGACAGTCGCTTCATCACGACGTGGGGGCTGCCGGTGCATCCCGATTTCTGGAAGTGTGAGCGATAGCATCCTGTGCAGTCAAGTGGTCAGGGGGCAATGGCTGGTCCGTGTTCGCGTTGATTGTGTGCCTGTTGCTTTATTTTGCAAGAAAATTTGTATGCTGTGCTATGCTTTATTTGGACAGTTTACGAGTAGTGAGCATGGCTGAAGAGCTTTTTACATGCGTTATTTTGATAGTTTGGGAGTTGTTTTCGTGACTGCTCTTCAGTGAACTGCATTATTTCGGTGATTTAGGTGCATTTTACAGGTCTGTATACTGTGTGCTGCATTATTTCCGTAATTTAAGAGTTGTTTTGTGTGTCTGTACATTAGTGTACTTTCTTTAATTACTAGTATTTTCAGGTCTGCAGACTCTGTGTTGTGAACCCAAGCTCATCAGAGCAGGGATGACAGCGCCTTCTGGGGGCAGTACTATGTACTAGGTCATTTGGACTCCAAGCCTCATGGTGAACACTCTTCATTGTGGTAATGCCTCTAATTGTTTGAATATGAGCATATGTCCAGCACAGGCTGAGTCCTTTTCCTGCCATATTCCCCCACCTCCGACGACCATCTTGGATTACAATACTGAAGCGATGACAGAACCCTCTTGTGGTGGTACTGTGTACTACGTCAGTTGGACTGTGGATATCATAGTGAACACACTTCATTGTGGTACTGCCTCTTATAGTTTAAATAAAGACTGCATGCAAAATAAAGACTTATGGCTATCTTATTCCTTTTCCTGCGAATTCCTAGGATGAGGTAGCGGTCAGATGACTTATGTTAGTGGAGGTGCCGCAAGTAACCTATTTTCCCGCCATTTCCTTAGGTTGGTAGAGGTAGGCGTGGTGTGTTGCATTGTACTGATGGAATTTGAACTTCCCGCCATTTTCTGGGGGAGGGGGTATCATTAGGTAAGTGGAGGTAGCCCAATCGACCTCTCTTCCTGCCAATACTCAAACTTCAGGCCAAAAACCGCCGTCTTGGGTAATGGTACTTGTGTCATCATCTGTCATGGCCGTCATCTTGGATGAAGTCATCACCGCCACCTTGGATAACGGTTCTCTGGGGTAGCACCCCCCCCTGTCCCCCTACTCCCATCTGCATGCAGCTGTGCATATGACAGTCAAATGTGATCAAAGAGTCGAACATCACAGATACAACGAACACAGGTATTAATAATCAGTTCGAGGCCTGTGAGCATTTCTGAGGAATCCTTGCAGGATAACATCCCTGTAATCATTTCGAGGTCTAAAGGAAGAGCTCCTTATATTTTTGTGGGGCACAAAAAGATGCTAATAAGTTCGAGCACATTGCAGTTATGTGCTCAGTCCAATTTAGAATTTCAACTCTTATTACTCCTAGACACTTCGCTGAATGCGACGAGTTGGAATTTCTCCTATTTAGTGTTTAAGATGGCAGGGACTACTACTATTTTGGACTAACGAACCTAGAACGGGCAACAAGTACCTCTTGAGTTTTGGAAGGGTAGAGTTTTAACCCTATATCCTGCTCCCAGTTTGAGTGCGCATGCTGGTCGGTGTTGAGATTCTCGAAAGCTTTTTATTGCTTTTTGCACTTAGGTACAACTGGAGGCCATCAACGTAGATGCGGTATTTGCAGTAGCATAAAACTAAACACAAAGCTGATGAGAATATTGGACCTAACACCGAACACTGCGTAATGCCTGATAGTACCCTCCTCCATTGTGATTTTATGATAACGAGTATGAGGCATTGCTGGCGTGATGTCAGGTATGAGCGAAACCATTGCCTTACATTTGTCAAGAAATTTAGGCTTCTAATTTTGGAAAGATAAAATATCACAGATAGCAGTGCCAAAGCTTTTCTAAACAGTAAGAATCACATGAAAGCTGTCTCTCGTGCATCTCTTTGAAGCAAAACGCTGACCTGCGATGTATGCGGAAACCTGATTGGTGTTGGTCTAGTGGGTTGTTTGTAGTTGGTAGTTTGTTACCTGGACGTAGACTGTAGGTTCTAACGGCTTACACATTACACGAAGAATGGAAATAGGTCAGAAATCAGAGGTTTCTGTGTAAATGTCTTTTTTAGTAATGCCTCAACTAGTCCCTGTATCCAAATCTCAGCGAAATACTTGGTTTAAATAATGTGTTACAGCGGGCAGCAATGGGTCAGTAATATCTTCATCATTTGGACTGTGATGAGATAATTTCCAGCAGATGCTGATCGGATCTACTGAAGAACAAGATACAGTCCATCGGCTTTGCCCAATGACGTAGGAATTTGCCAGAGATCATTTTTTACAAAGATGTAACAGCTGAGAGGAGTGTTCAGAAACAAGGGAATACAGGATTGAAAAAATATGGTAAACATATATCAAGCGAGTAATACTTCTACCTTGATGTTAAGGATATCGCTTGTTTGTGTCCTGGTACTTCTGTGGAAAATAAAGGGAAAAAATGGGATAGAAGTAGCGGTAGCATACAATACCTCACGTCACATATATAAGAGTTGTATCTGGAACTTCAGTCGTGCCGTATAGGTTAACTGGAGAACGGGATACAAATGTAACGTACGTCAATTTCCTCGTTTTCGTTAGTATTAGTGTTCTGTTGTTAAGTTGAACTATATAGATCACCTGAAGTACGGGACACAAATTGTACATGTGTTGATTCTTTCATTCTTTCGCCTCCGCTACCACAAATAGTCTGTTCTTACATAGTTAGTAGTGCTACCGACGGCGGAAAGATCTATGTGCATAATATTTGTATCCCATTGACACACATACACACACACACACACACGCAGATATATATATATATATATATATATATATATATATATATATATATATATATATATAAACTGAAGTATGGGATACTTGGTTAGGTTTAAGTAGTTCTAAGTCTAAGCACTGATGACCTAAGATGATAAGTCCCACAGTGCTTAGAGCCATTTGTACCATTTGAAGAGCAGAAAAGTAGTACTAGCGAATAGGAGATAACGACATTTATAACATGGGTATTCTGTACTTCAATTGACCTACGTATATCAATTGAAGTATATTATACTAGTGCTACGGAAGACGAAAAATAGAGCCATACATAACATTTGTATCCTGCTCTTCAGTTGACCGGTGGATAAAGATCAGAATTCGGTATTGTGATTAACAACATGATGCAGATAACCCCTAATCCCCAAATCCCTGCATGAAGAAAAACCATCTGAAATCACTACGGAACCCTCTACAACATGATTTTCAATGAATGTAACCAAACGATTGGGAACTACTTTAAAAACTACTTCGTCACATCTTGACCTCAAACTACAGCCCCCCAAATCCATAATCCTACAGGAAGTTCCCCCTGTTATACTTCCTTTTGCCAAAATGCGACACGTCGATTTAGACTATTACACCCGGTGACCCAACGGCCCCCTGTACTTTAAATATTCCCTACAAACTTCCCTACAAAAAGAGTACCAGTCTACAACTGTACGCTCACTCACACGACATTCATGCACGCACAGCCACACTGAATACCTCATACACCAACAATATCGCTCAACGCGAGCTTAGTTTTCTCGATCCATGTTCCTCGTCTATCGGACAGCCACAACCGATGCTTGCTGCAGCGCCATACGAATAAGTCGTGAGTGCGTCGAGTGGACATACTTGTCAGGCGCATATGTTCGTCGCACTCACGACATCGAACTTAACCGGCAACAGGAACATACATTTGTAAAAATCGAGTCATGGCCATCATTTCTACCGTAGCCTCCTTTAAATCATTCAGGTTCATTGGAGTAGATAAATTCATACCTACAAACTAAAACGAAAAAGAAAAAATTCTCATAAAACAAAAAACAATTCGTCCAAATTATCTCAAACACACTGAGAATGAAATTAAGTACCGAATGAATTGCAAAATACCAATTACTGAAATCAATGCAAACGAAAGAAATTTTGCGAATATCTAGCTCTTTTAAAACAAACTTTCAATATTTTAAATGTACAATGATGGCGCTTATCCGCAGCAGACAACCGATTTATTATCTATGGTTGGGAAGTAAAGATATTAACAGCTATGATTTACCTAGGACGTCATTGGTCAAAGCTGATGTCTTGTATCCCGTGCTTCAGTAGACCCTGCTCATCTGATGCCTTTATTGATGGTACTTCAGATAGAATTTGTCAGTGGTGTCAGTCGATTACTCGTAAGAAGTAGTCAATGAGTGTCTGTTTCGTTTGTGGTTGAGTTGTGGTTGTACGTAATGTGAACTACCGGTTCAGTGCGGGGGCTGGAGCAATGGTATATGTTCAGCATTCATTTTGCCTACACCAAGGCCACGGCGGTTGTTTCATATGACAGCTGATCACTTCTGCTAACGGTTAATTTAAGCGCATGCCTGAGTTTTAACTCACAGCTTGACTTACTCTCTTCAGTTTTTAACTAACATGATTTTCGGGGATGGGGCGTACATTGCACTTCCGATGTGCAGACACTCTATTGTGTACCACTACGAAACGAGCCACTGTAGAGGAGTTTCTATTTTTTTCTGCAATATGTTCGACTTGCCTTACTCCATACTTAAATTCGCAGAGTATATATGTTAAATATCTCTTTAAACATTAATTTTGGGAGTAAGGAAGGCGTCAAGTGGAAGCCTTGTTCCTTATAATGGGATAGTAAGCAATTGCGTGACTGACAACATTACATGTACGAGTAAAGAAGAAAAAAAATGTTATCAATATACTTTTGGAGTACGACAAAATGGTGGTAACTTAAGAGTTACAGCCCCCTATATTTCTCATCAAGCAGTATGCGCAGCATCTCAGCAACAGACAACGAGGGTCCGGCCACTTGAAGTTTGTAGGTAGGTACATCATTTACTGTCTGGTGTATATACGAAATTGTAGCGAGTACACACAGTAATGTGTACTTTCAGTGGCTGGTACTTTTTACGATATGTATTATTTAGAATTTTAACGTGCAGGAAGAAGAATTTGTGGATTCACATGTACAATTGTTTAGATCTAACTGCGATATCAGCAAGACCATATGAGCACAGAAAATGTATTATCAGATCTTTAAACTCTGTCTGATGCCACCCGTTCTAAACAGCATTAATCGAACTTTCTCATATCAGTTCCTCCTAGTGTATTCTATTAAGTGTGGTGGGGGTCCACAGAATGAAGTTCCTGTCCAACTATAGAATTTTTGGTTGTTTTGACGCAAGTATGGAGCACTGGTCAAATTCTGCAGGTGACACCCACAGAATCTTGCTCAACAAAACTGTGCGTGGGAGGAATGAGTCTGTTGATATATTTACGAATAACTCCAAAGCAAAACTAGCTGCTACCAAGTATCTAATCTAGGCACACAGCAACATTGTTTCAGTTTAAATTTCATTCAAAACGTGATCGATCTGTGAAACTGTAATCCTGTGCTCCACTTTCCAACATCTCAGCACAATCATAGCCAGAAAAGAGATTTTTATCTGTTTGTACATTAGTCGTAATATTCCATTCGTTCCTTTCCCTTCTAAACAACAACGTTTTCTTTTCTTGTCAACTAACACTGCAGTAGAATTGGCAAATGGAAAACTACTTGGGATGAATTTTGAAGTACTAGGGTTCTATAAGCTTATGTATTACAAATTACATTAAAATGTATCCACACACATGTAAGAGTCGGGTCTCTACGTGCATACATCAGCATAGTTAGAAATAGACACAGTATATAACACATAAAATTTCGTTTTTATTTAATCAAAAGTGTAATAAGAACAAATGATATATTTCAATGAAATTCAGAATCTTGAGACGCGAATCATATTGTAGCTGGCAGCAGGACTGGTGACAGAACGCGTGTTGTGTCTGGCAGCAGGACTGGTGGCACAGCGTGTGCTGAATCCGGCAGCAGGACTGGTGGCACAGTGTGTGCTGAATCGGGCAGCAGGACTGGTGGCACAGCGTGTGCTGAATCCGGCAGCGGGACTGGTGATACTGCGTGGGCTGTATCTGGCAACAGGATTGGTGCCTTGGTGGGTGTTGTATCTGACAACAGGACTGGTTACTTGATGGGTGTTGTATCTGGCAACAGGGCTGGTGATAGGATGCATGCTATAGCAGGCAATGGGGATGGCGGATGCTATTTGTGTGGAGGCTGACGGCGATGCTTTGGATACCAACTGCTGTAAAGGTAACGAGGCTACACGTTTTGTGGTTAGATAGGCTGCTGATGAAGTAACTTCTGTTGTGCCTGGCGATGAGGCTCGAAGAATTGCTCTTTTTGTGGGTGGAAACGCCACTTCAATTGTAGGTGCCGACGTCACTTGTGTCATGCCTGATGAGACATGTGTTGTAGATGGAGACGTGGCGGGAGATGCCACGTGTGTTGGAGCTGCTGGTTCAAGTTGTGTTGTGGATGGCAATACGGCTGGAGGCTCCAGTTGTGTTGTGGCCTCCTTGGCCACTCCTGTTGTGTCTGGTGACGCGGCTGGTGCAACCACTTGTGGAGCAGCTGGTCGTTCAAGTGGTACTGTGGATGGTGACGCGGGTGGAGACGCCTCTTCTCTTGTGGCTTCTGCTGGCTCTCCTCCTGTGTCCGGCAACGTGGCTGGCGATACCTGCAGCGTTGCAGTGGGTGACGTGGCTGGTGACGCCGCTGTTGTAGCTAATGCTGGCTCCTGTGAGAAAAAGATATAATGGATGATGTTAAGATGTTGATAAATGTGTTCCATGTGATACAAATTGAGAGAAGATCTATTCACAGTAATTTAGATCATTAAAGTAACATTAAATATTGCCAGTTCTTTTGGTACATCTATTCTGTACATATTTAAATCGAATGAAAGTACGAATTATTTATCTGTCAATATAGTGATATTATAAATAATGTGAGATTATAGTGGCGTATAAATTATTCTCATGCATTTTCTTTGTCCGGGTTGGATCTTTAAGAGCTTGTTATTCTGAATAGTAATCTATACATTAGCAAAAGACTATCACTGCTCAACTTTCCACACAATGATACAGTCTCATTCACAACATGATGTTGTGATGTCTCCCAATCGCTCGATGTGGAACTCAGAACGTAGTCTAAAGGAAGCAGTAACTCAGAACACCACTTTTTATCCCAGTCACTAGCTAAGAAAGATTGCCAAGGTTTCACAGAATACCCAATAGTGGTAGATGATGAAAATAGCGCTTTTAACTCAAGTAGTGTGGTCCGTCGATGCCTCTCAGAAGGCAGGCGCCACGGCGCCCCTCACCTCCATGCTGTCCAGTGGGTGGCCAGGGGCGGTCTTCTCCTCCTGCGGCTCGTCTGCCTCCCTCCCCTCCCCAGTGGTACAGCAGGGCAGCCACCGGCGAAACCGGCGAAACATCTTCTGCAGCAAAGAAACACACTAAATATTGTCCGACATTATGTGTGGATGAGGTGTTCCTTCAACGCACCACACTTGGAGTAGACTATAACGCATAGATGTAACTGTTGAAACGTACCAGTCTAATTACAGAGTTAGATGGGTCGATGGATAATTTATCTGTTATGTAGCATGACACAGTACAATGTGAACTTCAACTGGGATTATATTAAAGAAGGTATCTCGAGCCACCGCCTACTACTTATTTACCTCGCACATTTGTTTCCATCGAAAAAAATCACTTAGTGGATAGGCTTCAGTTCAGGAAAAATATATGGAATTTTGATATAGCTTGATAATCCTTGATTAATTCTGCAGGAGAATCAGATTGTTAAGTGCTCTTAAATATATTAAAAATCATACACGTCTGGGCTAATCTGGAATGCGAGAACCTTGACAGGGAACTGAATAAATACCGGATGAGTCACTGAATGTCGGCAACGGCATTTCTTTTAGGATTAAATCTTGAAAAGGGAAGCGCACGAACAAACGTGTATTTAACAGGAAAACCTTAATTTACCGTGGACTGTTAGGACTGAATATTGCCGGTAAAAACGACTCAGAAACATATATGAATCGCACGATCATTTGAAACCAGGAGTGGCGTGGAAGATATGGACTACATACACATAAATATTAAGACTAACCATTCATACACAGAAAAAAGTTTTCAGTAATTTAATAAATGAAACATCTAAATGGGGTTAGAGAGAGAAAAGCCAAGATGGTCGAATAATTTAATAGAAAATTATTCCGAAATTAATAAAAAGAATTTCGTTAGACGCCTATGAAAACAATGAATCCGAACTACGTTCTATGTTTTTCAAACGAGTAGGTGTATATTCCTACCTCTACGACCAAATGTTTTGTCTGAAAGCGTAATGTTTGTGTCTTGTATTATTGTGTGTATCTTGTACTATTTCCAAAGCAGTTGTAGCAGCTTTATGTGTAATTTTGGACTACTTAATGTAATTCGATCCTGTGTGTGCGAAATTGTCTGTCTAACGGCGGACAAGGACAGAAAGGATCACTTATTACATACCTGTTCCGAAGAACTGGTGTCCGGCTGGAAAAATGGACGTTTAGGCTTCTTCTCAGATGGTAATACGAAGCTTTCACAACTTTCTTCTTTACGTTAACTGTTAAGATATGCTTTTTTCAGAACACCTCGAGACAATGGTAGAGCGCACGAGAACTATTCGAACTCGCAATGTTCCTGGGCAACAGCACAGATCGCTTCAAGCGACACTGCATTGTTGACAGGCAACCCAGATGACGATACATGCGCTGTTAACTGACAGTTGCTACACAATGTTTCAGTGTCCATATATTACAGCATTTTAATACGCGTGTCTCATTTGAACATAAGTGCAAATTAAAGGGAAAAATTATTGCTTCAAATACGAAATATGCCAATGCGATTTCCGAAAATACAC
The DNA here is from genome assembly GCF_021461395.2 of Schistocerca americana. NCBI lineage: Eukaryota > Metazoa > Arthropoda > Insecta > Orthoptera > Acrididae > Schistocerca > Schistocerca americana. Next base: position 524,768,956 of record NC_060126.1, read on the forward strand.
CTACATCTACATCATACTTCGCAAGCCACCTAATGGTGTGTGGCGTACCACTATCTGATCCATCCAAGTATGTTCCACTCGCGAATAGTGCGTGAAAACTGTAATTCTTTCACGTACTGAACTACAGAACAACTTTTACGGGACTTTAGTAGTCCAACTCATGACCAGTGAAAATATGTTTGTCAATTTTTTGTAGTATTGTGTTGCCTACGCTACTAAAAGATTCCTTTATAGAGTTGGATTTTAATAGCTGTGTTCAAAAATGGTTCTAATGGGTCTGAGCACTATGGGACTTACCAGTCCCTAGAACTTAGAACTAATTAAACCTAACTAACCTAAGTACATCACACACATCCATGCCCGAGGCAGGATTCGATCCTGCGACCGTAGCGGTCGTGCGAATCCAAACTGGAGCGCCTAGAACCGCTCGGCCACACCTGCCGGCTACTGTATTTGTATCTAACTGCATACAAGCTTATGTTATACGAAATGTTGGCAACATGTTACTACGGACGTACGTTGTCACAGGGGAACCCTACGGCCAGTTTGCCTGTGAGCCCAGCTTATTGTGTCGCTGTGGTTACTCAAGTACGAAAGCTGATTTAATTCTTATCCGAGTGTGATCGAGGCCGTGTGTTCGGGAAGCGAAAAGAACAGAAACGGTTCATTCTACTGATATTAGAACAATTACTTCAATTAATTCTTTCTCGTTGGTAGTACTATGTTCGTTGAACTGAAATTTATGTATGTGAGATGCGAAATATTCAATAAGATTAATTTGAATGTCGGTGCAAATGCTTATGCCCAGACATAACATAGGAAGTCATTGAGAAGTCTAGATGAACTCAGAGGAGAAAATTGCTATTTCACAATAATGGCGCCAGCAGTTTCACGAGTTTCCGATGTGAGAGGTACTGCCACCCACTGGCCCACACTTACAAATTCATAGACACAAACACGGCTCACACGTTTTGCTGAGCGTTTCATCAGGGGAGACAATAATGTGCAAATGTAGCGGGAATTAATGTTTTGCCATTTTCAATAAATATCTTAATGTAATATGTGTAATATTGTCCCTGTTTTCTATATCTTGCCTTCTCGTAACACAAAGTAGTTTACTGGCTATCTTCATAGCACTAAATAATACGCATAAAAAGGGAAAAAAATGAGGATCGTATACCGTGAAATGAGATGATCTTCAACTCTAGTGATGCAATTAGAGGCCCGTCCCCCCATAAGGCGGTCGATCTTGGAGGCAGCTCACTACTGAGAGATGCTCTCACAATTTACCACTTAGGTGGTACTCCGTCATGTTCAAAAATGAAATACTAATAAAGCCATATCGGCGATATTTAGGTAACAAAATTCCTGTAATCGTCTTCTCCGCAAAAAAAAACCGCTCCTTAAACCTGTTCTCGAACAACGACACAGAGCACATGAAGTTTTGGAGAGCCTTCGTCATGTTTGTCTATTTGCTGTGTACCCATATTCTGTCGCTACACTTCTCTTGTTTAACAAAAGTTACCCTCATCACTGAACACTAAACCACAAAGGGCATTGTTATCTTCCATCTCAACGCACAGACCGAATTCACAAATCTGAACACGTTGTTTATTGAAATCAGAATGGCATGTTTGCAGTTGAATGCTGTATTGCGTGAAACTCGAATATCGTCGCAAATCACGCCGTACGGAATGCGGAACAGTTAATTCCTGATTGTTATGTAGACTAAACTGCTACGGATCACATTTCAAACAAGAAAGGAAAATTAGAGAACTATACTTAACACTCTGATGATGTGCTCTGCGCCTTGCTGATGCGTACAGGGCGGCCCTCTCACAGACAAGAAGAGTGTCGAAATAATGGTACAAATCGTGCGATCGCTTTAGTTATAGAAGATGCAATATCGCATTCTTGGAGGAAACCACGTTGCACCGTGGTAAATGAATTGTGACAGCTGAAGCGGAGAAGGCAATACGCTGTTTGTTGCCTGTTATCTCTATCCAGATTTCTCGCTTGTTGGGTAATGGATGAGCGAATGTACGAGTTAGGTTGTCGAAGGAGAATTCCTGCTGCAAGTACAGGAACCGGCAACTTACAGTAGCTACCAATGTATACTTCCAGATTCGAAGTGCAAGTTAAATTTCATCCCAAGTTTCTATATTGATTCGCGTAATAAATAAGGAGCGTTGGAGTCGAAAAAATATTCTGTTACAGCTCTCGGTCTGAGTGCATAAAAACTTATACTCCTTTAAATAACGGGATTTTAATTCCGAAAATAAATTAAAAAACACAGCACGATAGATAATACCATAGCGAGTGAAAATGGAACTATCATCAAGTAGAGAAATAATAGAATGTAGATCCCATCACAGTATTCAGATATGCAAATCAAGGGGTACTGTACCAACTGATGATTTGTTTATGATTTTAGGAAACTATTCCTGAAAATCTGTAAATATTGCTAGGTACCTTATCTTAATATGAATGCAATGACAATGCGGTAAAGTGACGGCATAATTGTTCCGATGGGCGTGTAGAAATTTCTGAATTTTTAACTGAATTTTGTGACGAGAAAAGACATAAATTCCGCGTGGCGTATTGAGCAGGTCGGTGGCTAAAATCTGTGACTGCATTTGGTCCCGACAGACTTAATATTTGGCGAGTATTCTCAATCAAAAATAATCAGTATTTTTGTAGCTATTACGTTTTCGGGAAATGCAACACCATGAACTTGCTAACGTGAGTGAAAGGGATTGTGAGTGACTGTGTTAAGACTAGCACGGGCTTAGCAGCGATACTTGCTCACCTAAGTTTCAGAATATATTGTATTAACTGAGGACAAGATTTCCAGCCTTTCATTTCGTGTGAAAAATTTCTCCAGAAACGTAGATTGGTGACTTTAATTGCAGCCTGGTTCACGTCGAAGTACTGTAGGTTTCGCTCGGCTTCCCTAATGGTGATATGCCGAGACAATGTTCACAGGTAGGTGCATGTTCGTCGTAAAGGGACAGAAAGAACCTCGCCGCCGCAATATCTTTAAGAAGAAGTAAAAGCCAAGCTCTCTCTTTTTAGCACGCATCTTCTCTATCCTCTGTCGCCCACAACATTACTATATTTCACACATACAGCAACGTCCTCTAATAGATAATTTCTGTACTCTGTACTGAGACAGAAGTTGCTCATCAGAACACCCGGGACATAATACGATTTCTTTCTACCTACCCTCAACATGGGGGACCGCTGGTTAAACAGCAGCACTTCTTGCGGTTCGCATAGCTGGTAATTTGAACGTTTTTTTCCCCCGTTACGCCAGATGGGTGACCAGCTGCCTACGGTTATATGGCTCGTCCTTCTCTTATTACAACTAATCGTTATAACATACCCAACCTTGATGTTGTTTGCCTCTTGGTCATCGTGAACAGCGGAAAGTTGTGGTAGCTGCCGGCTCCACTCGATGTAGCCCGCCCAAAGCCACGAAGAAGCAGACCACTTCATATCTCCCACTTTCTCAGTTTGTTCGGAAATTTTCCTCTTTTACTTACAATTTTACATAAAAATGTAGTTCATAATTTTTGTTTGGATATAATAAAATAGCTAAATACAAAATTAGTCCAGGATGTGAAACTCACATCAGTTATTAATATACGTAAGGGGGAAAAAAGATAGGTCATAGGAAAGAGAAACTACGAAGAAAAGGAAAGACACGACCGATGATGTCTCTGACCGAGCCAGCGACATCAGGATGCCTTCGAGTCTTGCAGTTTTGGTTCGAACTATTTCTTCTGAAACTACTTAGTTACATACTATAGATACTATTTACAATACTTGTTCAGTGTCACGTGTTTTTCGAATGAAAATTATTAGCTAATCTGTTAGTATTACTGAAACTGTTCCCTCGATATAAAGTGACGTCGTATACGCAATGCCGGATGTGTTTGTTAATGGTTATCTGTGTTCGTTAAATTAGGAGTGCTGCAATACAGATTTTATATGTCAGTGGAGGTATAATGACTGCGATATCGTTACAATAATTACGTTTACTGTAGTAATACAACTAATGCAGGTTTTACATATTTATTGCGATTAATGACGACAAAACTGTTAATGCTATTGTACTATTCTAAATACCACGTTATCCTAAATCACGTGTAGTGTTGTCTACGTTCTGCGTCCTTCATGCATTGTCAGTGAAACATCATTTATTAATATCCACTTACATTTGTTCCGGATTGTCATACCACGTAAGTGTTTGATGTTCTGCGTCGGGTAGGTGACAGTGAGAAAGTGTGACTTCGGCTGAGGGTCACCCGGTGTAATTTGGGCAGCGAGCGTCACACTTCTGACGCTAAGTTAGTGTGTCCTGTCTCCGAGATCCGGGCAGGGATAATAACAACACAATCAGCAGCAACTGAAGAAGACTGCTGCATCAGTAGTGGCAATAATGTGCGTAAAATGATAACAGCAACTCGTCACTACACATGAAAGCAAACAACTCATTAATTACCCTCAAGAATTCTGATGACCATCTGTGTCCCGTCTTTATAACGTTGTCGAGCAGCAAAAAAATTGTAAATATGAGACACATATTCCTTCACGTAGGTGCCTGTGTTTATCTTAGTCACATACTTCCGTGACATGCTCAGATAAATGTGGAGCAGCGCAGGGTATGTGATACTTCCTATGGTTCAGGCTTAACTTGTTAACTCCCCGTGTGGTCCGTCTGTACGATCTTTTTTTTATAAATTCGGCATACAGCGTAGGCGATGTTGTGTCAGTAGCTAGGTTCACAGCTTAACATTTGTCTGTGCCTTATGGATTCGTAGTGATATTTATTTGTCGGGTTCGCATATGTAGTACGCAGTTCAGAAGGATATATTTAAGAGTTCATTGTTAGGCACAGGGGCACTATATTCGCTGACCGAGGTGTGCCTTCCATGAAAGTCCATACGGTACTTGACATATCCTACTAAAGAAATGCACCATGCTTGGACTGGGGTGTATATGGTGAATTTTCAGCTCTACTCAGATGTTGTGGAATAAAACAGTAAATTCTAGTCCCCCTGTTACGCATTCACTTGTCGCTGCTCCAGTTGTCCCTTGTCCCTTAAATCATGATCCGCAATTTCCATTATTTTGTCTACTTTTCTTCTCTTTAGGAAGTGTATCTAAGCTCGCTGACAGATTGTTAGGTCACTCGGGTATGTTCCGACCGCCACGCGTAGTGCCTCCACTGACGTTGTGCTGAAAGCCCGTATTAGTCTCAGCAGAACAGTTCTTTGACGTCGCGTAACAAGGTTACGTTCGTTATGAGAGAGAGAGAGTGACTACGTCCACGCCGCGAAATATACTACGGATCCAGACAATATACGCTGTGTGATCAAAAGTTTCCGGACACCCCAAAAACATACGTTTTTCATGTTAGGTGCCTTGTTCTATCACCTACTGCCAGGTACTCCGTATCAGCGACCTCAGTAGTCACTATACATTGTGAGAGAGCAGAATGGGGCGCTCATGGATTTCGAACGTGGTCGAGTGAAGGGGGTCACTTGTGTCATCCGCCTGTACCCTTGATTTCCACACTACTAAACATCCCTAGGTCCACTGTTTCCGATGTGGTAGTGAAGTGGAATCGTGAAGGGACACGTACAGCACAAAAGCGTACAGGCCGACCTCGTCTGTTGACTGACAGAGGCCGCCGACAGTTGAAGAGCGTCGCAACGTGTAATAGCCACACACCTATCCAGGCCATCACATACGAATTCCAAACTGCGTAAGGATTCACTGAAACTACTATGACAGTTAGATAAGTTTGGTGGGAGGTGAGAGAACTTGGATTTCATGGTCGAGCGTCTGCTCATGAGCCACACATCACGCTTCTACATGGCAAACAACGCCTCGCTTAGTGTAAAGAGCGTAAACATTGGACGACTGCACAGTGGAAAAACGTTGTGTGGAGTGACGAATCACGGTACACAGTGTGGAGATCCGATGGCAGGGTGTGGGTATGACGAATGTCAGGTGAACGTCATCTGCAAGCGTGTGTAGTGCCACCAGTAAAATTCGGAGGCGGTGATGTTAGGGTGCAGTCGTGTTTTTCATGTAGGGGCTTGCACCCCTTGTTGTTTTGCGTGGCACTATCACAGCACAGGACTACATTTATGTTTTTGGCACCTTCTTGCTGTTTTGGACCGCCGACTTCGTGCCAGGCATCACCGACCGACACCTATACCTCTCCTCAGTGCAGCACCCCCTGAAGAAAGGGCTATCATTCCGCAAGAAGCCTTCCAGCACGTGACTGAACGTATGCATGCGAGAGCGGAAGCTGTCATCAGGACTAATGCTGGGCCAACACAGTATTGAATTCCGGCATTACCGTTTGAGTGCACCATGAACTTGTAGGTCGTTTTCAACCAGGTGTCCGGATACTTTTGATCATATAGTGTAGGTTGTAGTGGCACTATGGAAGCGGCTATGTTGATGCATGAAAGTGGAAAAGTTACCGTCTTTCATCAACACTCTGTTTTATGTGCTGATTGAGCGGAAGTCGATCGTCAGTCTATACCAGTAGGTATCTAGTTACGTGTTTTCTGTGACTATTTGCATTGTGCCATTTTATAATCAGGTCTCTCTGTAATTTTACTTCCAATAAAATGCGAACTGTCATGTTGGCAGACTGTGTAGGATGCCTCTAGCTTTGGTTTCCAGAATTCTTTATGAGTTGGCTCTCACCACAGCCAACCAACATGTCACAGCGGACGCGACATTATCGCAAATATGTATGAGTACACTCCCATCCATTTCTGTTAGGAGAAGCTCGATGGAAAACTTGCGGTTCACATTGTGCGCTAACTCGTATGCTCGGTTAAATGTATCATCAATCAATTCATTTCCAAGGATCCCGTATGTTGTTCTAATGGAATGTCTTAGATGACATTTCCGTGGTGCAGGTGCTACAGAGTAAATATATAAGTAATTGGTAAGTGAAACATCATCCTCTTTCACTTCAGGAGTAAAGTTCATCTTTAACGACATTCTGTATGAAAATTGCTGCAACTAACCAACGTTTTCAAGAGGAAAAGTACCTGCAGAATCAGTGCTGGAATACCTTGCTGTTCTAACAGAAGTGAATGAAAATCTATGTGTATGGAGAAGCATGACTTGCTTATCATAATGGTAACGGATGGATATTACTAATGTGGGCATGAACTGTATGCTGATTACGAGATACTTACAGACACACACACACACACACACACACACACACACACACACACAGAGAGAGAGAGAAAGACAGAGAGAGAGAGAGAAAGAGTGACAGAATAAATGGAGCAATCGACCTCATCCGCAGTGGCTAGTCTACATGTAATTTATACATGTAGATTAGTGGTTAATATCTGTCATACACTGAAGCGCAAAAAGAAACTTGTATAGGCTTGCGTATCCAAATAAAATCTAAAACACCAAACTCTGCACGAACAGGCCATGAAGGTCCAACAATACCAACAGGTCGCCATGTCATCCTAAGCCCGTATGGGTCACTGGATGCTGGTGTGGAGTGGAATGTGGTCAACACACACTCTCCCAGCCGTATGCCGGTTTACTGTCTATTCAAATACAGAGATATGTAAACAGGCAGAATACAGCGCTGCGGTCGGCTACGCCTATGTAATACAACAAGCATCTGGCGCAGTTGTTTGATCAGTTACTGCTGATGCAATGGTGGGTTATCAAGATGTAAGTGTGTCTGAGCTTGCTGTATTAGTCACAGCACGAGCGATGGAACATAGTATCTTCCAGGTAGCGAGGAATTGGGCATTTTCCTGTACGACCAAATTGAAAGTGTACCGTGAATGTCAGGAATCCGGTAAAACGTCAAATATCCCACATTGCTGCGGCCGGGAAAAGATACCGCAGGAACGGCACCGACGACGACTGAAGAGAAGCGTTCAATGTGACAGTAGTGTAACCCTTCCGGAAGAAACTGTAGATTTCAGTGCTATGCCATCGACAAGTGTCAGTGTGCGAACCATTCAACGGAACAGAACTGATATGGGCTTTCCGAGCCGAGGGCCACTCGTGTACTTTTGATGACTGCACGACGCAAGGCCTTACGCCTCGCTTGGGTATGTCAACACAGTTTCAAATTGTATCGAGCAGATGGGCGTGTAGGGGTAAGGAGATAACCTCGTGAATCCATGGACCCTGCACTTCAGTGGGGGACTGTTGAGGCTGGTGGAGACTCTGAAATGGTATGGGGCGAGTGCAGTTGGAATGATGTGAGACCTCTGATACGTCTAGATACGACAATGTCAGGTTTCACATACGTAAGCATTGTGTCTGATCACCTGCATCCATTTATGTCCATTGTGCATTCCGACGGACTTCGGCAATCCCAGAGGACAATGAGACACACCACACTTCCAGAAACACTCATCTGAGTTTAAACATGTCCGCTGGCCACAAGACTCCAAAGAAATGAACATTATTCAGTATATCTGGGATGCCTTGCAACATGCTACTCAGAAGAGATCTGCACGCCCTCATACTCTTATGGATTTATGGACAGCAATGCTGGATTCATGGTGTCAATTCCCCCAAACAATGCTTCAGACATGTCAAGTCGTGTTGTGACATTTCTGAGTGTTTGCAGGGCCCTATACGATATTACGTAGGTGTACCAGTTTCTTTAGCTCTTCAGTGTAAGAAACTAAGGAGTTGTAACGGCACCACAATTTCAGATAGGGAAGCTGGGTTTGGTGCAATATTTCAGAGCGCCCAAGTTACAGCCATGTGCAGGCCGGATTGCATTAAGTTACGCTGACTAGCAGTTGCGAAGTGGAATGGAGGCCACAGGCCCGTCGAACCACTGAAAAATATAAACGCAGCGGATCGCATGCCGCAATCTACAGGCAGAAAGGGCCCACTGGCACAACCGGGGTGTGGTGTGTACGTGACACGAAGTGGCGATCTAGCGAAACAGAGGCGCAAAGCCGAGGTCAAATATGTACTGTTTTCTAATGAGATGCAGTAAAGTGTAGCAGCTCTCCTAGACGGTGGGGCGAATCACATGCAGCAACAGATGCGGTGACAGCATCCGAGTCCACGGCGGGTCGTTGGTTCGAACCTCTGAGGCCGATGCAGAGTCCACAGCCAGCCAGCGGTGGGGCACTCTTCGGCTCGCTACCGCGGGCGGTTGTCTCGGCTCCCGACACGCACTGGAGACTTCCCGAGGCGAGAACCACAGATTCTGACGCCAGATCACGGGTGGTCGTTGCCACTGAGTTCTCAGCTACGCCAGCGAGGGAGAAGCAGCGGCGGGGCCGGCCAACGGCTCCCGGCAGAGCAGTGCAGAAACAACGAGGACAGCTGAGTCAGCTCCTGGCGAAGCCATCCTGACGTAATCGGAAATCTGCAGCTGGCGTACAGGGCCGGATCGACACAGCGCATTGCACTGGGTCACTGGGGATGTGGCCTCAGCATTGCAGGTTCAAAATGGTTCAAATGGCTCTGAGCACTATGGGACTTAACCACTGAGGTCATCAGTCCCCTAGAACTGAGAACTACTTAAAACTAACTAACCTAAGGACATCACACACATCCATGCCCAAGACAGAATTCGAACCTGCGACCGTAGCGTCCAGCGGTTCCAAACTGAAGCGCTTAGAACCGCACGGCTACAGCGGCCGGCAGCATTGCAGGATGCTGTGACACAGACCGAGGTGAATGGGGCACTGTAGCTAAAGAACAATAAATCTTTTTGAATGTTCTCGCCAAGTTTTAATACGGCAACTCCTGGCACCCACCCACTACATTTGGTGTCTTTCCGCTACATTTGGTCATCCTGATACATTCGGTGGCAGAAGCCGCCACAACATTAGGTGTCAGAATAGCGGACGTTGTCTGTCCAGTACGACCTGTAAGCCCACTGCCTGCATTATGGTCGCAAGATATGGTGATTGCTGACAAATTTGTTCTTTTTGAGTGTTGGACGTTTTATTTCTTTTTTGTTTTTTCGAGTGTGGCTCCTGGCAAGCCACATTTTAGACGTTTTACATGTGCATAGTATTTTTTGTTGTCAGAGTAAGTGTTAGTGTGTTTGAGGCAGTAAGATGTGTTATTTGTTTCGTGCCATTTAATTACTTTTGTATTGGTTTATGATGATACTGAGTATCATGATACGGAGCTGTAGGAAGTCAGGTTGTTCTTGTACTTAAATGTTTTGTTTCGGGACTAACTGGGAACGAAAGCAACACAATGACAGAGTCAAGGACGCAAGGTGTGTCGGAACCAGAAGCAGTGCGGATTTTGATGGAAAAGATAGCAGAATTGACAGTGGACAATACGCAGCTGAGAAATGAATTAACATCTAGAAGTGAGCCGGAAACCGCATGTGATCAGTCGTTGTTGCCTAGGGAGCAGAAGATTGACCCAGCCGCCGTAAGTTTGATAATTCCGTTTTCTGGCAAGGCAACTGGGGACGTGCGTTCGTTTGTGGAGGACTTGGAGACTTGAGCGGTGATGGGCGGCTGGTCTGATGAGCAGTTGTTACATATAGCCAAGATTAGATTAACAGGTAAAGCGAAAACATATGTAAGGTGTGCTGAGGCCTTAAGGGAGGCAGGACAGTTTAAGCAGTTAAAGGAAGGGCTTTTATAAAGGTACGAAAAACAGAATAGCGCTCGGTACTTTAGGGAGAGGTTAAGTACAATGACAAAGAGACTGTGGGAGACGATAGAGAAATTTGTGGACAGGGTAAGGGAAATTAATGAGTATACTTACGAGTTGGATCAGAACGATGAAGCAAATACTGTTCTGTTGCAGGAGGCCGAGCAAAGGCCACTCGATGTATTCTTGAGAGGGTTACCGGCGCATCTGTCACGGAAAATGCGTGAAGGGAATCGGAAAGATTTCCATTCGGCCAATCAGCTGGCAATCCAATGTGATGAAATAGATATGGCAACAGCGGTACGTGAGAAGCAAACAGTGTTTACGGCGGGGGTAAAATGTTATAATTGTGGTCGTACGGCTCACGTGCAGAGGCAATGTACCCAGTCGCCAAGGAATAGAGGAAGGGGTGAAAATCAGCAGAGTGGAGCGTGGAGAAGTGGAGATAGGAGAGGTGTACAAGAGTTAAAAGGCAGAGGGGGCCGAAGACCCACCTAAGGCAGCTCCCATTTAATTTCAATGATACGAATACGTATGCAGAGGTGGAATGTTCAGTGGTTGGATCCATAGGAACTAAAATGCTTAAGATTTTGTTGGACACATGGGCGCAAGTGTCAGTGGCTACTAAGAATATAATGGGACAAAGGAAGTTAGACCCACCACGTTATAGGTTGAGTGGATTGGGGGATAAGGAGGTCACGACTTTGGGGTCGGTGACAGTTGACTTTCGAATAGGGAAAGTCCGATTTAATGCATGCCTGGAGGTAGTACCATGGGTAAGCGAGGGCTACGACATGATCCTATGAGTAGATTTCTTGTATCAACATCATGCCGAAATTGACCTTGGACAACGAACTGGGGAACTTGGTGGAATGTTATTTCCACTAGGGGAAACTGTTGTCAATGCAGAGCTGTCGCGAAGGGGGTTCAACGTAATGAACAAACCAATTGAATGGCGTACATTAGCATTACGGCTTAATTTGCATGAGTGTGTGTCTAGTGGCATCGGGAAGTCGGTTTGGGTAAGTGTGGAGTCAAATCTACCTGTGGGTACAGCATGTGTTACTGAACCATTGGAGGATAATGAAGTTTTGGGTTCACTGGGTTATTTTGTGACAGGTAGTGTTGTACGCGTACAGGAGGGGAACGGCGGGCGATTAGTTCCCGTGAACGTGGATAATTTGAGCGCTGTAAACGCGATTTTGAGCAAAGGAGTTTTAGTAGCACATTTAGATGTGCCAGATGACGAAGACTGTGGATCGAGAGGTAGGCGAAGCGATCAACCACTATCTGCCGATATAACTTCATTGCGTGACAAAATTAAGCATTTAAAAGGAGGAGAAAGAGAGCATATGGAGAAATTATTGTGGGAATTTAAAGATTTGTTTTTTCCACAAGAGCCGTTACCAGCAACCTAGGATGCCAACAGGGAATGAAGCACCTGTTTACCGCAAACCATACAGGATACCGAGTTATTTGCAGCCGATTGTGGAGGATTTCATTGATCGGCAGCTGGCGGACGGTATTATGGAGCATAGACGTAGTAGCTGGGGAGCGGGCATTGTCGTTGTGCCTAAAGTGTCTATGGGTGGAACTAAGAAATACAGGTTCCGTTGTGACTACAGATGCCTCAATAATAAGACAGTAACGGACGAATACACCATTCCAAACATATCGGAGACTTTGGATCACTTAGGACAGTGTCAGTACTTTTCTACGATGGATTAGACAAGTGGTTATCATCAGTTAGAGGTGGCTCCAGAGGATCGTCCAAAAACTGCTTTCTCTAAACCTGGAGGCAATAACCGGTACATTAGAATGCCATTCGGTTTGAAAAACGCTCTAAAAACGTTTCAGAGGTTGTTAGACATTGTTTTGAGGGGTATGAAACCATGGCAGTGTCTTGTCTATGACTTTATAGTGTTATCAAGTAGTATTATGGAGCAGCATAGACAGCGGTTAAGGGAAGTCTTTATGAGGTTAAGAGCAGCCCGTTTGACGTTGAGCTTAGAGAAGTGTCATTTTGCGTTAGAAAAAGAAAAATATTTGGGGTATATTATCAGTAAGGACAGAGTACGAACAGATGCGAGGTTGGTACAGGCTGTAAGGGATTTTCGGGAACCGAAAACAGTTAAGGAAGTGCAATCATTCATCGGAATTTGCAATTTCTATCGAAAGATCGTGAAGTGTTTTGCAGATTTGGCGCAGCCACTGACGCGACTCTTACGAAAGGGTGTAAAACTTGAGTGGACAGGAGAGTGTCAGAAAGCGTTTGACAAACTGAAAGAAGTGTTAACACCAAGTCCGGTTCTTGTGTTTCCAGATTTTGAAAAGGAGTTTATACTAGCAAGCTATGCATCGAATCAAGAATTAAGGTGTGTTCTTAGCAATGAAATAGATGGGAAAGAGCATCCTGTAGCCTATGCGTCTAGGCAGTTGAACGCAGCAGAGAAGAATTACTCAACAACAGAGAGGGAGATGCTTAGCGTAATCTATGGAATCAAATATTTTAAATGTTATTTATATGGGAGAAGATTTTGTGTAGTGACAGATAATGCTGCGTTCAAGTGGTTGCTGGGGTTGAAGGATCCATCCACTAGACTCGTTAGATGGGCTGTGAAGCTTAGTGAATTCGACTACGAATTGGTGCACAAGCCTGCGAGGAAGCACGGTAATGCGGCTGCACTGAGCAGAAAGGTGGCAAAAATAGAAGTCATAGGTTATGACCTGGCGGTATGGCAAGAATTACAGGACGCGAACAATGATTGTAAATTGTATCGGACACAGCCACAATTTCATATGTGCCACTCTCTTCAGTGCAGGGAAACGAAGATAGGGCCAAGGGTAATAGTGCGAGCGATGCTGAGGGATGAGGTTTTGAAGGAAGCACATGATCACGTGTTATCTGGTCATACAGGGTGTAGAGCGACGAATAGGAGAGTGGCGGGAGGTATTGGTGGGGAGGTGTGGATCAGTATGTCAAGAATTGTATACCATGTGCGCAGAGAGCAGATTTTAGTGGGAAACAGATACAGCTACAACGATTACTGGAAGCAACATGTCCATTCTCGTTGCTCGGGATTGATGTTTTGGGACCTTTTAGGACCTTTTAGGCTATGCTGAATCAACAGGCAATGGTCGCGCAAGCGTTAGTAAACAACTGGATTTTGAAGTTTGGTGTACCAGAGGCAAGAAGAAGGCACAAACATCATGTCGGATTTAATGATGGAGCTGTGTAAACTGTTGAACGTAAAGAAGTGAGGACGAGTGCGTTGCATCCTGAGGCCAACGGTAGGGCAGAACGGGTACACACAACATCGGGAAGATGCTGAGTTTTATGTGGATTCTCAACACCATCAGTGGGACGAGTATTTGAAGCATATTGTATGCGCATACAATGGAGAAGTCCGAACAAATACCGGTTTGTCTGCATACGAGGTAGCATACGGGCGAAAAATGCCGTCACCGCTTGTTTTAGTGAAGCTACAGAAGAGAAGGACCGGTGAATCTGTACGTCAATTCGCGAGAACAATTCGTGATGTTTGGAAACGGGTACAATAGGAGAATACAAAGGCTTTGGAAAGGCAGGAAGACGGAGTAAAGCAGAAACGAAGTTAACTGCAATATAAAGTGGGGCAATGGGTAATGCTGCGCAGCCTCTATACGCAAAAATGGAAAACGAAGAAGTTCCTCACGAGGTATCAACGACTATATCAAGTTGTTGAAACCACATCTCCCGTTAACGTTAAGCGCAGAGAAAACCAGGAAGATAGAGTACAGCATGAAGTACCATATGCTTTGCGATCCTGGAAGTAGTAGAGTAGATTTTTTTTTTTTTTTGGTGTCATGTATAATGGGGATGCGTAGATGAAGTAGGCATTCTGCTTTCGTATATGTGTTTTCGAGTATTGTGAGCCTGCTGAGGCATCAGTCTTTTTGAAGAGGGAGGAATGTTGATGGTGTGATCCCTGTCCTTAGGTCACTGGAAAGGGAAGTGTAGCGCCTGACGTATGTGGAGTGTTGTTGGAGGAGAAATCAAACGTAGTTCTGTACAAATAAATGCGTTGGAATGAATTTTGCGGGATAGAAGTAGAAAATATGTGTTGAGCGATGTCAGAGCCATACGATTTCTTGTTTAAATTTTTAGTTATCGATAGTGCTGCGTCAGGGAAGTCGTGTTTATTGCACCATTTCATATAATGTAAATTTAAGGATGAAAGTAGTAGTCACACAATCGGTGTAGAGTTTGGATAAAAAATAGTGAATGTTGGAGGAAAAACTGTGAAACTACAAATATGGGACACGTTCACGTTGCACCTATTATTAGCCAGGGGAAAGGAACAGACTGTCCAAGGGACATCAAGGAGCCAACATTGAGCTTGCAATGGGCCCACTGTTCACATCCGATGACAGTTCAGAAATTATGCTATGCCTGCATCAGCCAAGCCATGTATAAAATGATCGTTAGTAGTGGGGAATACCTCTTAGAAAGAAACACATAGCAGCAGCCTCCAACATGTGAAAATTACAAGTCATTCCGCCACTAATTCTGTAAACAGCACATTGTCAGGCAGATGAATACATGGAGATTGCAGTGCCTCACAAACACTGTAACGGAACTGAAATGATGGTGGGCTGACAGTAATTTGGAGCCCGCGCGTCGGAAACGGGCGCGCTGGTGTGAGACTGCCGGGAGTGCACCCTGATGCCATCTATTGGCGAAACTGGGAATTAGCGCTGTCTCAGACAATGCAATAAGATATCGGAGTCAAATGTATTCTTTTTCTTGGTAATTATAAGCTATTACTGTATGATTTAATGTTATAAAGCGCTAGTAGTAAATTATTATGACTGGTATGAACTCCAGGGTAATAAATGTAAATATTCTTAAATACTAAATGATTTAGGTAAAAAGGTGGTAGGGGAACGCCCCCACTCTTGGTGATACGAGCATAGCTAGAGGTAGCTGGAGACACAGGGACTGAACAATGAAATGGCCTGGGGAGTGTTGACGTGAGCGGACGTGCATAACTATGCTCACGCAAAAGTGACTGTGCAACAGCGAAAAGGAGAATATCGTCGCCGTTTGTGGAGTGGAACGCGACGAATGGTTGTCGAAGCCGTCTCTATGCCACTGGGGCTGATTGTAAGAGTTCCTGCGCCCAGATTTTATGGCGGACGCGCAGTAGCTTATACGAGTGCTACAGCTCGTAGTTCCAGCCGCCATTAAGGGCACGAGGCGTGAAGAGGAAGAGCTGCGTTAGCCACTTGCATCTCACCACCAGCACCGACACGTCTACCCAAGGCAAGACTGCTTGAAATTGTTAAGTCGAACTTTCTATACATGTAAAAGGAGAATACCAGTTTTGTTTTGTGCAAGTGCAGAGGACAGAATATAGTAATGAGCAAAATTACGACGCATGTTGTTCATTGTAAAGTGTAGTAACCTGAAACATAGTGTAGTGAAATCAGACTGAGGCCACCATCGCCTCTTCCATTTACAATTCTTTTGGGTGTAGAATACTTTAGCGTATAAGAACCAGAAAAGAGCAATGGGCACACCAGAATGAGTCGCCTATTTATAGTTACTTAAATATTTCTGAGTAACCTTTCAAGTAAAGTCACTTAACTAAATCTATAGCAATTGTCCAAAGAGTAATATCCCAAAATCATTAAATAAGTTGAAGGGTAGAAGTTTGTTAACCTAAGTTGCTTAAATTGTCTTGGTGGTAACTACCAAGCCAACTCACAGAAATTGAGAGAGTATTTGCTTTGTAGAATCACCTAGAATGATCAGAAATAGTAATATTCAGAATTAAGTTTAAAATTCAACTCAAGCCGTTTCACTTTGAAACGAGCCAAAAAATTGATTTATTCTTTTGCTCCTTCAGAGCTGGCGACCGTAGTTATAAGTATTTTCAGGAGGATTCGACGGTAAGTCTGCTGCTCTCGTCGTGCTGATAGGATTATTTACTGCTGCTAGCTGTGGTGATTGGATACATAAGCTCACTACCAAGTTAAGTGGGTCAGGTAGGCAGTGTTACCGTGTGAACTGTAGGGCACTGTAGGCCATGGATCGAACCCGTTCAATCATCATAGCTCTTTGAGAAATAGTCCGGTTAGGAGTGTACTAATCCAATAGGTAAATACTGGCGAGTAACGGTCAAAAATGTATACGCAAGTGAATTTAGCAAGGTCCATGTAGCACCTAGTTAATGTGGTGTAATGGCGAGGGTAGGAGTAGAGTAAAAGTGAGCTGAGCTTGTGGCAGCTGTGCTGTCTTCAAAGATTAATAACGCCAGAATTCACTACTAACTCTTACCATTAGGGCTGAGCTATTTACAGTTAAAATACGTAGCAGTAAGCGCAAAGGCGTGACAGCTACAAGTCCGTATTGGCTTTATACATACGGAAGTAGGAAGCGGGTCATTCTGTCAGTGGAGGGGTTAAAACATCGGAGTCACTTGAGAACATACCCCATTTACTGATGGAAAGATTCGGCGGTTCGGTCGCATGTGGCGACCGTGACAGGACTTACCAAGTTTGTAGAATAATGGCTGCAATAAAAGTGTTTTATATAAACTTGTAGTTTCAAGAAAATTTTAAATTCAAAATTCTGTTGTAGATAAATATACCACAATTGGTAAGTTCAAGACGACAACCTGCAAAGCAGCAAAAGAAAGTCCAATAGTAGGAGTTAAACAAGTAAAACTTGGTTTAATAAACATTTCTATTAGGCACGAAATACAGCAGCATAAGATGGAGTCGAATAGTAACAAGCAAGACGAAAACATTACAAGGTCAGACCCAGAATTAGGGACCATAGATACTGTTGTAGGGTTGGAAAATCCTATAGATGAATCCACACCCACAAAACAGGAGGAACGGGAAGTGAAACCAAAGCTAGTGAAAAGTGAACCCAATGTATCTGTGGATGCAAGTCACAAGGGAGAGGATATGGAATTAACAAGTTTGTTAAATAGGATGATGGCGCAAATTCGAGAAGGGAATGCTAGTTTGAAAGCAGAAATGGCTAGTCATATATCCCAATTGGATGAAAACCTATCTGGTAAAATAAAAGCCAATTTAGATATTTTGAATACGCAAAGCCAGCGTATCACAGAGGTAAACAAATCAGTAAATAGCATTAGGGCTGAAATAACAAATGTTCAGAGAAAAGTCACAGAAATAGAGAAAAGATTTGATACCGACATTCAGAGAATAGAGAAATCAGTGGAACCTTTGGTTAGTGAAAAATTAGAACCGATAATTGAAAGTAAATTACAGGTGATAGTACCAGTTGTAAAGAAAGAGATTGTTAAAGAAACGGCAGCTGATATTGAAACACTGCGCAATACCATGTTGAGTTTTGATGCATGTGTGCAGGAGCAGGAAAATACACTGCGTAATGAGATAAAATTGTTAAGTCAGCAAGTTCAGAATCAGACGTTTCTTCAATGTAGTGGTATCCCATTGGTAATGCAAAAATCGGAAACACTGAGTAGGGAGGAAAAATACGATCCTCAAAAGAAACAAGGTGGATGGCATCCAATGGATTTTATAAAAAATTGTGAACGTGTCTTACCAACAGACATGTCGGATAAAGAAAAAATTAATTTAGTAATAGACGCTTTAGCAGGTCATGCTAAACGTTGGGGATTGAATTTGGATATCGACAATTTGAAGTTTACAGACTTCAAAGAAAAGTTCCTTGAGGAATTCTGGGGCACACAACAGAGGGATAGGTTGTGGAGAGAATTTGTTGTCGCCAGAATGCCAGAACATGGGCGTGGGCTCATGAAAGAATACTGTGAAGGATGGTTCAAGCGTTTGGAGTATCTTGAAGATCGTAGATCAGAATCGGAGATAGTGTGGGAGTTGTGGAAAAAGCTACCTGACGATTCAAAGCGTTATGTAGGAGGCACTCATCGAACATTCGATGAATTTTTAGAAAAAATTGAGAATGAAGATAGGTGGCGGGAAACTAGAGAGTTTCGAGGTTTCAGAAATCAGAATGGAATAGTAAAAGGTGGTAGGAATGAACCGCAAATTAACATGATGAGAGGAAGAGGTCGAGGAGGTAACTCTCAGCGAGGGAGAGGACACTATCAGGGAAACGGGATGCATTATCAAAATCAGGAAAACTAAATACCGCGCAGGTCAAGGGCCTAACGCGCGCGGAAAGAAAGAAATGGCCCAAATATAGGGAAGATCGGAGTAGTCAGTACTATAGTAGGATAGTGCGTCGTTCGCCTGAAGAGCAGTTACATAAACGAAACTTCGCGAAGTATAATGCAGGGATACAAACAGAGGAGAGAGAGCAGGGAGGAATTATTAAGGGAAATGAAGTAGGAAAAGAATATCGGTCGGATGTGAAGGCTCACGTGAATGAAATAAGTACAATTCGAGGTCAGAGTGACGAATTGATGATGGAAGAGTCAGAGAAGGCGTTGTTTGTCGGTAGGGATGGCAACTGTGCAGAGAGGCAGGGGCAAGGTAGGAGTGATATGACTTATGGTAAAAGGTTCGTACGAATAGTCGACGAATCGCATCGAGAAGTAATTAAAGAGGAAAGGGTGGATAAGAAAAAGGGGCATAGTGCAGAGACGCATGCCGATTCAGAAATTACCTCGTATGCAGAATATGTACATCAGCTCAAAAGCCAGCCAGCACAATTAGAAAGATCTTCCACTCAAGTGATTAATTTGGACCCGAATATGACAGTGTTAGAGAGCCATACCGATTATGATGTGTACCTAGTGACAGCAAGAGTACATGACTGTGATGAAGATTCTTTTAGAGAAATTAGAGAAAGTGTATCTAACCAAGAGAAAGAGTGTTGTGATCCCTGTAGTACTGAAGCAAATGAGTTGAGTGAGACTGGAATTCCATTAGTAGGGGAAAATTATGAAAGTAAGAGTGGCGAATGCACTATCCAACAAAGGGAAAGTAGAGAAAGGGATTATAATTTGCGAGAATTATTTGAATCCGAAGAAGGTCATATTTCTATGGAGGAGGAATTATCGTCAGAATCATCAGAAAGCATCCAGGGACAAAAAGAAGTAGAGGAAGTTTCCGATTCTGCAACCGAGAGGTCAGGCATGACAGATTCGAATGAGAACGAGATAGCATTAAAGAGCCTAGACGAAGGACTATGGGAAAAAGTGGTGAAAGAATTTAGGATGAAAAGGAGAAAGAAACCTCCAGATGGAATGGTCAGTATAAAAACCGGAAAAATAATATGGCAAGACTTGGCGGTGGAAAAGGATTTATTATGGGAAGATAAAGAAAGTATGAAAGAGGACAATAGGATGCAAACAATCCTACCCATTAATATATGTGGATACGATTTATATGTATTGTTGGATACGGGTGCTCAAATAAGTGCTATTTCGCACGCATTTTTTGAGATGATCAAAGAGCAACGAGGAGTAGTCATGATGCCAGTAACAGGTGTTAAAGTGATAGGGGCGACAGGGAAATGTAGTAAACCTGTTAAACATCAAGTGATGATGGAATTTAAGATAAAAAACAAGCTATTTTCGAATGCATTTTTAGTAGTTCCAGAGCTCAGTGCCGAGATCATTTTAGGCATTGACTGGTTAATAAAACAGAAAGTAATTATAGATTGTGACAAAGGGATAATAGTTTGTAAAGTTGATAGTGCGGTATTAGAAATACCATTTGAATCATCTAGAGTAATGGAAGGGAACCAGCTGAGATGGGTAGAATTTATAGATGATCATAATTCAGGAATAGGTCAAAAATTTGATTGGTTTCTCGTGAGGCAGATAGTTGAAGATGGAAATAAGGAGACACTCCTTCGAAATGTAGTGGATAAAACGGAAGGACTATCTGATGCCCAAAGGGGGGATCTATGGCAAATTCTGAAAGAAAATCAGGAGGTATTTTCGGACAAACCGGGACGAGTGATAAATTATGAGTACTGCATGGAGGTAGAAGAGCATGAACCTTTCTTTAAACCACCATATAATGTACCCTCGTCTAAGAAAGAAGCAGTTCAAAAAGAAATAGATAAAATGGTTTCATGTGGGGTCATTGAACGGAGATCTAGCCCATATAATAACCCACTAGTGATAGTAGGTAAGAAGGATGGGAGTGTACGAATAGTGATAGATGCTCGTACTCTGAATAAAGTAGTGAAGAGGGAGTTGGATCGTCCAGAGAACATAGATAATTTATTGCAGAAGTTTAATGGTGTAAAGTACATGACTAGTTTAGACCTAACTGCAGGATACTGGCAAATCCCATTAAGTGAGGAGTCTAGGAAGTACACGGCATTTTTATTCAATGGCAAATGCTACCATTTCACCGTGGTACCATTTGGCCTAAATACTTCCGTTTCAGTGTTCATTCGAGCTTTAGACAAAATTTTAGGGAATGAACTTAGTTCGCTAATCACGGTTTATGTAGATGATCTGTTAATTGCTACAAGGACATGGGAAGAGCACGTGGAGATATGTGCCAGGGTGTTCAAAGCTTTAATTAAAGGAGGAATGACCCTGAACCTGAAAAAATGCGAGTTTGTGAAGAAAGAAATAAAGTTTTTAGGTCACATAGTAACACCAGAGGGAATTGAAAAGGATCCCGATAAAGTCAAAGCAATAAGAAATTGTCCAGCTCCCAAGAATAAAAAACAACTAAAGTCGTTTATAGGACTTTGTTCCTTTTATCGTAAGTATGTGGATGATCAGGTGTTCAATAGCCCACATCTGAACAACCTACTTAAGAAGAACAGTGTGTATATGTGGACTGAGGAATGTGAAACAGCATTCAACCAGCTAAAAGACAATTTGGCTAAAAACATAAAGTTATGGCACCCTGACCTGTGTGAACCATTCCACATGGCAACAGATAGTTCAGATTATGGATTGGGAGTATCCATATTTCAGGAGGTAATGATAGATGGGGAAAAAACTCATAGACAAATAGCATTTGCGAGTAGAACCATGTCTAAGTACGAAAGAAACTATACGGTTTCAGAGAAGGAGGCTTTAGCTATAGTATGGGGTTTTAGGAAATTTCAACTTTTCTTATGGGGGCATAAGACTGTGGTCCATACAGACCACAAAGCTTTAATATTTTTGAAGGACTGCAGATTGTTACATAACAGGTTGACCAGATGGGCGCTGTTTTTACAACAATTTGATATAGAGATCAAGTATGTTAAAGGGAAAGAACATGCAGTACCGGATGCTTTGTCGAGATTACCAGAAGGATGTGAGACACTAGAAAGTGTAAAGAATAGGGAAGATGTTTTTGAGGTGAATTACTTCAAAAAAGCGGAAGGAAGAGAAAAAATTAGGGAAATATGTCGGAATATGCGAAGATATCAAAGTGATGATGATGCACTCAAGTCGGTAAAGGTCAAGTTTGACAATCCAGACGCAACTAACATAAGGGCTTCATATAAAATACATAAAGGTGTACTGTATCTTCAAAGATTAAATAATCCAGGGAAATGGAGAGTATGTTGGCCGGAACAACACACTGAAGTGCTGATAGATTATGTTCACTTGGCATATGGCCATTGTGGTGCACGGAAGTGTACCGGTAAGTTAGATGAATGCATTACCTTTAACAACATGGCACGAAGGGTAGCACAGAGGATAAGATCTTGTGATCTATGCCAAAAGGCGAAAGTAACAAATTCAACTAATCAAGGGCCCATGC
This sequence comes from Schistocerca americana, assembly GCF_021461395.2. Taxonomy (NCBI): domain Eukaryota; kingdom Metazoa; phylum Arthropoda; class Insecta; order Orthoptera; family Acrididae; genus Schistocerca; species Schistocerca americana. The sequence continues at coordinate 524,791,318 of NC_060126.1, forward strand.
AATCAATAAAACCTGATGAAGTATTAGAAATAGTAGCAGTAGATATCTTTGGACCATTACCGAAAACCATGGGGGGTTTTGTGTACATATTTGTAGCAGTTGAACTTTTCTCAAAGTATATAAAGCTATATCCCTTGAGAAAAGCTACTGCCAGAGCTGTGTATGATAAAATGGTGTGTGATTATTTTGTGAAAGTAGGGAAGCCAAAGAGAATACTATCAGATAATGGTGTTCAGTTTTGCTCAAAAATGTGGAAGGATGGGATAACTGAGAAACAGGTAGAAGTGGTCCATATCTCAGCTTATCACCCATCAAGCAATCCGGCAGAAAGATATATGCGTGAGATAGGTCGGTTATTTAGGACGTACTGCCATAGTAACCACAAGAAGTGGGGCATGTATGTGAGTGAATTCGAAGAAATCATGAATTCATTAACAAATGAGAGCACTGGATTTACTCCAGAAGAAATCCTGAAAAAGACGAGAAGTAAAAGTCTAGTAGAAGACCTACTAGAATTTCCAGATAGAGTTGAATTAGATTATGATAGTAAAAAGAACTTAGTAAAAGACAAGATGAGAAAACAAGCAGATGCGAGAATTCGTCGTCATGACGAAAAAGTAAGGAATCCTAAATTCAAAATAGGTGATCTCGTTCTTGTAAAAACACATGAAAAATCAAGTGAAATTAATAACGAGATCAGCAAATTTAAATATATATATAATGGACCATTTAAAATAGTGTCCATACCCAATGTGAATGCTTATTATTTAGAGTACCCATTAACAGGCAAACGCCTGGGAGTAAGAAACATAGTGGATCTCAAAAGGTATGAACCACGAATTCTACCAGATTGAAAATAAATATATAAATAAATATTAAAAGTAAACCAATATGTAAATAGTTTTGTTTCTTTTGTTCTATGTGAAAGGTAAATGTTCACTAAAATATATTGCAGTATTCTAATGAAACTTCTAGTTTAAGTAGAGACTAAACAGACTGAGAAAGACTGAGCTTCTAAGAAAGCCTTAATAGATGTGTAAATAAGTGTTGTGGAAGAGGTAGAAAAGTGAGGAGGTAAAGTGAAAAGGACGGGCTATAAAGTAATAGGCGCATAACGTGTGTTTTACTTGCCTGAGATAAAAGAAGTGTATTTAAAATTTTTGTAAAAAAGATGTTTAAAGTGTACTGTGCTTAGATGTAAGAAAATTGTAAAGAATATATGTAAATCATTTATGTAATGTTTAGCAGGAAAGATAGAAAGAATTGGTGTTTAATTTTAAATAAGTAATATAAGAACCGAGGTGTATCAGTAAGAAAGGGAAAACCCTTGGTAAAAAGCTTAATGAAAATTTCAGATTCATTATAGGAGAGACTTCTTATTGAATTATCACTGTTAGATACTTCAATAAGAAGTGGGGCATGTGTAACGGAACTGAAATGATGGTGGGCTGACAGTAATTTGGAGCCCGCGCGTCGGAAACGGGCGCGCTGGTGTGAGACTGCCAGGGAGTGCACCCTGATGCCATCTATTGGCGAAACTGGGAATTAGCGCTGTCTCAGACAATGCAATAAGATATCGGAGTCAAATGTATTCTTTTTCTTGGTAATTATAAGCTATTACTGTATGATTTAATGTTATAAAGCGCTAGTAGTAAATTATTATGACTGGTATGAACTCCAGGGTAATAAATGTAAATATTCTTAAATACTAAATGATTTAGGTAAAAAGGTGGTAGGGGAACGCCCCCACTCTTGGTGATACGAGCATAGCTAGAGGTAGCTGGAGACACAGGGACTGAACAATGAAATGGCCTGGGGAGTGTTGACGTGAGCGGACGTGCATAACTATGCTCACGCAAAAGTGACTGTGCAACAGCGAAAAGGAGAATATCGTCGCCGTTTGTGGAGTGGAACGCGACGAATGGTTGTCGAAGCCGTCTCTATGCCACTGGGGCTGATTGTAAGAGTTCCTGCGCCCAGATTTTATGGCGGACGCGCAGTAGCTTATACGAGTGCTACAGCTCGTAGTTCCAGCCGCCATTAAGGGCACGAGGCGTGAAGAGGAAGAGCTGCGTTAGCCACTTGCATCTCACCACCAGCACCGACACGTCTACCCAAGGCAAGACTGCTTGAAATTGTTAAGTCGAACTTTCTATACATGTAAAAGGAGAATACCAGTTTTGTTTTGTGCAAGTGCAGAGGACAGAATATAGTAATGAGCAAAATTACGACGCATGTTGTTCATTGTAAAGTGTAGTAACCTGAAACATAGTGTAGTGAAATCAGACTGAGGCCACCATCGCCTCTTCCATTTACAATTCTTTTGGGTGTAGAATACTTTAGCGTATAAGAACCAGAAAAGAGCAATGGGCACACCAGAATGAGTCGCCTATTTATAGTTACTTAAATATTTCTGAGTAACCTTTCAAGTAAAGTCACTTAACTAAATCTATAGCAATTGTCCAAAGAGTAATATCCCAAAATCATTAAATAAGTTGAAGGGTAGAAGTTTGTTAACCTAAGTTGCTTAAATTGTCTTGGTGGTAACTACCAAGCCAACTCACAGAAATTGAGAGAGTATTTGCTTTGTAGAATCACCTAGAATGATCAGAAATAGTAATATTCAGAATTAAGTTTAAAATTCAACTCAAGCCGTTTCACTTTGAAACGAGCCAAAAAATTGATTTATTCTTTTGCTCCTTCAGAGCTGGCGACCGTAGTTATAAGTATTTTCAGGAGGATTCGACGGTAAGTCTGCTGCTCTCGTCGTGCTGATAGGATTATTTACTGCTGCTAGCTGTGGTGATTGGATACATAAGCTCACTACCAAGTTAAGTGGGTCAGGTAGGCAGTGTTACCGTGTGAACTGTAGGGCACTGTAGGCCATGGATCGAACCCGTTCAATCATCATAGCTCTTTGAGAAATAGTCCGGTTAGGAGTGTACTAATCCAATAGGTAAATACTGGCGAGTAACGGTCAAAAATGTATACGCAAGTGAATTTAGCAAGGTCCATGTAGCACCTAGTTAATGTGGTGTAATGGCGAGGGTAGGAGTAGAGTAAAAGTGAGCTGAGCTTGTGGCAGCTGTGCTGTCTTCAAAGATTAATAACGCCAGAATTCACTACTAACTCTTACCATTAGGGCTGAGCTATTTACAGTTAAAATACGTAGCAGTAAGCGCAAAGGCGTGACAGCTACAAGTCCGTATTGGCTTTATACATACGGAAGTAGGAAGCGGGTCATTCTGTCAGTGGAGGGGTTAAAACATCGGAGTCACTTGAGAACATACCCCATTTACTGATGGAAAGATTCGGCGGTTCGGTCGCATGTGGCGACCGTGACAGGACTTACCAAGTTTGTAGAATAATGGCTGCAATAAAAGTGTTTTATATAAACTTGTAGTTTCAAGAAAATTTTAAATTCAAAATTCTGTTGTAGATAAATATACCACAATTGGTAAGTTCAAGACGACAACCTGCAAAGCAGCAAAAGAAAGTCCAATAGTAGGAGTTAAACAAGTAAAACTTGGTTTAATAAACATTTCTATTAGGCACGAAATACAGCAGCATAAGATGGAGTCGAATAGTAACAAGCAAGACGAAAACATTACAAGGTCAGACCCAGAATTAGGGACCATAGATACTGTTGTAGGGTTGGAAAATCCTATAGATGAATCCACACCCACAAAACAGGAGGAACGGGAAGTGAAACCAAAGCTAGTGAAAAGTGAACCCAATGTATCTGTGGATGCAAGTCACAAGGGAGAGGATATGGAATTAACAAGTTTGTTAAATAGGATGATGGCGCAAATTCGAGAAGGGAATGCTAGTTTGAAAGCAGAAATGGCTAGTCATATATCCCAATTGGATGAAAACCTATCTGGTAAAATAAAAGCCAATTTAGATATTTTGAATACGCAAAGCCAGCGTATCACAGAGGTAAACAAATCAGTAAATAGCATTAGGGCTGAAATAACAAATGTTCAGAGAAAAGTCACAGAAATAGAGAAAAGATTTGATACCGACATTCAGAGAATAGAGAAATCAGTGGAACCTTTGGTTAGTGAAAAATTAGAACCGATAATTGAAAGTAAATTACAGGTGATAGTACCAGTTGTAAAGAAAGAGATTGTTAAAGAAACGGCAGCTGATATTGAAACACTGCGCAATACCATGTTGAGTTTTGATGCATGTGTGCAGGAGCAGGAAAATACACTGCGTAATGAGATAAAATTGTTAAGTCAGCAAGTTCAGAATCAGACGTTTCTTCAATGTAGTGGTATCCCATTGGTAATGCAAAAATCGGAAACACTGAGTAGGGAGGAAAAATACGATCCTCAAAAGAAACAAGGTGGATGGCATCCAATGGATTTTATAAAAAATTGTGAACGTGTCTTACCAACAGACATGTCGGATAAAGAAAAAATTAATTTAGTAATAGACGCTTTAGCAGGTCATGCTAAACGTTGGGGATTGAATTTGGATATCGACAATTTGAAGTTTACAGACTTCAAAGAAAAGTTCCTTGAGGAATTCTGGGGCACACAACAGAGGGATAGGTTGTGGAGAGAATTTGTTGTCGCCAGAATGCCAGAACATGGGCGTGGGCTCATGAAAGAATACTGTGAAGGATGGTTCAAGCGTTTGGAGTATCTTGAAGATCGTAGATCAGAATCGGAGATAGTGTGGGAGTTGTGGAAAAAGCTACCTGACGATTCAAAGCGTTATGTAGGAGGCACTCATCGAACATTCGATGAATTTTTAGAAAAAATTGAGAATGAAGATAGGTGGCGGGAAACTAGAGAGTTTCGAGGTTTCAGAAATCAGAATGGAATAGTAAAAGGTGGTAGGAATGAACCGCAAATTAACATGATGAGAGGAAGAGGTCGAGGAGGTAACTCTCAGCGAGGGAGAGGACACTATCAGGGAAACGGGATGCATTATCAAAATCAGGAAAACTAAATACCGCGCAGGTCAAGGGCCTAACGCGCGCGGAAAGAAAGAAATGGCCCAAATATAGGGAAGATCGGAGTAGTCAGTACTATAGTAGGATAGTGCGTCGTTCGCCTGAAGAGCAGTTACATAAACGAAACTTCGCGAAGTATAATGCAGGGATACAAACAGAGGAGAGAGAGCAGGGAGGAATTATTAAGGGAAATGAAGTAGGAAAAGAATATCGGTCGGATGTGAAGGCTCACGTGAATGAAATAAGTACAATTCGAGGTCAGAGTGACGAATTGATGATGGAAGAGTCAGAGAAGGCGTTGTTTGTCGGTAGGGATGGCAACTGTGCAGAGAGGCAGGGGCGAGGTAGGAGTGATATGACTTATGGTAAAAGGTTCGTACGAATAGTCGACGAATCGCATCGAGAAGTAATTAAAGAGGAAAGGGTGGATAAGAAAAAGGGGCATAGTGCAGAGACGCATGCCGATTCAGAAATTACCTCGTATGCAGAATATGTACATCAGCTCAAAAGCCAGCCAGCACAATTAGAAAGATCTTCCACTCAAGTGATTAATTTGGACCCGAATATGACAGTGTTAGAGAGCCATACCGATTATGATGTGTACCTAGTGACAGCAAGAGTACATGACTGTGATGAAGATTCTTTTAGAGAAATTAGAGAAAGTGTATCTAACCAAGAGAAAGAGTGTTGTGATCCCTGTAGTACTGAAGCAAATGAGTTGAGTGAGACTGGAATTCCATTAGTAGGGGAAAATTATGAAAGTAAGAGTGGCGAATGCACTATCCAACAAAGGGAAAGTAGAGAAAGGGATTATAATTTGCGAGAATTATTTGAATCCGAAGAAGGTCATATTTCTATGGAGGAGGAATTATCGTCAGAATCATCAGAAAGCATCCAGGGACAAAAAGAAGTAGAGGAAGTTTCCGATTCTGCAACCGAGAGGTCAGGCATGACAGATTCGAATGAGAACGAGATAGCATTAAAGAGCCTAGACGAAGGACTATGGGAAAAAGTGGTGAAAGAATTTAGGATGAAAAGGAGAAAGAAACCTCCAGATGGAATGGTCAGTATAAAAACCGGAAAAATAATATGGCAAGACTTGGCGGTGGAAAAGGATTTATTATGGGAAGATAAAGAAAGTATGAAAGAGGACAATAGGATGCAAACAATCCTACCCATTAATATATGTGGATACGATTTATATGTATTGTTGGATACGGGTGCTCAAATAAGTGCTATTTCGCACGCATTTTTTGAGATGATCAAAGAGCAACGAGGAGTAGTCATGATGCCAGTAACAGGTGTTAAAGTGATAGGGGCGACAGGGAAATGTAGTAAACCTGTTAAACATCAAGTGATGATGGAATTTAAGATAAAAAACAAGCTATTTTCGAATGCATTTTTAGTAGTTCCAGAGCTCAGTGCCGAGATCATTTTAGGCATTGACTGGTTAATAAAACAGAAAGTAATTATAGATTGTGACAAAGGGATAATAGTTTGTAAAGTTGATAGTGCGGTATTAGAAATACCATTTGAATCATCTAGAGTAATGGAAGGGAACCAGCTGAGATGGGTAGAATTTATAGATGATCATAATTCAGGAATAGGTCAAAAATTTGATTGGTTTCTCGTGAGGCAGATAGTTGAAGATGGAAATAAGGAGACACTCCTTCGAAATGTAGTGGATAAAACGGAAGGACTATCTGATGCCCAAAGGGGGGATCTATGGCAAATTCTGAAAGAAAATCAGGAGGTATTTTCGGACAAACCGGGACGAGTGATAAATTATGAGTACTGCATGGAGGTAGAAGAGCATGAACCTTTCTTTAAACCACCATATAATGTACCCTCGTCTAAGAAAGAAGCAGTTCAAAAAGAAATAGATAAAATGGTTTCATGTGGGGTCATTGAACGGAGATCTAGCCCATATAATAACCCACTAGTGATAGTAGGTAAGAAGGATGGGAGTGTACGAATAGTGATAGATGCTCGTACTCTGAATAAAGTAGTGAAGAGGGAGTTGGATCGTCCAGAGAACATAGATAATTTATTGCAGAAGTTTAATGGTGTAAAGTACATGACTAGTTTAGACCTAACTGCAGGATACTGGCAAATCCCATTAAGTGAGGAGTCTAGGAAGTACACGGCATTTTTATTCAATGGCAAATGCTACCATTTCACCGTGGTACCATTTGGCCTAAATACTTCCGTTTCAGTGTTCATTCGAGCTTTAGACAAAATTTTAGGGAATGAACTTAGTTCGCTAATCACGGTTTATGTAGATGATCTGTTAATTGCTACAAGGACATGGGAAGAGCACGTGGAGATATGTGCCAGGGTGTTCAAAGCTTTAATTAAAGGAGGAATGACCCTGAACCTGAAAAAATGCGAGTTTGTGAAGAAAGAAATAAAGTTTTTAGGTCACATAGTAACACCAGAGGGAATTGAAAAGGATCCCGATAAAGTCAAAGCAATAAGAAATTGTCCAGCTCCCAAGAATAAAAAACAACTAAAGTCGTTTATAGGACTTTGTTCCTTTTATCGTAAGTATGTGGATGATCAGGTGTTCAATAGCCCACATCTGAACAACCTACTTAAGAAGAACAGTGTGTATATGTGGACTGAGGAATGTGAAACAGCATTCAACCAGCTAAAAGACAATTTGGCTAAAAACATAAAGTTATGGCACCCTGACCTGTGTGAACCATTCCACATGGCAACAGATAGTTCAGATTATGGATTGGGAGTATCCATATTTCAGGAGGTAATGATAGATGGGGAAAAAACTCATAGACAAATAGCATTTGCGAGTAGAACCATGTCTAAGTACGAAAGAAACTATACGGTTTCAGAGAAGGAGGCTTTAGCTATAGTATGGGGTTTTAGGAAATTTCAACTTTTCTTATGGGGGCATAAGACTGTGGTCCATACAGACCACAAAGCTTTAATATTTTTGAAGGACTGCAGATTGTTACATAACAGGTTGACCAGATGGGCGCTGTTTTTACAACAATTTGATATAGAGATCAAGTATGTTAAAGGGAAAGAACATGCAGTACCGGATGCTTTGTCGAGATTACCAGAAGGATGTGAGACACTAGAAAGTGTAAAGAATAGGGAAGATGTTTTTGAGGTGAATTACTTCAAAAAAGCGGAAGGAAGAGAAAAAATTAGGGAAATATGTCGGAATATGCGAAGATATCAAAGTGATGATGATGCACTCAAGTCGGTAAAGGTCAATTTTGACAATCCGGACGCAACTAACATAAGGGCTTCATATAAAATACATAAAGGTGTACTGTATCTTCAAAGATTAAATAATCCAGGGAAATGGAGAGTATGTTGGCCGGAACAACACACTGAAGTGCTGATAGATTATGTTCACTTGGCATATGGCCATTGTGGTGCACGGAAGTGTACCGGTAAGTTAGATGAATGCATTACCTTTAACAACATGGCACGAAGGGTAGCACAGAGGATAAGATCTTGTGATCTATGCCAAAAGGCGAAAGTAACAAATTCAACTAATCAAGGGCCCATGCAATCAATAAAACCTGATGAAGTATTAGAAATAGTAGCAGTAGATATCTTTGGACCATTACCGAAAACCATGGGGGGTTTTGTGTACATATTTGTAGCAGTTGAACTTTTCTCAAAGTATATAAAGCTATATCCCTTGAGAAAAGCTACTGCCAGAGCTGTGTATGATAAAATGGTGTGTGATTATTTTGTGAAAGTAGGGAAGCCAAAGAGAATACTATCAGATAATGGTGTTCAGTTTTGCTCAAAAATGTGGAAGGATGGGATAACTGAGAAACAGGTAGAAGTGGTCCATATCTCAGCTTATCACCCATCAAGCAATCCGGCAGAAAGATATATGCGTGAGATAGGTCGGTTATTTAGGACGTACTGCCATAGTAACCACAAGAAGTGGGGCATGTATGTGAGTGAATTCGAAGAAATCATGAATTCATTAACAAATGAGAGCACTGGATTTACTCCAGAAGAAATCCTGAAAAAGACGAGAAGTAAAAGTCTAGTAGAAGACCTACTAGAATTTCCAGATAGAGTTGAATTAGATTATGATAGTAAAAAGAACTTAGTAAAAGACAAGATGAGAAAACAAGCAGATGCGAGAATTCGTCGTCATGACGAAAAAGTAAGGAATCCTAAATTCAAAATAGGTGATCTCGTTCTTGTAAAAACACATGAAAAATCAAGTGAAATTAATAACGAGATCAGCAAATTTAAATATATATATAATGGACCATTTAAAATAGTGTCCATACCCAATGTGAATGCTTATTATTTAGAGTACCCATTAACAGGCAAACGCCTGGGAGTAAGAAACATAGTGGATCTCAAAAGGTATGAACCACGAATTCTACCAGATTGAAAATAAATATATAAATAAATATTAAAAGTAAACCAATATGTAAATAGTTTTGTTTCTTTTGTTCTATGTGAAAGGTAAATGTTCACTAAAATATATTGCAGTATTCTAATGAAACTTCTAGTTTAAGTAGAGACTAAACAGACTGAGAAAGACTGAGCTTCTAAGAAAGCCTTAATAGATGTGTAAATAAGTGTTGTGGAAGAGGTAGAAAAGTGAGGAGGTAAAGTGAAAAGGACGGGCTATAAAGTAATAGGCGCATAACGTGTGTTTTACTTGCCTGAGATAAAAGAAGTGTATTTAAAATTTTTGTAAAAAAGATGTTTAAAGTGTACTGTGCTTAGATGTAAGAAAATTGTAAAGAATATATGTAAATCATTTATGTAATGTTTAGCAGGAAAGATAGAAAGAATTGGTGTTTAATTTTAAATAAGTAATATAAGAACCGAGGTGTATCAGTAAGAAAGGGAAAACCCTTGGTAAAAAGCTTAATGAAAATTTCAGATTCATTATAGGAGAGACTTCTTATTGAATTATCACTGTTAGATACTTCAATAAGAAGTGGGGCATGTGTAACGGAACTGAAATGATGGTGGGCTGACAGTAATTTGGAGCCCGCGCGTCGGAAACGGGCGCGCTGGTGTGAGACTGCCAGGGAGTGCACCCTGATGCCATCTATTGGCGAAACTGGGAATTAGCGCTGTCTCAGACAATGCAATAAGATATCGGAGTCAAATGTATTCTTTTTCTTGGTAATTATAAGCTATTACTGTATGATTTAATGTTATAAAGCGCTAGTAGTAAATTATTATGACTGGTATGAACTCCAGGGTAATAAATGTAAATATTCTTAAATACTAAATGATTTAGGTAAAAAGGTGGTAGGGGAACGCCCCCACTCTTGGTGATACGAGCATAGCTAGAGGTAGCTGGAGACACAGGGACTGAACAATGAAATGGCCTGGGGAGTGTTGACGTGAGCGGACGTGCATAACTATGCTCACGCAAAAGTGACTGTGCAACAGCGAAAAGGAGAATATCGTCGCCGTTTGTGGAGTGGAACGCGACGAATGGTTGTCGAAGCCGTCTCTATGCCACTGGGGCTGATTGTAAGAGTTCCTGCGCCCAGATTTTATGGCGGACGCGCAGTAGCTTATACGAGTGCTACAGCTCGTAGTTCCAGCCGCCATTAAGGGCACGAGGCGTGAAGAGGAAGAGCTGCGTTAGCCACTTGCATCTCACCACCAGCACCGACACGTCTACCCAAGGCAAGACTGCTTGAAATTGTTAAGTCGAACTTTCTATACATGTAAAAGGAGAATACCAGTTTTGTTTTGTGCAAGTGCAGAGGACAGAATATAGTAATGAGCAAAATTACGACGCATGTTGTTCATTGTAAAGTGTAGTAACCTGAAACATAGTGTAGTGAAATCAGACTGAGGCCACCATCGCCTCTTCCATTTACAATTCTTTTGGGTGTAGAATACTTTAGCGTATAAGAACCAGAAAAGAGCAATGGGCACACCAGAATGAGTCGCCTATTTATAGTTACTTAAATATTTCTGAGTAACCTTTCAAGTAAAGTCACTTAACTAAATCTATAGCAATTGTCCAAAGAGTAATATCCCAAAATCATTAAATAAGTTGAAGGGTAGAAGTTTGTTAACCTAAGTTGCTTAAATTGTCTTGGTGGTAACTACCAAGCCAACTCACAGAAATTGAGAGAGTATTTGCTTTGTAGAATCACCTAGAATGATCAGAAATAGTAATATTCAGAATTAAGTTTAAAATTCAACTCAAGCCGTTTCACTTTGAAACGAGCCAAAAAATTGATTTATTCTTTTGCTCCTTCAGAGCTGGCGACCGTAGTTATAAGTATTTTCAGGAGGATTCGACGGTAAGTCTGCTGCTCTCGTCGTGCTGATAGGATTATTTACTGCTGCTAGCTGTGGTGATTGGATACATAAGCTCACTACCAAGTTAAGTGGGTCAGGTAGGCAGTGTTACCGTGTGAACTGTAGGGCACTGTAGGCCGTGGATCGAACCCGTTCAATCATCATAGCTCTTTGAGAAATAGTCCGGTTAGGAGTGTACTAATCCAATAGGTAAATACTGGCGAGTAACGGTCAAAAATGTATACGCAAGTGAATTTAGCAAGGTCCATGTAGCACCTAGTTAATGTGGTGTAATGGCGAGGGTAGGAGTAGAGTAAAAGTGAGCTGAGCTTGTGGCAGCTGTGCTGTCTTCAAAGATTAATAACGCCAGAATTCACTACTAACTCTTACCATTAGGGCTGAGCTATTTACAGTTAAAATACGTAGCAGTAAGCGCAAAGGCGTGACAGCTACAAGTCCGTATTGGCTTTATACATACGGAAGTAGGAAGCGGGTCATTCTGTCAGTGGAGGGGTTAAAACATCGGAGTCACTTGAGAACATACCCCATTTACTGATGGAAAGATTCGGCGGTTCGGTCGCAACACCTATCGCTAACTTAGAGATATCTTAGTTATGAAGCTAAAGTCTCGATATTACACCCAAGATGCGACAGGTGGATGAAGTACATCACATAAATCATACTTCGTTTAGAGGGATTTGTCACGTTTCATCACAGATGAGATGGAAGTCCTCTGATGACCGACAGATTTACCATCAACAATCGCAAGTAGACAGTGCTTTATATCATACAGAACATGTGGCTGTGTACGAGTCGAACGCGTGGCTATGTAACGCGACTGATGCATCCTGAAAGAACAGTGGAAAACTTGCCCAGCAGCAAATTTTCCCTTTCTAGAATGCATCATCAGTCTACCATTAAATCGTACCTCGCTACAGCTTTATCTCAATTACTCACCCCGTCCAATCTCTGTTATCATTTAATGCACATGCTTATAAGTTTAGTGGTGGGTGGTTGTCTGTCTTTCTGAAAGCGCCATATCGTAGTCAACTCGCGTATATCACTGGTACCTCAACAGACATAAACCATATGTTGTCTCGACGGAAAAAAATAATTGACTGCTTCCCTGATTCCCTTCGCTTCCATGTTGATATTTTCTCGGATTCCTCTTGCTGCCATATACTTGCTTCAATGTACAAACTGTTCTCAACCAACCAGAAGGTATGCAAGTACTTCCTCAATTTTCCCGCTTTTCGGTGTACATTCGGTCAAATTGTACCTATTCCCCCGCCATTTCCCGAAATTCTATCAATTTTAAGTCAGTTCTACCCATGCCTTAAACTCTCGTTCTGTGTTCTAAAATTGCTTGTAAATGAAGTACAGCTGCAAACACCTAGCCAAAATGCACTGATTGGGAGGCGTCGTCTGTACATCTCTGTATATGCATCAGTCGTGGATTTCTCACACCACAACACTTTCAAATCTGTTACTATACATCGACAAGGAGTGCTAATCTCCTCTAAATGGGCGCATCTCGAGAACTCTTGTGCACTTCAATGGGCGAGGACTCGGCAAGCTCCATTCATTCACAAGACGTGGAATATAGCGGTCGGTTGCAGATGAAACTGGCAATGGTGCTGCATGTCTGGTTGGTCAATGGCCGTGTGAGGCGGTGCCTTTCAGTCGGTAATTTTACCCTAAGACTCCTAGAATGCTCTGAGATACCCATCAGCATAGAGATAGATCGTAAACTAATCGAGGTTTTAGAAATACGTAGAGTCCTGTCTCATATACTTTGATGATGTATGTGTTCGAGAATTAACAATGAATAGGCTTACAGGACAGTCATCTATCTACATTCGCAATGACACTCACAAATTGAAGAACGGGTGGTTTAGCCATGATACTGAAACTGGGAAAAATGCTGTCACATCATTGATAGGTGTGGAAATTACTGTAAAATTGCAAAAATTGTTCACACTATCAACTATAATGCTTATTATTTCAGTACATCGACGGCGTCTTTTCCATCCCATCCGTCCACTGACATGCTGTTGGTTACCACATAATGATTGACTGACATCGCTTGTTTGAGTTGGAGCAAGAGATTTGTGGAGGGGTGACACATTCTGGGGATGGCTAGCACAGTGATCGCGTACAGAACCGTAATATGAGGAATCAGTTGAAATGGAATGCAGAGCCATCAGCTATTCCATCGCTGTGACAGATGAGTTCAAATGTAGAGCTCGTGAATCACCTTCAGACTGCAATTTGGAAACCCCCCACAACGCCACAAAACTATTACAATTTCCTTATGTTGTAATTGACTTTTAATTGAAATCATACAGTGCGTGTGTTGTGTTATGGTAACAGCGGTAACAAAATGATTTACACCGTGCGACGTCTAGTTTCCTGCGAGAGGTCGTGAATCAGAAAGTGTTAATGTCAGTTTAGAACCTGACACATACCTCGAAGTCGTGGTAGGAAAACAAAATGTTTGGCTGTATACAAAGCCTGTTAGAGGAGAAAACAATAATGTTTAAACAACGAGAAAGGGTCACAGGGCGCCTCTCTTGAGACGTACAGTATAGTCTGCGGGATATGGTCATCCTCCTAGAGCACATGTGACGAAGCTTTAAACTGGTCTGTGCAGTTGATCAATGCCTGTATATTTAACAGGATTGTCACATGTGCTCGATGCCTCCAGCATGCAGTATTTGTTTTCGACATAAGGGAGGAGAGAGATGCGGTAAAAATCTTATCGATTTCTGTGTCGGATAAAGTTACTGGAGCTTTTATAGTTCCCAATTTTTCTCTGTTGGAAGGTACATATTAACGAAGATAGCATTTTGGGAAGATAGATGTGAATGGATGTTTATCTTCAGTACTTGCATATAGTTTGGGGACGCACCACAGTGCAGTAGCAAAAATCCTTGTCCTTCTCCCAGTTCCCGTTTCCATCGAATGGTCAAAACACAGTCCTGTCGCAGAACGCAGCTTAGCCTGTTTCGACATGGGTTGCAGAAGGTGGTAGATATATTTACCTCCGACTCCTAGCAGCTCCGACTTGAAGTGGAACGATCACATGTGTAAAGCTGGTGAAATGGCAGCAGCTGCAAGGTGCATGAGAGTTATCTAATACGAGGGTGGAATTTTGCTGTAGCAGATACCTTCGAGAAAGGTGACTCATTTCGAGATACGAGAGTGCCAGAAATATGATTGACTAGTGCCTTTAATCAATAAAGGACTTCTCCATAGGATCAACGCAGGTATGTGCGTGAATGGGAGGACTTGTTTCGAAATCCCAGAGAGAAATTCTAGCGGACAGCGTAGCACTAGAGATCTGAACAGCTAGTGTAAGTTTCTTACGACCTCAATCAGCACATCATCCACTGTTTCTGATCCTTCTCAATCAAGCATTGCCTATAGCCCAGTCGATATATCACCGAACGTCTGACATGGCATCGAGACAGGAATGCATTACAAATACCGGAGAAATATCTAGCGGCGGTAGAGTGAGGGAGTCGCAAATACCACATTCATTAGCTGAATCTCTTTTTTAATTGTGTAACATTGTTACAAGATTGCACCATCGGCGACATGTAAGCACACTGTTGGTCTGATACAATATACTCCAGCGAACACCGTTAAATTACGTGTTATGGTATTTGTCTGGACAAAGAAAACCACCTTATTCACAGGTGATGTCGTACCTCGATTTGTAAAGCGGTTATAGTTTTAACATGGATACTTGTGTGCACCTGTAGAACCAAGACCGCTTGTGATGGTAATATGATTGTATTTTATAACACCTCGCTGTTTGTAAGACGATTACGCCCCTCTTTCTAGCACACAGTCGTACCATTCACAAGGAAACTTATTAGACATGTCTACCCATCCTTCATTTTCGGTCAGTATTATTTCATGTCGCTGGAAATCAGTTATTGACGAAGCATTATAGTTAGTAGTAGAGGATATTGATACGTTCGCCTTGAGCATCAGAATTGTAAAGTATGTGTTTGGGTTCAGACCTGTGCAAAAGACATGACTATGACCAGTCGTAAGGAAGGTATGGATTTCAAGTAGAATACCGTGACGGCGAAGGGAAGTGTATGTCAAGTCATAAGAATTGTACAGATATTTCTATTTCCAGAGCCATAGCCGTCAGCAGGATGTTGTTCCGATAGTTCCCTCACTGTCGAATGTCATTCAAATGAAACCACAATACTAACATTTAATTGTAATTATAGCGATCAAATATATACGTGACCGATTTTGTAGGATGATTCTGTCTGTGCGTGGTCTGTGGCGGGAATGATTCACGTTTCCCGTTAACGGGAGGGACCGTCCAAACGGAGAGCGCTGTTGCAGTGCAGGAATGAAGTTCACTTAACTGTGTAGTCCTCTAGACGCCCGAATAGTGAACTAATACTTAGTATGTGCTGGACAGCTTTCGTGACCAAGTGCAAATCTGACGAGATTCAACATGGACATTCGTTTGCACTGGGCCATTATTCCATCGCATGTAAATTGTTCTGTTGACTGAGTCTACGCATTTGACTTCTTTACTTAGTTGAGGTAAGTTCGATTGTGGTGTATGCAGCTAGCTTGTGGAAGACACCTTTGCTGCTTGTCTAGAAATGAGAAACACCTCAGTTGACTTTGTAAATTATATGGATTATTTGGAATCTGCTAAATCACCGACATCAGTATTCGTGAGCGAAAATATGAGATTGCTCTATTTTTTTCTTTTTTCAAGGTTGTTCACATAAAGGTCTTTGGAGACGGGCTAAGTTTCTAGTTACTCAGTGGTTTACGGAGCGCTCCACCTCGCTAAAGTTTCGGGTTTGTAGAGAAATAATTCCCAGTCTATATCTGTAGAATTATGTTGCACAAGCGCTCACTTAGGATACTGCTATGTGCGTGATATCGAGAAGTTGCGCGTAAATGGTATAATGTTCTGGCAAACCACGTAAAAATACATGTGTTCTTGTAAGCCCCAGAGTCTGGAGATGGGTGTAGAAAAGCAAGCAATGTCCAGCACAGGCTGAGTCCTTTTCCTGCCATATTCCCCCACCTCCGACGACCATCTTGGATTACAACACTGAAGCGATGACAGAACCCTCTTGTGGTGGTACTGTGTACTAGGTCAGTTGGACTGTGGATATCATAGTGAACACACTTCATTGTGATACTGCCTCTAATTGTTTAAATAAAGACTGCATGCAAAATAAAGACTTATGGCTATCTTATTCCTTTTCCTGCGAATTCCTAGGATGAGGTGGCGGTCAGATGACTTATGTTAGTGGAGGTGCCGCAAGTAACCTATTTTCCCGCCATTTCCTTAGGTTAGTAGAGGTAGGCGTGGTGTGTTGCATTGTACTGATGGAATTTGAACTTCCCGCCATTTTCTGGGGGAGGGGGTAACATTAGGTAAGTGGAGGTAGCCCAATCGACCTCTCTTCCTGCCAATACTCAAACTTCAGGCCAAAAACCGCCGTCTTGGATAATGGTACTTGTGTCATCATCTGTCATGGCCGTCATCTTGGATGAAGTCATCACCGCCACCTTGGATAACGGTTCTCTGGGGTAGCACCCCCTCTGTCCCCCTACTCCCATCTGCATGCAGCTGTGCATATGACAGTCAAATGTGATCAAAGAGTCGAACATCACAGATATAACGAACACAGGTATTAATAATCAGTTCGAGGCCTGTGAGCATTTCTGAGGAATCCTTGCAGGATAACATCCCTGTAATCATTTCGAGGACTAAAGGAAGAGCTCCTTATATTTTTGTGGGGCACAAAAAGATGCTAATAACTTCGAGCACATTGCAGTTATGTGCTCAGTCCAATTTAGATTTTCAACTCTTATTACTCCTAGACACTTCGCTGAATGCGACAAGTTGGAATTTCTCCTATTTAGTGTTTAAGATGGCAGGGACTACTACTATTTCGGACTAACGAACCTAGAACGGGCAACAAGTACCTCTTGAGTTTTGGAAGGGTAGAGTTTTAACCCTATATCCTGCTCCCAATTTGAGTGCGCATGCTGGTCGGTGTTGAGATTCTCGAAAGTTTTTTATTGCTTTTTGCACTTAGGTACAACTGGAGGCCATCAACGTAGATGCGGTATTTGCAGTAGCATAAAACTAAACACAAAGCTGATGAGAATGTTGGACCTAACACCGAACACTGGGTAATGCCTGATAGTACCCTCCTCCATTGTGATTTTACGATAACGAATATGAAGCATTGCTGGCGTGATGTCAGGTATGAGCGAAACCATTGCCTTACATTTGTCAAGAAATTTAGGCTTCTAATTTTGGAAAGATAAAATATCACAGATAGCAGTGCCAAAGCTTTTCTAAAGAGTAAGAATCACATGATAGAAGTAGCGGTAGCATACAATACCTCACGTCACATATATAAGAGTTGTATCTGGAACTTCAGTCGTGCCGTATGGGTTAACTGGAGAACGGGATACAAATGTAACGTACGTCAATTTCTTCGTTTTCGTTAGTATTAGTGTTCTGTTGTTAAGTTGAACTATATAGATCACCTGAAGTACGGGACACAAATTGTACATGTGTTGATTCTTTCATTCTTTCGCCTCCGCTACTACAAATAGTCTGTTCTTACATAGTTAGTAGTGCTACCGACGGCGCAAAGATCTATGTGCATAATATTTGTATCCCATTGACACACACACACACACACACATATATATATATATATATATATATATATATATATATATATATATATATATATATAAACTGAAGTATGGGATACTTGGACTAAGATGATAAGTCCCACAGTGCTTAGAGCCATTTGTACCATTTGAAGAGCAGAAAAGTAGTACTAGCGAATAGGAGATAACGACATTTATAACATGCGTATTCTGTACTTCAATTGACCTACGTATATCAATTGAAGTATATTATACTAGTGCTATGGAAGACGAAAAACAGCGCCATACATAACATTTGTATCCTGCTCTTCAGTTGACCGGTGGACAAAGATCGGAATTCAGTATTGTGATTAACAACATGATGCAGATAACCCCTATTCCTCAAATCCCTACATGAAGGAAAACCATCTGAAATCACTACGGAACCCTCTACTACACGAATTTCAATTAATGTAACCAAAACTTCCTTCGTTCGATTGGGAACTACTTTAAAAACTACTTCGTCACATCTTGACTTCAAACTACAGCCCCCCAAATCCATAATCCTACAGGAAGTTCCCCCTGTTATACTTCCTTTTGCCAAAATTCGACACGTCGATTTAGACTATTACACCCGGTGACCCAACGGCCCCCTGTACTTTAAATATTCCCTACAAACTTCCCTACAAAAAGAGTACCAGTCTACAACTGTACGTTCACTCACACGACATTCATGCACGCACAGTCACACTGAATACCTCATACACCAACAATATCGCTCAACGCGAGCTTAGTTTTCTCGATCCATGTTCCTCGTCTATCGGACAGCCACAACCGATCTTTGCTGCAGCGCCATACGAATAAGTCGTGAGTACGTCGAGCGGACATACTTGTCAGGCGCATATGTTCGTCGCACTCACGACATCGAACTTAACCGGCAACAGGAACATACATTTGTAAAAGTCGAGTCATGGCCATCATGTCTGAGCCCATAGCCTCCTTTAAATCATTCAGGTTCATTGGAATAGATAAATTCATACCTACAAACTAAAACGAAAAAGAAAAAATTATCATAAAACAAAAAACAATTCGTCCAATTTATCTCATACACACTAAGAATGAAATTAAGTAGCGAATGAATTGCAAAATACCAATTACTGAAATCAATGCAAACGAAAGAAATTTTGCGAATATCTAGCTCTTTTAAAACAAACTTTCAATTTTTTAAATGTACAATGATGGCGCTTATCCGCAGCAGACAACCGATTTATTATCTATGGTTGGGAAGTAAAGACATTAATAGCTATGAGTTACCTAGGACGTCATTGGTCAAAGCTGACGTCTTGTATCCCGTGCTTCAGTAAACTCTGCTGATCTGATGCCTTTATTGATGGTACTTCAGATAGAATTTGTCAGTGGTGTCAGTCGTTTACTCGTAAGAAGTGGTCAATGAGTGTCTGTTTCGTTTGTGGTTCAGTTGTGGTTGTACGTAATGTGAAGTACCGGTTCAGTGCGGGGGCTGGAGCAATGGAATCAGTTCGGCATTCATTTTGCCTACACCAAGGCCACGGCGGTTGTTTCATATGACAGCTGATCACTTCTGCTAACGGTTAATTTAAGCGCATGCCTGAGTTTTAACTCACAGCTTGACTTACTCTCTTCAGTTTTTAACTAACATGATTTTCGGGGATGGGGCGTACATTGCACTTCCGATGTGCAGACACTCTACTGTGTACCACTACGAAAGGAGCCACTGTAGAGGAGTTTCTATCTTTTTCTGCAATATGTTCGACTTGCCTTACTCGATACTTAAATTCGCAAGTATATGTGTTAAATAGCTCTTTAAACATTAAATTTGGGAATCAGGAAGGAGTCAAGTGGAAACCTTGTTCGTTATAATGGGGTAGTAGCATTGTACACGAAAGCAATTGCGTGATTGACAACATTACATGTACCAGTTACGGAGTAAAAAAAATGTTATCAATATACTGTTGGAGTACGACAAACTGGTGGTAACTTAAGAGTTACAGCCGCCTATATTTCTCATCAAGCAGTATGCGCAGCATCTCAGGAACAGGCAACGAGGGACCGGCCACTGGAAGTTTGTAGGTAGGTACAGCATTTACTTTCTGGTGTATATACGAAATTGTAGCAAGTACACCCAGTAATGTGTACTTTCAGTGGCTGGTACTTTTTACGATATGTATTATTTAGAATTTTAACGTGCAGGAAGAAGAATTTGTGGATTCACATGTACAATTGTTTAGATCTAACTGCGATATCAGCAAGACCATATGAGCACAGAAAATGTATTATCAGATCTTTAAACTCTGTCTGATGCCACCCGTTCTAAACAGCATTAATCGAACTTTCTCATATCAGTTCTTCCTAGTGTATTCTATTAAATGTGGTGGGGGTCCACAGAATGAAGTTCCTGTCCAACTATGGAATTTTTGGTTGTTTTGACGCAAGTATGCAGCACTGGTCAAACTCTGCAGGTGACACCCACAGAATCTTGCTCAACAAAACTGTGTGTGGGAGGAATGAGTCTGTTGATATATTTACGAATAACTCCAAAGCAAAACTAGCTGCTACCAAGTATCTTATCTAAGCACACAGCAACATTGTTTCAGTTTAAATTTCATTCAAAACGTGATCGATCTGTGAAACTGTAAACCTGTGCTCCACTTTCCAACATCTCAGCACAATCATAGCCAGAAAAGACATTTTTATGTTTGTACATTAGTCGTAATATTCCATTCGTTCCTTTCCCTTCTAAACAACAACGTTTTCTTTTCTTGTCAACTAACACTGCAGTAGAATTGGCAAATGGAAAACTACTTGGGATGAATTTTGAAGTACTAGGGTTCTATAAGCTTATGTATTACAAATTACATTAAAATGTATCCACACACATGTAAGTGTCGGGTCTCTACATGCATACATCAGCATAGTTAGAAATAGACACAGTATATAACACATAAAATTTCGTTTTTATTTAATCAAAAGTGTAATGAGAACAAATGATATATTTCAATGAAATTCAGAATCTTGAGACGCGAATCATATTGTAGCTGGCAGCAGGACTGGTGACAGAACGCGTGTTGTGTCTGGGAGCAGGACTGGTGGCACAGAGTGTGCTGAATCGGGCAGCAGGACTGGTGGTACAGTGTGTGCTGAATCGGGCAGCAGGACTGGTGACACAGCGTGTGCTGAATCGGGCAGCAGGACTGGTGACACAGCGTGTGCTGAATCGGGCAGCAGGACTGGTGGCACAGTGTGTGCTGAATCGGGCAGCAGGACTGGTGACACAGCGTGTGCTGAATCCGGCAGCAGGACTGGTGGCACAGTGTGTGCTGAATCGGGCAGCAGGACTGGTGACACAGCGTGTGCTGAATCCGGCAGCGGGACTGGTGATACTGCGTGTGCTGTATCTGACAACAGGATTGGTGCCTTGATGGGTGTTGTATCTGGCAACAGGGCTGGTGACAGGATGCATGCTGTAGCAGGCAACGAGGATGGCGGATGCTATTTGTGTGGAGGCTGACGGCGATGCTTTGGACACCAACTGCTCTAAAGGTAACGAGGCTACACGTTTTGTGGTTAGATAGGCTGCTGATGAAGTAACTTCTGTTTTGCCTGCGGATGAGGCTCGAAGAATTGCTCTTGTTGTGGGTGGCAACGCCACTTCAATTGTAGGTGCCGACGTCACTTGTGTCATGCCTGATGAGACATGTGTTGTAGATGGGGACGTGGCGGGAGATGCCACGTGTGTTGGAGCTGCTGGTTCAAGTTGTGTTGTGGATGGCAATACGGCTGGAGACTCCAGTTGTGTTGTGGCCTCCTTGGCCACTCCTGTTGTGGCTGGTGACGCGGCTGGTGCAACCACTTGTGGTGCAGCTGCTCGTTCAAGTGGTACTGTGGATGGTGACGCGGGTGGAGACGCCTCTTCTCTTGTGGCTTCTGCTGGCTCTCCTCCTGTGTCCGGCAACGTGGCTGGCGATACCTGCAGCGTTGCAGTGGGCGACGTGGCTGGTGACGCCGCTGTTGTAGCTAATGCTGGCTCCTGTGAGAAAAAGATATAATGGATGATGTTAAGATGTTGATAAATGTGTTCCATGTGATACAAATTGAGAGAAGATCTATTCACAATAATTTAGATCGTGAAAGTAATATTATATATTGCCAGTTCTTTGGTACATCTATTCAGTACATACTTAAATCGAATGAAAGTACGAATTATTTATCTGTCAATATAGTGACATTATAAATACTGTGAGATTATAGTGGCGTATAAATTATTCTCATGCATTTTCTTTGTCCGGGTTGGATCTTTAAGAGCTTGTTTTTCTGAATAGTAATCTATACATTAGCAAAAGACTATCACTGCTCAACTTTCCACACAATGATACAGTCTCATTCACAACATGATGTTGTGATGTCTCCCAATCGCTCGATGTGGAACTCAGAACATAGTCTAAAGGAAGCAGTAATTCAGAACACCACTTTTTATCCCAGCCACTAGCTAAGAAAGATTGCCAAGGTTTCACAGAATACCCAATAGTGATAGATGATGAAAATAGCGCTTTTAAATCAAGTAGTCTGCTCCGTCGATGCCTCTCAGAAGGCAGGCGCCACGGCGCCCCTCACCTCCATGCTGTCCAGTGGGTGGCCAGGGGCGGTCTTCTCCCCCGGCGGCTCGTCTGCCTCTCTCCCCTCCCCAGTGGTACAGCAGGGCAGCCACCGGCGAAACCGGCGAAACATCTTCTGCAGCAAAGAAACACACTAAATATTGTCCGACATTACGTGTGAATGAGGTGTTCCTTCAACGCACCACACTTGGAGTAGACTGTAACGCATAGATGTAACTGTTGAAACGTACCAGTCTAATTACAGAGTTAGATGGGTCGATGGATAATTTATCTGTTATGTAGCATGACACAGTATAATGTGAACTTCAACTGGGATTATATTAAAGAAGGTATCTCGAGCCACCGCCTACTACTTATTTACCTCGCACATTTGTTTCCATCGAAAAAAATCAGTTAGTGGATAGGCTTCAGTTCAGGAAAAATGTATGGAATTTTGATATAGCTTGATAATCCTTGATTAGTTCTGCAGGAGAATCAGATTGTTAAGTGCTCTTAAATATATTAAAAATCATACACGTCTGGGCTAATCTGGAATGCGAGGACCTTGACAGGGAACTGAATAAATACCGGATGAGTCACTGAATGTCAGCAACGGCGTTTCTTTTAGGATTAAATCTTGAAAAGGGAAGCGCACGAACAAACCTTAATTTACCGTGGACTGTTAGTACTGAATATTGCCGGTAAAAACGACTCAGAAACATATATGAATCGCACGATCATTTGAAACCAGGAGTGGCGTGGAAGATATGGACTACATACACATAAATATTGAGACTAACCATTCATACACAGAACAAAGTTTTTCGTAATTTAATAAATGAAACATATAAATGGGGTTACAGAGAGAAAAGCCGATGGTCGAATAATTTAATAGAAAATTATTCCAAAATTAATAAAAAGAATTTCGTTAGACGCCTATGAAAATAATGAACCCGAACTACGTTCTATGTTTTTCAAACGAGAAGATGTATATTCCTACCTCTACGACCAAATGCTTTGTCTGAAAGCATAATGTTTGTGTCTTGTATTATTGTGTGTATCTTGTACTATTTCCAAAGCAGTTGTAGCAGCTTTATGTGTAATTTTGGACTACTTAATGTAATTCGATCCTGTGTGTGCGAAATTGTCTGTCTTACGGCGGACAAGGACAGAAAGGATCACTTATTACATACCTGTTCCGAAGAACTGGTGTCCGGCTGGAAAAATGGACGTTTAGGCTTCTTCTCAGATGGTAATACGAAGCTTTCACAACCTTCTTCTTTACCTTAACTGTTAGGTTACGCTTTTTCAGAACGCCTCGAAACAATACTAGAGCGCACGAGAACTATTCGAACTCGCAATGTTCCTGGGCAACAGCACAGATCGCTTCAAGCGACACTGCATTGTTGACAGGCAACCCAGATGACGATACATGCGCTGTTAACTGACAGTTGCTACACAATGTTTCAGTGTCCATATATTACAGCATTTTCATACGCGTGTCTCATTTGAACATAAGTGCAAATTAAAGGGAAAAATTATTGCTTCAAATACGAAACATGCCAATGCGATTTCCGAAAATACACCTACATCTACATCATACTTCGCAAGCCACCTAATGGTGTGTGGCGTACCACTATCTGATCCATCCAAGTCTGTTCCACTCGCGAATAGTGCGTGAAAACTGTAATTCTTTCACATACTGAACTACAGAACAACTTTTACGGGACTTTAGTAGTCCAACTCATGACCAGTGAAAATATGTTTGTCAATTTTTTGTAGTATTGTGTTGCCTACGCTACTAAAAGATTCCTTTATAGAGTTGGATTTTAATAGCTGTAGTCAACGACAGAGGAGGAGCTTAGATGTCTTTTACTGTATTTGTTCAAAAATGGTTCAAATGGGTCTGAGCACTATGGGACTTACCAGTCCCTAGAACTTGGAATTAATTAAACCTAACTAACCTAAGGACATCACACACATCCATGCCCGAGGCAGGATTCGATCCTGCGACCGTAGCGGTCGTGCGAATCCAAACTTTAGCGCCTAGAACCGCTCGGCCACACCTGCCGGCTACTGTATTTGTATCTAACTGCATACAAGCTTATGTTATACGAAATGATGCAACTTGTTACTACAGACGTGCACTACCACAAGGGAACCCTACGGCCAGTTTATCTGTAGCCCCAGATTATGGTTTCGCTGTGGTTACTGAAGTACGAAAACTAATTTAATTCTTATCCGAGTGTGAGCGACGCCGTGTGTTCTGGAAACGAATGCATGACCATTGAAAATATGTTTGTCAATTTTTGTAGTAATATATTGCCTTATGCTATTAAAAGATTCCTTTATGGAGTAGGATTTTAATAGATGGAGTCAACGACAGAGGAGCTGTCTTCATGTCTTATACTGTATTTGTATCTAATTGCATAAAAGACAGTGTTATACGAAATGTTGGCAACATGTTACTACGGACGTACGTTGTCACAGGGGAACCCTACGGCCAGCTTGCCTGTGAGCCCAGCTTATTGTGTCGCTGTGGTTACTCAAGTACGAAAGCTGGTTTAATTCTTATCCGAGTGTGATCGAGGCCGTGTGTTCGGGAGGCGAAAAGAACAGAAACGGTTCATTCTACTGATATTAGAACAATTACTGCAATTAATTCTTTCTCGTTGGTAGTACTATGTTCGTTGAACTGAAATTTATGTATGTGAGTTGCGAAATATTCAATAAGATTAATTTGAATGTCGGTGCAAATGCTTATGCCCAGACATAACATAGGAAGTCATTGAGAAGTCTAGATGAACTCAGAGGAGAAAATTGCTATTTCACAATAATGGCGCCAGCAGTTTCACGAGTTTCCGATGTGAAAGGTACTGCCACCCACTGGCCCACACTTACAAATTCATAGACACAAACACGGCTCACACGTTTTGATGAGCGTTTCATCAGGGGAGACAATAATGTGCAAATGTAGCGGGAATTAATGTTTTGCCATTTTAAATAAATATCTTAATATAATATGTGTAATATTGTCCCTGTTTTCTATATTTTGCCTTCTCGTATCACAAAGTAGTTTACTGGCTATCTTGATAGCACTAAATAATACGCATAAAAAGGGGAAAAAATGAGGATCGTATACCGTGAAATGAGATGATCTTCAACTCTAGTGATGCAATTAGAGGCCCGTCCCCCCATAAGGCGGTCGGTCTTGGAGGCAGCACACTACTGAGAGATGCTCTCACAATTTACCACTTAGGTGGTACTCCGTCATGTTCAAAAATGAAATACTAATAAAGCCATATCGGCGATATTTAGGTAACAAAATTCCTGTAATCGTCTTCTCCGCAAAAAAAAAACGCTGCTTAAACGTGTTCTCGAACAACGACACAGAGCACATGAAGTTCTGGAGAGCCTTCGTCATGTTTGTCTATTTGCTGTTTACCCATATTCTGTCGCTACACTTCTCTTGTTTAACAAAAGTTACCCTCATCACTGAACACTAAACCACAAAGGGCATTGTTATCTTCCATCTCAACGCACAGACCGAATTCACAAATCTGAACACGTTGTTTATTGAAATCAGAATGGCATGTTTGCAGTTGAAGGCTGTATTGCGTGAAACTCGAATATCGTCGCAAATCACGCCGTACGGAATGCGGAACAGTTAATTCCCGATTGTTATGTAGAATAAACTGCTACGGATCACATTTAAAACAAGAAAGGAAAATTAGAGAACTATACTTAACACTCTGATGACGTGCTCTGCGCCTTGGGGATGCGTACAGGGCGGCCCTCTCATAGACAAGAAGAGTGTCGAAATAATGGTACAAATCGTGCGATCGCTTTAGTTATAGAAGATGCAATATCGCATTCTTGGAGGAAACCACGTTGCACCGTGGTAAATGAATTGTGACAGCTGAAGCGGAGAAGGCAATACGCTGTTTGTTGCCTGTTATCTCTATCCAGATTTCTCGCTTGTTGGGTAATGGATGAGCGAATGTACGAGTTAGGTTGTCGAAGGAGAATTCCTGCTGCAAGTACAGGAACCGGCAACTTACAGTAGCCACCAATGTATACTTCCAGATTCGAAGTGCAAGTTAAATTTCATCCCAAGTTTCTATATTGATTTGGGTAATAAATAAAGAGCGTTGAAGTAAAAAAAAAATGTAGCGTTACAACTCTCGGTCTGAGTGCATAATACCTACTACACCTTTAACAAACAGAATTTTTATCCGAAAATAAATTAAATAACACAGCACCATATATAATAACATAGCGTGTGAAAATGCAGCCATCAGCAAGCAGAGAAGTAACAGAAAGTAGATCGCATCACAGTATTAAGGTATGCAAAACAAGGGGTACTGTAACTGATGACTTATTTAAGCTTTTGGGAAACCATTCCTGAAATTCTGTAAATGTAGCTAGGTACGTTATATTAACATGAACGCATTCACCATGCGTGTAATTGTCATCTCTCAGGTCATGGAAGGTGTTTGTGCTGGGAATCAAGAGACTACTGAATGGACCACTGCGTCTACATTCTTAGACAATTGTATTGTTTATCAGTTTAAAATCTAATCAGTTACTGTCACCTCAAGAATGCATAAGTGCTGTGGTAAAAAATGGGAAGTCCACATCATTTTCTCTGCGATTATAGCTCTGCACTGACATTATATCACCAGGGAATTACTTTTCATGCGTTACTGGGAACTGTGTACCCGAATTGCTATTTAGATAATAGCCAGAAGTCGTATTTCCTGTTAGTAATTTCTTTAAGAAGATGTAAAAGCCAAGCTCTTTCTTTTTAGCGTGCATCTTCTCTATCCTCTGTCGCCCATTACATTACTATATTTCAAACATACAGCAACGATCTCAAGTGGATAATTTCAGTACTCTGTACTGAGACAGAAATTGCTCATCAGAACACCCGAGACATAATACGATTTCTTTCTACCTCCCCTCCTCTTCACATGCGGGACCGCTGGTTAAACAATAGTGCATCTTCCAGTTCGCAAAGCTGGTAATTCGAACGTTTTTTTTTTCCGTTACGCCAGATGGGTAACCAGCTGCCTACGGTTATATGAGTTTTCCTTCTCTTATTACAAGTGATCCGTTGTAACATACCCAGCCTAGATGTTATTTGCCTCTTGGTCATCGTGAACAGGAGCAAGTTGTGGTAGCTTCCGGCTCCGCTCGATGTAGCCCGCCCAAAGCCACGAAGAGGCAGACCACTTCATATCTAACAGTTTCTTAGTTTGCTTGAGAATTATCTCTTTTAATTGCAATTTTACACAAAAATGTAGTTTATAATTTTGGTTTGGATGTAATAAAATAGCCAAATATAAAATTAGTCTACGATGTGAAACTCGCTTCAATTGTTAAGATGCGTAAGGAGATTAAAAAAAAGATAGGTCTGAACCGTGATTTGTTTTCAAAGAATATGCTTCAGAATTTATTTTATTTGCTATCGATTCATCAAGAACATTAACACATTTAATCACACTATGTAAGTGTGGAAGTAGTTGCCAGGGAGTAACTGATGAAACCATAGTCAAAAATCCTCTAAACCAATGGGAAGTTATTCACTTTAATAGTGCCTAAAAGGCATTTTTTTAAAAGAAACAGATTTAAAATTATAATCAGAAAGCATCCTCTAATTATCAAGTTACAATTTATTCAGAGGCAGAAAGAAACAAGTTTTGACTGTATGAGCTTTCGGGCAGAGAACGTTGCCGCTCCGTTTTGACACGGCCGTAGTTACGACCGCTCACAACAGCCTCTGAAAGACTATACTGGTGCAAATCTGCAACACACCAGATATCTTTAAACTAAGGGTTTTAACAATTTACACAAGCACACAAATTATGCAACCCCGTAGGAGGGACGGAAATGGTACAAAATACTAACAATTGCAGTATTAACCTTGCCACCGAAGGTACAACTTGATTTTAACTTCTGAGAAAAGACTTACGGTGAAAGGGTGGCAGCTTTATATACCTCAATGATCATTTAAATGAAAGTGCATGAAATGCAATCTTATATACATTCTACAAGGTTGGCCAAAAAAGATGGTCAACAGTACACAGATACCGCCTCTCAAGATCATAGGCAAGATCAAAATATATTTCAGGAATTAGGCCGTTACACTCCAAGCAATAATTTCGTTAACACACGATATCCGACAAACATGACAGAGGCAGCTCCGAACGACAGACAGACACTAACTACGTAACAAATGCGGACGAGAGACAGACTAGCAAGCTGGGGACGAGAGGCTGACCTAGACTGACTGAGACTGACCCGGACTGAGCCCTGGCGAGCTCATAGCGACCCTTAGATGCACGTGGGCAACCTTTTCCCTTTCCCACCAGAGGGAGACACCAAATCTGCGATTGCCACAGCCGCACTACCTCCAGAAACGGAGGGCGACTGCTTCACACTACACGCTGCAGCGCGCTCTTCAAAACAGCAATTTTTACCAAGGCTCAAGGTCATAGGAAAGAACAATTACGGAGAAAAGCAAAGAGACGACCGATGATGTATCTAACAGAGCCAGTGAAAACGGAATACCTTCGAGTCTTGCAGTTTTGGTTCGAACTATTTTTTCTAAAACTACTTAGTTACATACTTGTTCAGTGTCACGTGTTTTTCGAATGTAAATTAATAGCTAAGTTGTTAGTATTACTGAAACTGTTTCCTCCATATAAACTGACATTGTGTACGCAATGCCGTATGTGTTTGTTAATTGTTATCTGTGTTGGTTAAATCAGGAGTGCTGCAATACAGATTTTACAGGTCAGTGGAGGTATAATGATTGCAAGATCGTTATAACAATTACGTTTACTATACTAAAACAATTAATGAAGGTTTTACATATTTATTGTGATTAATGACCACAAAACTGTTAATGCTATTGTACTAATCTAAATACCACATTATTCTAATTCATGTATAGTGTTGTCTACGTTCTGTGTCCTTCAAGCATTGACCGTGAAACATAATCATTTATTAATATCCACTTACCTCTGTTCCTGACATGCTGTGTCATACCACCATTGAGACACAAGTGTTTGATGTTCCGCCGCGTGCAGGTGACAGTGAAAAAGTATGAGTTCGGCTGAAGGTGTAATTTGGGCAGCGAGAGCTACACTTCTGACGCTCAGTGAGTGTGTACTGTCTCCGAGATCAGGGCAGGGATAATAATAGCACATCAGCAGACACTTAACAAAACTGCTGGATCAGTAGTGGCAATACTGTGCGTAAAATGATATCAGCAACTCGTCACTACACATGAATGCAAACAACTGATTAATTACCAAAAATGGTTCAAATGGCTCTGAGCACTATGGGACTTAACATATGTGGTCATCAGTCCCCTAGAACGTAGAACTACTTACACCTAACTAACCTAAGGACATCACATACATCTATGCCCCAGACAGGATGCGAACCTGTGACCGTAGCGGTCGTGCGGTTTCAGACGGAAGCGCCTAGAACCGCTGGGCCACAACGACCGGCGATTAATTACCCTCAAGAATTCTGATGAACATCTATGAACCGTCTTGATAACATTGTCGAGAAGCACAAAGATTGAAAATAAGTGACAGATATTCCTTCACGTTGGTGCCTGTGTTTATCTTAATCACATACTCCCTTAATATGCTGAAATAAATGTGGAGCAGCGCAGGGTGTATGATATTTCCTATGATTCAAGCTTATCTTGGCTAACTGCCCGTCTGGTTCGTCTGTACGATCTTGTTTCTATAAATTCGGCATACAGTGTATGCGATGTAGTGTCAGTAGGTGGGTTCGCACGTTGCCATTTGTCTGTGTCTTATGGATTCGTAGTGGTATTTATTTGTCGGGTTGTCATATGTAGTGCGCAGAGCAGAAGGCTATGTTTAGGCGTTCATTGTTAGTTCTCTGTTTGCTGACCGAGGTGTACCTTCCATGAAAGTCTATTAGGTACTGGCCATATCCTACAAAAGAAATGCACCATGGCTGGACGGCGGCGTACATGGTGAATTTTCAGCTCTACTCGGATGTTGTGGAAAAAAGAGTAAAATCTAGAGCCGTTAACACTGGTTACCCACTCCGCCGCTACGCATTCACTTGTCACTGCTCCAGCTGCTCCTTGTCCCTTAAATCATGATCCGTAACTTCCATTATTTTGTCTACTTTTCCTCTCTGCAGGCAGTGTATCTAAGCTCGCTGACAGATTGTTAAGTCACTCGGGTATGTTCCGAGCACCACGCATAGTGCCTCCACTGACGTTGTGCTTAAATCCCCTGTCAGTCTGAGCACAACAGTTCTTTGACATCATGTAACAAGGTTGTGTTAGTTATGAGAGAGAGAGACAGTGACCATGTGCACGCCGCGAAATATTCTGCAGATCCACAAAACAAGCACTATATGATCAGAAGTATCCTGACATCCTGAAAAACAAACGGTTTTTGTATGAGGTGCATTATGCTGCCACCTACTCCCAGGTACTCCACATCAGCGACCTCAGTAGTCATTAGACATCGTGAGAGAGCAGAATGGGGCGCTTTACGGACTTCGAACGTGGTTAGGTTATTGGGTGTCACTTGAGTCACACGTCTGGACGCGTGATTTCCACACTCCTAAACGTCCCTAGGTCCACTGTTTCCGAAGTAATAGTGAAGTCGAAACGTGGCGGGATACTTACAGCACAAAAGTGTACAGGCCGCCGACAGTTGAAGAGGGTCATAATGTGTAATAGTCAGACATATATCCAGGCCATCAGACACGAATTCCTAACTTAATCAGGATTAACTGCAAATACTATGGCAGTTTGGCGGAAGGTGAGAAATCTTGGATTTCATGGTCGAGCGGCTGCTCTTAAGCCACACATCACTCCAGTAAATGCCAAACGATGCCTCGCTTGGTGAAAGGAGCGTAAACAATGGATAACTAAAAATTGGAAAAACGTTATTTGGAGTGAAGAATCACGGTACACAGTGTGGCGATCCTATGGCAGGGTGTGGGTATGGCAAATGTCGGGTGCACGTCATCTGCAAGCATGTGTAGTGCAACAGTGACATTCGGAGGCGGTGGTGTTATGGTGCGGTCGTGTTTTAATGGAGGGGGCTTTCACCCCTTGTTGTTTTGAGTGGTACTATCACAACACAGGGCTACACTAATGTTTAAGCACCTTCTTGCTTCCCACTGTTAAAGAATCTTCGGGGATGGTGATTGCATCTTTCAACACGACCGAGCACCTGCTCATAATTCACGGCCTGTGGCGGAGTGGTTACATGGCACTAACATCCCTATAATGGACTTGAATGCACAGAGTCCTGACCTCAATACTAGAGAACACCTTTGGGATGTTTTGTAACGCCGACTTCGTGCGAGGCCTCACCGTCCGACATCGATACCTCTCCTCAATGCAGAATGGGCTGTCATTCCTCAAGAAACTTCCAACACGTGTTTGAACGTATGCTTGCGAGAGTGGAAGCTGTCATCGAGGCTAAGGCTGGGCCAACACCGCACTGAATTCCAGTATTACCGATGGAGTGCGAAACGAACTTGTAAGTCATTTTCTGCCAGGTGTCCGGATACTTTTGATCACATAGTGTAGGTTGTAGTGGAACTGTGTAAACGGCTGTGTTGATCGAAGAGACTGGAAAAATTACCATGTTTTATCAACCCCCTGTTTTATGTGTTGATTGAGCGGTAGTCGATCGTCAATTTATACCAGTAGGTGTCTACTTACGTGTTTTCTGCCGTTTTATAACCTGGTCATTCTGTAATTTTACTTCCGATAACATACGGACTGTCATGTCGGTAGCCTCGGTGACCTTCTTTTCTAGACCTCGCCCGCCCAGACTGTGTAGAATGCGTCTAGCTTAGGTTTCCAGAAGTCTTCATGAGTTGGATCACACCACAGACAACATGTCATTAGCGTATGCGACATTATCGCAAATATGTACGTGTATACCCCCATACTTTCCTGTTAGGAGAAGCTCAATGGAAAACTTGCGGTTGAATTTGTCCTGTAACTCGTATGCCCGGTTAAATGTATCATCAATCGACTTTTTTCCGCGGAACCCGTATTTTGCTCTAATGGACTTTCTAAGTTAACACATCCGTGGTTACAGGTATTCCAGAGTAAATAATTAACTAATTCGTAAATGAAACATCATCCGCTTACACTTCAGGAGTAAAGTTCATTTTTAGCAACGTCCTGTATGAAAATTGTTGCAACTAACCAACGCTTTCAGTAGGAAAAAAACCTGCAGAATCAGTGTTGGAATGTCTTGCTGTTCTAACAGAACTGAATGAAATCCATGTGTATGGAGAAGCATGACTTGCTTATCATATCGCTAATTACTAATGATCGCATGAACTGTATGCTGATTGCGAGTCTGAGGCCCTTACACACACACACAGACACACACACACACACACACACACACACACACACAGAGTGAATAAATGAAGCAACTGACCTCATCCGCAGTGGCTAGTCTACATGTACTTTATACATGTAGATTAGTGGTTAATATCTGTGATACAGTGAAGCGACAAAGAAACTTGTATAGGCTTGCGTACTCAAACAAAAACTAAAAAACCAAATTTTGCTCTAACAAGCCACGAAGGTTCAACAATACCGACAGGTCGCCGTGTCATCCTAAGCCCATAGGCGTCACTGGATGCTGGTATAGAGTGGCATGTGGACAACAAACGCTCTCCCAGCCTTATGTCAGTTTACTGCGTACTCAAATACAGAGATATGTATACAGACAGAATACAGCGCTGCGGCCGGCTACGCCTATATAATACAACAATTATCTGACGCAGTTGTTAGGTCGGTTACTGCTGTTACGATGGTAGGTTATCAAGATGTAAGTGTGTCTGAGCGTGGTGTTATAGTCGGCGCAAGAGCGATGGGACATAGTATCTACCAGGTAGCGATGAACTGGCCATTTTCCCGTACGACCAAATTCGCGAGTCTACCATGAATATCAGGAATTCGCTAAAGCATTAAATCTCCCACATCGCAGCTGCCGGGAAAATATACCGGAAGAAGGGGCCGACGACGACTGAAGAGAAGCGTTCAACGATACAGAAATGCAACCCTTCCGCAAGAAACTGTAGATTTCAATGCTGTGCCATCAATAAGTGTCAGCGTGGGAAACATTCAACGAAACATCATTGATATGGGCTTTCCGAGCCGAGGGCCACTCGTGTACTCCTGATGAGTGCACGACACAAAGCTTTACGCCTGGCGTGGGTGCGTCAACACAGTTTCAAATTGTATCGCATGGATGGACGTGTACGGGTAAGGACATAACCTCATGAATCCATGGACCCTGCATGTCAGCAGGGGACTGTTGAGGCTGGTGGAGACACTGTAATGGTGTGGGACGAGTGCAGTTGGAGTGATGAGGGATCCCTGATACGTCTAGATACGACATTGACAGGTGTCACGTACGTAAGCATTCTGTCTTATCACCTGCATCCATTTATGTCCATTGTGCATTCCGACGGACTTCGGCAATCCCAGCAGGAAAATGAGACACCCCACACGTCCAGAATTGTTATAGAGTGGCTCAAAGAGCACTCTTCTGAGTGTTAACCTTCTGCTGACCAACACACTCCGCAGACATGAAAATTATTGTGCATATCCGGGATGCCTTGCTACTAGCAGTTCAGAAGAGATCACCACCCATTCGTAGTCTTGCAGATTTATGGACAGCCCTGCAGGATTCATGGAGTCAAATCCCCCCAACACTACTTCAGACACGTCACGTCGTGTTCCGACAATTCTGAATGGTCGCGGGGGCCCTGTACAATATTAGGGAGGTACAGCAATTTCTTTAGCTCTTCAGTGTAAGAAATGCAACTGTTTCTAACACACTGTTCATCAATGAGCGTGTTAACGGGGTTCCACTTACACTTCCAACTGGACAGGGCATCAGCAGCCACGCAGTTAAATTCTAATACTTACGTCTGTCTTGGTTCTCGTCCGCTGTCAGCAACTTTGCGCCAGCTTCTCAGCTATAATAGACAGCAGATTCCTAACCTGGGCCAGTTTACCGCGGGAACAACGCACAAGGCTGTGGTGCGCCCATTGGTATTCCTAGCAATGGACAGCGCGCTTACGGAACATTTCTTCGTTTTGGACGGTATCCGGGCTTTTCGATTTACGATATCCGATTCAGTTTATTTTGTGTCTGATTTTGTGCCTTATCAACGGCTGAATTATGTTTACCAGGAATATTGTGCCCTTTTCTCCTGGGACTCAAGAAGGATGCTAATAACGTAGTGCGTATGCCATAAAAATCGACGGCGTGACCCCGTTTTTTCCATGCCAGGAATGTAACACTTCGCGCGCAAGTGAACGAAGAATTAGACAGATTGACCGCTTTAGGCGTCATGGAACCTATTTGATCCAGTCCCTGGGCTACAACATTAGTCATTATCAAGAAGCCGACGGCCATAATCCGTGTCTATGGTGATGACTCTGAGCTGCCAGCTAATTCAAAGAAAGCGGTCGATACATACCCCCGTCTACGCCAGGACTAACCTGTGACGAAGCTGTGCATGCACAGTATTTTTCAAAAATAGATTTTTTGGAAGTACATTAACAACTACAACTTGATGACAAATTACGTCTGCTTCTTGTTATGAATATCCCGTAAGGCCTCTACATTTAAGAATGAAGTGTTTCTGGCGTTGTAAGCACCCCGGCCATTTTTCAGCGCTATTTGGTGAAACTTACCCAACGAATTCACTGTTATATCAATCACCTCGACGAGAGTGTCGTTACCAGTCACACCAGCTAAGACCGTCTTCACAAACATAGTCTTTTGTTTCAGACATCATGTGCCGTAGGACTAAAGTGCAATTTGGAAAAGTCATATTTCTTGCAACCCTGAATGCCATCGACTTCAGAGTTGGGCCCTGTTCCTTAGTAGATGTAACAATGGTATTCATTTCCGCAAGTCCCTTATAATTCAAACGCAGTCGCCCTTTCGCGTTTACTGATGGGATCTGACCCTGGTTTCGATCAGGATGATGTTCTCTGCTTTTACCTCGACGAC
Organism: Schistocerca americana; assembly: GCF_021461395.2. NCBI lineage: Eukaryota > Metazoa > Arthropoda > Insecta > Orthoptera > Acrididae > Schistocerca > Schistocerca americana. Next base: position 524,826,951 of record NC_060126.1, read on the forward strand.
GTAGCTTGGAGCACTGTGTATAGATTCTCTATTACCAGTTCTTCCATTGCTCAAGCCGTCGCCGTCGACCCTGTTCTCCATTCAACTGCGGCAATATGTTCCGCAAGAAGGGCCACAAATTCCATCCACAATTATTGTCAGTTCAGACACAGACACGCGCTCGTCGATGGTGATTTTTTGTTGTGCGCAGTGAAAGGCTGATCTGCAAGAGATCGTTAGGGTTTCTCTTGGCACGACATTATTCACCTTCTGCATAAGGATCATTGCGACATTTCATTCACCAAGATGTTGGCTAGCCGCCATGTCTAATGCTTTGAATTAATAATGAATTTGAACATTTAATCACTGCTTTATCTAAATGCGCAGCATTTCAGGCCGCTCCCCGGCAAAGCTGTTCACCATGGTCTGGGCTATCAGCGTTGTGAGTGGGTCCGTGTGGACTTCACAGACTCCCGCTTGGATGCTTGTTGATTGCTGGTCATTGACACTTACTCCCGTTTCACAGAGCTACCAACCTCCACCTCAACACGGCAGAGCCTCTCACTCAGGTACTGTGAATCAAAGAGCTGCCCCACTCCTCGGTCAGTGACAACAGTCACAATTCTATTCTCAGACGCTTTTTGTGCACAGCATGGTATTCACCACATACGTGCACTTCTGTTCCACCTTCAATCGAACAAAGATGCAGAACACCTCATCTGCACTTTTAAGACACAACTAAAAAATTGTAATGGTAACGTCACAGGAGAAGCGATATATGAATAATTTATATGTCAAATCAGGAGCGCAAGAGTTAAAAGATATACTGGCAAGCATTTTATTATTTTTCTTAAGGTTCCTGGGACTTCAGTTGGAGCTGTGGGAGATTTGTATGGAGATAAATTATTAATTCCTATCTTAAATTTAAGATTACACAGGGGCTATTCGGAAAGTAAGTTCGGTCGGTCGTGAAATAGAAACTACAGTGAAGATCAAAAACATTTTATGTGCAACAGTAGGATAAACTTTCCAGCAACTGCTCTACATAGTGGCAGCTACGACTGACACGTTTGTCATAGCATTGTAGCTGTTTTCCACAATACTGTCGTCTTAGAATTTCGCTGAATGTGTTTCCTGCCAATTCTCTACGCTGATCTGCGGCTTGTTGTCAACGACAAAATTTTGTCTTTATAGCAACGGCTCATGTGAGCAGATATAAAACTCAGAGGTAGCCAAGTCCCCGCTGTATGATGGGTGATCAATCACTTCCCATCAAATTTGCTGCAGGAACGTCCTCATTGCCCCTGCAGTGTGGGGCAGCGAAACGTCGTAAAGAAGGAAACGCATGACGATAACGCTGTGTGGGCTGCATAAAATCAGGCGAAATCTCTCACAGGCACTCATACATGGCGGAAGACACTGTTTTTTGTGCATCTTTAGGTGCTCACTGTGCACAGAGAACTGAAAAGATCGAAGTGACGCGATCGTTGGGCAGATCTATGCAAAGCTTCTGCAAACTTTCGTTGTGGTTTCCATTGCACGATCAAGCGGACCATACTTTCCGAGTAGCTCTCTCAGAACGCAATACGTCAAACTGTCTGCAACATGGTATGTTGTTTCCACATACATATATGCAGCTGGAATCGGAGAGGTACCAAGACTCATTATTCAAAATTCTCAATAAAAGTGGGTGGGAACTGTCGAGGGTTTTTTCCAACTACATGTCTTAGTGGGATCCATTGCCATTTTTTTTAATGTGTCTGATATCTTATGGGACTTAACTGCTAACGTCATCAGTGCCTAAGCTTACACACTACTTAACCTAAATTATCGTAAGGACAAACACACACATCCATGCCCAAGGGAGGAATCGAACCTCCGACGGAATCAGCCGCACAGTCCATGACGGCATCGCCCCAGAACGCTCGGCTAATACCGCTGCGGATTTGCCATTTTAATCACGCGTATGTCAACAGCGCGTCTCCGCCACACCCCTCCCCACCCTCAAACCAAATTTTGTCCCTGTAGGTTCCAATCTGCAAACGAAAGTAAAAATTCGGTGGGGCAACCACATTCAAGGGGAATACTACGCCATATAGCCTTTAGAGAATGGTTGTAACTTGCTGGGCTGTCAGCAATGTCAGCGTCTCCCGTCGCTCATTGCATTTAGAACTGTCATTTTCCACCGCGATATGGGTGGGAGTCATCGCCCCATGGGAAGGTGGTTTCATTGACGCGCTTTATGCAATCCCTGTCGCCTTCGTTTTAATTCTGAGCGGCGGTGTGTCTGAAATGTGTTCCTCGGCCAACCACAAGAAAACTCCATGATTTCAGTGATGGGTGTCGCGGTTGTGACCTCTATCTCAATGGCGTCAAACGAAAGAGTTAAACGTCCACTGTGGCAACGGACAGAAATGTTGTGAAATTTGGTGCGGATGTGACATCATTAACCCATCTTACAGCTCATACGAACTTCTGAGCTGCGGCCTGTTTTGAAGTGTCATCGAGCCAAGGGTGACGTCGCAGGGCGCCAGTTTTGCACCTTTATTGAAGAAGACTGTAGGCACTTTGAGCCACATTTCAAATTTCTGTGTCGTAATGTGTGATAAGCATGGAATTTCGAAAACTGATCCTTTAATTCTATGGCACAGTGTATTTACCCATACTGACCTTTGTTTATGAACTTCTTGTTGATCTGCTTTTACAAGTATACTTACCAGGTTGGTACGGCAGAATTTTGATCTTTTAAGGACAATGAGTACTGAAACCTCTTTATTTAAATGAGTGTGGCTGTACTTAAATTGCTGAATAACTGAGACCCACAATATCTTAGCGCTACGCAATCTGCCTGCTCATAAAAAAATAACCAGACTTCAAATAATTAATTCAAAAGAATGGCCCTGACTAAAAAAAATCCTAACAGTAACCTATACATTTCATTAAACACCTACCTCACAAAAATCTTCATTACGCGAACTACTCTAATACCGTGAGTGTCAATACTGTCAGCTAAATAGAAGACTCTAGCTACTAAAGCAACTAACTGCTAACAGCATGTGGTTAGCAAAGGAAAGATTTTCTTGCAAACCAAATAATGTATTTTTTTTTTACGATAATATTGTGACACCCAGTTGAGACACGGAAATAAATCGTAACTGACATCTAGAACAAATGTATATAATCATGAATAATATTGAATCTCCAAGTCGAACGTGTACAGATTGTTAGCCTACGCTTCAGACCTCTATCCTCCATCAATGCTAACTTCTCACATCTAACATCCATCACTGCTGGCTGTTCACCTCCAACTGCCCACCCGCATCTCGTGGTCGTGCGGTAGCGTTCTCGCTTCCCACGCCCGGGTTCCCGGGTTCGATTCCCGGCGGGGTCAGGGATTTTCTCTGCCTCGTGATGGCTGGGTGTTGTGTGCTGTCCTTAGGTTCACCTCCAACTGCCCAACAGTACTTCCATCACTGCTGTCGACTAACTTCCAACTTCATAACACTACTGGCAATTAACTTCCAACAACGAATCCAACCAGCCACAAAGTCTCTTACAAAGAAAGCGCAATTATAGATCCAATGCAAAGCGCTACACAGCGCTGCCAAAACAGATGCAGCCCACTTACAGTACCAGCAGTCATTTGCAATTTGATTCAGTATCTATCATTTCGATCCCACCCTCTTTAAAGAGTAATGTTATTCTGCTGTATTTTACCTTGAAAATATTTCCACGGCCTACGAAATACAGTAGACTTCTGGCTATATACGCTGGCAGCAGCAAAATGGACCCTATTTAATACACTTTCGATAAAATGAAGTCTTTCACTAGTTTGTCTTCCTGGATCACCTCGGGACTTGGGCTTATAATGTAGATGAATTCTGGTCCTTAATTTGTTCAACAATATCATGATCTTGGATTACTATTTATTATGGCTGCTATTGTTGGATAGTACGTGTTCAGTTAATGTTGTGAGTGCTGTGTCTGGTCTTGTGTCGACACGCATATCCTCAAATCATCTGCAAACACTGTAAATACGATTTTATTTCGTAATAAGGTAAGTAAGGTCTTGGAATGAGCTTTTAACTTTCGTTACCAGAGGTCCGACCGCAGTTGCGAGTTGGGCCGCCGACAATGGCCACCACCGAGGGCATGCCCACTTTATATGGTATGCCCCAGTTAGTGATTTTTTGACTGGGCCCTTCCAGAGATGACTCTCACAAGTGGTGAGTATCTGTTGCAGGTACCTAACTTCCTTACTGCTTTTAGCAGAAATCGGAGCAGAATTCCATAGAAAGCATTCGAAAAATAAACTCATATCACGCAGCACGTTGTTTCCCATGTATCCGTGGTGCCTGTTAGGTCATGGTATTCATTTACGGTGTGTGCTGCGGAGGTGTGGTAATCACGTTTTTCATAGTCTGCAGCAAGCATAACGGGGTCTGTTCAAAAATCAGGGTTTTACTGATGCTCTTCAGTTGACCGGTGGACAAAGATCGGAATTCAGTATTGTGATTAACAACATGATGCAGATAACCCCTATTCCTGAAATCCCTACATGAAGGAAAACCACCTGAAATCACTACGGAACCCTCTACAACACGAATTTCAATTAATGTAACCAAAAATTCCTTCGTTCGATTCGGAACTACTTTAAAAACTACTTCGTCACATCTTGACTTCAAACTACAGCCCCCCAAATCCATAATCCTACAGGAAGTTCCCCCTGTTATACTTCCTTTTGCCAAAATGCGACACGTCGATTTAGACTACTACACCCGGTGACCCAACGGCCCCCTGTACTTTAAATATTCCCTACAAACTTCCCTACAAAAAGAGTACCAGTCTACAACTGTACGCTCACTCACACGACATTCATGCACGCACAGCCACACTGAATACCTCATACACCAACAATATCGCTCAACGCGAGCTTAGTTTTCTCGATCCATGTTCCTCGTCTATCGGACAGCCACAACCGATCTTTGCTGCAGCGCCATACGAATAAGTCGTGAGTACGTCGAGCGGACATACTTGTCAGGCGCATATGTTCGTCGCACTCACGACATCGAACTTAACCGGCAACAGGAACATACATTTGTAAAAGTCGAGTCATGGCCATCATGTCTGAGCCCATAGCCTCCTTTAAATCATTCAGGTTCATTGGAATAGATAAATTCATACCTACAAACTAAAACGAAAAAGAAAAAATTATCATAAAACAAAAAACAATTCGTCCAAATTATCTCAAACACACTAAGAATGCAATTAAGTACCGAATGAATTGCAAAATACCAATTACTGAAATCAATGCAAACGAAAGAAATTTTGCGAATATCTAGCTCTTTTAAGACAAACTTTCAATTTTTTAAATGTATGATGATGGCGCTTATCCGCAGCAGACAACCGATTTATTGTCTATGGTTGGGAAGTAAAGACATTAATATCTATGAGCTACCTAGGACCTCATTGGTCAAAGCTAACGTCTTGTATCCCGTGCTTCAGTAAACTCTGCTGATCTGATGCCTTTGTTGACGGTACTTCAGATAGAATTTGTCAGTGGTGTCAGTCGTTTACTCGTAAGAAGTAGTCAATGAGTCTCTGTTTCGTTTGTGGTTCAGTTGTGGTTGTACGTAATGTGAAGTACCGGTTCAGTGCGGGGGCTGGAGCAATGGAATCAGTTCAGCATTCATTTTGCCTACACCAAGGCCACGGCGGTTGTTTCATATGACAGCTGATCACTTCTGCTAACGGTTAATTTAAGCGCATGCCTGAGTTTTAACTCACAGCTTGACTTACTCTCTTCAGTTTTTAACTAACATGATTTTCGGGGATGGGGCGTACATTACACTTCCGATGTGCAGAAACTCTACTGTGTACCACTACGAAAGGAGCCACTGTAGAGGAGTTTCTATCTTTTTCTGCAATATGTTCGACTTGCCTTACTCGATACTTAAATTCGCAAGTATATATGTTAAATAGCTCTTTAAACGTTAAATTTGGGAATCAGGAAGGCGTCAAGTGGAAACCTTGTTCGTTATAATGGGGTAGTAGCTTTGTACACGAAAGCAATTGCGTGATTGACAACATTACATGTACGAGTAAAGAAGTAAAAAAATGTTATCCATATACTGTTGGAGTACGACAAAATGGTGGTAACTTAAGAGTTACAGCCGCCTATATTTCTCATCAAGCAATATGCGCAGCATCTCAGGTACAGGCAACGAGGGACCGGCCACTGGAAGTTTGTAGGTAGGTACATCATTTACTGTCTGGTGTATATACGAAATTGTAGCGAGTACACCCAGTAATGTGTACTTTCAGTGGCTGGTACTTTTTACGATATGTATTATTTAGAATTTTAACTTGCAGGAAGAAGGATTTGTGCATTCACATGTACAATTGTTTTGATCTAACTGCGATATCAGCAAGACCATATGAGCACAGAAAATGTATTATCAGATCTTTAAACTCTGTCTGATGCCACTCATTCTAAACAGCATTAATCGAACTTTCTCATATCAGTTCTTCCTAGTGTATTCTATTAAGTGTGGTGGGGGTCCACAGAATAAAGTTCCTGTCCAACTATGGAATTTTTGGTTGTTTTGACGCAAGTATGCAGCACTCGTCAAATTCTGCAGGTGACACCCACAGAATCTTGCTCAACAAAACTGTGTGTGGGAGGAATGAGTCTGTTGATATATTTACGAATAACTCCAAAGCAAAACTAGCTGCTACCAAGTATCTTATCTAAGCACACAGCAACATTGTTTCAGTTTAAATTTCATTCAAAACGTGATCGATCTGTGAAACTGTAAACCTGTGCTCCACTTTCCAACATCTCAGCACAATCATAGCCAGAAAAGACATTTTTATCTGTTTGTACATTAGTCGTAATATTCCATTCGTTCCTTTCCCTTCTAAACAACAACGTTTTCTTTTCTTGTCAACTAACACTGCAGTAGAATTGGCAAATGGAAAACTACTTGGGATGAATTTTGAAGTACTAGGGTTCTATAAGCTTATGTATTACAAATTACATTAAAATGTATCCACACACATGTAAGTGTCGGGTCTCTACATGCATACATCAGCATAGTTAGAAATAGAGACAGTATATAACACATAAAATTTCGTTTTTATTTAATCAAAAGTGTAATAAGAACAAATGATATATTTCAATGAAATTCAGAATCTTGAGACGCGAATCATATTGTAGCTGGCAGCAGGACTGGTGACAGAACGCGTGTTGTGTCTGGGAGCAGGACTGGTGGCACAGTGTGTGCTGAATCGGGCAGCAGGACTGGTGGTACAGTGTGTGCTGAATCGGGCAGCAGGACTGGTGACACAGCGTGTGCTGAATCGGGCAGCAGGACTGGTGGCACAGTGTGTGCTGAATCCGGCAGCAGGACTGGTGGTACAGCGTGTGCTGAATCTGGCAGCAGGACTGGTGACACAGCGTGTGCTGAATCGGGCAGCAGGACTGGTGGCACAGTGTGTGCTGAATCGGGCAGCAGGACTGGTGACACAGCGTGTGCTGAATCCGGCAGCAGGACTGGTGGCACAGTGAGTGCTGAATCGGGCAGCAGGACTGGTGACACAGCGTGTGCTGAATCCGGCAGCGGGACTGGTGATACTGCGTGTGCTGTATCTGGCAACAGGACTGGTGCCTTGATGGGTGTTGTATCTGGCAACATGACTGGTTACTTGATGGGTGTTGTATATGGCAACAGGGCTGGTGACAGGAAGCATGCTGTAGCAGGCAATGGGGATGGCGGATGCTATTTGTGTGGAGGCTGATGGCGATGCTTTGGACACCAACTGCTCTAAAGGTAATGAGGCTACACGTTTTGTGGTTAGATAGGCTGCTGATGAAGTAACTTCTGTTGTGCCTGGCGATGAGGCTCGAAGAATTGCTCTTTTTGTGGGTGGAAACGCCACTTCAATTGTAGGTGCCGACGTCACTTGTGTCATGCCTGATGAGACATGTGTTGTAGATGGGGACGTGGCGGGAGATGCCACGTGTGTTGCAGCTGCTGGTTCAAGTTGTGTTGTGGATGGCAATACGGCTGGAGACTCCAGTTGTGTTGTGGCCTCCTTGCCCACTCCTGTTGTGGCTGGTGACGCGGCTGGTGCAACCACTTGTGGAGCAGCTGGTCGTTCAAGTGGTACTGTGGATGGTGACGCGGGTGGAGACGCCTCTTCTCTTGTGGCTTCTGCTGGCTCTCCTCCTGTGTCCGGCAACGTGGCTGGCGATACCTGCAGCGTTGCAGTGGGCGACGTGGCTGGTGACGCCGCTGTTGTAGCTAATGCTGGCTCCTGTGAGAAAAAGATATAATGGATGATGTTAAGATGTTGATAAACGTGTTCCATGTGATACAAATTGAGAGAAGATCTATTCACAGTAATTTAGATCATTAAAGTAACATTAAATATTGCCAGTTCTTTTGGTACATCTATTCTGTACATACTTAAATCGAATGAAAGTACGAATTATTTATCTGTCAATATAGTGACATTATAAATACTGTGAGATTATAGTGGCGTATAAATTATTCTCATGCATTTTCTTTGTCCGGGTTGGATCTTTAAGAGCTTGTTATTCTGAATAGTAATCTATACATTAGCAAAAGACTATCACTGCTCAACGTTCCACACAATGATACAGTCTCATTCACAACATGATGTTGTGATGTCTCCCAATCGCTCGATGTGGAACTCAGAACGTAGTCTAAAGGAAGCAGTAATTCAGAACACCACTTTTTATCCCAGTCACTAGCTAAGAAAGATTGCCAAGGTTTCACAGAATACCCAATAGTGATAGATGATGAAAATAGCGCTTTTAAATCAAGTAGTCTGCTCCGTCGATGCCTCTCAGAAGGCAGGCACCACGGCGCCTCTCACCTCCATGCTGTCCGGTGGGTGGCTAGGGGCGGTCTTCTCCTCCTTCGGCTCGTCTGCCTCTCTCCCCTCCCCAGTGGTACAGCAGGGCAGCCACCGGCGAAACCGGCGAAACATCTTCTGCAGGAAAGAAACACACTAAATATTGTCCGACATTACGTGTGAATGAGGTGTTCCTTCAACGCACCACACTTGGAGTAGACTATAACGCATAGATGTAACTGTTGAAACGTACCAGTCTAATTACAGAGTTAGATGGGTCGAGGGATAATTTATCTGTTATGTAGCATGAAACAGTATAATGTGAACTTCAACTGGGATTATATTAAAGAAGGTATCTAGAGCCACCGCCTACTACTTATTTACCTCGCACATTTGTTTCCATCGAAAAAAATCAGTTAGTGGATAGGCTTCAGTTCAGGAAAGATGTATGGAATTTTGATATAGCTTGATAATCCTTGATTAGTTCTGCAGGAGAATCAGATTGTTAAGTGCTCTTAAATATATTAAAAATCATACACGTCTGGGCTAATCTGGAATGCGAGAACCTTGACAGGGAACTGAATAAATACCGGATGAGTCACTGAATGTCAGCAACGGCATTTCTTTTAGGATTAAATCTTGAAAAGGGAAGCGCACGAACAAACCTTAATTTACCGTGGACTGTTAGTACTGAATATTGCCGGTAAAAACGACTCAGAAACATATATGAATCGCACGATCATTTGAAACCAGGAGTGGCGTGGAAGATATGGACTACATACACATAAATATTGAGACTAACCATTCATACACAGAATAAAGTTTTCAGTAATTTAATAAATGAAACATCTAAATGGGGTTACTGAGAGAAAAGCCGATGGTCGAATACTTTAATAGAAAATTACTCCAAAATTAATAAAAAGAATTTCGTTAGACGCCTATGAAAATAATGAACCCGAACTACGTTCTATGTTTTTCTAACGAGAAGATGTATATTCCTACCTCTACGACCAAATGTTTTGTCTGAAAGCGTAATGTTTGTGTCTTGTATTATTGTGTGTATCTTGTACTATTTCCAAAGCAGTTGTAGCAGCTTTATGTGTAATTTTGGACTACTTAATGTAATTCGATCCTGTGTGTGCGAAATTGTCTGTCTAACGGCGGACAAGGACAGAAAGGATCACTTATTACATACCTGTTCCGAAGAACTGGTGTCCGGCTGGAAAAATGGACGTTTAGGCTTCTTCTCAGATGGTAATACGAAGCTTTCACAACTTTCTTCTTTACGTTAACTGTTAAGATACGCTTTTTTCAGAACACCTCGAGACAATGGTAGAGCGCACGAGAACTATTCGAACTCGCAATGTTCCTGGGCAACAGCACAGATCGCTTCAAGCGACACTGCATTGTTGACAGGCAACCCAGATGACGATACATGCGCTGTTAACTGACAGTTGCTACACAATGTTTCAGTGTCCATATATTACAGCATTTTCATACGCGTGTCTCATTTGAACATAAGTGCAAATTAAAGGGAAAAACTATTGCTTCAAATACGAAACATGCCAATGCGATTTCCGAAAATACACCTACATCTACATCATACTTCGCAAGCCACCTAATGGTGTGTGGCGTACCACTATCTGATCCATCCAAGTCTGTTCCACTCGCGAATAGTGCGTGAAAACTGTAATTCTTTCACATACTGAACTACAGAACAACTTTTACGGGACTTTAGTAGTCCAACTCATGACCAGTGAAAATATGTTTGTCAATTTTTTGTAGTATTGTGTTGCCTACGCTACTAAAAGATTCCTTTATAGAGTTGGATTTTAATAGCTGTAGTCAACGACAGAGGAGGAGCTTAGATGTCTTTTACTGTATTTGTTCAAAAATGGTTCAAATGGGTCTGAGCACTATGGGACTTACCAGTCCCTAGAACTTGGAATTAATTAAACCTAACTAACCTAAGGACATCACACACATCCATGCCCGAGGCAGGATTCGATCCTGCGACCGTAGCGGTCGTGCGAATCCAAACTGTAGCGCCTAGAACCGCTCGGCCACACCTGCCGGCTACTGTATTTGTATCTAACTGCATACAAGCTTATGTTATACGAAATGATGCAACTTGTTACTACAGACGTGCACTACCACAAGGGAACCCTACGGCCAGTTTATCTGTAGCCCCAGATTATGGTTTCGCTGTGGTTACTGAAGTACGAAAACTAATTTAATTCTTATCCGAGTGTGAGCGACGCCGTGTGTTCTGGAAACGAATGCATGACCATTGAAAATATGTTTGTCAATTTTTGTAGTAATGTATTGCCTTATGCTATTAAAAGATTCCTTTATAGAGTAGGATTTCAATAGATGGAGTCAACGACAGAGGAGCTGTCTACATGTCTTATACTGTATTTGTATCTAATTGCATAAAAGACAGTGTTATACGAAATGTTGGCAACATGTTACTACGGACGTACGTTGTCACACGGGAACCCTACGGCCAGTTTGCCTGTGAGCCCAGCTTATTGTGTCGCTGTGGTTACTCAAGTACGAAAGCTGGTTTAATTCTTATCCGAGTGTGATCGAGGCCGTGTGTTCGGGAGGCGAAAAGAACAGAAACGGTTCATTCTACTGATATTAGAACAATTACTGCAATTAATTCTTTCTCGTTGGTAGTACTATGTTCGTTGAACTGAAATTTATGTATGTGAGTTGCGAAATATTCAATAAGATTAATTTGAATGTCGGTGCAAATGCTTATGCCCAGACATAACATAGGAAGTCATTGAGAAGTCTAGATGAACTCAGAGGAGAAAATTGCTATTTCACAATAATGGCGCCAGCAGTTTCACGAGTTTCCGATGTGAAAGGTACTGCCACCCACTGGCCCACACTTACAAATTCATAGACACAAACACGGCTCACACGTTTTGATGAGCGTTTCATCAGGGGAGACAATAATGTGCAAATGTAGCGGGAATTAATGTTTTGCCATTTTAAATAAATATCTTAATATAATATGTGTAATATTGTCCCTGTTTTCTATATTTTGCCTTCTCGTATCACAAAGTAGTTTACTGGCTATCTTGATAGCACTAAATAATACGCATAAAAAGGGGAAAAAATGAGGATCGTATACCGTGAAATGAGATGATCTTCAACTCTAGTGATGCAATTAGAGGCCCGTCCCCCCATAAGGCGGTCGGTCTTGGAGGCAGCACACTACTGAGAGATGCTCTCACAATTTACCACTTAGGTGGTACTCCGTCATGTTCAAAAATGAAATACTAATAAAGCCATATCGGCGATATTTAGGTAACAAAATTCCTGTAATCGTCTTCTCCGCAAAAAAAAACGCTCCTTAAACGTGTTCTCGAACAACGACACAGAGCACATGAAGTTTTGGAGAGCCTTCGTCATGTTTGTCTATTTGCTGTGTACCCGTATTCTGTCGCTACACTTCTCTTGTTTAACAAAAGTTACCCTCATCACTGAACACTAAACCACAAAGGGCATTGTTATCTTCCATCTCAACGCACAGACCGAATTCACAAATCTGAACACGTTGTTTATTGAAATCAGAATGGCATGTTTGCAGTTGAAGGCTGTATTGCGTGAAACTCGAATATCGTCGCAAATCACGCCGTACGGAATGCGGAACAGTTAATTCCTGATTGTTATGTAGACTAAACTGCTACGGATCACATTTAAAACAAGAAAGGAAAATTAGAGAACTATACTTAACACTCTGATGACGTGCTCTGCGCCTTGCTGATGCGTACAGGGCGGCCCTCTCACAGACAAGAAGAGTGTCGAAATAATGGTACAAATCGTGCGATCGCTTTAGTTATAGAAGATGCAATATCGCATTCTTGGAGGAAACCACGTTGCACCGTGGTAAATGAATTGTGACAGCTGAAGCGGAGAAGGCAATACGCTGTTTGTTGCCTGTTATCTCTATCCAGATTTCTCGCTTGTTGGGTAATGGATGAGCGAATGTACGAGTTAGGTTGTCGAAGGAGAATTCCTGCTGCAAGTACAGGAACCGGCAACTTACAGTAGCCACCAATGTATACTTCCAGATTCGAAGTGCAAGTTAAATTTCATCCCAAGTTTCTATATTGATTTGGGTAATAAATAAAGAGCGTTGAAGTAAAAAAAAATGTAGCGTTACAACTCTCGGTCTGAGTGCATAATACCTACTACACCTTTAACAAACAGAATTTTTATCCGAAAATAAATTAAATAACACAGCACCATATATAATAACATAGCGTGTGAAAATGCAGCCATCAGCAAGCAGAGAAGTAACAGAAAGTAGATCGCATCACAGTATTAAGGTATGCAAAACAAGGGGTACTGTAACTGATGACTTATTTAAGCTTTTGGGAAACCATTCCTGAAATTCTGTAAATGTAGCTAGGTACGTTATATTAACATGAACGCATTCACCATGCGTGTAATTGTCATCTCTCAGGTCATTGAAGGTGTTTGTGCTGGGAATCAAGAGACTACTGAATGGACTACTGCGTCTACATTCTTAGACAATTGTATTGTTTATCAGTTTAAAATCTAATCAGTTACTGTCACCTCAAGAATGCATAAGTGCTGTGGTAAAAAATGGGAAGTCCACATCATTTTCTCTGCGATTATAGCTCTGCACTGACATTATATCACCAGGGAATTACTTTTCATGCGTTACTGGGAACTGTGTACCCGAATTGCTATTTAGGTAATAGCCAGAAGTCGTATTTCCTGTTAGTAATTTCTTTAAGAAGATGTAAAAGCCAAGCTCTTTCTTTTTAGCGTGCATCTTCTCTATCCTCAGTCGCCCATTACATTACTATATTTCAAACATACAGCAACGATCTCAAGTGGATAATTTCAGTACTCTGTACTGAGATAGAAGTTGCTCATCAGAACACCCGAGACATAATACGATTTCTTTTTACCTCCCCTCCTCTTCACATGCGGGACCGCTGGTTAAACAATAGTGCATCTTCCAGTTCGCAAAGCTGGTAATTCGAACGTTTTTTTTTCCGTTACGCCAGATGGGTAACCAGCTGCCTACGGTTATATGAGTTTTCCTTCTCTTATTACAAGTGATCCGTTGTAACATACCCAGCCTAGATGTTATTTGCCTCTTGGTCATCGTGAACAGGAGCAAGTTGTGGTAGCTTCCGTCTCCGCTCGATGTAGCCCGCCCAAAGCCACGAAGAGGCAGACCACTTCATATCTAACAGTTTCTTAGTTTGCTTGAGAATTATCTCTTTTAATTGCAATTTTACACAAAAATGTAGTTTATAATTTTGGTTTGGATGTAATAAAATAGCCAAATATAAAATTAGTCTACGATGTGAAACTCGCTTCAATTGTTAAGATGCGTAAGGAGATTAAAAAAAAGATAGGTCTGAACCGTGATTTGTTTTCAAAGAATATGCTTCAGAATTTATTTTATTTGCTAGCGATTCATCAAGAACATTAACACATTTAATCACACTATGTAAGTGTGGAAGTAGTTGCCAGGGAGTAACTGATGAAACCATAGTCAAAAATCCTCTAAACCAATGGGAATTTATTCACTTTAATAGTGCCTAAAAGGCATTTTTTTAAAAGAAACAGATTTAAAATTATAATCAGAAAGCATCCTCTAATTATCAAGTTACAATTTATTCAGAGGCAGAAAGAAACAAGTTTTGACTGTATGAGCTTTCGGGCAGAGAACATTGCCGCTCCGTTTTGACACGGCCGTAGTTACGACCGCTCACAACAGCCTCTGAAAGACTATACTGGTGCAAATCTGCAACACACCAGATATCTTTAAACTAAGGGTTTTAACAATTTACACAAGCACACAAATTATGCAACCCCGTAGGAGGGACGGAAATGGTACAAAATACTAACAATTACAATATTAACCTTGCCACCGAAGGTACAACTTGATTTTAACTTCTGTGAAAAGACTTACGGTGAAAGGGTGGCAGCTTTATATACCTCAATGATCATTTAAATGAAAGTGCATGAAATGCAATCTTATATACATTCTACAAGGTTGGCCAAAAAAGATGGTCAACAGTACACAGATACCGCCTCTCAAGATCATAGGCAAGATCAAAATATATTTCAGGAATTAGGCCGTTACACTCCAAGCAATAATTTCGTTAACACACGAAATCCGACAAACATGACAGAGGCAGCTCCGAACGACAGACAGACACTAACTACGTAACAAATGCGGACCAGAGACAGACTAGCAAGCTGGGGACGAGAGGCTGACCCAGACTGACTGAGACTGACCCGGACTGAGCCCTGGCGAGCTCATAGCGACCCTTAGATGCACGTGGGCAACCTTTTCCCTTTCCCACCAGAGGGAGACACCAAATCTGCGATTGCCACAGCCGCACTACCGCCAGAAACGGAGGGCGACTGCTTCACACTACGCGCTGCGGCGCGCTCTTCAGAACAGCAATTTTTACCAAGGCTCAAGGTCATAGGAAAGAACAATTACGGAGAAAAGCAAAGAGACGACCGATGATGTATCTAACAGAGCCAGTGAAAACGGAATACCTTCGAGTCTTGCAGTTTTGGTTCGAACTATTTTTTCTAAAACTACTTAGCTACATACTTGTTCAGTGTCACGTGTTTTTCGAATGTAAATTAATAGCTAAGTTGTTAGTATTACTGAAACTGTTTCCTCCATATAAACTGACATTGTGTACGCAATGCCGTATGTGTTTGTTAATTGTTATCTGTGTTGGTTAAATCAGGAGTGCTGCAATACAGATTTTACAGGTCAGTGGAGGTATAATGATTGCAAGATCGTTATAACAATTACGTTTACTATACTAAATACAATTAATGAAGGTTTTACATATTTATTGTGATTAATGACCACAAAACTGTTAATGCTATTGTACTAATCTAAATACCACATTATTCTAATTCATGTATAGTGTTGTCTACGTTCTGTGTCCTTCAAGCATTGACCGTGAAACATAATCATTTATTAATATCCACTTACCTCTGTTCCTGATATGCTGTGTCATACCACCATTGAGACACAAGTGTTTAATTTTCCGCCGCGTGCAGGTGACAGTGAAAAAGTATGAGTTCGGCTGAAGGTGTAATTTGGGCAGCGAGAGCTACACTTCTGACGCTCAGTGAGTGTGTACTGTCTCCGAGATCAGGGCAGGGATAATAATAGCACATCAGCAGACACTTAACAAAACTGCTGGATCAGTAGTGGCAATACTGTGCGTAAAATGATATCAGCAACTCGTCACTACACATGAATGCAAACAACTGATTAATTACCAAAAATGGTTCAAATGGCTCTGAGCACTATGGGACTTAACATCTGTGGTCATCAGTCCCCTAGAACGTAGAACTACTTACACCTAACTAACCTAAGGACATCACATACATCTATGCCCCAGACAGGATGCGAACCTGTGACCGTAGCGGTCGTGCGGTTTCAGACTGAAGCGCCTAGAACCGCTGGGCCACAACGACCGGTGATTGATTACCCTCAAGAATTCTGATGAACATCTATGAACCGTCTTTATAACATTGTCGAGAAGCACAAAGATTGAAAATAAGTGACAGATATTCCTTCACGTTGGTGCCTGTGTTTATGTTAATCACATACTCCCTTAATATGCTGAAACAAATTTGGAGCAGCGCAGGGTGTATGATATTTCCTATAATTCAAGCTTATCTTGGCTAACTGCCCGTCTGGTTCGTCTGTACGATCTTGTTTCTATATATTCGGCACACAGTGTATGCGATGTAGTGTCAGCAGCTGGGTTCACAGGTTGCCATTTGTCTGTGTCTTATGGATTCGTAGTGGTATTTATTTGTCGGGTTGTCATATGTAGTGCGCAGAGCAGAAGGCTATGTTTAGGCGTTCATTGTTAGTTCTCTGTTTGCTGACCGAGGTGTACCTTCCATGAAAGTCTATTAGATACTGGCCATATCCTACAAAAGAAATGCACCATGGCTGGACGGCGGCGTGCATGCTGAATTTTCAGCTCTACTCGGATGTTGTGGAAAAAAGAGTAAAATCTAGAGCCGTTAACACTGGTTACCCACTCCGCCGCTACGCATTCACTTGTCACTGCTCCAGCTGCTCCTTGTCCCTTAAATCATGATCCGTAACTTCCATTATTTTGTCTACTTTTCCTCTCTGCAGGCAGTGTATCTAAGCTCGCTGACAGATTGTTAAGTCACTCGGGTATGTTCCGAGCACCACGCATAGTGCCTCCACTGACGTTGTGCTTAAATCCCCTGTCAGTTGTTGTTGGCTCTGAGCACTATGGGACTTAACGTCTGTGGTCATCAGTCCCCTAGAACTTAGAACTACTTAAACCTAACTAACCTAAGGACATCACACACATCCATGCCCGAGGCAGGATTCGAACCTGCGACCGTAGCAGTCGCACGGTTCCGGACTGCGCGCCTAGAACCGCGAGACCACCGCGGCCGGCTGTCAGTCTCAGCACAACAGTTCTTTGACATCATGTAACAAGGTTGTGTTAGTTATGAGAGAGAGAGACAGTGACCGTGTGCACGCCGCGAAATATTCTGCAGATCCACAAAACAAGCACTATGTGATCAAAAGTATCCTGACATCCTGAAAAACAAACGTTTTTTGTATGAGGTGCATTATGCTGCCACCTACTCCCAGGTACTCCACATCAGCGACCTCAGTAGTCATTAGACATCGTGAGAGAGCAGAATGGGGCGCTTTACGGACTTCGAACGTGGTTAGGTTATTGGGTGTCACTTGAGTCATACGTCTGGACGCGTGATTTCCACACTCCTAAACGTCCCTAGGTCCACTGTTTCCGAAGTAATAGTGAAGTCGAAACGTGGCGGGACACTTACAGCACAACAGTGTACAGGCCGCCGACAGTTGAAGAGGGTCGTAATATGTAATAGTCAGACATATATCCAGGCCATCAGACACGAATTCCTAACTTAATCAGGATTCACTGCAAATACTATGGCTGTTTGGCGGAAGGTGAGAAATCTTGGATTTCATGGTCGAGCGGCTGCTCATAAGCCACACATCACTTCGGTAAATGCCAAACGATGCCTCGCTTGGTGAAAGGAGCGTAAACAATGGATAACTAAAAATTGGAAAAACGTTATTTGGAGTGAAGAATCACGGTACACAGTGTGGCGATCCTATGGCAGGGTGTGGGTACGGCGAATGTCGGGTGCACGTCATCTGCAAGCATGTGTAGTGCAACAGTAACATTCGGAGGCGGTGGTGTTATGGTGCGGTCGTGTTTTTATGGAGGGGGCTTTCACCCCTCGTTGTTTTGAGTGGTACTATCACAACACAGGGCTACACAAATGTTTTAAGCACCTTCTTGCTTCCCACTGTTAAAGAATCTTCGAGGATAGTGATTGCATCTTTCAACACGACCGAGCACCTGCTCATAATTCACGGCCTGTGGCGGAGTAGTTACATGGCACTAACATCCCTATCATGGACTTGAATGCACAGAGTCCTGACCTCAATACTAGAGAACACCTTTGGGATGTTTTGGAACGCCGACTTCGTGCGAGGCCTCACCGTCCGACATCGATACCTCTCCTCAATGCAGCACTCCGTGCAGAATGGGCTGTCATTCCTCGAGAAACCTTCCAACACGTGTTTGAACGTATGCTTGCGAGAGTGGAAGCTGTCATCAAGGCTAATGCTGGGCCAACACCGCACTGAATTCCAGTATTACCGATGGAGTGCGAAACGAACTTGTAAGTCATTTTCTGCCAGGTGTCCGGATACTTTTGATCACATAGTGTAGGTTGTAGTGGAACTGTGTAAACGGCTGTGTTGATCGAAGACACTGGAAAACTTACCGTGTTTTATCAACCCCCTGTTTTATGTGTTGATTGAGCGGTAGTCGATCGTCAATTTATACCAGTAGGTGTCTAGTTACGTGTTTTCTGCCGTTTTATAACCTGGTCATTCTGTAATTTTACTTCCGATAACATACGGACTGTCATGTCGGTAGCCTCAGTGACCTTCTTTTCCAGACCTCGCCCGCCCAGACTGTGTAGAATGCCTCTAGCTTAGGTTTCCAGAAGTCTTCATGAGTTGGATGACACCACAGACAACATGTCATCAGCGTATGCGACATTATCGCAAATATGTACGTGTATACCCCCATCCTTTCCTGTTAGGAGAAGCTCAATGGAAATCTTGCGGTTGAATTTGTCCTGTAACTCGTATGCCCGGTTAAATGTATCATCAATCGACATTTTTCCGCGGAACCCGTATTTTGCTCTAATGGACTTTCTAAGTTAACACATCCGTGGTTACAGGTATTCCAGAGTAAATAATTAACTAATTCGTAAATGAAACATCATCCGCTTACACTTCAGGAGTAAAGTTCATTTTTAGCAACGTCCTGTATGAAAATTGTTGCAACTAACCAACGCTTTCAGTACGAAAAAAACCTGCAGAATCAGTGTTGGAATATCTTGCTGTTCTAACAGAACTGAATGAAATCCATGTGTATGGAGAAGCATGACTTGCTTATCATATCGCTAATTACTAATGATCGCATGAACTGTATGCTGATTGCGAGTCTGAGGCCCTTACACACACACACACACACACACACACACACACACACACACAGAGTGAATAAATGAAGCAACTGACCTCATCCGCAGTGGCTAGTCTACATGTACTTTATACATGTAGATTAGTGGTTAATATCTGTGATACAGTGAAGCGACAAAGAAACTTGTATAGACTTGCGTATTCAAACAAAAACTAAAAAACCAAATTTTGCTCCAACAAGCCACGAAGGTTCAACAATACCGACAGGTCGCCGTGTCATCCTAAGCCCATAGGCGTCACTGGATGCTGGTATAGAGTGGCATGTGGAGAACAAACGCTCTCCCAGCCTTATGTCAGCTTACTGCGTACTCAAATACAGAGATATGTATACAGACAGAATACAGCGCTGCGGCCGTCTACGCCTATATAATACAACAATTATCTGACGCAGTTGTTAGGTCGGTTACTGCTGTTACAATGGTAGGTTATCAAGATGTAAGTGTGTCTGAGCGTGGTGTTATAGTCGGCGCAAGAGCGATGGGACATAATATCTACCAGGTAGCGATGAACTGGCCATTTTCCCGTACGACCATATTCGCGAGTGTACCATGAATATCAGGAATTCGCTAAAACATCAAATCTCCGACATCGCAGCTGCCGGGAAAATATACCGGAAGAACGGGACCGACGACGACTGAAGAGAAGCGTTCAACGATACAGAAATGCAACCCTTCCGCAAGAAACTGTAGATTTCAATGCTGTGCCATCAATAAGTGTCAGCGTGGGAAACATTCAACGAAACATCATTGATATGGGCTTTCTGAGCCGAGGGCCACTCGTGCACTCCTGATGACTGCACGACACAAAGCTTTACGCCTGGCGTGGGTGCGTCAACACAGTTTCAAATTGTATCGCATGGATGGACGTGTACGGGTAAGGACATAACCTCATGAATCCATGGACCCTGCATGTCAGCAGGGGACTGTTGAGGCTGGTGGAGACACTGTAATGGTGTGGGGCGAGTGCAGTTGGAGTGATGAGGGATCCCTGATACGTCTAGATACGACATTGACAGGTGTCACGTACGTAAGCATTCTGTCTTATCACCTGCATCCATTTATGTCCATTGTGCATTCCGACGGACTTCGGCAATCCCAGCAGGAAAATGAGACACCCCACACGTCCAGAATTGTTATAGAGTGGCTCAAAGAGCACTCTTCTGAGTGTTAACCTTCTGCTGACCACCACACTCCGCAGACATGAAAATTATTGTGCATATCCGGGATGCCTTGCTACTAGCAGTTCAGAAGAGATCACCACCCCCTCGTAGTCTTACAGATTTATGGACAGCCCTGCAGGATTCATGGTGTCAAATCCCCCCAACACTACTTCAGACACGTCACGTCGTGTTCCGACACTTCTGAGT
This sequence comes from Schistocerca americana, assembly GCF_021461395.2. Lineage (NCBI taxonomy): Eukaryota > Metazoa > Arthropoda > Insecta > Orthoptera > Acrididae > Schistocerca > Schistocerca americana. The sequence continues at coordinate 524,847,824 of NC_060126.1, forward strand.
GCTCGCGTGGGCCCTGTACGATATTAGGCAGGTGTAGCAGATTCTTTAGCTCTTCAGTGTAAGAAATGCAACTGTTTCTAAGACACCGCTCATCAATGAGCATATTAACGGGGTTCCACTTACGCTTCCAACTGGACAGGGCTTCAGCAGCCACGCTGTTAAATTCTAATACTTACGTCCGTCTTGGTTCTCGTCCGCTGTCAGCAACTTTGCGCCAGGTTCTCAGCTGTAATAGACAGCAGATTCCTAACCTGGACCAGTTTACCGCGGGAACAACGTACAAGGCTGTGGTGCGCCCATTGATTATTCCTAGCAATGGATAGAGCGCTTACGGAACATTTGTTCGCTTTTGGACGGTATCCGGACTTTTCGATTTACGATATCCGATTCAGTTTATTTTGTGTTTGATTTTGTGCCTTATCAACGGCTGAATTATGTTTATCAGGAATATTGTGCCCTTTTCTCACGGGACTCAAGAAGGGTGCTAATAACGTAGTGCGTATGCCATAAAAATCGACGGCGTGACCCCGTTTTTTCCATGCCAGGAATGTAACACTTCGCGCGCAAGTGAACGAAGAATTAGACAGATTGACCGCTTTAGGCGTCATGGAACCTATTTGATCCAGTCCCTGGGCTACAACATTAGTCATTATCAAGAAGCCGACGGCCATAATCCGTGTCTGTGGTGATGACTCTGAGCTGCCAGTTAATTCAAAGTAAGCGGTCGATACATACCCCCGTCTACGCCAGGACTAACCCGTGACGAAGCTGTGCATGCACAGTATTTTTCAAAAATAGATTTCTTGGAAGTACATTAACAGCTAGAACTTGATGACAAATTACGTCTGCTTCTTGTTATGATAATCCCGTAAGGCCTCTACATTTAAGACTGAAGTGTTTCTGGCGTTGTAAGCACCCCGGCCATTTTTCAGCGCTATTTGGTGAAACTTACCCAACGAATTCACTGTTATATCAATCACCTCGACGAGAGTGTCGTTACCAGTCACACCAGCTAAGACCGTCTTCACAAACATAGTCTTTTGTTTCAGACATCATGTGCCGTAGGACTAAAGTGCAATTTGGAAAAGTCATATTTCTTGCAACCCTGAATACATTGGACATCTTATTTCTTGTCGGGGGATTCAGCCAACCGACAGGCACATACCGCCTGTTACGGCCCTTTCGCCCCGCGAATTTGAGAGGGTTCCAGGATTTCTTAGGCAAAGTCGCGAATTGCCTCAAGTTCCTTCAGCAAGCAGCTTTGGTTTCATTTCCTTGATATCAACCACTTAAGAAAAGTGCAGCGTTTGAGTGGACTCCTGCCTGAGACCACGCATTCCAGACCTTGAAGAACATCCACCGTTCTGCCTCGTGTTTGACCACTATCAGCTGGTCCTCTCTCTTTAGCCCCGTGGCAAACTTCCCGTATAACACAAGCCATCGACTTCAGAGTTGGGCCCTGTTCCTTAGTAGATGTAACAATGGTATTCATTTCCGCAAGTACCTTATCATTCAAACGCAGTCACCCTTTCGCGTTTACTGATGGGATCTGACCCTGGTTTCGATCAGGATGATGTTCTCAGCTTTTACCTCGACGAGGTAGCTTGGAGCACTGTGTATAGATTCTCTATTATCAGTTCTTCCATTGCTCAAGCCGTCGCCGTCGACCCTGTTCTCCATTCAACTGCGGCAATGTGTTCCGCAAGATGGGCCACAAATTCCGTCCACAATTATTGTCAGTTCAGACACAGACACGCGCTCGTCGATGGCGATTTTTTGTTGTGCGCAGTGAAAGGATGTTCTACAAAGGATCGTTAGGGTTTCTCTTGGCACGACATTATTCACCTTCTGCATAAGGATCATTGCGACATTTCATTCACCACGATGTTGGCTAGTCGCCATGTCTAATGCTTTGAATTAATAACGAATTTGAACATTTAATCACTGCTTTATCTAAATGCGCAGCGTTTCTGGCCGCTCCCCGGCAAAGCTGTTCACCATGGTCTGGGCTATCAGCGTTGTGAGTGCGTCCGTGTGGACTTCACAGACTCCCTCTTGGATGTTTGTTGTTTGCTGGTCATTGACACTTACTCCCGTTTCACAGAGCTACCAACCTCCACCTCAACACGGCAGAGCCTCTCACTCAGGTAATGTGAATCAAAGATCTGCCCCACTCCTCGGTCAGTGACAACAGTCACAATTTTATTCTCAGACGCTTTTTGTGCACAGCATGGTATTCACCACATACGTGCACTTCTGTTCCACCTTCAATCGAACAAAGATGCAGAACACCTCATCTGCACTTTTAAGACACAACTAAAAAATTGTAATGGTAACGTCACAGGAGAAGCGATATATGAATAATTTATATGTCAAATCAGGAGCGCAAGAGTTAAAAGATATACTGGTAAGCATTTTATTATTTTTCTTAAGGTTCCTGGGACTTCAGTTGGAGCTGTGGGAGATTTGTATGGAGATAAATTATTAATTCCTATCTTAAATTTAAGATTACACAGGGGCTATTCGGAAAGTAAGTTCGGTCGGTCGTGAAATAGAAACTACAGTGAAGATCAAAAACATTTTAAGTGCAACAGTAGGATAAACTTTCCAGCAACTGCTCTACATAGTGGCAGCTACGACTGACACATTTGTCATAGCATTGTAGCAGTTTTCCACAATACTGTCGTCTTAGAATTTCGCTGAATGTGTTTCCTGCCAATTCTCTACGCTGATCTGTGGCTTGTTGTCAACGACAAAATTTTGTCTTTATAGCAACGGCTCATGTGAGCAGATATAAAACTCAGAGGTAGCCAAGTCCCCGCTGTATGATGGGTGATCAAACACTTCCCATCAAATTTGCTGCAGGAACGTCCTCATTGCCCCTGCAGTGTGGGGCAGCGAAACGTCGTAAAGAAGGAAACGCATGACGATAACGCTGTGTGGGCTGCATAAAATCAGGCGAAATCTCTCACAGGCACTCATACATGGCGGAAGACACTGTTTTTTGTGCATCTTTAGGTGCTCACTGTGCACAGAGAACTGAAAAGATCGAAGTGACGCGATCGTTGGGCAGATCTATGCAAAGCTTCTGCAAACTTTCGTTGTGGTTTCCATTGCACGATCAAGCGGACCATACTTTCCGAGTAGCTCTCTCAGAACGCAATACGTCAAACTGTCTGCAACATGGTATGTTGTTTCCACATACATATATGCAGCTGGAATCGGAGAGGTGACAAGGCTCATTTTTAAAATTCTCAATAAAAGTAGGTGGGAACTGTCGAGGGATTTTTCCAACTACATGTCTCAGTGGGATCCATTGCCATTTTTTTTAATGTGTGTGATATCTTATGGGACTTAACTCCTAACGTCATCAGTGCCTAAGCTTACACTCTACTTTACCTAAATTATCGTAAGGACAAACACACACATCCATGCCCAAGGGAGGAATCGAACCTCCGACGGAATCAGCCGCACAGTCCATGACAGCATCGCTCCAGAACGCTCGGCTAATACCGCTGCGGATTTGCCGTTTTAATCACGCGTATGTCAACACCGCGTCTCCGCCACACCCCTCCCCACCCTGAAACCAAATTTTGTCCCTGTAGGTTCCAATCTGCAAACGAAAGTAAAAATTCGGTGGGGCAACCACGTTCAAGGGGAATACTACGCCATATAGCCTTTAGAGAATGGTTGTAACTTGCTGGGCTGTCAGCAATGTCAGCGTCTCCCGTCGCTCATTGCATTTAGAACTGTCATTTTCCACCGCGATATGGGTGGGAGTCATCGCCCCATGGGAAGGTGGTTTCATTGACGCGCTTTATGCAACCCCTGTCGCCTTCGTTTTAATTCTGAGCGGCGGTGTGTCTGAAATGTGTTCCTCGGCCAACCACAAGAAAACCCCATGATTTCAGTGATGGGTGTCGCGGTTATGACCTCTATCTCAATGGCGTCAAACGAAAGAGTTAAACGTCCACTGTGGCAACGGACAGAAATGTTGTGAAATTTGGTGCGGATGTGACATCATTAACCCATCTTACAGCTCATACGAACTTCTGAGCTGCGGCCTGTTTTGAAGTGTCATCGAGCCAAGGGTGACGTCGCAGGGCGCCAGTTTTGCACCTTTATTGAAGAAGACTGTAGGCACTTTGAGCCACATTTCAAATTTCTGTGTCGTAATGTGTGTTAAGCATGGAATTTCGAAAACTGATCCTTTAATTCTATGGCACAGTGTATTTACCCATACTGACCTTTGTTTATGAACTTCTTGTTGATCTGCTTTTACAAGTATACTTACCAGGTTGGTACGGCAGAATTTTGATCTTTTAAGGACAATGAGTACTGAAACCTCTTTATTTAAATGAGTGTGGCTGTACTTAAATTGCTGAATAACTGAGACCCACAATATCTTAGCGCTACGCAATCTGCCTGCTCATAAAAAAATAACCAGACTTCAAATAATTAATTCAAAAGAATGGCCCTGACTAAAAAAAATCCTAACAGTAACCTATACATTTCATTAAACACCTACCTCACAAAAATCTTCATTACGCGAACTACTCTAATACCGTGAGTGTCAATACTGTCAGCTAAATAGAAGACTCTAGCTACTAAAGCAACTAACTGCTAACAGCATGTGGTTAGCAAAGGAAAGATTTTCTTGCAAACCAAATAATGTATTTTTTTTTTACGATAATATTGTGACATCAAGTTGATACACGGATATAAATCGTAACTGACATCTAGAACAAAGGTATATAATCATGAATAATATTGAATCTCCAAGTGGAACGTGTACAGATTGTCAGCCTACGCTAACGCTTCAGACCTCTATCCTCCGTCAATGCTAACTTCTCACTTATAACATCCATCACTGCTGGCTGTTCACCTCCATCTGCCCAACAGTTCTTCCATCACTGCTGTCGACTAACTTCCAACTGCATAACACTACTGGCAATCAACTTCCAACAACGAATCCAACCAGCCACAAAGTCTCTTACAAAGAAAGCGCAATCATAGATCCAATGCAAAGCGCTACACAGCGCTGCCAAAACAGATGCAGCCCACTTACAGTACCAGCAGTCATTTGCAATTTGATTCAGTATCTACACTCCTGGAAATTGAAATAAGAACACCGTGAATTCATTGTCCCAGGAAGGGAAACTTTATTGACACATTCCTGGGGTCAGATACATCACATGATCACACTGACAGAACCACAGGCACATAGACACAGGCAACAGAGCATGCACAATGTCGGCACTAGTACAGTGTATATCCACCCTTCGCAGCAATGCAGGCTGCTATTCTCCCATGGAGACGATCGTAGAGATGCTGGATGTAGTCCTGTGGAACGGCTTGCCATGCCATTTCCACCTGGCGCCTCAGTTGGACCAGCGTTCGTGCTGGACGTGCAGACCGCGTGAGACGACGCTTCATCCAGTCCCAAACATGCTCAATGGGGGACAGATCCGGAGATCTTGCTGGCCAGGGTAGTTGACTTACGCCTTCTAGAGCATGTTGGGTGGCACGTGATACATGCGCACGTGCATTGTCCTGTTGGAACAGCAAGTTCCCTTGCCGGTCTAGGAATGGTAGAACGATGGGTTCGATGACGGTTTGGATGTACCGTGCACTATTCAGTGTCCCCTCGGCGATCACCAGTGGTGTACGGCCAGTGTAGGAGATCGCTCCCCACACCATGATGCCGGGTGTTGGCCCTGTGTGCCTCGGTCGTATGCAGTCCTGATTGTGGCGCTCACCTGCACGGCGCGAAACACGTATACGACCATCATTGGCACCAAGGCAGAAGCGACTCTCATCGCTGAAGACGACACGTCTCCATTCGTCCCTCCATTCACGTCTGTCGCGACACCACTGGAGGCGGGCTGCACGATGTTGGGGCGTGAGCGGAAGACGGCCTAACGGTGTGCGGGACCGTAGCCCAGCTTCATGGAGACGGTTGCGAATGGTCCTCGCCGATACCCCAGGAGCAACAGTGTCCCTAATTTGCTGGGAAGTGGCGGTGCGGTCCCCTACGGCATTGCGTAGGATCCTACGGTCTTGGCGTGCATCCGTGCGTCGCTGCGGTCCGGTCCCAGGTCGACGACACACCGGTGTCAATGTGTTCTGTTTTCCATTTCCAGGAGTATATTTACCTCCGACTCCTAGCAGCTCCGACTTGAAATGGGACGATCACATGTGTAAAGCTGGTGAAATGGCAGCAGCTGCAAGGTGCATGAGAGTTATCTAATACGAGGATGGAATTTTGCTGTAGCAGATACCTTCGACAAAGGTGACTCGTTTCGAGATACGAGAGTGCCAGAAATATGATTGACTAGTGCCTTTAATCAATAAAGGACTTCTCCATAGGATCAACGCAGGTATGTGCGTGAATGGGAGGACTTGTTTCGAAATCCCAGAGAGAAATTCTAGCGGACAGCGTAGCACTAGAGATCCGAACAGCTAGTGTAAGTTTCTTACGACCTCAATCAGCACATCATCCACTGGTTTTGATCTTTCTCAATCAAGCATTGCCTATAGCCCAGTCGATATATCACCGAACGTCTGACATGGCATCGAGACAGGAATGCACTACAAATACCGGAGAAATATCTAGCGGCGGTGGAGTGAGGGAGTCGCAAATACCACATTCATTAGCAGAATCACTTTTTTAATTGTGTAACATTGTTACAAGGTAGCACCATCGGCGACATGTAAGCACACTGTTGGTCTGATACAATATACTCCAGCGAACACCGTTAAATTACGTGTTATGGTATCTGTCTGGACAAAAAAAACACCTTATTCACAGGTGATGTCGTACCTCGATTTGTAAAGCGGTTATAGTTTTAACATGGATACTTGTGTGCACCTGTAGAACCAAGACCGCTTGTGATGGTAATATGATTGTATTTTATAACACCTCGCTGTTTGTAAGACGATTACGCCCCTCTTTCTAGGACACAGTCGTACCATTCACAAGAAAACTTATTAGACATGTCTACCCATCCTTCATTTTCGCTCAGTATTATTTCGTGTCGCTGGAAATCAGTTATTGACGAAGTATTATAGTTAGTAGTAGAGGATATTGATACGTTCGCCTTGAGCATCAGAATTGTAAAGTATGTGTTTGGGTTCAGACCTGTGCAAAAGACATGACTATGACCAGTCGTAAGGAAGGTATGGATTTCAAGTAGAATACCGTGACGGCGAAGGGAAGTGTATGTCAAGTCATAAGAATTGTACAGATATTTCTATTTCCAGAGCCATAGCCGTCAGCAGGATGTAGTTCCGATAGTTCCCTCACTGTCGAATGTCATTCTAATGAAACCACAATACTAACATTTAATTGTAATTATAGCGATCAAATATATACGTGACCGATTTTGTAGGATGATTCTGTCTGTGCGTGGTCTGTGGCGGGAATGATTCACGTTTCCCGTTAACGGGAGGGACCGTCCAAACGGAGAGCGCTGTTGCAGTGCAGGAATGAAGTTCACTTAACTGTGTAGTCCTCTAGACGCCCGAATAGTGAACTAATACTTAGTATGTGCTGGACAGCTTTCGTGACCAACTGCAAATCTGACGAGATTGAACATGGACATTCGTTTGCACTGGGCCATTATTCCATCGCATGTAAATTGTTCTGTTGACTGAGTCTAGGCATTTAATTTCTTTACTTAGTTGAGGTAAGTTCGATTGTGGTGTATGCAGCTAGCAGGTGGATGACACATTTGCCGCTTGTCTAGAAATGAGAAACACCTCAGTTGACTTTGTAAATTATATGGATTATTTGGAATCTGCTAAATCACCGACATCAGTATTCGTGAGCGAAAATATCAGATTGCTCTATTTTTCCTTTTTTCAAGGTTTTTCAGATAAAGGTCATTGGAGACGGGCTAAGTTTCTAGTTACTCAGTGGTTTACGGAGCGCTCCACCTCGCTAATGTTTCGGGTTTGTAGAGAAATAATTCCCAGTCTATATCTGTAGAATTATGTTGCACGAGCGCTCACTTAGGATACTGCTATGTGCGTGATATCGAGAAGTTTCGCGTAAATGGTATAATGCTCTGGCAAACCATGTAAAAATACATGTGTTCTTGTAAGCCCCAGAGTCTGGAGATGGGTGTAGAAAAGCAAGCAAGTCGGAACCAGTAAAAGTAACGTCTTTGTGTCGAGGAGAACCGATCCAGTCTTTGTAGAACACTTCTGAGAGTGACTTCGGTCCACTGAGGGTGCTCTGGTCACCCATTGGGAGTGGATAACCGCCTGACCTCATGGGAAATATCTAGTGCAGTGAGGAGTATATATGGTGCTGTCCATCTTTGCGGTATATCTACGAGTTTCTGGCAGTCGATAGCTATACGAGTGATGTAAAAGGGGCGATTTTGTGCGTCGCAGGATAGAAATTGTATGTTTACTACATCGACGCAGTAGTTGGTGATATATTGTTGGGATGGATATCAGTTTAACGCTCTAATATTCAAGTTTCCATCCTTAGTAACAGAGCAGTGTAATTGAGTAAGAGACTTTCCATATTTGACGATCTGTAAGACACTTTAGCAGGGTTTAATTGCCGGTGCAATATAGCGATCTGTGTAAAGTAGTTTTTTGCCGTTGAAAGTCTCATCTTCAGAAAGAAGATAAAAGGCAGACGATGCTTCCATACCGTTGGCATCAGTAACTCGGCGGATAAATTCGATAAGAGTCAATCATAAAGCTCTCTTCTTTCATTCACAAGACATCCTTTGTGCTGGGGTACAGGAGTTTCTAGATAGCGGTGAGAACATTGCGTATGTTGAAAGCAGGAAGGGTAACACGTGAGCGACGGAGTGCCACGTTAGGACCGCGAGGAAGAATGCATTCGACGTTTTACTGCACTATTTTCGTAAACAGGTTGTGTTAGGGCAAGATTTTCCAAGCAAACAAGCTGAGACATCACGAAAGCTTCTACAAAAGTGAGCGCTAACTCTTGCTGGTGCACTATACAATTTCTGAGAGGTCGATTAGGTTCTTGTTTTACATAGCCGTGTGATATCAGTATAACATTGAGAGCCTTTTTAGATGCGCTTGCGATGGTGTGTAGCTATGCACGCGCATTTCATGGCGATGCACCAGTCACCCTGGACAGGTAAGCACGTGTGCCCAGTTAGACGCAGTTTGATGTCCCATTTTAATCGTACGAAAGAGAAAGCAGCCTGTGCTATTGTGGGAAGCAATGGGACAGATTTCTCCAGCGTCTGCAAGGGTGAGTCGCTCTGCAAGTAGGTCTTCTCCCCCGTCATGTCGTACCATCAGTGGTGCCTAGGTGAACACGTATTTCGAGAAGAATTTCTACGGTGTCAAATATGATAGGGATAGTACCGCCTTGTGCTTGTGCGACCCAAATGGCCTCAGCAGCTGACAGTCGCTTCATCACGTCGTGGGGGCTGCCGGTGCATCCCGATTTCTGGGGGTGTGAGCGATAGCATCCTGTGCAGTCAAGTGGTCAGGGGGCAATGGCTGGTCCGTGTTCGCGTTGATTGTGTGCCTGTTGCTTTATTTTGCCAGAAGATTTGTATGCTGTGCTATGCTTTATTTGGACAGTTTACGAGTAGTGAGCATGACTGCAGAACTTTTTACATACGTTATTTTGATAATTTGGGAGTTGTTTTCGTGACTGCTCTTCAGTGAACTGCATTATTTCGGTGATTTAGGTGCATTTTACAGGTCTGTATACTGTGTGCTGCATTATTTCCGTAATTTAAGAGTTGTTTTGTGTGTCTGTACATTAGTGTACTTTATTTAATTACTAGTATTTTCAGGTCTGCAGACTCTGTGTTGTGAACCCAAGCTCATCAGAGCAGGGATGACAGCGCCTTCTGGGGGCAGTACTATGTACTAGGTCATTTGGACTCCAAGCCTCATGGTGAACACTCTTCATTGTGGTAATGCCTCTAATTGTTTGAATATGAGCATATGTCCAGCACAGGCTGAGTCCTTTTCCTGCCATATTCCACCACCTCCGACGACCATCTTGGATTACAATACTGAAGCGATGACAGAACCCTCTTGTGGTGGTACTGTGTACTAGGTCAGTTGGACTGTGGATATCATAGTGAACACACTTCATTGTGGTACTGCCTCTTATAGTTTAAATAAAGACTGCATGCAAAATAAAGACTTATGGCTATCTTATTCCTTTTCCTGCGAATTCCTAGGATGAGGTAGCGGTCAGATGACTTATGTTAGTGGAGGTGCCGCAAGTAACCTATTTTCCCGCCATTTCCTTAGGTTAGTAGAGGTAGGCGTGGTGTGTTGCATTGTACTGATGGAATTTGAACTTCCCGCCATTTTCTGGGGGAGGGGGTATCATTAGGTAAGTGGAGGTAGCCCAATCGACCTCTCTTCCTGCCAATACTCAAACTTCAGGCCAAAAACCGCCGTCTTGGATAATGGTACTTGTGTCATCATCTGTCATGGCCGTCATCTTGGATGAAGTCATCACCGCCACCTTGGATAACGGTTCTCTGGGGTAGCACCCCCCCCTGTCCCCCTACTCCCATCTGCATGCAGCTGTGCATATGACAGTCAAATGTGATCAAAGAGTCGAACATCACAGATACAACGAACACAGGTATTAATAATCAGTTCGAGGCCTGTGAGCATTTCTGAGGAATCCTTGCAGGATAACATCCCTGTAATCATTTCGAGGTCTAAAGGAAGAGCTCCTTATATTTTTGTGGGGCACAAAAAGATGCTAATAAGTTCGAGCACATTGCAGTTATGTGCTCAGTCCAATTTAGATTTTCAACTCTTATTACTCCTAGACACTTCGCTGAATGCGACGAGTTGGAATTTCTCCTATTTAGTGTATAAGATGGCAGGGACTACTACTATTTTGGACTAACGAACCTAGAACGGGCAACAAGTACCTCTTGAGTTTTGGAAGGGTAGAGTTTTAACCCTATATCCTGCTCCCAGTTTGAGTGCGCATGCTGGTCGGTGTTGAGATTCTCGAAAGCTTTTTATTGCTTTTTGCACTTAGGTACAACTGGAGGCCATCAACGTAGATGCGGTATTTGCAGTAGCATAAAACTAAACACAAAGCTGATGAGAATATTGGACCTAACACCGAACACTGCGTAATGCCTGATAGTACCCTCCTCCATTGTGATTTTATGATAACGAGTATGAGGCATTGCTGGCGTGATGTCAGGTATGAGCGAAACCATTGCCTTACATTTGTCAAGAAATTTAGGCTTCTAATTTTGGAAAGATAAAATATCACAGATAGCAGTGCCAAAGCTTTTCTAAACAGTAAGAATCACATGAAAGCTGTCTCTCGTGCATCTCTTTGAAGCAAAACGCTGACCTGCGATGTATGCGGAAACCTGATTGGTGTTGGTCTAGTGGGTTGTTTGTAGTTGGTAGTTTGTTACCTGGACGTAGACTGTAGGTTCTAACGCCTTACACATTACACGAAGAATGGAAATAGGTCAGAAATCAGAGGTTTCTGTGTAAATGTCTTTTTTAGTAATGCCTCAACTAGTCCCTGTATCCAAATCTCAGCGAAATACTTGGTTTAAATAATGTGTTACAGCGGGCAGCAATGGGTCAGTAATATCTTCATCATTTGGACTGTGATGAGATAATTTCCAGCAGATGCTGATCGGATCTACTGAAGAACAAGATACAGTCCATCGGCTTTGCCCAATGACGTAGGAATTTGCCAGAGATCATTTTTTACAAAGATGTAACAGCTGAGAGGAGTGTTCAGAAACAAGGGAATACAGGATTGAAAAAATATGGTAAACATATATCAAGCGAGTAATACTTCTACCTTGACGTTAAGGATATCGCTGTTTGTGTCCTGGTACTTCTGTGGAAAATAAAGGGAAAAAATGGGATAGAAGTAGCGGTAGCATACAATACCTCACGTCACATATATAAGAGTTGTATCTGGAACTTCAGTCGTGCCGTATAGGTTAACTGGAGAACGGGATACAAATGTAACGTACGTCAATTTCTTCGTTTTCGTTAGTATTAGTGTTCTGTTGTTAAGTTGAGCTATATAGATCACCTGAAGTACGGGACACAAATTGTACATGTGTTGATTCTTTCATTCTTTCGCCTCCGCTACCACAAATAGTCTGTTCTTACATAGTTAGTAGTGCTACAGACGGCGGAAAGATCTATGTGCATAATATTTGTATCCCATTGACACACATACACACACACACACACACAGATATATATATATATATATATATATATATATATATATATATATATATATATATATATATAAACTGAAGTATGGGATACTTGGTTAGGTTTAAGTAGTTCTAAGTCTAAGCACTGATGACCTAAGATGATAAGTCCCATAGTGCTTAGAGCCATTTGTACCATTTGAAGAGCAGAAAAGTAGTACTAGCGAATAGGAGATAACGACATTTATAACATGGGTATTCTGTACTTCAATTGACCTACGTATATCAATTGAAGTATATTATACTAGTGCTACGGAAGACGGAAAATAGAGCCATACATAACATTTGTATCCTGCTCTTCAGTTGACCGGTGGATAAAGATCAGAATTCGGTATTGTGATTAACAACATGATGCAGATAACCCCTAATCCCCAAATCCCTGCATGAAGAAAAACCATCTGAAATCACTATGGAACCCTCTACAACATGATTTTCAATGAATGTAACCAAAAGTTCCTTCGTTCGATTGGCAACTACTTTAAAAACTACTTCGTCACATCTTGACCTCAAACTACAGCCCCCCAAATCCATAATCCTACAGGAAGTTCCCCCTGTTATACTTCCTTTTGCCAAAATGCGACACGTCGATTTAGACTATTACACCCGGTGACCCAACGGCCCCCTGTACTTTAAATATTCCCTACAAACTTCCCTACAAAAAGAGTACCAGTCTACAACTGTACGCTCACTCACACGACATTCATGCACGCACAGCCACACTGAATACCTCATACACCAACAATATCGCTCAACGCGAGCTTAGTTTTCTCGATCCATGTTCCTCGTCTATCGGACAGCCACAACCGATGCTTGCTGCAGCGCCATACGAATAAGTCGTGAGTGCGTCGAGTGGACATACTTGTCAGGCGCATATGTTCGTCGCACTCACGACATCGAACTTAACCGGCAACAGGAACATACATTTGTAAAAATCGAGTCATGGCCATCATTTCTACCATAGCCTCCTTTAAATCATTCAGGTTCATTGGAATAGATAAATTCATACCTACAAACTAAAACGAAAAAGAAAAAATTCTCATAAAACAAAAAACAATTCGTCCAAATTATCTCAAACACACTGAGAATGAAATTAAGTACCGAATGAATTGCAAAATACCAATTACTGAAATCAATGCAAACGAAAGAAATTTTGCGAATATCTAGCTCTTTTAAAACAAACTTTCAATATTTTAAATGTACAATGATGGCGCTCATCCGCAGCAGACAACCGATTTATTATCTATGGTTGGGAAGTAAAGATATTAACAGCTATGATTTACCTAGGACGTCATTGGTCAAAGCTGATGTCTTGTATCCCGTGCTTCAGTAGACCCTGCTCATCTGATGCCTTTATTGATGGTACTTCAGATAGAATTTGTCAGTGGTGTCAGTCGATTACTCGTAAGAAGTAGTCAATGAGTGTCTGTTTCGTTTGTGGTTGAGTTGTGGTTGTACGTAATGTGAAGTACCGGTTCAGTGCGGGGGCTGGAGCAATGGTATATGTTCAGCATTCATTTTGCCTACACCAAGGCCACGGCGGTTGTTTCATATGACAGCTGATCACTTCTGCTAACGGTTAATTTAAGCGCATGCCTGAGTTTTAACTCACAGCTTGACTTACTCTCTTCAGTTTTTAACTAACATGATTTTCGGGGATGGGGCGTACATTGCACTTCCGATGTGCAGACACTCTATTGTGTACCACTACGAAACGAGCCACTGTAGAGGAGTTTCTATTTTTTTCTGCAATCTGTTCGACTTGCCTTACTCCATACTTAAATTCGCAGAGTATATATGTTAAATATCTCTTTAAACATTAATTTTGGGAGTAAGGAAGGCGTCAAGTGGAAGCCTTGTTCCTTATAATGGGATAGTAAGCAATTGCGTGACTGACAACATTACATGTACGAGTAAAGAAGAAAAAAAATGTTATCAATATACTGTTGGAGTACGACAAAATGGTGGTAACTTAAGAGTTACAGCCCCCTATATTTCTCATCAAGCAGTATGCGCAGCATCTCAGCAACAGACAACGAGGGTCCGGCCACTTGAAGTTTGTAGGTAGGTACATCATTTACTGTCTGGTGTATATACGAAATTGTAGCGAGTACACACAGTAATGTGTACTTTCAGTGGCTGGTACTTTTTACGATATGTATTATTTAGAATTTTAACGTGCAGGAAGAAGAATTTGTGGATTCACATGTACAATTGTTTAGATCTAACTGCGATATCAGCAAGACCATATGAGCACAGAAAATGTATTATCAGATCTTTAAACTCTGTCTGATGCCACCCGTTCTAAACAGCATTAATCGAACTTTCTCATATCAGTTCCTCCTAGTGTATTCTATTAAGTGTGGTGGGGGTCCACAGAATGAAGTTCCTGTCCAACTATAGAATTTTTGGTTGTTTTGACGCAAGTATGGAGCACTGGTCAAATTCTGCAGGTGACACCCACAGAATCTTGCTCAACAAAACTGTGCGTGGGAGGAGTGAGTCTGTTGATATATTTACGAATAACTCCAAAGCAAAACTAGCTGCTACCAAGTATCTAATCTAGGCACACAGCAACATTGTTTCAGTTTAAATTTCATTCAAAACGTGATCGATCTGTGAAACTGTAATCCTGTGCTCCACTTTCCAACATCTCAGCACAATCATAGCCAGAAAAGAGATTTTTATCTGTTTGTACATTAGTCGTAATACTCCATTCGTTCCTTTCCCTTCTACACAACAACGTTTTCTTTTCTTGTCAAGTAACACTGCAGTAGAATAGGCAAATGTAAAACTACTTGGGATGAATTTTGAAGTACTAGGGTTCTATAAGCTTATGTATTACAAATTACATTAAAATGTATCCACACACATGTAAGAGTCGGGTCTCTACGTGCATACATCAGCATAGTTAGAAATAGACACAGTATATAACACATAAAATTTCGTTTTTATTTAATCAAAAGTGTAATAAGAACAAATGATATATTTCAATGAAATTCAGAATCTTGAGACGCGAATCATATTGTAGCTGGCAGCAGGACTGGTGACAGAACGCGTGTTGTGTCTGGCAGCAGGACTGGTGGCACAGCGTGTGCTGAATCCGGCAGCAGGACTGGTGGCACAGTGTGTGCTGGATCGGGCAGCAGGACTGGTGGCACAGTGTGTGCTGAATCGGGCAGCAGGACTTGTGACACAGCGTGTGCTGAATCGGGCAGCAGGACTGGTGGCACAGTGTGTGCTGAATCGGGCAGCAGGACTGGTGGCACAGTGTGTGCTGAATCGGGCAGCAGGACTGGTGGCACAGTGTGTGCTGAATCGGGCAGCAGGACTGGTGGCACAGTGAGTGCTGAATCGGGCAGCAGGACTGGTGACACAGCGTGTGCTGAATCCGGCAGCGGGACTGGTGATACTGCGTGTGCTGTATCTGGCAACAGGATTGGTTCCTTGATGGGTGTTGTATCTGGCAACAAGATTGGTGCCTTGATGGGTGTTGTATCTGGCAACAGGACTGGTGATAGGATGCATGCTGTAGCAGGCAATGGGGATGGCGGATGCTATTTGTGTGGAGGCTGACGGTGATGCTTTCGACACCAACTGCTCTAAAGGTAATGAGGCTACACATTTTGTGGTTAGATAGGCTGCTGATGAAGTAACTTCTGTTGTGCCTGGCGATGAGGCTCGAAGAATTGCTCTTTTTGTGGGTGGAAACGCCACTTCAATTGTAGGTGCCGACGTCACTTGTGTCATGCCTGATGAGACATGTGTTGTAGATGGGGACGTGGCGGGAGATGCCACGTGTGTTGGAGCTGCTGGTTCAAGTTGTGTTGTGGATGGCAATACGGCTGGAGGCTCCAGTTGTGTTGTGGCCTCCTTCGCCACTCCTGTTGTGTCTGGTGACGCGGCTGGTGCAACCACTTGTGGAGCAGCTGGTCGTTCAAGTGGTACTGTGGATGGTGACGCGGGTGGAGACGCCTCTTCTCTTGTGGCTTCTGCTGGCTCTCCTCCTGTGTCCGGCAACGTGGCTGGCGATACCTGCAGCGTTGCAGTGGGCGGCGTGGCTGGTGACGCCGCTGTTGTAGCTAATGCTGGCTCCTGTGAGAAAAAGATATAATGGATGATGTTACGATGTTGATAAATGTGTTCCATGTGATACAAATTGAGAGAAGATCTATTCACAATAATTTCGATCGTTAAAGTAACATTATATATTGCCAGTTCTTTGGTACATCTATTCAGTACATATTTAAATCTAATGAAAGTACGAATTATTTATCTGTCAATATAGTGACATTATAAATACTGTGAGATTATAGTGGCGTATAAATTATTCTCATGCATTTTCTTTGTCCGGGTTGGATCTTTAAGAGCTTGTTTTTCTGAATAGTAATCTATACATTAGCAAAAGACTATCACTGCTCGACGTTCCACGCAATGACACAGTCTCATTCACAACATGATGTTGTGATGTCTCCCAATCGCTCGATGTGGACCATCCCTGTAAGAGCACTTCTGCATTTACGAGAAGACACGCGAGGATGCGCATATTCACCTCGCAGGGTTTCATGGCGGTCTGTGTCCTACAAACTTATACTGACGATCCAAAATAATATGACGGAATATTTAATATGGTGTTGGGCCGCCTCAAGAATACAATACACAAGAGGTTCTGGATGTCGCGGATTAGGCCTTTGTGCCTGTACCAGCAATCTGCTCTGTCGTCATATCTGCCACAGGTAGCCTCCAATCCTGCTCTACAGTCCGCAAATGATTCCGACCGTTACATACCGCGATGAGGAGAGGACATCGAAGGTCTTATCGCCTACTGCAGGTTTCTCCGCCATTCAACCTCCTTTCATAGCCCACGACATCCATCCAAGTTAACCATTTACCAATGATTGTCCCTAAGCACCTGACACAGCAGACTACCCGTTCTCAGAGACGCAGAAGTCAGTGCATTTCTGCATTATCGACCCGTATCGTCGCTGGAATGACTCTTCATTTATTCCTGCTCCGTTTCTATACCTTCATTAGCGCACCACGTATTCCCAATCCCACGAGGGAGGTTTCAGTGTTGAGATACACAATGGACATAATGTTTACGCTAATTAGAATAAAGCCAATATATAACATGCCACACTTACGTTTTCCTTATGATTTCCTACTATTACTCTTGGTAATTATTTCCTTATTCGATTGATAAATATGCAAATACGTTTGACACCTTATGCGAGTGCCACTTTTGATTCCCATTGATGTATAAGGACTAACCACTTAACATGAGAACAGCGAATCCCGCAACTGAAGAAAGTGACATTTCTTGACTCTTACAAATAACAGTAAAGTAGGTAACGCTCAGAACGTAGTCTAAAGGAAGCAGTAATTCAGAACACCACTTTTTATCCCAGCCACTAGCTAAGAAAGATTGCCAAGGTTTCACAGAATACCCAATAGTGATAGATGATGAAAATAGCGCTTTTAAATCAAGTAGTCTGCTCCGTCGATGCCTCTCAGAAGGCAGTCGCCACGGCGCCCCTCACCTCCATGCTGTCCAGTGGGTGGCCAGGGGCGGTCTTCTCCCCCGGCGGCTCGTCTGCCTCTCTCCCCTCCCCAGTGGTACAGCAGGGCAGCCACCGGCGAAACCGGCGAAACATCTTCTGCTGGAAAGAAACTCACTAAATATTGTCCGACATTACGTGTGGATGAGGTGTTCCTTCAACGCACCACACTTGGAGTAGACTATAACGCATAAATGTAACTGTTGAAACGTACCAGTCTAATTACAGAGTTAGATGGGTCGATGGATAATTTATCTGTTATGTAGCATGAAACAGTATAATGTGAACTTCAACTGGGATTATATTAAAGAAGGTATCTCGAGCCGCCGCCTACTACTTATTTACCTCGCACATTTGTTTCCATCGAAAAAAATCAGTTAGTGGATAGGCTTCAGTTCAGGAAAAATGTATGGAATTTTGATATAGGTTGATAATCCTTGATTAATTCTGCAGGAGAATCAGATTGTTAAGTGCTCTTAAATATATTAAAAATCATACACGTCTGGGCTAATCTGGAATGCGAGAACCTTGACAGGAAACTGAATAAGTACCGGATGAGTCACTGAATGTCAGCAACGGCATTTCTTTTAGGATTAAATCTTGAAAAAGGAAGCGCACGAACAAACCTTAATTTACCGTGGACTGTTAGTACTGAATATTGCCGGTAAAAACGACTCAGAAACATATATGAATCGCACGATCATTTGAAACCAGGAGTGGCGTGGAAGATATGGACTACATACACATAAATATTAAGACTAACCATTCATACACAGAATAAAGTTTTCAGTAATTTAATAAATGAAACATCTAAATGGGGTTACAGAGCGAAAAGCCGATGGTCGAATAATTTAATAGAAAATTATTCCAAAATTAATAAAAAGAATTTCGTTAGACGCCTATGAAAACAATGAATCCGAACTACGTTCTATGTTTTTCAAACGAGTAGGTGTATATTCCTACCTCTACGACCAAATGTTTTGTCTGAAAGCGTAATGTTTGTGTCTTGTATTATTGTGTGTATCTTGTACTATTTCCAAAGCAGTTGTAGCAGCTTTATGTGTAATTTTGGACTACTTAATGTAATTCGATCCTGTGTGTGCGAAATTGTCTGTCTAACGGCGGACAAGGACAGAAAGGATCACTTATTACATACCTGTTCCGAAGAACTGGTGTCCGGCTGGAAAAATGGACGTTTAGGCTTCTTCTCAGATGGTAATACGAAGCTTTCACAACTTTCTTCTTTACGTTAACTGTTAAGATACGCTTTTTTCAGAATGCCTCGAAACAATACTAGAGCGCACGAGAACTATTCGAACTCGCAATGTTCCTGGGCAACAGCACAGATCGCTTCAAGCGACACTGCATTGTTGACAGGCAACCCAGATGACGATACATGCGCTGTTAACTGACAGTTGCTACACAATGTTTCAGTGTCCATATATTACAGCATTTTCATACGCGTGTCTCATTTGAACATAAGTGCAAATTAAAGGGAAAAATTATTGCTTCAAATACGAAATATGCCAATGCGATTTCCGAAAATACACCTCCATCTACATCATACTTCGCAAGCCACCTAATGGTGTGTGGCGTAGCACTATCTGATCCATCCAAGTCTGTTCCACTCGCGAATAGTGCGTGAAAAATGTAATTCTTTCACATACTGAACTACAGAACAACTTTTACGGGACTTTAGTAGTCCAACTCATGACCAGTGAAATTATGTTTGTCAATTTTTTGTAGTATTGTGTTGCCTACGCTACTAAAAGATTCCTTTATAGAGTAGGATTTTAATAGCTGTAGTCAACGACAGAGGAGCTGTCTAGATGTCAGGGGAGACAATAATGTGCAAATGTAGCGGGAATTAATGTTTTGCCATTTTAAATAAATATCTTAATGTAATATGTGTAATATTGTCTCTGTTTTCTATATTTTGCCTTCTCGTATCACAAAGTAGTTTACTGGCTATCTTCATAGCACTAAATAATACGCATAAAAAGGGAAAAAAATGAGGATCGTATACCGTGAAATGAGATGATCTTCAACTCTAGTGATGCAATTAGAGGCCCGTCCCCCCATAAGGCGGTCGATCTTGGAGGCAGCTCACTACTGAGAGATGCTCTCACAATTTACCACTTAGGTGGTACTCCGTCATGTTCAAAAATGAAATACTAATAAAGCCATATCGGCGATATTTAGGTAACAAAATTCCTGTAATCGTCTTCTCCGCAAAAAAAAACGCCGCTTAAACGTGTTCTCGAACAACGACACAGAGCACATGAAGTTCTGGAGAGCCTTCGTCATGTTTGTCTATTTGCTGTGTACCCGTATTCTGTCGCTACACTTCTCTTGTTTAACAAAAGTTACCCTCATCACTGAACACTAAACCACAAAGGGCATTGTTATCTTCCATCTCAACGCACAGACCGAATTCACAAATCTGAACACGTTGTTTATTGAAATCAGAATGGCATGTTTGCAGCTGAATGCTGTATTGCGTGAAACTCGAATATCGTCGCAAATCACGCCGTACGGAATGCGGAACAGTTAATTCCTGATTGTTATGTAGACTAAACTGCTACGGATCACATTTAAAACAAGAAAGGAAAATTAGAGAACTATACTTAACACTCTGATGACGTGCTCTGCGCCTTGGGGATGCGTACAGGGCGGCCCTCTCACAGACAAGAAGAGTGTCGAAATAATGGTACAAATCGTGCGATCGCTTTAGTTATAGAAGATGCAATATCGCATTCTTGGAGGAAACCACGTTGCACCGTGGTAAATGAATTGTGACAGCTGAAGCGGAGAAGGCAATACGCTGTTTGTTGCCTGTTATCTCTATCCAGATTTCTCGCTTGTTGGGTAATGGATGAGCGAATGTACGAGTTAGGTTGTCGAAGGAGAATTCCTGCTGCAAGTACAGGAACCGGCAACTTACAGTAGCCACCAATGTATACTTCCAGATTCGAAGTGCAAGTTAAATTTCATCCCAAGTTTCTATATTGATTTGGGTAATAAATAAAGAGCGTTGGAGTAAAAAAAAATGTAGCGTTACAACTCTCGGTCTGAGTGCATAATACCTACTACACCTTTAACAAACAGAATTTTTATCCGAAAATAAATTAAATAACACAGCACCATATATAATAACATAGCGTGTGAAAATGCAGCCATCAGCAAGCAGAGAAGTAACAGAAAGTAGATCGCGTCACAGTATGAAGGTATGTAGACAAGGGGTACTGTAACTGATGACTTATTTAAGCTTTTGGGAAACCATTCCTGAAATTCTGTAAATGTAGCTAGGTACGTTATATTAACATGAACGCATTCACCATGCGTGTAATTGTCATCACTCAGGTCATGGAAGGTGTTTGTGCTGGGAATCAAGAGACTACTGAATGGACCACTGCGTCTACATTCTTAGACAATTGTATTGTTTATCAGTTTAAAATCTAATCAGTTACTGTCACCTCAAGAATGCATAAGTGCTGTGGTAAAAAATGGGAAGTCCACATCATTTTCTCTGCGATTATAGCTCTGCACTGACATTATATCACCAGGGAATTACTTTTCATGCGTTACTGGGAACTGTGTACCTGGATTGCTATTTAGGTAATAGCCAGAAGTCGTATTTCCTGTTAGTAATTTCTTTAAGAAGATGTAAAAGCCAAGCTCTTTCTTTTTAGCGTGCATCTTCTCTATCCTCTGTCGCCCATTACATTACTATATTTCAAACATACAGCAACGATCTCAAGTGGATAATTTCAGTACTCTGTACTGAGACAGAAGTTGCTCATCAGGACACCCGAGACATAATACGATTTCTTTCTACCTCCCCTCCTCTTCAAATGCGGGACCGCTGGTTAAGCAATAGTGCTTCTTCCAGTTCGCAAAGCTGGTAATTCGAACGTTTTTTTTTTTTCCGTTACGCCAGATGGGTAACCAGCTGCCTACGGTTATATGAGTTTTCCTTCTCTTATTACAAGTGATCCGTTGTAACATACCCAGCCTAGATGTTATTTGCCTCTTGGTCATCGTGAACAGGAGCAAGTTGTGGTAGCTTCCGGCTCCGCTCGACGTAGCCCGCCCAAAGCCACGAAGAGGCAGACCACTTCATATCTAACAGTTTCTTAGTTTGCTTGAGAATTATCTCTTTTAATTGCAATTTTACACAAAAATGTAGTTTATAATTTTGGTTTGGATGTAATAAAATAGCCAAATATAAAATTAGTCTACGATGTGAAACTCGCTTCAATTGTTAAGATGCGTAAGGAGATTAAAAAAAAGATAGGTCTGAACCGTGATTTGTTTTCAAAGAATATTCTTCAGAATTTATTTTATTTGATAGCGATTCATCAAGAACATTAACACATTTAATCACACTATGTAAGTGTGGAAGTAGTTGCCAGGGAGTAACTGATGAAACCATAGTCAAATATCCTCTAAACCAATGGGAATTTATTCACTTTAATAGTGCCTAAAAGGCATTTTTTTAAAAGAAACAGATTTAAAATTATAATCAGAAAGCATCCTCTAATTATCAAGTTACAATTTATTCAGAGGCAGAAAGAAACAAGTTTTGACTGTATGAGCTTTCGGGCAGAGAACGCTGCCGCTCCGTTTTGACACGGCCGTAGTTACGACCGCTCACAACAGCCTCTGAAAGACTATACTGGTGCAAATCTGCAACACACCAGATAACTTTAAACTAAGGGTTTTAACAATTTACACAAGCACACAAATTATGCAACCCCGTAGGAGGGACGGAAATGGTACAAAATACTAACAATTACAATATTAACCTTGCCACCGAAGGTACAACTTGATTTTAACTTCTGTGAAAAGACTTACGGTGAAAGGGTGGCAGCTTTATATGCCTCAATGATCATTTAAATGAAAGTGCATGAAATGCAATCTTATATACATTCTACAAGGTTGGCCAAAAAAGATGGTCAACAGTACACAGATACCGCCTCTCAAGATCATAGGCAAGATCAAAATATATTTCAGGAATTAGGCCGTTACACTCCAAGCAATAATTTCGTTAACACACGAAATCCGACAAACATGACAGAGGCAGCTCCGAACGACAGACAGACACTAACTACGTAACAAATGCGGACGAGAGACAGACTAGCAAGCTGGGGACGAGAGGCTGACGCAGACTGACTGAGACTGACCCGGACTGACCCCTGGCGAGCTCATAGCGACCCTTAGATGCACGTGGGCAACCATTTCCCTTTCCCACCAGAGGGAGACACCAAATGTGCGATTGCCACAGCCGCACTACCGCCAGAAACGGAGGGCGACTGCTTCACACTACGCGCTGCGGCGCGCTCATCAAAACAGCAATTTTTACCAAGGCTCAAAGTCATAGGAAAGAACGATTATGGAGAAAAGCAAAGAGACGACCGATGATGTATCTAACAGAGCCAGTGAAAACGGAATACCTTTGAGTCTTGCAGTTTTGGTTCGAACTATTTTTTCTAAAACTACTTAGTTACATACTTACTCAGTGTCACGTATTTTTCGAATGTAAATTAATAGCTAAGTTGTTAGTATTACTGAAACTGTTTCCTCGATATAAACTGACATTGTGTACGCAATGCCGTATGTGTTTGTTAATTGTTATCTGTGTTGGTTAAATCAGGAGTGCTGCATTACAGATTTTACAGGTCAGTGGAGGTATAATGATTGCAAGATCGTTATAGCAATTACGTTTACTATACTAAATACAATTAATGAAAGTTTTACATATTTATTGTGATTAATGACCACAAAACTGTTAATGCTATTGTACTAATCGAAATACCACATTATTCTAATCATGTATAGTGTTGTCTACGTTCTGTGTCCTTCAAGCATTGACCGTGAAACATAATCATTTATTAATATCCACTTACCTCTGTTCCTGATACGCTGTGTGATACCACCGTTGAGATGTAACTGTTTAATTTTCCACCGCGTACAGGTGACAGTGAAAAAATATGAGTTCGGCTGAAGGTGTAATTTGGGCAGCGAGAGCTACACTTCTGACGCTCAGTGAGTGTGTACTGTCTCCGAGATCAGGGCAGGGACAATAATAGCACATCAGCAGACACTTAACAAAACTGCTGGATCAGTAGTGGCAATACTATGCGTAAAATGATATCAGCAACTCGTCACTACACATGAATACAAACAACTGATTAATTACCAAAAATGGTTCAAATGGCTCTGAGCACTATGGGACTTAACATCTGTGGTCATCAGTCCCCTCGAACGTAGAACTACTTACACCTAACTAACCTAAGGACATCACATACATCTATGCCCCAGACAGTATGCGAACCTGTGACCGTAGCGGTCGTGCGGTTTCAGACTGAAGCGCCTAGAACCGCTGGGCCACAACGGCCGGCGATTAATTACCCTCAAGAATTCTGATGAACATCTATGAACCGTCTTTATAACATTGTCGAGAAGCACAAAGATTGAAAATAAGTGACAGATATTCCTTCTCGTTGGTGCCTGTGTTTATCTTAATCACATACTCCCTTAATATGCTGATATAAATGTGGAGCAGCGCAGGGTATATGATATTTCCTATGATTCAAGCTTATCTTGGCTAACTGCCCGTCTGGTTTGTGTGTACGATCTTGTTTCTATAAATTCGGCATACAGTGTATGCGATGTAGTGTCAGTAGGTGGGTTCACAGGTTGCCATTTGTCTGTGTCTTATGGATTCGTAGTGGTATTTATTTGTCGGGTTGTCATATGTAGTACACAGAGCGGAAGGCTATGTTTAGCCGTTCATTGTTAGCCACAGGGGCACTCTGTTTGCTGACCGAGGTGTATCTTCCATGAAAGTCTATTAGGTACTGGCCATATCCTACAAAAGAAATGCACCATGGCTGGACGGCTAAGTGCATGGTGAATTTTCAGCTCTACTCGGATGTTGTGGAAAAAAGAGTAAAATCTAGAGCCGTTAACACTGGTTACCCACTCCGCCGCTACGCATTCACTTGTCACTGCTCCAGCTGCTCCTTGTCCCTTAAATCATGATCCGTAACTTCCATTATTTTGTCTACTTTTCCTCTCTGCAGGCAGTAGTGTATCTAAGCTCGCTGACAGATTGTTAAGTCACTCGGGTATGTTCCCAGCACCACGCATAGTGCCTCCACTGACGTTGTGCTTAAATCCCCTGTCAGTCTCAGCACAACAGTTCTTTGACATCACGTAACAAGGTTGTGTTAGTTATGAGAGAGAGAGACAGTGGCCATGTGCACGCCGCGAAATATTCTGCAGATCCACAAAACAAGCACTATGTGATCAAAAGTACCCTGACATCCTGAAAAACAAACGGTTTTTGTATGAGGTGCATTATGCTGCCACCTACTCCCAGGTACTCCACATCAGCGACCTCAGTAGTCATTAGACATCGTGAGAGAGCAGAATGGGGCGCTTTACGGACTTCGAACGTGGTTAGGTTATTGGGTGTCACTTGAGTCATACGTCTGGACGCGTGATTTCCACACCCCTAAACGTCCCTAGGTCCACTGTTTCCGAAGTAATAGTGAAGTCGAAACGTGGCGGGATACTTACAGCACAAAAGTGTACAGGCCACCGACAGTTGAAGAGGGTCGTAATGTGTAATAGTCAGACATATATCCAGGCCATCAGACACGAATTCCTAACTTAATCAGGATTAACTGCAAATACTATGGCAGTTTGGCGGAAGGTGAGAAATCTTGGATTTCATGGTCGAGCGGCTGCTCTTAAGCCACACATCACTCCAGTAAATGCCAAACGATGCCTCGCTTGGTGAAAGGAGCGTAAACAATGGATAACTAAAAATTGGAAAAACGTTGTTTGCAGTGAAGAATCACGGTACACAGTGTGGCGATCCTATGGCAGGGTGTGGGTATGGCGAATGTCGGGTGCACGTCATCTGCAAGCATGTGTAGTGCAACAGTAACATTCGGAGGCGGTGGTGTTATGGTGCGGTCGTGTTTTAATGGAGGGGGCTGTCACCCCTTGTTGTTTTGAGTGGTACTATCACAACACAGGGCTACAGTAATGTTTTAAGCACCTTCTTGCTTCCCACTGTTAAAGAATCTTCGGGGATGGTGATTGCATCTTTCAACACGACCGAGCACCTGCTCATAATTCACGGCCTGTGGTGGAGTGGTTACATGGCACTAACATCCCTATAATGGACTTGAATGCACAGAGTCGTGACCTCAATACTAGAGAACACCTTTGGGATGTTTTGGAACGCCGACTTCGTGCGAGGCCTCACCGTCCGACATCGATACCTCTCCTCAATGCAGAATGGGCTGTCATTCCTCAAGAAACTTCCAACACGTGTTTGAACGTATGCTTGCGAGAGTGGAAGCTGTCATCAAGGCTAAGGCTGGGTCAACACCGCACTGAATTCCAGTATTACCGATGGAGTGCGAAACGAACTTGTAAGTCATTTTCTGCCAGGTGTCCGGATACTTTTGATCACATAGTGTAGGTTGTAGTGGAACTGTGTAAACGGCTGTGTTGATCGAAGAGACTGGAAAAGTTACCGTGTTTTATCAACCCCCTGTTTTATGTGTTGATTGAGTGGTAGTCGATCGTCAATTTATACCAGTAGGTGTCTAGTTACGTGTTTTCTGCCGTTTTATAACCTGGTCATTCTGTAATTTTACTTCCGATAACATACGGACTGTCATGTCGGTAGCCTCAGTGACCTTCTTTTCCAGACCTCGCCCGCCCAGACTGTGTAGAATGCCTCTAGCTTAGGTTTCCAGAAGTCTTCATGAGTTGGATCACGCCACAGACAACATGTCATCAGCGTATGCGACATTATCGCAAATATGTACGTGTATACCCCCATCCTTTTCTGTTAGGAGAAGCTCAATGGAAAACTTGCGGTTGAATTTGTCCTGTAACTCGTATGCCCGCTTAAATGTATCATCAATCGACTTTTTTCCGCGGAACCCGTATTTTGCTCTAATGGACTTTCTAAGATAACACATCCGTGGTTACAGGTATTCCAGAGTAAATAATTAACTAATTCGTAAATGAAACATCATCCGCTTACACTTCAGGAGTAAAGTTCATTTTTAGCAACGTCCTGTATGAAAATTGTTGCAACTAACCAACGCTTTCAGTAGGAAAAAAACCTGCAGAATCAGTGTTGGAATGTCTTGCTGTTCTAACAGAACTGAATGAAATTCATGTGTATGGAGAAGCATGACTTGCTTATCATATCGCTAATTACTAATGATCGCATGAACTGTATGCTGATTGCGAGTCTGAGGCCCTTACACACACACACAGACACACACACACACACACACACACACACACACACACACACACACACAGAGTGAATAAATGAAGCAACTGACCTCATCCGCAGTGGCTTGTCTACATGTACTTTATACATGTAGATTAGTGGTTAATATCTGAGATACAGTGAAGCGACAAAGAAACTTGTATAGGCTTGCGTACTCAAACAAAAACTAAAAAACCAAATTTTGCTCTAACAAGCCACGAAGGTTCAACAATACAAGAAGAGTCTCGAAATAATGGCACAAATCGTAGGATCGCTTTAGTTATGGAAGATGCAATATCGCATTCGTGGAGAAAACCACGTTGCACCGTCGTAAATGAATAGTGGCGGTTGAAACGGAGAATGCAATACGCTGTTGCCTGATATCTCTGTCTTTATGTCTCGCTTGTTGGGTAATGGACGAGAGAACGCACGAGTTAGGTTCTCGAAGGAGAATTCCTGCTGCAAGTACAGGAACCGGCAACTTACAGTAGCCACCAATGAACACTTCTAGCTTCGAAGTGGAAGTTAAATTTCATCCCAAGTTTCTATATTGATTCGCGTAATAAATAAGGAGCGTTGGAGTCGAAAAAATATTCTGTTACAGCTCTCGGTCTGAGTGCATAATAACTTATACTCCTTTAAATAACGGGATTTTAATTCCGAAAATAAATTAAAAAACACAGCACTATAGATAATACCATAGCGAGTGAAAATGGAACTATCATCAAGTAGAGAAATAATAGAATGTAGATCCCATCACAGTATTCAGATATGCAAATCAAGGGGTACTGTACCAACTGATGATTTGTTTATGATTTTAGGAAACTATTCCTGAAAATCTGTAAATGTTGCTAGGTACCTTATCTTAATATGAATGCAATGACCATGCGGTAAAGTGACGGCATAATTGTTCCGATGGGCGTGTAGAAATTTCTGAATTTTTAAGTGAATTTTGTGACGAGAAAAGACATAAATTCCGCGTGGCGTATTGAGCAGGTCGGTGGCTAAAAACTGTGGCTGCATTTGGTCCCGACAGACTTAATATTTGGCGAGTATTCGCAATCAAAAATAATCAGTATTTTTGTAGCTATTACGTTTTCGGGAAATGCAACACCATGAACTTGCTAACGTGAGTGAAAGGGATTGTGAGTGACTGTGTTAAGACCAGCACGGGCTTGGCAGCGATACTTGCTCACCTAAGTTTCAGAATATATTGTATTAACTGAGGACAAGATTTCCAGCCTTTCATTTCGTGTGAAAAATTTCTCCAGAAACGTAGATTGGTGACTTTAATTGCAGCCTGGTTCACGTCGAAGTACTGTAGGTTTCGCTCGGCTTCCCTACTGATGATATGCCGAGACAATGCTCACAGGTAGGTGCAGGTTCGTCGTAAAGGGACAGAAAGAACCGCGCCGCCGCAATATCTTTAAGAAGAAGTAAAAGCCAAGCTCTCTCTTTTTAGCACGCATCTTCTCTATCCTCTGTCGCCCACAAAATTACTATATTTCACACATACAGCAACGTCCTCTAATAGATAAGTTCTGTACTCTGTACTGAGACAGAAGTTGCTCATCAGAACACCCGGGACATAATACGATTTCTTTCTACCTACCCTCAACATGGGGGACCGCTGGTTAAACAGCAGCACTTCTTGCGGTTCGCATAGCTGGTAATTTGAACGTTTTTTTCCCCCGTTACGCCAGATGGGTGAGCAGCTGCCTACGGTTATATGGCTCGTCCTTCTCTTATTACAACTGATCGTTATAACATACCCAACCTTGATGTTGTTTGCCTCTTGGTCATCGTGAACAGCGGAAAGTTGTGGTAGCTGCCGGCTCCACTCGATGTAGCCCGCCCAAAGCCACGAAGAAGCAGACCACTTCATATCTCCCACTTTCTCAGTTTGTTCGGAAATTTTCCTCTTTTACTTACAATTTTACATAAAAGTGTAGATCATAATTTTTGTTTGGATATAATAAAATAGCTAAATACAAAATTAGTCCAGGATGTGAAACTCACATCAGTTATTAATATACGTAAGGGGGAAAAAAGATAGGTCATAGGAAAGAGAAACTACGAAGAAAAGGAAAGTGACGACCGATGATGTCTCTGACCGAGCCAGCGACATCAGGATGCCTTCGAGTCTTGCAGTTTCGGTTCGAACTATTTCTTCTGAAACTACTTAGTTACATACTATAGATACTATTTACAATACTTGTTCAGTGTCACGTGTTTTTCGAAAGAAAATTATTAGCTAATCTGTTAGTATTACTGCAACTGTTCCCTCGATATAAAGTGACGTCGTATACGCAATGCCGGATGTGTTTGTTAATTGTTATCTGTGTTCGTTAAATTAGGAGTGCTGCAATACAGATTTTATATGTCAGTGGAGGTATAATGACTGCGATATCGTTACAATAATTACGTTTACTGTAGTAATACAACTAATGCAGGTTTTACGTATTTATTGCGATTAATGACGACAAAACTGTTAATGCTATTCTACTATTCTAAATACCACGTTATCCTAAATCACGTGTAGTGTTGTCTACGTTCTGTGTCCTTCATGCATTGTCCGTGAAACATCATTTATTAATATCCACTTACATTTGTTCCTGATTGTCATACCACATCGAGACGTAAGTGTTTGAAGTTCTGCCACGTGTAGGTGACAGTGAAAAAGTGTGTCTTCGGCTGAGGGTCACGCGGTGTAATTTGGGCAGCGAGCGTCACACTTCTGACGCTAAGTTAGTGTGTCCTGTCTCCGAGATCCGGGCAGGGATAATAACAGCACAATCAGCAGCAACTGAAGAAGACTGCTGCATCAGTAGTGGGAATAATGTGCGTAAAATGATAACAGCAACTCGTCACTACACATGAAAGCAAACAACTCATTAATTACCCTCAAGAATTCTGATGAACATCTGTGTCCCGTCTTTATAACGTTGTCGAGCAGCAAAAAAATTGTAAATATGAGACACATATTCCTTCACGTAGGTGCCTGTGTTTATCTTAGTCACATACTTCCGTGACATGCTCAGATAAATGTGGAGCAGCGCAGGGTATGTGATACTTCCTATGGTTCAGGCTTAACTTGTTAACTCCCCGTGTGGTCCGTCTGTACGATCTTTTTTTTTATAAATTCGGCATACAGCGTAGGCGATGTTGTGTCAGTAGCTGGGTTCACAGCTTAACATTTGTCTGTGCCTTATGGATTCGTAGTGATATTTATTTGTCGGGTTCGCATATGTAGTACGCAGTTCAGAAGGACATATTTAAGAGTTCATTGTTAGGCACAGGGGCACTATATTCGCTGACCGAGGTGTGCCTTCCATGAAAGTCCATACGGTACTTGACATATCCTACTAAAGAAATGCACCATGCTTGGACTGGGGTGTATATGGTGAATTTTCAGCTCTACTCAGATGTTGTGGAATAAAACAGTAAATTCTAGTCCCCCTGTTACGCATTCACTTGTCGCTGCCCCAGTTGTCCCTTGTCCCTTAAATCATGATCCGCAATTTCCATTATTTTGTCTACTTTTCTTCTCTTTAGGAAGTGTATCTAAGCTCGCTGACAGATTGTTAGGTCACTCGGGTATGTTCCGACCGCCACGCGTAGTGCCTCCACTGACGTTGTGCTGAAAGCCCCTATTAGTCTCAGCAGAACAGTTCTTTGACGTCGCGTAACAAGGTTACGTTCGTTGTGAGAGAGAGAGAGTGACTACGTCCACGCCGCGAAATATACTACGGATCCACACAACATACGCTGTGTGATCAAAAGTTTTCGGACACCCCAAAAACATACGTTTTTCATGTTAGGTGCCTTGTTCTATCACCTACTGCCAGGTACTCCGTATCAGCGACCTCAGTAGTCACTATACATTGTGAGAGAGCAGTATGGGGCTCTCATGGATTTCGAACGTGGTCGGGTGAAGGGGGGTCACTTGTGTCATACGCCTGTACACTTGATTTCCACACTACTAAACATCCCTAGGTCCACTGTTTCCGATGTGGTAGTGAAGTGGAAACCTGAAGGGACACGTACAGCACAAAAGCGTATAGGCCGACCTCGTCTGTTGACTGACAGAGACCGCCGACAGTTGAAGAGCGTCGCAACGTGTAATAGCCACACATCTATCCAGGCCATCACATACGAATTCCAAACTGCGTAAGGATTCACTGAAAATACTATGACAGTTAGATCAGTTAGGTGGGAGGTGAGAGAACTTGGATTTCATGGTCGAGCGTCTGCTCATGAGCCACACATCACGCTTCTACGTGGCAAACGACGCCTCGCTTAGTGTCAAGAGCGTAAACATTGGACGACTGCACAGTGGAAAAACGTTGTGTGGAGTGACGAATCACGGTACACAGTGTGGAGATCCGATGGCAGGGTGTGGGTATGATGAATGTTAGGTGAACGTCATCTGCAAGCGTGTGTAGTGCCACCAGTAAATTCGGAGGCGGTGATGTTAGGGTGCAGTCGTGTTTTTCATGGAGGGGCTTGCACCCCTTGTTGTTTTGCGTGGCACTATCACAGCACAGGACTACATTTATGTTTTTGGCACCTTCTTGCTGTTTTGGACCGCCGACTTCGTGCCAGGCATCACCGACCGACACCTATATCTCTCCTCAGTGCAGCACCCCGTGAAGAAAGAGCTATCATTCCGCAAGAAACCTTCCAGCACGTGACTGAACGAATGCATGCGAGGGCGGAAGCTGTCATCAGGACTAATGCTGGGCCAACACAGTATTGAATTCCGGCATTACCGTTTGAGTGCACCATCAACTTGTAGGTCATTTTCAACCAGGTGTCCGGATACTTTTGATCATATAGTGTAGGTTGTAGCGGCACTATGGAAGCGGCTATGTTGATGCATGAAAGTGGAAAAGTTACCGTCTTTCATCAACACTCTGTTTTATGTGCTGATTGAGCGGAAGTCGATCGTCGGTCTATACCAGTAGGTATCTAGTTACGTGTTTTCTGTGACTATTTGCATTGTGCCATTTTATAATCAGGTCTCTCTGTAATTTTACTTCCGATAAAATGCGAACTGTCATGTTGGCAGACTGTGTAGAATGCCTCTAGCTTTGGTTTCCAGAATTCTTTATGAGTTGGCTCTCACCACAGGCAACCAACATGTCATCAGCGTACGCGACATTATCGCAAATATGTATGAGTATACTCCCATCCATTTCTGTTAGGAGAAGCTCGATGGAAAACTTGCGGTTCACATTGTGCGCTAACTCGTATGCTCGGTTAAATGTATCATCAATCAATTTATTTCCAAGGAACCCGTATGTTGTTCTAATGGAATGTCTTAGATGACATTTCCGTGGTGCAGGTGCTACAGAGTAAATATATAAGTAATTCGTAAGTGAAACATCATCCTCTTTCACTTCAGGAGTAAAGTTCATCTTTAACGACATTCTGTATGAAAATTGCTGCAACTAACCAACGTTTTCAAGAGGAAAAGTACCTGCAGAATCAGTGTTGGAATATCTTGCTGTTCTAACAGAAGTGAATGAAAATCTATGTGTATGGAGAAGCATGACTTGCTTATCATAATGGTAATGGATATTACTAATGTGGGCATCAACTGTAGGCTGATTACGAGATACTTACAGACACACTCACTCACACACACACACACACACACACACACAGAGAGAGAGAGAGAGAGAGAGAGAGAGAGAGAGAGAGAGAGAGAGAGTGACAGAATAAATGGAGCAATCGACCTCATCCGCAGTGGCTAGTCTACATGTAATTTATACATGTAGATTAGTGGTTAATATCTGTCATACACTGAAGCGCAAAAAGAAACTTGTATAGGCTTGCGTATCCAAATAAAATCTAAAACACCAAACTGTGCACGAACAGGCCATGAATGTCCAACAATACCAACAGGTCGCCATGTCATCCTAAGCCCGTATGGGTCACTGGATGCTGGTGTGGAGTGGAATGTGGTCCACATACACTCTCCCAGCCGTATGCCGGTTTACTGTGCATTCAAATACAGAGATATGTAAACAGGCCGAATACAGCGCTGCGGTCGGCTACGCCTATGTAATACAACAAGCATCTGGCGCAGTTGTTAGATCAGTTACTGCTGATACAATGGTGGGTTATCAAGATGTAAGTGTGTCTGAGCTTGCTGTATTAGTCACAGCACGAGCGATGGAACATAGTATCTTCCAGGTAGCGAGGAATTGTGCATTTTCCTGTACGACCAAATTGAAAATGTACCGTGAATGTCAGGAATCCGGTAAAACATCAAATATCCCACATTGCTGCGGCCGGGAAAAGATACCGCAGGAACGGCACCGACGACGACTGAAGAGAAGCGTTCAATGTGACAGTAGTGTAACCCTTCCGGAAGAAACTGTAGATTTCAGCGCTATGGCATCAACAAGTGTCAGTGTGCGAACCATTCAACAGAACAGAACTGATATGGGCTTTCCAAGCCGAGGGCCACTCGTGTACTTTTGATGACTGCACGACACAAGGCCTTACGCCTCGCTTGGGTATGTCAACACAGTTTCAAAGTGTATCGAGCAGATGGGCGTGTAGGGGTAAGGAGATAACCTCGTGAATCCAGTGGGGGACTGTTGAGGCTGGTGGAGACTCTGAAATGGTATGGGGCGAGTGCAGTTGGAATGATGTGAGACCTCTGATACGTCTAGATACGACAATGTCACGTTTCACATACGTAAGCATTGTGTCTGATCACCTGCATCCATTTATGTCCATTGTGCATTCCGACGGACTTCGGCAATCCCAGAGGACAATGAGACACACCACACTTCCAGAAACACTCATCTGAGTTTAAACATGTCCGCTGGCCACAAGACTCCAAAGAAATGAACATTATTCAGTATATCTAGGATGCCTTGCAACGTGCTACTCAGAAGAGATCTGGACACCTGGATTCATATTGTCAATTCCCCCAAACAATGCTTCAGACATGTCACGTCGTGTTGTGACATTTCTGAGTGTTTGCAGGGCCCTATACGATATTACGTAGGTGTACCAGTTTCTTTAGCTCTTCAGTGTAAGAAGCTAAGGAGTTGTAACGGCACCACAATTTCAGATAGGGAAGCTAGGTTTGGTGCAATATTTCAGAGCGCCCAAGTTACAGCCATGTGCAGGCCGGATTGCAGTAAGTTACGCTGACTAGCAGTTGCGAAGTGGAATGGAGGCCACAGGGCCGTCGAACCACTGAAAAATATAAACGCAGCGGATCGCATGCCGCAATCTACAGGCAGAAAGGGCCCACTGGCACAACCGGGGTGTGGTGTGTACGTGGCACGAAGTGGCGATTTAGCGAAACAGAGGCGCACAGCCGAGGTCAAATATGTACTGTTTTCTAATGAGATGCATTAAAGTGTAGCAGCTCTCCTAGACGGTGGGGCGAATCGCATGCAGCAACAGATGCGGTGACAGCATCCGAGTCCATGGCGGGTCGTTGGTTCGAACCTCTGAGGCCGATGCAGAGTCCACAGCCAGCCAGCGGTGGGGCACTCTTCGGCTCGCTACCGCGGGCGGTTGTCTCGGCTCCCGACACGCACTGGAGACTTCCCGAGGCGAGAACCACAGATTCTGACGCCAGATCACGGGTGGTCGTTGCCACTGAGTTCTCAGCTACGCCAGCGAGGGAGAAGCAGCAGCGGGGCCGGCCAACGGCTCCCGGCAGAGCAGTGCAGAAACAACGAGGACAGCTGAGTCAGCTCCTGGCGAAGCCATCCTGACGTAATCGGCAATCTGCAGCTGGCGTACAGGGCCGGCTCGACACAGCGCATTGCACTGGGTCACTGGGGATGTGGCCTCAGCATTGCAGGTTCAAAATGGTTCAAATGGCTCTGAGCACTATGGGACTTAACTACTGAGGTCATCAGTCCCCTTGAACTTAGAACTACTTAAAACTAACTAACCTAAGGACATCACACACATCCATGCCCAAGACAGGATTCGAACCTGCGACCGTAGCGGCCAGCTGTTCCAAACTGAAGCGCTTAGAACCGCACAGCTACAGCGGCCGGCAGCATTGCAGGATGCTGTGACACAGACCGAGGTGAATGGGGCACTGTAGCTAAAGAACAATAAATCTTTTTGAATGTTCTCGCCAAGTTTTAATACGGCAACTACTGGCACCCACCCACTACATTTGGTGTCTTTCCGCTACATTTGGCCATCCTGATACATTCGGTGGCAGAAGGCGCCACAACATTAGGTGTCAGAATAGCGGACGTTGTCTGTCCAGTACGACCTGTGAGCCCACTGCCTGCATTATGGTCGCAAGATATGGTGATTGCAGACAAATTTGTTCTTTTTGAGTGTTGGACGTTTTATTTCTTTTTTGTTTTTTCGAGTGTGGCTCCTGGCAAGCCACATTTTAGACGTTTTATATGTGCATAGTATTTTTTGTTGTCAGAGTAAGCGTTAGTGTGTTTGAGGCAGTAAGATGTGTTATTTGTTTCGTGCCATTTAATTACTTTTGTATTGGTTTATGATGATACTGAGTATCATGATACGGAGCTGTAGGAAGTCAGGTTGTTCTTGTACTTAAATGTTTTGTTTCGGGACTAACTGGGAACGAAAGAAACACAATGACAGAGTCAAGGACGCCAGGTGTGTCGGAACCAGAAGCAGTGCGGATTTTGATGGAAAAGATAGCAGAATTGACAGTGGACAATACGCAGCTGAGAAATGAATTAACATCTAGAAGTGAGCCGGAAACCGCATGTGATCAGTCGTTGTTGCCTAGGGTGCAGAAGATTGATCCAGCCGCCGTAAGTTTGATAATTCCGTTTTCTGGCAAGGCAACTGGGGACGTGCGTTCGTTTGTGGAGGACTTG
Organism: Schistocerca americana; assembly: GCF_021461395.2. NCBI lineage: Eukaryota > Metazoa > Arthropoda > Insecta > Orthoptera > Acrididae > Schistocerca > Schistocerca americana. Next base: position 524,883,801 of record NC_060126.1, read on the forward strand.
GAGACTTGAGCGGTGATGAGCGGCTGGTCTGTTGAGCAGTTGTTACATATTGCCAAGATTAGATTAACAGGTAAAGCGAAAACATATGTAAGGTGTGCTGAGGCCTTAAGGGAGGCAGGACAGTTTAAGCAGTTAAAGGAAGGGCTTTTATAAAGGTACGAAAAACAGAATAGCGCTCGGTACTTTAGGGAGAGGTTAAGTACAATGACAAAGAGACTGTGGGAGACGATAGAGAAATTTGTGGACAGGATAAGGGAAATTAATGAGTATACTTACGAGTTGGATCAGAGCGATGAAGCAAATACTGTTCTGTTGCAGGAGGCCGAGCAAAGGCCACTCAATGTATTCTTGAGAGGGTTACCGGCGCATCTGTCACGGAAAATGCGTGAAGGGAATCGGAAAGATTTCCATTCGGCCGTTCAGCTGGCAATCCAATGTGAGGAAATAGATATGGCAACAGCGGTACGTGAGAAGCAAACAGTGTTTACGGCGGGGGTAAAATGTTATAATTGTGGTCGTACGGCTCACGTGCAGAGGCAATGTACCCAGTCGCCAAGGAATAGAGGAAGGGGTGAAAATCAGCAGAGTGTAGCATGGAGAAGTGGAGATAGGAGAGGTGTACAAGAGTTAAAAGGCAGAGGGGGCCCAAGACCCACCTAAGGCAGCTCCCATTTAATTTCAATGATACGAATACGTATGCAGAGGTGGAATGTTCAGTGGTTGGATCCATAGGAACTAAAATGCTTAAGATTTTGTTGGACACATGGGCGCAAGTGTCAGTGGCTACTAAGAATATAATGGGACAAAGGAAGTTAGACCCACCACGTTATAGATTGAGTGGATTGGGGGATAAGGAGGTCACGACTTTGGGGTCGGTGACAGTTGACTTTCGAATAGGGAAAGTCCGATTTAATGCATTCCTGGAGGTAGTACCATGGGTAAGCGAGGGCTACGACATGATCCTATGAGTAGATTTCTTGTATCAACATCATTCAGAAATTGACCTTGGACAACGAACTGGGGAACTTGGTGGAATGTTATTTCCACTAGGGGAAACTGTTGTCAATGCAGAGCTGTCGCGAAGGGGGTTCAACGTAATGAACAAACCAATTGAATGGCGTACATTAGCATTAAGGCTTAATTTGCATGAGTGTGTGTCTAGTGGCATCGGGAAGTCGGTTTGGGTAAGTGTGGACTCAAATCTACCTGTGGGTACAGCATGTGTTACTGAACCATTGGAGGATAATGAAGTTTTGGGTTCACTGGGTTATTTTGTGAAAGGTAGTGTTGTACGCGTACAGGAGGAGAACGACGGGCGATTAGTTCCCGTGAACGTGGATAATTTGAGCGCTGTAAACGCGAATTTGAGCAAAGGAGTTTTAGTAGCACATTTAGATGTGCCAGATGACGAAGACTGTGGATCGAGAGGTAGGCGAAGCGATCAACCACTATCTGCCGATATAACTTCATTGCGTGACAAAATTAAGCATTTAAAAGGAGGAGAAAGAGAGCATATGGAAAAATTATTGTGGGAATTTAAAGATTTGTTTTTTCCACAAGAGCCGTTACCAGCAACCTAGGATGCCAGTAGGGAATGAAGCACCTGTTTACCGCAAACCATACAGGATACCGAGTTATTTGCAGCCGATTGTGGAGGATTTCATTGATCGGCAGCTGGCGGACGGTATTATGGAGCATAGACGTAGTAGCTGGGGAGCGGGCATTGTCGTTGTGCCTAAAGTGTCTATGGGTGGAACTAAGAAATACAGGTTCCGTTGTGACTACAGATGCCTCAATAATAAGACAGTAACGGACGAATACACCATTCCAAACATATCGGAGACTTTGGATCACTTAGGACAGTGTCAGTACTTTTCTACGATGGATTAGACAAGTGGTTATCATCAGTTAGAGGTGGCTCCAGAAGATCGTCCAAAAACTGCTTTCTCTAAACCTGGAGGCAATAACCGGTACATTAGAATGCCATTCGGTTTGAAAAACGCTCTAAAAACGTTTCAGAGGTTGTTAGACATTGTTTTGAGGGGTATGAAACCATGGCAGTGTCTTGTCTATGACTTTATAGTGTTATCAAGTAGTATTATGGAGCAGCATAGACAGCGGTTAAGGGAAGTCTTTATGAGGTTAAGAGCAGCCCGTTTGACGTTGAGCTTAGAGAAGTGTCATTTTGCGTTAGAAAAAGAAAAATATTTGGGGTATATTATCAGTAAGGACAGAGTACGAACAGATGCGAGGTTGGTACAGGCTGTAAGGGATTTTCGGGAACCGAAAACAGTTAAGGAAGTGCAATCATTCATCGGAATTTGCAATTTCTATCGAAAGATCGTGAAGTGTTTTGCAGATTTGGCGCAGCCACTGACGCGACTCTTACGAAAGGGTGTAAAACTTGAGTGGACAGGAGAGTGTCAGAAAGCGTTTGACAAACTGAAAGAAGTGTTAACACCAAGTCCGGTTCTTGTGTTTCCAGATTTTGAAAAGGAGTTTATACTAGCAAGCTATGCATCGAATCAAGAATTAAGGTGTGTTCTTAGCAATGAAATAGATGGGAAAGAGCATCCTGTAGCCTATGCGTCTAGGCAGTTGAACGCAGCAGAGAAGAATTACTCAACAACAGAGAGGGAGATGCTTAGCGTAATCTATGGAATCAAATATTTTAAATGTTATTTATATGGGAGAAGATTTTGTGTAGTGACAGATAATGCTGCGTTCAAGTGGTTGCTGGGGTTGAAGGATCCATCCACTAGACTCGTTAGATGGGCTGTGAGGCTTAGTGAATTCGACTACGAATTGGTGCACAAGCCTGCGAGGAAGCACGGTAATGCGGCTGCTCTGAGCAGAAAGGTGGCAAAAATAGAAGTCATAGGTTATGACCTGGCGGTATGGCAAGAATTACAGGACGCGAACAATGATTGTAAATTGTATCGGACACAGCCACAATTTCATATGTGCCACTCTCTTCAGTGCAGGGAAACGAAGATAGGGCCAAGGGTAATAGTGCGAGCGATGCTGAGGGATGAGGTTTTGAAGGAAGCACATGATCACGTGTTATCTGGTCATGCAGGGTGTAGAGCGACGAATAGGAGAGTGGCGGGAGGTATTGGTGGGGAGGTGTGGATCAGTATGTCAAGAATTGTATACCATGTGCGCAGAGAGCAGATTTTAGTGGGAAACAGATACAGCTACAACGATTACTGGAAGCAACATGTCCATTCTCGTTGCTCGGGATTGATGTTTTGGGACCTTTTAGGACCTTTTAGGCTATGCCGAATCAACAGGCAATGGTCGCGCAAGCGTTAGTAAACAACTGGATTTTGAAGTTTGGTGTACCAGAGGCAAGAAGAAGGCACAAACATCATGTCGGATTTAATGATGGAGCTGTGTAAACTGTTGAACGTAAAGAAGTGAGGACGAGTGCGTTGCATCCTGAGGCCAACGGTAGGGCAGAACGGGTACACACAACATCGGGAAGATGCTGAGTTTTATGTGGATTCTCAACACCATCAGTGGGACGAGTATTTGAAGCATATTGTATGCGCATACAATGGAGAAGTCCGAACAAATACCGGTTTGTCTGCATACGAGGTAGCATACGGGCGAAAAATGCCGTCACCGCTTGTTTTAGTGAAGCTACAGAAGAGAAGGACCGGTGAATCTGTACGTCAATTCGCGAGAACAATTCGTGATGTTTGGAAACGGGTACAATAGGAGAATACAAAGGCTTTGGAAAGGCAGGAAGACGGAGTAAAGCAGAAACGAAGTTAACTGCAATATAAAGTGGGGCAATGGGTAATGCTGCGCAGCCTCTATACGCAAAAATGGAAAACGAAGAAGTTCCTCACGAGGTATCAACGACTATATGAAGTTGTTGAAACCACATCTCCCGTTAACGTTAAGCGCAGAGAAAACCAGGAAGATAGAGTACAGCATGAAGTACCATATGCTTTGCGATCCTGGAAGTAGTAGAGTAGATTTTTTTTTTTTGGTGTCATGTATAATGGGGATGCGTAGATGAAGTAGGCATTCTGCTTTCGTATATGTGTTTTCGAGTATTGTGAGCCTGCTGAGGCATCAGTCTTTTTGAAGAGGGAGGAATGTTGATGGTGTGATCCCTGTCCTTAGGTCACTGGAAAGGGAAGTGTAGCGCCTGACGTATGTGGAGTGTTGTTGGAGGAGAAATCAAACGTAGTTCTGTACAAATAAATGCGTTGGAATGAATTTTGCGGGATAGAAGTAGAAAATATGTGTTGAGCGATGTCAGAGCCAAACGATTTCTTGTTTAAATTTTTAGTTATCGATAGTGCTGCGTCAGGGAAGTCGTGTTTATTGCACCATTTCATATAATGTAAATTTAAGGATGAAAGTAGTAGTCACACAATCGGTGTAGAGTTTGGATAAAAAATAGTGAATGTTGGAGGAAAAACTGTGAAACTACAAATATGGGACACGTTCACGGTGCACCTATTATTAGCCAGGGGAAAGGAACAGACTGTCCAAGGGACATCAAGGAGCCAACATTGAGCTTGCAATGGGCCCACTGTTCACATCCGATGACAGTTCAGAAATTATGCTATGCCTGCATCAGCCAAGCCATGTATAAAATGATCGTTAGTAGTGGGGAATACCTCTTAGAAAGAAACACATAGCAGCAGCCTCCAACATGTGAAAATTACAAGTCATTCCGCCACTAATTCTGTAAACAGCACATTGTCAGGCAGATGAATACATGGAGATTGCAGTGCCTCACAAACACCTATCGCTAACTTAGAGATATCTTAGTTATGAAGCTAAAGTCTCGATATTACACCCAAGATGCGACAGGTGGATGAAGTACATCACATAAATCATACTTCGTTTAGAGGGATTTGTCACGTTTCATCACAGATGAGATGGAAGTCCTCTGATGACCGACAGATTTACCATCAACAATCGCAAGTAGACAGTGCTTTATATCATACAGAACACGTGGCTGTGTACGAGTCGAACGCGTGGCTATGTAACGCGACTGATGCATCCTGAAAGAACAGTGGAAAACTTGCCCAGCAGCAAATTTTCCCTTTCTAGAATGCATCATCAGTCTACCATTAAATCGTACCTCGCTACAGCTTTATCTCAATTACTCACCCCGTCCAATCTCTGTTATCATTTAATGCACATGCTTGTAAGTTTAGTGGTGGGTGGTTGTCTGTCTTTCTGAAAGCGCCATATCGTAGTCAACTCGCGTATATCACTGGTACCTCAACAGACATAAAGCATATGTTGTCTCGACGGAAAAAAATAATTGACTGCTTCCCTGATTCCCTTCGCTTCCATGTTGATATTTTCTCGGATTCCTCTTGCTGCCATATACTTGCTTCAATGTACAAACTGTTCTCAACCAACCAGAAGGTATGCAAGTACTTCCTCAATTTTCCCGCTTTTCGGTGTACATTTGGTCAAATTGTACCTATTCCCCCGCCATTTCCCGAAATTCTATCAATTTTAAGTCAGTTCTACCCATGCCTTAAACTCTCGTTCTGTGTTCTAAAATTGCTTGTAAATGAAGTACAGCTGCAAACACCTAGCCAAAATGCACTGATTGGGAGGCGTCGTCTGTACATCTCTGTATATGCATCAGTCGTGGATTTCTCACACCACAACACTTTCAAATCTGTTACTATACATCGACAAGGAGTGCTAATCTCCTCTAAATGGGCGCATCTCGAGAACTCTTGTGCACTTCAATGGGCGAGGACTCGGCAAGCTCCATTCATTCACAAGACGTGGAATATAGCGGTCGGTTCCAGATGAAACTGGCAATGGTGCTGCATGTCTGGTTGGTCAATGGCCGTGTGAGGCGGTGCCTTTCAGTCGGTAATTTTACCCTAAGACTCCTAGAATGCTCTGAGATACCCATCAGCATAGAGATAGATCGTAAACTAATCGAGGTTTTAGAAATACGTAGAGTCCTGTCTCATATACTTTGATGATGTATGTGTTCGAGAATTAACAATGAATAGGCTTACAGGACAGTCATCTATCTACATTCGCAATGACACTCACAAATTGAAGAACGGGTGGTTTAGCCATGATACTGAAACTGGGAAAAATGCTGTCACATCATTGATAGGTGTGGAAATTACTGTAAAATTGCAAAAATTGTTCACACTATCAACTATAATGCTTATTATTTCAGTACATCGACGGCGTCTTTTCCATCCCATCCGTCCACTGACATGCTGTTGGTTACCACATAATGATTGACTGACATCGCTTGTTTGAGTTGGAGCAAGAGATTTGTGGAGGGGTGACACATTCTGGGGATGGCTAGCACAGTGATCGCGTACAGAACCGTAATATGAGGAATCAGTTGAAATGGAATGCAGAGCCATCAGCTATTCCATCGCTGTGACAGATGAGTTCAAATGTAGAGCTCGTGAATCACCTTCAGACTGCAATTTGGAAACCCCCCACAACGCCACAAAACTATTACAATTTCCTTATGTTGTAATTGACTTTTAATGGAAATCATACAGTGCGTGTGTTGTGTTATGGTAACAGCGGTAACAAAATGATTTACACCGTGCGACGTCTAGTTTCCTGCGAGAGGTCGTGAATCAGAAAGTGTTAATGTCAGTTTAGAACCTGACACATACCTCGAAGTCGTGGTAGGAAAACAAAATGTTTGGCTGTATACAAAGCCTGTTAGAGGAGAAAACAATAATGTTTAAACAACGAGAAAGGGTCACAGGGCGCCTCTCTTGAGACGTACAGTATAGTCTGCGGGATATGGTCATCCTCCTAGAGCACATGTGACGAAGCTTTAAACTGGTCTGTGCAGTTGATCAATGCCTGTATATTTAACAGGATTGTCACATGTGCTCGATGCCTCCAGCATGCAGTATTTGTTTTCGACATAAGGGAGGAGAGAGATGCGGTAAAAATCTTATCGATTTCTGTGTCGGATAAAGTTACTGGAGCTTTTATAGTTCCCAATTTTTCTCTGTTGGAAGGTACATATTAACGAAGATAGCATTTTGGGAAGATAGATGTGAATGGATGTTTATCTTCAGTACTTGCATATAGTTTGGGGACGCACCACAGTGCAGTAGCAAAAATCCTTGTCCTTCTCCCAGTTCCCGTTTCCATCGAATGGTCAAAACACAGTCCTGTCGCAGAACGCAGCTTAGCCTGTTTCGACATGGGTTGCAGAAGGTGGTAGATATATTTACCTCCGACTCCTAGCAGCTCCGACTTGAAGTGGAACGATCACATGTGTAAAGCTGGTGAAATGGCAGCAGCTGCAAGGTGAACTAATACTTAGTATGTGCTGGACAGCTTTCGTGACCAAGTGCAAATCTGACGAGATTCAACATGGACATTCGTTTGCACTGGGCCATTATTCCATCGCATGTAAATTGTTCTGTTGACTGAGTCTACGCATTTGATTTCTTTACTTAGTTGAGGTAAGTTCGATTGTGGTGTATGCAGCTAGCTTGTGGAAGACACATTTGCCGCTTGTCTAGAAATGAGAAACACCTCAGTTGACTTTGTAAATTATATGGATTATTTGGAATCTGCTAAATCACAGACATCAGTATTCGTGAGCGAAAATATCAGATTGCTCTATTTTTTTCTTTTTTCAAGGTTTTTCAGATAAAGGTCTTTGGAGACGGGCTAAGTTTCTAGTTACTCAGTGGTTTACGGAGCGCTCCACCTCGCTAAAGTTTCGGGTTTGTAGAGAAATAATTCCCAGTCTATATCTGTAGAATTATGTTGCACGAGCGCTCACTTAGGATACTGCTATGTGCGTGATATCGAGAAGTTTCGCGTAAATGGTATAATGTTCTGGCAAACCATGTAAAAATACATGTGTTCTTGTAAGCCCCAGAGTCTGGAGATGGGTGTAGAAAAGCAAGCAAGTCGGGACCAGTAAAAGTAACGTCTTTGTGTCGAGGAGAACCGATCCAGTCTTTGTAGAACACTTCTGAGAGTGACTTCGGTCCACTGAGGGTGCTCTGGTCACCCATTGGGAGTGGATAACCGCCTGACCTCATGGGAAATATCTAGTGCAGTGAGGAGTATATATGGTGCTGTCCATCTTTGCGGTATATCTACGAGTTTCTGGCAGTCGATAGCTATACGAGTGATGTAAAAGGGGCGATTTTGTACGTCGCAGGATAGAAATTGTATGTTTACTACATCGACGCAGTAGTTGGTGATATATTGTTGGGATGGATATCAGTTTAACGCTCTAATATTCAAGTTTCCATCCTTAGTAACAGAGCAGTGTAATTGAGTAAGAGACTTTCCATATTTGACGATCTGTAAGACACTTTAGCAGGGTTTAATTGCCGGTGCAATATAGCGATCTGTGTAAAGTAGTTTTTTGCCGTTGAAAGTCTCATCTTCAGAAAGAAGATAAAAGGCAGACGATGCTTCCATACCGTTGGCATCAGTAACTCGGCGGATAAATTCGATAAGAGTCAATCATAAAGCTCTCTTCTTTCATTCACAAGACATCCTTTGTGCTGGGGTACAGGAGTTTCTAGATAGCGGTGAGAACATTGCGTATGTTGAAAGCAGGAAGGGTAACACGTGAGCGACGGAGTGCCACGTTAGGACCGCGAGGAAGAATGCATTCGACGTTTTACTGCACTATTTTCGTAAACAGGTTGTGTTAGGGCAAGATTTTCCAAGCAAACAAGCTGAGACATCACGAAAGCTTCTACAAAAGTGAGCGCTAACTCTTGCTGGTGCACTATACAATTTCTGAGAGGTCGATTAGGTTCTTGTTTTACATAGCCGTGTGATATCAGTATAACATTGAGAGCCTTTTTAGATGCGCTTGCGATGGTGTGTAGCTATGCACGCGCATTTCATGGCGATGCATCAGTCACCCTGGACAGGTAAGCACGTGTGCCCAGTTAGACGCAGTTTGATGTCCCATTTTAATCGTACGAAAGAGAAAGCAGCCTGTGCTATTGTGGGAAGCAATGGGACAGATTTCTCCAGCGTCTGCAAGGGTGAGTCGCTCTGCAAGTAGGTCTTCTCCCCCGTCATGTCGTACCATCAGTGGTGCCTAGGTGAACACGTATTTCGAGAAGAATTTCTACGGTGTCCAATATGATAGGGATAGTACCGCCTTGTGCTTGTGCGACCCAAATGGCCTCAGGAGCTGACAGTCGCATCATCACGACGTGGGGGCTGCCGGTGCATCCCGATTTCTGGGAGTGTGAGCGATAGCATCCTGTGCAGTCAAGTGGTCAGGGGGCAATGGCTGGTCCGTGTTCGCGTTGATTGTGTGCCTGTTGCTTTATTTTGCAAGAAAATTTGTATGCTGTGCTATGCTTTATTTGGACAGTTTACGAGTAGTGAGCATGGCTGAAGAGCTTTTTACATGCGTTATTTTGATAGTTTGGGAGTTGTTTTCGTGACTGCTCTTCAGTGAACTGCATTATTTCGGTGATTTAGGTGCATTTTACAGGTCTGTATACTGTGTGCTGCATTATTTCCGTAATTTAAGAGTTGTTTTGTGTGTCTGTACATTAGTGTACTTTCTTTAATTACTAGTATTTTCAGGTCTGCAGACTCTGTGTTGTGAACCCAAGCTCATCAGAGCAGGGATGACAGCGCCTTCTGGGGGCAGTACTATGTACTAGGTCATTTGGACTCCAAGCCTCATGGTGAACACTCTTCACTGTGGTAATGCCTCTAATTGTTTGAATATGGGCATATGTCCAGCACAGGCTGAGTCCTTTTCCTGCCATATTCCCCCACCTCCGACGACCATCTTGGATTACAATACTGAAGCGATGACAGAACCCTCTTGTGGTGGTACTGTGTACTAGGTCAGTTGGACTGTGGATATCATAGTGAACACACTTCATTGTGGTACTGCCTCTAATAGTTTAAATAAAGACTGCATGCAAAATAAAGACTTATGGCTATCTTATTCCTTTTCCTGCGAATTCCTAGGATGAGGTGGCGGTCAGATGACTTATGTTAGTGGAGGTGCCGCAAGTAACCTATTTTCCCGCCATTTCCTTAGGTTAGTAGAGGTAGGCGTAGTGTGTTGCATTGTACTGATGGAATTTGAACTTCCCACCATTTTCTGGGGGAGGGGGTATCATTAGGTGACCCAACGGCCCCCTGTTCTTTAAATATCCCCTACAAACTTCCCTACAAAAAGAGTACCAGTCTACAACCGTACGCTCACTCACACGACATTCATGCACGCACAGCCACACTGAATACCTCATACACCAACAATATCGCTCAACGCGAGCTTAGTTTTCTCGATCCATGTTCCTCGTCTATCGGACAGCCACAACCGACCTTTGATGCAGCGCCATACGAATAAGTCGTGAGTACGTCGAGTGGACATACTTGTCAGGCGCATATGTTCGTCGCACTCACGACATCGAACTTAACCGGCAACAGGAAAATACATTTGTAAAAATCGAGTCATGGCCATCATTTCTACCATAGCCTCCATTAAATCAATCTGGTTCATTGGTATAGATAAATTCATACCTACAAACTAAAACGAAAAAGAAAAAATTATCATAAAACAAAAAACAATTCGTCCAATTTATCTCATACACACTAAGAATGAAATTAAGTACCGAATGAATTGCAAAATACCAATTACTGAAATCAATGCAAACGAAAGAAATTTTGCGAATATCTAGCTCTTTTAAAACAAACTTTCAATTTTTTAAATGTACAATGATGGCGCTTATCCGCAGCAGACAACCGATTTATTGTCTATGGTTGGGAAGTAAAGACATTAATAGCTATGAGTTACCTAGGACGTCATTGGTCAAAGCTGACGTCTTGTATCCCGTGCTTCAGTAAACTCTGCTGATCTGATGCCTTTATTGATGGTACTTCAGATAGAATTTGTCAGTGGTGTCAGTCGTTTACTCGTAAGAAGTGGTCAATGAGTGTCTGTTTCGTTTGTTGTTCAGTTGTGGTTGTACGTAATGTGAAGTACCGGTTCAGTGCGGGGGCTGGAGCAATGGAATCAGTTCAACATTCATTTTGCCTACACCAAGGCCACGGCGGTTGTTTCATATGACAGCTGATCACTTCTGCTAACGGTTAATTGAAGCGCATGCCTGAGTTTTAACTCACAGCTTGACTTACTCTCTTCAGTTTTTAACTAACATGATTTTCGGGGATGGGGCGTACATTGCACTTCCGATGTGCAGACACTCTACTGTGTACCACTACGAAAGGAGCCACTGTAGAGGAGTTTCTATCTTTTTCTGCAATATGTTCGACTTGCCTTACTCGATACTTAAATTCGCAAGTATATGTGTTAAATAGCTCTTTAAACATTAAATTTGGGAATCAGGAAGGAGTCAAGTGGAAACCTTGTTCGTTATAATGGGGTAGTAGCTTTGTACACGAAAGCAATTGCGTGATTGACAACATTACATGTACCAGTTACGGAGTAAAAAAAATGTTATCAATATACTGTTGGAGTACGACAAACTGGTGGTAACTTAAGAGTTACAGCCGCCTATATTTCTCATCAAGCAGTATGCGCAGCATCTCAGGAACAGGCAACGAGGGACTGGCCACTGGAAGTTTGTAGGTAGGTACAGCATTTACTTTCTGGTGTATATACGAAATTGTAGCAAGTACACCCAGTAATGTGTACTTTCAGTGGCTGGTACTTTTTACGATATGTATTATTTAGAATTTTAACGCGCAGGAAAATAGAATTTGTGGATTCACATGTACAATTGTTTAGATCTAACTGCGATATCAGCAAGACCATATGAGCACAGAAAATGTATTATCAGATCTTTAAACTCTGTCTGATGCCACCCGTTCTAAACAGCATTAATCGAACTTTCTCATATCAGTTCTTCCTAGTGTATTCTATTAAATGTGGTGGGGGTCCACAGAATAAAGTTCCTGTCCAACTATGGAATTTTTGGTTGTTTTGACGCAAGTATGCAGCACTGGTCAAACTCTGCAGGTGACACCCACAGAATCTTGCTCAACAAAACTGTGCGTGGGAGGAATGAGTCTGTTGATATACTTACGAATAACTCCAAAGCATAACTAGCTGCTACCAAGTATCTTATCTAAGCACACAGCAACATTGTTTCAGTTTAAATTTCATTCAAAACGTGATCGATCTGTGAAACTGTAAACCTGTGCTCCACTTTCCAACATCTCAGCACAATCATAGCCAGAAAAGACATTTTTATCTGTTTGTACATTAGTCGTAATATTCCATTCGTTCCTTTCCCTTCTAAACAACAACGTTTTCTTTTCTTGTCAACTAACACTGCAGTAGAATTGGCAAATGGAAAACTACTTGGGATGAATTTTGAAGTACTAGGGTTCTATAAGCTTATGTATTACAAATTACATTAAAATGTATCCACACACATGTAAGTGTCGGGTCTCTACATGCATACATCAGCATAGTTAGAAATAGACACAGTATATAACACATAAAATTTCGTTTTTATTTAATCAAAAGTGTAATAAGAACAAATGATATATTTCAATGAAATTCAGAATCTTGAGACGCGAATCATATTGTAGCTGGCAGCAGGACTGGTGACAGAACGCGTGTTGTGTCTGGGAGCGGGACTGGTGGCACAGTGTGTGCTGAATCGGGCAGCAGGACTGGTGGTACAGTGTGTGCTGAATCGGGCAGCAGGACTGGTGACACAGCGTGTGCTAAATCGGGCAGCAGGACTGGTGGCACAGTGTGTGCTGAATCCGGCAGCAGGACTGGTGGTACAGCGTGTGCTGAATCGGGCAGCAGGACTGGTGACACAGCGTGTGCTGAATCGGGCAGCAGGACTGGTGGCACAGTGTGTGCTGAATCGGGCAGCAGGACTGGTGACACAGCGTGTGCTGAATCCGGCAGCAGGACTGGTGGCACAGTGAGTGCTGAATCGGGCAGCAGGACTGGTGACACAGCGTGTGCTGAATCCGGCAGCGGGACTGGTGATACTGCGTGTGCTGTATCTGGCAACAGGACTGGTGCCTTGATGGGTGTTGTATCTGGCAACAGGACTGGTTACTTGATGGGTGTTGTATATGGCAACAGGGCTGGTGACAGGATGCATGCTGTAGCAGGCAATGGGGATGGCGGATGCTATTTGTGTGGAGGCTGATGGCGATGCTTTGGACACCAACTGCTCTAAAGGTAATGAGGCTACACGTTTTGTGGTTAGATAGGCTGCTGATGAAGTAACTTCTGTTTTGCCTGGCGATGAGGCTCGAAGAATTGCTCTTGTTGTGGGTGGCAACGCCACTTCAATTGTAGGTGCCGACGTCACTTGTGTCATGCCTGATGAGACATGTGTTGTAGATGGGGACGTGGCGGGAGATGCCACGTGTGTTGCAGCTGCTGGTTCAAGTTGTGTTGTGGATGGCAATACGGCTGGAGACTCCAGTTGTGTTGTGGCCTCCTTGGCCACTCCTGTTGTGGCTGGTGACGCGGCTGGTGCAACCACTTGTGGAGCAGCTGGTCGTTCAAGTGGTACTGTGGATGGTGACGCGGGTGGAGACGCCTCTTCTCTTGTGGCTTCTGCTGGCTCTCCTCCTGTGTCCGGCAACGTGGCTGCCGATACCTGCAGCGTTGCAGTGGGCGACGTGGCTGGTCACGCCGCTGTTGTAGCTAATGCTGGCTCCTGTGAGAAAAAGATATAATGGATGATGTTAAGATGTTGATAAATGTGTTCCATGTGATACAAATTGAGAGAAGATCTATTCACAGTAATTTAGATCATTAAAGTAACATTAAATATTGCCAGTTCTTTTGGTACATCTATTCTGTACATACTTAAATCGAATGAAAGTACGAATTATTTATCTGTCAATATAGTGACATTATAAATACTGTGAGATTATAGTGGCGTATAAATTATTCTCATGCATTTTCTTTGTCCGGGTTGGATCTTTAAGAGCTTGTTATTCTGAATAGTAATCTATACATTAGCAAAAGACTATCACTGCTCAACGTTCCACACAATGATACAGTCTCATTCACAACATGATGTTGTGATGTCTCCCAATCGCTCGATGTGGAACTCAGAACGTAGTCTAAAGGAAGCAGTAATTCAGAACACCACTTTTTATCCCAGTCACTAGCTAAGAAAGATTGCCAAGGTTTCACAAAATACCTAATAGTGATAGATGATGAAAATAGCGCTTTTAAATCAAGTAGTGTGCTCCGTCGATGCCTCTCAGAAGGCAGGCGCCACGGCGCCCCTCACCTCCATGCTGTCCAGTGGGAGGCCAGGGGCGGTCTCCTCCTCCGGCGGCTCGTCTGCCTCTCTCCCCTCCCCAGTGGTACAGCAGGGCAGCCACCGGCGAAACCGGCGAAACATCTTCTGCAGCAAAGAAACACACTAAATATTGTCCGACATTATGTGTGGATGAGGTGTTCCTTCAACGCACCACACTTGGAGTAGACTATAACGCATAGATGTAACTGTTGAAACGTACCAGTCTAATTACAGAGTTAGATGGGTCGATGGATAATTTATCTGTTATGTAGCATGACACAGTATAATGTGAACTTCAACTGGGATTATATTAAAGAAGGTATCTCGAGCCACCGCCTACTACTTATTTACCTCGCACATTTGTTTCCATCGAAAAAAATCACTTAGTGGATAGGCTTCAGTTCAGGAAAAATATATGGAATTTTGATATAGCTTGATAATCCTTGATTAGTTCTGCAGGAGAATCAGATTGTTAAGTGCTCTTAAATATATTAAAAATCATACACGTCTGGGCTAATCTGGAATGCGAGAACCTTGACAGGGAACTGAATAAATACCTTATGAGTCACTGAATGTCAGCAACGGCATTTCTTTTAGGATTAAATCTTGAAAAGGGAAGCGCACGAACAAACGTGTGTTTAACAGGAAAACCTTAATTTACCGTGGACTGTTAGTACTGAATATTGCCGGTAAAAACGACTCAGATACATATATGAATTGCACGATCATTTGAAACCAGGAGTGGCGTGGAAGATATGGACTACATACACATAAATATTGAGACTAACCATTCATACACAGAATAAAGTTTTCAGTAATTTAATAAATGAAACATCTAAATGGGGTTAGAGAGAGAAAAGCCAAGATGGTCGAATAATTTAATAGAAAATTATTCCAAAATTAATAAAAAGTATTTCGTTAGACGCCTATGAAAACAATGAATCCGAACTACGTTCTATGTTTTTCAAACGAGTAGGTGTATATTCCTACCTCTACGACCAAATGTTTTGTCTGAAAGCGTAATGTTTGTGTCTTGTATTATTGTGTGTATCTTGTACTATTTCCAAAGCAGTTGTAGCAGCTTTATGTGTAATTTTGGACTACTTAATGTAATTCGATCCTGTGTGTGCGAAATTGTCTGTCTAACGGCGGACAAGGACAGAAAGGATCACTTATTACATACCTGTTCCGAAGAACTGGTGTCCGGCTGGAAAAATGGACGTTTAGGCTTCTTCTCAGATGGTAATACGAAGCTTTCACAACTTTCTTCTTTACGTTAACTGTTAAGATACGCTTTTTTCAGAACACCTCGAGACAATGGTAGAGCGCACGAGAACTATTCGAACTCGCAATGTTCCTGGGCAACGGCACAGATCGCTTCAAGCGACACTGCATTGTTGACAGGCAACCCAGATGACGATACATGCGCTGTTAACTGACAGTTGCTACACAATGTTTCAGTGTCCATATATTACAGCATTTTCATACGCGTGTCTCATTTGAACATAAGTGCAAATTAAAGGGAAAAATTATTGCTTCAAATACGAAACATGCCAATGCGATTTCCGAAAATACACCTACATCTACATCATACTTCGCAAGCCACCTAATGGTGTGTGGCGTACCACTATCTGATCCATCCAAGTCTGTTCCACTCGCGAATAGTGCGTGAAAACTGTAATTCTTTCACGTACTGAACTACAGAACAACTTTTACGGGACTTTAGTAGTCCAACTCATGACCAGTGAAAATATGTTTGTCAATTTTTTGTAGTATTGTGTTGCCTACGCTACTAAAAGATTCCTTTATAGAGTTGGATTTTAATAGCTGTAGTCAACGACAGAGGAGGAGCTTAGATGTCTTTTACTGTATTTGTTCAAAAATGGTTCAAATGGGTCTGAGCACTATGGGACTTACCAGTCCCTAGAACTTGGAACTAATTAAACCTAACTAACCTAAGGACATCACACACATCCATGCCCGAGGCAGGATTCGATCCTGCGACCGTAGCGGTCGTGCGAATCCAAACTGTAGCGCCTAGAACCGCTCGGCCACACCTGCCGGCTACTGTATTTGTATCTAACTGCATACAAGCTTATGTTATACGAAATGATGCAACTTGTTACTACAGACGTGCACTACCACAAGGGAACCCTACCGCCAGTTTATCTGTAGCCCCAGATTATGGTTTCGCTGTGGTTACTGAAGTACGAAAACTAATTTTATTCTTATCCGAGTGTGAGCGACGCCGTGTGTTCTGGAAACGAATGCATGACCATTGAAAATATGTTTGTCAATTTGTGTAGTAATGTATTGCCTTATGCTATTAAAAGATTCCTTTATAGAGTAGGATTTTAATAGATGGAGTCAACGACAGAGGAGCTGTCTACATGTCTTATACTGTATTTGTATCTAATTGCATAAAAGACAGTGTTATACGAAATGTTGGCAACATCTTACTACGGACGTACGTTGTCACACGGGAACCCTACGGCCAGTTTGCCTGTGAGCCCAGCTTATTGTGTCGCTGTGGTTACTCAAGTACGAAAGCTGGTTTAATTCTTATCCGAGTGTGATCGAGGCCGTGTGTTCGGGAAGCGAAAAGAACAGAAACGGTTCATTCTACTGATATTAGAACAATTACTGCAATTAATTCTTTCTCGTTGGTAGTACTATGTTCGTTGAGCTGAAATTTATGTATGTGAGTTGCGAAATATTCAATAAGATTAATTTGAATGTCGGTGCAAATGCTTATGCCCAGACATAACATAGGAAGTCATTGAGAAGTCTAGATGAACTCAGAGGAGAAAATTGCTATTTCACAATAATGGCGCCAGCAGTTTCACGAGTTTCCGATGTGAAAGGGACTGCCACCCACTGGCCCACACTTACAAATTCATAGACACAAACACGGCTCACACGTTTTGATGAGCGTTTCATCAGGGGAGACAATAATGTGCAAATGTAGCGGGAATTAATGTTTTGCCATTTTAAATAAATATCTTAATATAATATGTGTCATATTGTCCCTGTTTTCTATATTTTGCCTTCTCGTATCACAAAGTAGTTTACTGGCTATCTTCATAGCACTAAATAATACGCATAAAAAGGGAAAAAAATGAGGATCGTATACCGTGAAATGAGATGATCTTCAACTCTAGTGATGCAATTTGAGGCCCGTCCCCCCATAAGGCGGTCGGTCTTGGAGGCAGCTCACTACTGAGAGATGCTCTCACAATTTACCACTTAGGTGGTACTCCGTCATGTTCAAAAATGAAATACTAATAAAGCCATATCGGCGATATTTAGGTAACAAAATTCCTGTAATCGTCTTCTCCGCAAAAAAAACGCTCCTTAAACGTGTTCTCGAACAACGACACAGAGCACATGAAGTTTTGGAGAGCCTTCGTCATGTTTGTCTATTTGCTGTGTACTTGTATTCTGTCGCTACACTTCTCTTGTTTAACAAAAGTTACCCTCATCACTGAACACTAAACCACAAAGGGCATTGTTATCTTCCATCTCAACGCACAGACCGAATTCACAAATCTGAACACGTTGTTTATTGAAATCAGAATGGCATGTTTGCAGTTGAAGGCTGTATTGCGTGAAACTCGAATATCGTCGCAAATCACGCCGTACGGAATTCGGAACAGTTAATTCCCGATTGTTATGTAGAATAAACTGCTACGGATCACATTTAAAACAAGAAAGGAAAATTAGAGAACTATACTTAACACTCTGATGACGTGCTCTGCGCCTTGGGGATGCGTACAGGGCGGCCCTCTCATAGACAAGAAGAGTGTCGAAATAATGGTACAAATCGTGCGATCGCTTTAGTTATAGAAGATGCAATATCGCATTCTTGGAGGAAACCACGTTGCACCGTGGTAAATGAATTGTGACAGCTGAAGCGGAGAAGGCAATACGCTGTTTGTTGCCTGTTATCTCTATCCAGATTTCTCGCTTGTTGGGTAATGGATGAGCGAATGTACGAGTTAGGTTGTCGAAGGAGAATTCCTGCTGCAAGTACAGGAACCGGCAACTTGCAGTAGCCACCAATGTATACTTCCAGATTCGAAGTGCAAGTTAAATTTCATCCCAAGTTTCTATATTGATTTGGGTAATAAATAAAGAGCGTTGGAGTAAAAAAAAAAAAAAAAAAATGTAGCGTTACAACGCTCGGTCTGAGTGCATAATACCTACTACACCTTTAACAAACAGAATTTTTATCCGAAAATAAATTAAATAACACAGCACCATATATAATAACATAGCGTGTGAAAATGCAGCCATCAGCAAGCAGAGAAGTAACAGAAAGTAGATCGCATCACAGTATTAAGGTATGCAAAACAAGGGGTACTGTAACTGATGACTTATTTAAGCTTTTGGGAAACCATTCCTGAAATTCTGTAAATGTAGCTAGGTACGTTATATTAACATGAACGCATTCACCATGCGTGTAATTGTCATCTCTCAGGTCATGGAAGGTGTTTGTGCTGGGAATCAAGAGACTACTGAATGGACCACTGCGTCTACATTCTTAGACAATTGTATTGTTTATCAGTTTAAAATCTAATCAGTTACTGTCACCTCAAGAATGCATAAGTGCTGTGGTAAAAAATGGGAAGTCCACATCATTTTCTCTGCGATTATAGCTCTGCACTGACATTATATCACCAGGGAATTACTTTTCATGCGTTACTGGGAACTGTGTACCCGAATTGCTATTTAGGTAATAGCCAGAAGTCGTATTTCCTGTTAGTAATTTCTTTAAGAAGATGTAAAAGCCAAGCTCTTTCTTTTTAGCGTGCATCTTCTCTATCCTCTGTCGCCCATTACATTACTATATTTCAAACATACAGCAACGATCTCAAGTGGATAATTTCAGTACTCTGTACTGAGATAGAAGTTGCTCATCAGAACACCCGAGACATAATACGATTTCTTTCTACCTCCCCTCCTCTTCACATGCGGGACCGCTGGTTAAACAATAGTGCATCTTCCAGTTCGCAAAGCTGGTAATTCGAACGTTTTTTTTTTTCCGTTACGCCAGATGGGTAACCAGCTGCCTACGGTTATATGAGTTTTCCTTCTCTTATTACAAGTGATCCGTTGTAACATACCCAGCCTAGATGTTATTTGCCTCTTGGTCATCGTGAACAGGAGCAAGTTGTGGTAGCTTCCGGCTCCGCTCGATGTAGCCCGCCCAAAGCCACGAAGAGGCAGACCACTTCATATCTAACAGTTTCTTAGTTTGCTTGAGAATTATCTCTTTTAATTGCAATTTTACACAAAAATGTAGTTTATAATTTTGGTTTGGATGTAATAAAATAGCCAAATATAAAATTAGTCTACGATGTGAAACTCGCTTCAATTGTTAAGATGCGTAAGGAGATTAAAAAAAAGATAGGTCTGAACCGTGATTTGTTTTCAAAGAATATGCTTCAGAATTTATTTTATTTGCTAGCGATTCATCAAGAACATTAACACATTTAATCACACTATGTAAGTGTGGAAGTAGTTGCCAGGGAGTAACTGATGAAACCATAGTCAAAAATCCTCTAAACCAATGGGAATTTATTCACTTTAATAGTGCCTAAAAGGCATTTTTTTAAAAGAAACAGATTTAAAATTATAATCAGAAAGCATCCTCTAATTATCAAGTTACAATTTATTCAGAGGCAGAAAGAAACAAGTTTTGACTGTATGAGCTTTCGGGCAGAGAACGTTGCCGCTCCGTTTTGACACGGCCGTAGTTACGACCGCTCACAACAGCCTCTGAAAGACTATACTGGTGCAAATCTGCAACACACCAGATATCTTTAAACTAAGGGTTTTAACAATTTACACAAGCACACAAATTATGCAACCCCGTAGGAGGGACGGAAATGGTACAAAATACTAACAATTACAATATTAACCTTGCCACCGAAGGTACGACTTGATTTTAACTTCTGAGAAAAGACTTACGGTGAAAGGGTGGCAGCTTTATATACCTCAATGATCATTTAAATGAAAGTGCATGAAATGCAATCTTATGTACATTCTACAGGGTTGGCCAAAAAAGATGGTCAACAGTACACAGATACCGCCTCTCAAGATCATAGGCAAGATCAAAATATATTTCAGGAATTAGGCCGTTACACACCAAGCAACAATTTCGTTAACACACGAAATTCGACAAACATGACAGAGGCAGCTCCGAACGACAGACAGACACTAACTACGTAACAAATGCGGACAGACTAGCAAGCTGGGGACGAGAGGCTGACCCAGACTGACTGTGACTGACCCGGACTGACCCCTGGCGAGCTCATAGCGACCCTTAGATGCACGTGGGCAACCTTTTCCCTTTCCCACCAGAGGGAGACACCAAATGTGCGATTGCCACAGCGCCACTACCGCCAGAAACGGAGGGCGACTGCTTCACACTACGCGCTGCGGCGCGCTCTTCAAAACAACAATTTTTACCAAGGCTCAAGGTCATAGGAAAGAACAATTACGGAGAAAAGCAAAGAGACGACCGATGATGTATCTAACAGAGCCAGTGAAAACGGAATACCTTCGAGTCTTGCAGTTTTGGTTCGAACTATTTTTTCTAAAACTACTTAGTTACATACTTGTTCAGTGTCACGTGTTTTTCGAATGTAAATTAATAGCTAAGTTGTTAGTATTACTGAAACTGTTTCCTCGATATAAACTGACATTGTGTACGCAATGCCGTATGTGTTTGTTAATTGTTATCTGTGTTGGTTAAATTAGGAGTGCTGCAATACAGATTTTACAGGTCAGTGGAGGTATAATGATTCCGAGATCGTTATAACAATTACGTTTACTGTACTAAATACAATTAATGAAGGTTTTACATATTTATTGTGATTAATGACCACAAAACTGTTAATGCTATTGTACTAATCTAAATACCACATTATTCTAATTCATGTATAGTGTTGTCTACGTTCTGTGTCCTTCAAGCATTGACCGTGAAACATAATCATTTATTAATATCCACTTACCTCTGTTCCTGATACGCTGTGTCATACCACCATTGAGACATAAGTGTTTAATTTTCCGCCGCGTACAGGTGACAGTGAAAAAGTATCAGTTCAGCTGAAGGTGTAATTTGGGCAGCGAGAGCTACACTTCTGACGCTCAGTGAGTGTGTACTGTCTCCGAGATCAGGGCAGGGATAATAATAGCACATCAGCAGACACTTAACAAAACTGCTGGATCAGTAGTGGCAATACTGTGCGTAAAATGATATCAGCAACTCGTCACTACACATGAATGCAAACAACTGATTAATTACCAAAAATGGTTCAAATGGCTCTGAGCACTATGGGACTTAACATCTGTGGTCATCAGTCCCCTAGAACGTAGAACTACTTACACCTAACTAACCTAAGGACATCACATACATCTATGCCCCAGACAGGATGCGAACCTGTGACCGTAGCGGTCGTGGGGTTTCAGACTGAAGCGCCTAGAACCGCTGGGCCACAACGACCGGCGATTAATTACCCTCAAGAATTCTGATGAACATCTATGAACCGTCTTTATAACATTGTCGAGAAGCACAAAGATTGAAAATAAGTGACAGATATTCCTTCACGTTGGTGCCTGTGTTTATCTTAATCACATACTCCCTTAATATGCTGAAATAAATGTGGAGCAGCGCAGGGTATATGATATTTCCTATGATTCAAGCTTATCTTGGCTAACTGCCCGTCTGGTTCGTCTGTACGATCTTGTTTCTATAAATTCGGCATACAGTGTATGCGATGTAGTGTCAGTAGGTGGGTTCACACGTTGCCATTTGTCTGTGTCTTATGGATTCGTAGTGGTATTTATTTGTCGGGTTGTCATATGTAGTGCGCAGAGCAGAAGGCTATGTTTAGGCGTCTTTTCTTGCAAACCAAATAATGTATTTTTTTTTTACGATTATATTGTGACATCCAGTTGAGACACGGATATAAATCATAACTGACATCTAGAACAAAGGTATATAATCATGAATAATATTGAATCTCCGAGTCGAACTTGTACAGATTGTCAGCCTACGCTAACGCTTCAGACCTCTATCCTCCGTCAATGCTAACTTCTCACATCTAACATCCATCACTGCTGGCTGCTCACCTCCAACTGCCCAACAGTTCTTCCATCACTGCTGTCGACTAACTTCCAACTGCATAACACTACTGGCAATCAACTTCCAACAACGAATCCAACCAGCCACAAAGTCTCTTACAAAGAAAGCGCAATCATAGATCCAATGCAAAGCGCTACACAGCCCTGCCAAAACAGATGCAGCCCACTTACAGTACCAGCAGTCATTTGCAATTTGATTCAGTATCTACACTCCTGGAAATTGAAATAAGAACACCGTGAATTCATTGTCCCAGGAAGGGAAACTTTATTGACACATTCCTGGGGTCAGATACATCACATGATCACACTGACAGAACCACAGGCACATAGACACAGGCAACAGAGCATGCACAATGTCGGCACTAGTACAGTGTATATCCACCCTTCGCAGCAATGCAGTTCTCCCATGGAGACGATCGTAGAGATGCTGGATGTAGTCCTGTGGAACGGCTTGCCATGCCATTTCCACCTGGCGCCTCAGTTGGACCAGCGTTCGTGCTGGACGTGCAGACCGCGTGAGACGACGCTTCATCCAGTCCCAAACATGCTCAATGGGGGACAGATCCGGAGATCTTGCTGGCCAGGGTAGTTGACTTACGCCTTCTAGAGCATGTTGGGTGGCACGTGATACATGCGCACGTGCATTGTCCTGTTGGAACAGCAAGTTCCCTTGCCGGTCTAGGAATGGTAGAACGATGGGTTCGATGACGGTTTGGATGTACCGTGCACTATTCAGTGTCCCCTCGGCGATCACCAGTGGTGTACGGCCAGTGTAGGAGATCGCTCCCCACACCATGATGCCGGGTGTTGGCCCTGTGTGCCTCGGTCGTATGCAGTCCTGATTGTGGCGCTCACCTGCACGGCGCGAAACACGTATACGACCATCATTGGCACCAAGGCAGAAGCGACTGTCATCGCTGAAGACGACACGTCTCCATTCGTCCCTCCATTCACGCCTGTCGCGACACCACTGGAGGCGGGCTGCACGATGTCGGGGCGTGAGCGGAAGACGGCCTAACGGTGTGCGGGACCGTAGCCCAGCTTCATGGAGACGGTTGCGAATGGTCCTCGCCGATACCCCAGGAGCAACAGTGTCCCTAATTTGCTGGGAAGTGGCGGTGCGGTCCCCTACGGCATTGCGTAGGATCCTACGGTCTTGGCGTGCATCCGTGCGTCGCTGCGGTCCGGTCCCAGGTCGACGACACACCGGTGTCAATGTGTTCTGTTTTCCATTTCCAGGAGTATATTTACCTCCGACTCCTAGCAGCTCCGACTTGAAATGGGACGATCACATGTGTAAAGCTGGTGAAATGGCAGCAGCTGCAAGGTGCATGAGAGTTATCTAATACGAGGATGGAATTTTGCTGTAGCAGATACCTTCGACAAAGGTGACTCGTTTCGAGATACGAGAGTGCCAGAAATATGATTGACTAGTGCCTTTAATCAATAAAGGACTTCTCCATACGATCAACGCAGGTATGTGCGTGAATGGGAGGACTTGTTTCGAAATCCCAGAGAGAAATTCTAGCGGACAGCGTAGCACTAGAGATCCGAACAGCTAGTGTAAGTTTCTTACGACCTCAATCAGCACATCATCCACTGGTTTTGATCTTTCTCAATCAAGCATTGCCTATAGCCCAGTCGATATATCACCGAACGTCTGACATGGCATCGAGACAGGAATGCACTACAAATACCGGAGAAATATCTAGCGGCGGTGGAGTGAGGGAGTCGCAAATACCACATTCATTAGCAGAATCACTTTTTTAATTGTGTAACATTGTTACAAGGTAGCACCATCGGCGACATGTAAGCACACTGTTGGTCTGATACAATATACTCCAGCGAACACCGTTAAATTACGTGTTATGGTATCTGTCTGGACAAAAAAAACACCTTATTCACAGGTGATGTCGTACCTCGATTTGTAAAGCGGTTATAGTTTTAACATGGATACTTGTGTGCACCTGTAGAACCAAGACCGCTCGTGATGGTAATATGATTGTATTTTATAACACCTCGCTGTTTGTAAGACGATTACGCCCCTCTTTCTAGGACACAGTCGTACCATTCACAAGAAAACTTATTAGACATGTCTACCCATCCTTCATTTTCGCTCAGTATTATTTCGTGTCGCTGGAAATCAGTTATTGACGAAGTATTATAGTTAGTAGTAGAGGATATTGATACGTTCGCCTTGAGCATCAGAATTGTAAAGTATGTGTTTGGGTTCAGACCTGTGCAAAAGACATGACTATGACCAGTCGTAAGGAAGGTATGGATTTCAAGTAGAATACCGTGACGGCGAAGGGAAGTGTATGTCAAGTCATAAGAATTGTACAGATATTTCTATTTCCAGAGCCATAGCCGTCAGCAGGATGTAGTTCCGATAGTTCCCTCACTGTCGAATGTCATTCTAATGAAACCACAATACTAACATTTAATTGTAATTATAGCGATCAAATATATACGTGACCGATTTTGTAGGATGATTCTGTCTGTGCGTGGTCTGTGGCGGGAATGATTCACGTTTCCCGTTAACGGGAGGGACCGTCCAAACGGAGAGCGCTGTTGCAGTGCAGGAATGAAGTTCACTTAACTGTGTAGTCCTCTAGACGCCCGAATAGTGAACTAATACTTAGTATGTGCTGGACAGCTTTCGTGACCAACTGCAAATCTGACGAGATTGAACATGGACATTCGTTTGCACTGGGCCATTATTCCATCGCATGTAAATTGTTCTGTTGACTGAGTCTAGGCATTTAATTTCTTTACTTAGTTGAGGTAAGTTCGATTGTGGTGTATGCAGCTAGCAGGTGGATGACACATTTGCCGCTTGTCTAGAAATGAGAAACACCTCAGTTGACTTTGTAAATTATATGGATTATTTGGAATCTGCTAAATCACAGACATCAGTATTCGTGAGCGAAAATATCAGATTGCTCTATTTTTCCTTTTTTCAAGGTTTTTCAGATAAAGGTCATTGGAGACGGGCTAAGTTTCTAGTTACTCAGTGGTTTACGGAGCGCTCCACCTCGCTAATGTTTCGGGTTTGTAGAGAAATAATTCCCAGTCTATATCTGTAGAATTATGTTGCACGAGCGCTCACTTAGGATACTGCTATGTGCGTGATATCGAGAAGTTTCGCGTAAATGGTATAATGTTCTGGCAAACCATGTAAAAATACATGTGTTCTTGTAAGCCCCAGAGTCTGGAGATGGGTGTAGAAAAGCAAGCAAGTCGGAACCAGTAAAAGTAACGTCTTTGTGTCGAGGAGAACCGATCCAGTCTTTGTAGAACACTTCTGAGAGTGACTTCGATCCACTGAGGGTGCTCTGGTCACCCATTGGGAGTGGATAACCGCCTGACCTCATGGGAAATATCTAGTGCAGTGAGGAGTATATATGGTGCTGTCCATCTTTGCGGTATATCTACGAGTTTCTGGCAGTCGATAGCCATACGAGTGATGTTAAAGGGGCGATTTTGTACGTCGCAGGATAGAAATTGTATGTTTACTACATCGACGCAGTAGTTGGTGATATATTGTTGGGATGGATATCAGTTTAACCCTCTAATATTCAAGTTTCCATCCTTAATAACAGAGCAGTGTAATTGAGTAAGAGACTTTCCATATTTGACGATCTATAAGACACTTTAGCAGGGTTTAATTGCCAGTTCAATATAGCGATCTGTGTAAAGTAGTTTTTTGCCGTTGAAAGTCTCATCTTCAGAAAGAAGATAAAAGGCAGACGATGCTTCCATACCGTTGGCATCAGTAACTCGGCGGATAAATTCGATAAGAGTCAATCATAAAGCTCTCTTCTTTCATTCACAAGACATCCTTTGTGCTGGGGTACAGGAGTTTCTAGATAGCGGTGAGAACATTGCGTATGTTGAAAGCAGGAAGGGTAACACGTGAGCGACGGAGTGCCACGTTAGGACCGCGAGGAAGAATGCATTCGACGTTTTACTGCACTATTTTCGTAAACAGGTTGTGTTAGGGCAAGATTTTCCAAGCAAACAAGCTGAGACATCACGAAAGCTTCTACAAAAGTGAGCGCTAACTCTTGCTGGTGCACTATACAATTTCTGAGAGGTCGATTAGGTTCTTGTTTTACATAGCCGTGTGATATCAGTATAACATTGAGAGCCTTTTTAGATGCGCTTGCGATGGTGTGTAGCTATGCACGCGCATTTCATGGCGATGCATCAGTCACCCTGGACAGGTAAGCACGTGTGCCCAGTTAGACGCAGTTTGATGTCCCATTTTAATCGTACGAAAGAGAAAGCAGCCTGTGCTATTGTGGGAAGCAATGGGACAGATTTCTCCAGCGTCTGCAAGGGTGAGTCGCTCTGCAAGTAGGTCTTCTCCCCCGTCATGTCGTACCATCAGTGGTGCCTAGGTGAACACGTATTTCGAGAAGAATTTCTACGGTGTCCAATATGATAGGGATAGTACCGCCTTGTGCTTGTGCGACCCAAATGGCCTCAGGAGCTGACAGTCGCATCATCACGACGTGGGGGCTGCCGGTGCATCCCGATTTCTGGGAGTGTGAGCGATAGCATCCTGTGCAGTCAAGTGGTCAGGGGGCAATGGCTGGTCCGTGTTCGCGTTGATTGTGTGCCTGTTGCTTTATTTTGCAAGAAAATTTGTATGCTGTGCTATGCTTTATTTGGACAGTTTACGAGTAGTGAGCATGGCTGAAGAGCTTTTTACATGCGTTATTTTGATAGTTTGGGAGTTGTTTTCGTGACTGCTCTTCAGTGAACTGCATTATTTCGGTGATTTAGGTGCATTTTACAGGTCTGTATACTGTGTGCTGCATTATTTCCGTAATTTAAGAGTTGTTTTGTGTGTCTGTACATTAGTGTACTTTCTTTAATTACTAGTATTTTCAGGTCTGCGGACTCTGTGTTGTGAACCCAAGCTCATCAGAGCAGGGATGACAGCGCCTTCTGGGGGCAGTACTATGTACTAGGTCATTTGGACTCCAAGCCTCATGGTGAACACTCTTCATTGTGGTAATGCCTCTAATTGTTTGAATATGAGCATATGTCCAGCACAGGCTGAGTCCTTTTCCTGCCATATTCCCCCACCTCCGACGACCATCTTGGATTACAATACTGAAGCGATGACAGAACCCTCTTGTGGTGGTACTGTGTACTACGTCAGTTGGACTGTGGATATCATAGTGAACACACTTCATTGTGGTACTGCCTCTTATAGTTTAAATAAAGACTGCATGCAAAATAAAGACTTATGGCTATCTTATTCCTTTTCCTGCGAATTCCTAGGATGAGGTAGCGGTCAGATGACTTATGTTAGTGGAGGTGCCGCAAGTAACCTATTTTCCCGCCATTTCCTTAGGTTGGTAGAGGTAGGCGTGGTGTGTTGCATTGTACTGATGGAATTTGAACTTCCCGCCATTTTCTGGGGGAGGGGGTATCATTAGGTAAGTGGAGGTAGCCCAATCGACCTCTCTTCCTGCCAATACTCAAACTTCAGGCCAAAAACCGCCGTCTTGGATAATGGTACTTGTGTCATCATCTGTCATGGCCGTCATCTTGGATGAAGTCATCACCGCCACCTTGGATAACGGTTCTCTGGGGTAGCACCCCCCCCTGTCCCCCTACTCCCATCTGCATGCAGCTGTGCATATGACAGTCAAATGTGATCAAAGAGTCGAACATCACAGATACAACGAACACAGGTATTAATAATCAGTTCGAGGCCTGTGAGCATTTCTGAGGAATCCTTGCAGGATAACATCCCTGTAATCATTTCGAGGTCTAAAGGAAGAGCTCCTTATATTTTTGTGGGGCACAAAAAGATGCTAATAACTTCGAGCACAATGCAGTTATGTGCTCAGTCCAATTTAGAATTTCAACTCTTATTACTCCTAGACACTTCGCTGAATGCGACAAGTTGGAATTTCTCCTATTTAGTGTTTAAGATGGCAGGGACTACTACTATTTCGGACTAACGAACCTAGAACGGGCAACAAGTACCTCTTGAATTTTGGAAGGGTTGAGTTTTAACTCTATATCCTGCTCCCAATTTGAGTGCGCATGTTGGTCGGTGTTGAGATTCTCGAAAGCTTTTTATTGCTTTTTGCACTTAGGTACAACTGGAGGCCATCAACGTAGATGCGGTATTTGCAGAAGCATAAAACTAAACACAAAGCTGATGAGAATACTGGACCTAACACCGAACACTGGGTAATGCCTGATAGTACCCTCCTCCATTGTGATTTTATAATAACGAATATGAAGCATTGCTGGCGTGATGTCAGGTATGAGCGAAACCATTGCCTTACATTTGTCAAGAAATTTAGGCTTCTAATTTTGGAAAGATAAAATATCACAGATAGCAGTGCCAAAGCTTTTCTAAAGAGTAAGAATCACATGAAAGCTGTCTCTCGTGCATCTCTTTGAAGGAAAACGCTGACCTGCGATGTGTGCGGAAACCTGATTGGTGTTGGTCTAGTAGGTTGTTTGTAGTTGGGTAGTTTGTTACCTGGACGTAGACTGTAAGTTCTAACGGCTTACACATTACACGAAGAATGGAAATAGGTCAGAAATCAGAGGTTTCTGTGTAAATGTCTTTTTTAGTAATGCCTCAACTAGTCCCTGTATCCAAATCTCAGCGAAATACCTTGTTTAAATAATGTGTTACAGCGGGCAGCAATGGGTCAGTAATATCTTCATCATTTGGACTGTGATGAGATAATTTCCAGCAGATGCTGATCGGATCTACTGAAGAACAAGATACAGCCCATCGGCTTTGCCCAATGACGTAGGAATTTGCCAGAGATCATTTTTTACAAAGATGTAACAGCTGAGAGGAGTGTTCAGAAACAAGGGAATACAGGATTGAAAAAATATGGTAAACATATATCAAGCGAGTAATACTTCTACCTTGATGTTAAGGATATCGCTTGTTTGTGTCCTGGTACTTCTGTGGAAAATAAAGGGAAAAAATGGGATAGAAGTAGCGGTAGCATACAATACCTCACGTCACATACATAAGAGTTGTATCTGGAACTTCAGTCGTGCCGTATAGGTTAACTGGAGAACGGGATACAAATGTAACGTACGTCAATTTCTTCGTTTTCGTTAGTATTAGTGTTCTGTTGTTAAGTTGAACTATATAGATTACGTGAAGTACGGGACACAAATTGTACATGTGTTGATTCTTTCATTCTTTCGCCTCCGCTACCACAAATAGTCTGTTCTTACATAGTTAGTAGTGCTACCGACGGCGGAAAGATCTATGTGCATAATATTTGTATCCCATTGACACACACACACACACACACACACACACACAGAGATATATATATATATATATATATATATATATATATATATATATATATATATATATATATATAAAAACTGAAGTATGGGATAGTGCTTAGAGCCATTTGTACCATTTGATGAACAGAAAAGTAGTACTAGCGAATAGGAGATACCGACATTTTTAACATGGGTATTCTGTACTTCAAGTGACCTACGTATATCAATTGAAGTATATTATAATAGTGCTACGGAAGACGAAAAATAGAGCCGTACATAACATTTGTATCCTGCTCTTCAGTTGACTGGTGGACAAAGATCGGAATTCAGTATTGTGATTAACAACATGATGCTGGTAACCCCTATTGTTCAAATCCCTAGATGAAGAAAAACCATCTGAAATCACTACGGAACCCTCTACAACATGATTTTCAGTTAATGTAACCAAAACTTCCTTCGTTCGTTTGGGAACTACTTTAAAAACTACTTCGTCACATCTTGACTTCAAACTACAGCCCCCCAAATCCATAATCCTACAGGAAGTTCCCCCTGTTATACTTCCTTTTGCCAAAATGCGACACGTCGATTTCGACTATTACA
This sequence comes from Schistocerca americana, assembly GCF_021461395.2. Classification (NCBI taxonomy): domain Eukaryota; kingdom Metazoa; phylum Arthropoda; class Insecta; order Orthoptera; family Acrididae; genus Schistocerca; species Schistocerca americana. The sequence continues at coordinate 524,914,115 of NC_060126.1, forward strand.
CCCGGTGACCCAGCGGCCCCCTGTACTTTAAATATTCCTTACAAACTTCCCTACAAAAAGAGTACCAGTCTACAACTGTACGCTCACTCACACGACATTCATGCACGCATAGCCACACTGAATACCTCATAGACCAACAATATCGCTCAACGCGAGCTTAGTTTTCTCGATCCATGTTCCTCGTCTATCGGACAGTCACAACCGATCTTTGCTGCAGCGCCATACGAATAAGTCGTGAGTACGTCGCGCGGACATACTTGTCAGGTGCATATGTTCGTCGCACTCACGACATCGAACTTAACCGGCAACAGGAACATACATTTGTAAAAATCGAGTCATGGCCATCATTTCTACCATAGCCTCCATTAAATCATTCAGGTTCATTGGAATAGATAAATTCATACCTACAAACTAAAACGAAAAAGAAAAAATTCTCATAAAACAAAAAACAATTCGTCCAAATTATCTCAAACACACTAGGAATGAAATTAAGTACCGAATGAATTGCAAAATACCAATTACTGAAATGAATGCAAACGAAAGAAATTTTGCGAATATCTAGCTCTTTTAAAAGACAATCTTTCAATTTTTTAAATGTACAATGATGGCGCTTATCCGCAGCAGACAACCGATTTATTATCTATGGTTGGGAAGTAAAGACATTAATAGCTATGGTTTACCTAGGACGTCGTTGGTCAAAGCTGACGTCTTGTATCCCGTGCTTCAGTAAACTCTGCTGATCTGATGCCTTTATTGACGGTACTTCAGATAGAATTTGTCGGTGGTGTCAGTCGTTTACTCGTAAGTAGTAGTCAATGAGTGTCTGTTTCGTTTGTGGTTGAGTTGTGGTTGTACGTAATGTGAAGTACCGGTTCAGTGCGGGGGCTGGAGCAATGGTATATGTTCAGCATTCATTTTGCCTACACCAAGGCCACGGCGGTTGTTTCATATGACAGCTGATCACTTCTGCTAACGGTTAATTTAAGCGCATGCCTGAGTTTTAACTCACAGCTTGACTTACTCTCTTCAGTTTTTAACTAACATGATTTTCGGGGATGGGGCGTACATTGCACTTCCGATGTGCAGACACTCTACTGTGTACCACTACGAAAGGAGCCACTGTAGAGGAGTTTCTATTTTTTTGTGCAATATGTTCGACTTGCCTTACTCGATACTTAAATTCGCAAGTATATATGTTAAATAGCTCTTTAAACATTAATTTTGGGAATAAGGAAGGCGTCAAGTGGAAACCATGTTCGTTATAATGGGACAGTAGTTTTGTACACGAAAGCAATAGCGTGATAGACAACATTACATGTACCAGTAAAGGAGTAAAAAAATGTTATCAATATACTGTTGGAGTACGACAAACTGGTGGTAACTTAAGAGTTACAGTCCCCTTTATTTCTCATCAAGCAGTATGCGCAGCATATCAGGAACAGGCAACGAGGGACCGGCCACTGGAAGTTTGTAGGTGGGTACAGCATTTACTGTCTGTTGTATATACGAAATTGTAGCGAGTACGCCCAGTAATGTGTACTTTCAGTGGCTGGTACTTTTTAAGATATGTATTATTTAGAATTTTAACGTGCAGGAAGAAGAATTTGTGGATTCACATGTACAATTGTTTAGATCTAACTGCGATATCAGCAAGACCATATGAGCACAGAAAATGTATTATCAGATCTTTAAACTCTGTCTGATGCCACCCGTTCTAAACAGCATTAATCGAACTTTCTCATATCAGTTCTTCCTAGTGTATTCTATTAAGTGTGGTGGGGGTCCACAGAATAAAGTTCCTGTCCAACTATGGAATTTTTGGTTGTTTTGACGCAAGTATGCAGCACTGGTCAAATTCTGCAGGTGACACCCACAGAATCTTGCTCAACAAAACTGTGCGTGGGAGGAATGAGTCTGTTGATATACTTACGAATAACTCCAAAGCAAAACTAGCTGCTACCAAGTATCTAATCTAGGCACACAGCAACATTGTTTCAGTTTAAATTTCATTCAAAACGTGATCGATCTGTGACACTGTAATCCTGTGCTCCACTTTCCAACATCTCAGCACAATCATAGCCAGAAAAGACATTTTTATCAGTTTGTACATTAGTCGTAATACTCCATTCGTTCCTTTCCCTTCTAAACAACAACGTTTTCTTTTCTTGTCAACTAACACTGCAGTAGAATTGGCAAATGGAAAACTACTTGGGATGAAGTTTGAAGTACTAGGGTTCTACAAGCTTATGTATTACAAATTACATTAAAATGTATCCATACACATGTAAGTGTCGGGTCTCTACATGCATACATCAGCATAGTTAGAAATAGACACAGTATATAACACATAAAATTTCGTTTTTATTTAATCAAAAGTGTAATAAGAACAAATGATATATTTCAATGAAATTCAGAATCTTGAGACACGAATCATATTGTAGCTGGCAGCAGGACTGGTGACAGAACGCGTGTTGTGTCTGGCAGCAGGACTGGTGGCAGAGCGTGTGCTGAATCCGGCAGCAGGACTGGTGGCACAGTGTGTGCTGAATCGGGCAGCAGGACTGGTGGCACAGTGTGTGCTGAATCGGGCAGCAGGACTTGTGACACAGCGTGTGCTGAATCGGGCAGCAGGACTGGTGGCACAGTGTGTGCTGAATCGGGCAGCAGGACTGGTGGCACAGTGTGTGCTGAATCGGGCAGCAGGACTGGTGGCACAGTGAGTGCTGAATCGGGCAGCAGGACTGGTGACACAGCGTGTGCTGAATCCGGCAGCGGGACTGGTGATACTGCGTGTGCTGTATCTGGCAACAGGACTGGTGCCTTGATGGGTGTTGTATCTGGCAACAGGACTGGTTACTTGATGGGTGTTGTATCTGGCAACAGGGCTGGTGACAGGATGCATGCTGTAGCAGGCAATGGGGATGGCGGATGCTATTTGTGTGGAGGCTGATGGCGATGCTTTGGACACCAACTGCTCTAAAGGTAATGAGGCTACACGTTTTGTGGTTAGATAGGCTGCTGATGAAATAACTTCTGTTTTGCCTGGCGATGAGGCTCGAAGAATTGCTCTTGTTGTGGGTGGCAACGCCACTCCAATTGTAGGTGCCGACGTCACTTGTGTCATGCCTGATGAGACATGTGTTGTAGATGGGGACGTGGCGGGAGATGCCACGTGTGTTGCAGCTGCTGGTTCAAGTTGTGTTGTGGATGGCAATACGGCTGGAGACTCCAGTTGTGTTGTGACCTCCTTGGCCACTCCTGTTGTGGCTGGTGACGCGGCTGGTGCAACCACTTGTGGAGCAGCTGGTCGTTCAAGTGGTACTGTGGATGGTGACGCGGGTGGAGACGCCTCTTCTCTTGTGGCTTCTGCTGGCTCTCCTCCTGTGTCCGGCAACGTGGCTGGCGATACCTGCAGTGTTGCGGTGGGCGACGTGGCTGGTGACGCCGCTGTTGTAGCTAATGCTGGCTCCTGTGAGAAAAAGATATAATGGATGATGTTAAGATGTTGATAAATGTGTTCCATGTGATACAAATTGAGAGAAGATCTATTCACAGTAATTTAGATCATTAAAGTAACATTAAATATTGCCAGTTCTTTTGGTACACATATTCTGTACATATTTAAATCGAATGAAAGTACGAATTATTTATCTGTCAATATAGTGATATTATAAATAATGTGAGATTATATTGGTGTCTAAATTATTCTCGTGCATTTCCTTTGTCCGGGTTGGATCTTTAAGAGCATGTTATTCTGAATAGTAATCTATACATTAGCAAAAGACTATCACTGCTCAACGTTCCACGCAATGATACAGTCTCATTGACAACATGACGTTGTGATGTCTCCCAATCGCTCGATATGGACCATGCCTGTAAGTTCACTTCTGCACTGACGAGAAGATACGCGAGGATGCGCATATCCACCTCGCAGGGTTTCATGGTGGTCTGTGTCCTACAAGCTTATACTGACGATCCAAAATAGTATGACCGAATATTTAATATGGTGTTGGGCCTCCTCAAGAATACAATACACAAGAGGTTATGGATATAGGGGATTAGGCCTTTGTGCCTGTACCAGCAATCTGCTCTGTCGTCATATCTGCCACAGGTAGCCTCCAATCCTGCTCTACAGTCCGCATATGATTCCGACCGTTACGTAGCGCGATGAGGAGAGGACATCGAAGGTCTTATCGCCTACTGCAGGTCTCATCGCCATTCAACCTCCTTTCATAGCCCACGACATCCAAACAAGTTAACCATTTACCAATGATTGTCCCTAAGCACCTGACACAGCATACTACCCGTTTTCAGAGACGCTGGAGTCGGTGTATTTCCGCATTATCGACCTGTATCGTGGCTATAATGATTCTTCATTTATTTCTGCTCCGTCTCCATACCTTCATTAGCGCACCACGTATTCCCAATCCCACGAGGGAGGTTTCAGTGTTGAGATACACAATGGGCATAATGTTTACGCTAATTAGAATAAAGCCACTATATAACATGTCACACTTATGTTTTCCTCATAATTTCCCACTGTTGCTCTAGGTCATTAGTTCCTTATTCGATTGATAAATATAGAAATACATTTGACACCTTATGCGAGTGCCACTATTGATTCCCATCGATGTATAACGACTAACCACCTAACATGAGAACAGCGAATCCCGCAACTGAAGAAAGTGACATTTCTTGACTCTTACAAATAACAGTAAAGTAGGTAACGCTCAGATCGTAGTCTAAAGGAAGCAGTAATTCAGAACACCACTTTTTATCCCAGTCACTAGCTAAGAAAGATTGCCAAGGTTTCACAAAATACCCAATAGTGATAGATGATGAAAATAGCGCTTTTAAATCAAGTAGTGTGCTCCGTCGATGCCTCTCAGAAGGCAGGCGCCACGGCGCCCCTCACCTCCATGCTGTCCAGTGGGTGGCCAGGGGCGGTCTCCTCCTCCGGCGGCTCGTCTGCCTCTCTCCCCTCCCCAGTGGTACAGCAGGGCAGCCACCGGCGAAACCAGCGAAACATCTTCTGCAGGAAAGAAACACACTAAATATTGTCTGACATTGTGTATGAATGCGGTGCTCTTTCAACGCATCACACTTGGAGTAGACAATAAAGCAAAGTAGTAACGGTTCTAACGTACCAGTTCTACCGTATCTTCCTTCGCCGTCGCCGTTGTCGTGGTTACCGTGAGACGCCGTTATACCAAGAGGAAAGGCGCGTCGATCTTAGAGCATATGATATGATGACCTTAAGCCATAGACAACACACAACGGTCACGGTAGCACCTGATTCCAGAATAGCTGCAGTAGTTAAGATCTACGAACTATCCCCTGTTGAGCAGGTCCCCAAAACTTAACTCGTAACGAGATCCCTTCAAAGCAAATTGTCATAACGATCGTCTATAAAGGCTTCGTACAACGAGAATAAATGTTACGGTTTATGGAATAATAACAGATACGACAAAACTGTCTTGTCTCTTCTGCTTTATTTACCATAACTTCGTTCACAGTTTCATTTCGCATTCACCCCTCATTCACCGAAACCCTTTGATGAACAGTTTTGGTTGCTTAACTCCAACAGTCAATGATAATGATACAGCTTTTCTCCTTTTTATAAATTGAAGCCCGCTCTACGTGATATAATAAAAAAAAACGGTCTCAATACCGCGTGCCTCGTGAGACGCGAGTAGACTTATCCTGGAATTGACCGCCCTGTAGGTGTACTCAATTTAATGGCCACACTTCACTGTCGGCTATTTCGCGTAACTGAATGTCCATTTGTTAATCTGATTATACACTGTAGCTATTTAAAATTCGCCCCTATATTTTTCACAACGCACAATTAGCACTTCGTTACTTGTTTTCTTTTTTTTCTTCTTCTTCTAAGAGTAAACGGAAAAAAAAGACGCCGTATCATCGGCTGAGTCGATACAAAGCAAAACATCTTAATATGCCCAATTTTACCTCTTCTTATAGGATCGGCTACCTTACTCATTAATTTATTACATATTATTTCCAATAACGCTAAACAGGTATCGCCGTTATATTTTAATTGTATTCAAAAGCATGTTACTACTATTTTGACCGACCAAATCGTAACAAATCGCGCGGCGTGCGTTTTTAACGATAACTTTACGCTATTCAAGTTCCGTTACAGCTGTCTTGACTCGTAATGTTACACAGTCCAATTACACAGTTACATGGGTCGATGGATAATTATTCTGTTACGTAGCGTGAAACAGTATTATGTGAACTTCAACTGGGATTATATTAAAGAAGGTAGCTCGAGCCACCGCCTACTACTTATTTACCTCGCGCATTTGTTTCGAAAGAAAAAACAGTTAGTGGATAGACTTCAGTTCAGGAAAAATGTATGGAATTTTGATATAGCTTGATAATCCTTGATTAATTCTGCAGGAGAATCAGATTGTTAAGTGCTCTTAAATATATTAAAAATCATACACGTCTGAGCTAATCTGGTCTGCGAAAACGTTGACATGGAACCGTATAAGTACCGGAGGATTCACTGAATGTCAGCAACTGCATTTCTTTTAGGATTAAACCTTAAAAAGGGAAGCACACGAACAAACGTGTATTTAACAGGAAAACCTTAATTTATCGTAGATTGTTTGTACCGAATATTGCCGGTAAAACCGACTCAAAAACATATATGAATTTCACGATCATTTAAAACCAGGAGTGCCGTGGAAGATATGGATTACGCTCACACACATATTAAGAATAACTATTCATATACAGAAACAAGTCGCTCAATAATTTAATAAATGGAACATCTAAATTGGGTTAGGGTGAGAACAGCCAATATGGTCGAATATTTTCATAGAAAATTATTTCAAAATTAATACAAATTTCGCTAGTCGGCTATGAAAACAATGAATCCTAACTACGATCTATGTTTTTCAAACGAGTATGATGTATAGGCCTACCTCTATGAGCAACTGTTTTGTCTGAAAGCATATCGTGTGTGTCTTGTATTATTGTGTGTATCTTGTACTATTTCCTTAGCAGTTGTAGCAGCTTTATGTGTCATTTTGGACTACTTAATGTAATTCGATCCTGTGTGTGCAAAATTGATGCCTGTCTAACGGCGGACAAGGACAGAAAGGATCACTTATTACATACCTGTTCCGAAGAACTGGTGTCCGGCTGTAAAAATGGACGTTTAGGCTTCTTCTCAGATGGTAATACGAAGCTTTTACAACTTTTTTCTTTAAGTTAACTGTTAAGTTACGCTTTTTTCAGAACACCTCGAGACAATGGTAGAGCGCACGAGAACTATTCGAACTCGCAATGTTCCTGGGCAACGGCACAGATCGCTTCAAGCGACACTGCATTGTTGACAGGCAACCCAGATGACGATACATGCGCTGTTAACTGACTGCGTCCTACAGTTGCTACACAATGTTTCGGTTTCCATATATTACAGCATTTTCATAATTGTGTCTCATTTGAAATTAAGTGTAAATTAAGGAGTGAAATATCTAAAGGAGGGAAAAATTATTGCTTCAAATACGAAATATGCCAATGCGATTTCCGAATATACCTCTACATCTACATCATACTCTGCAAGCCACCTAATGGTGTGTGGCGGAGGGTACTTCGGTACCACTATCTGATCCCTCCAACTCTGTTCCACTCGCGAATAGTGCGTGAAAAAATTCAATCTTTCACCTACTGAACTACTGAACAACTTCTACGAGACTTTAAGTAGTCCCACTCATGACCATTGAAAATATGTTTGTCAATTTTTGTAGTAATGTATTGCCTTATGCTATTGAAAGATTCCTTAATAGAGTAGGATTTTAATAGATGGAGTCAACGACAGAGGAGCAGTTTAGATGTCTTATACTGTATTTTTATCTAATTGCATACAAGTCAGTGTTATACGAAATGTTGGCGACTTGTTACTACAGACGTACGTTGTCACAGGGGAACCCTACGGCCAGTTTGCCTGTGAGCCCAGCTTATTGTGTCGCTGTGGTTACTCAAGTACGAAAACTGATTTAATTCTTATCCGAGTGTGATCGACGCCGTGTGTTCGGGAAGCAAGAGGAATTAAAGCGGTTCACTCTACTGATATTAGGACAGTAACTGCAATTCACTCTTTCCTGTTGGTAGTACTATGTTCTTTGAACTGAAATTTATATATGTGGGTTGCGAAATATTCGGTAAGATTAATTCGAATGTTGGTGCAAATGCTTATGTTCAGACATAACATAGGAAGTGTCTACGAGAAGACTAGATAAACTCAGAGGAGGAAATTGCTATTTCACAATGATGGCGCCAGCAGTTTCACGAGTTTCCGATGTGAAAGGTACTGCCACCCACCGGCTCACATTTACAAATTTATAGATACAAACGGGCTTACACCTTTTGATGAATGTTTCCTCAGGGGAGACAATAATGAGCAAATGTTGCGTGAGACAATGTTACGTAATGTTAAATAAATATCTTGAAGTAGGTCTATATAATACTGTGCCTGTTTTCTATATTTTCCCTTCTCGTATCAGAGAGTACTTCACTGGCTGTCTTCATACACTAAACATTACGCATAAAAAGGGAAAAAAATTAGGATCATATACCGTGAGATGAGATGATCTTCGACTCTAGTGATGCAATTAGATGCCCGTCCCCCAATAAGGCGGTCAGTCTTTGAGGCAGCTCACTACTGAGAGATGCTCTCACAATTTACATGATGTTATTTGGTAACAAAATTACTGTAATATTATTCTCTGAAAAAAGAACGGTCCGTAATCGTGTTATCGAATAACGGCACAAAGCACATAAAGTTTCGGAGAGCCTCTATAAGGCTTTTCTATGTTTCTGTGTACCCATATTCTTACGTTGTGTCGCTACACTTCTCTTGTTGAATGAAATTTACCCTCATCACTGAATACTAAACCTGAAAGGACATTGTTATCTTCCATATCAACGCACAGACCGAATTTACAAATCTGTAAACGTTGGTTAGTGCCATCAGAATGTCTTGTTTGCAATTGAATGCTGTATTGCGTGAAACTCAAATATCGTCGCAAATCACGCCATACGGAACGAGGAACAGTTAATTTCTGATTGTTACGCAGACTAAACTGCTACCGATTACATTTAAAATAAGAAAGGAATAAATTTGAATTATACTTAATACTCTGATAATACGCTCTACGCCTTTGGGATGCGTACAGGGCGGTCCTCTCACAGACAAGAAGAGTCTCGAAATGATGGCACAAATCGTAGGATCGCTTTAGTTATAGAATATGCGATATCGCATTCTTGGAGAAAACCACGTTGCACCGTCGTAAATGTATAGTGGCGGCTGAAAGGGAGAATGTAATACGCTGTTTGTTGCCTGTTATCTCTATCCAGATTTCTCGCTTGTTGGGTAATGGATGAGCGAATGTACGAGTTAGGTTGTCGAAGGAGAATTCCTGCTGCAAGTACAGGAACAGGCAACTTATAGTAGTCAGCAATGTACCCTTTTAGCTTCAAAGTGGAAGTTAAATTTCATCCCAAGTTTCTATATAGATTCGTGTAATAAATAGAGAGCATTGGAGTCGAAAAAATATTCTGTTACAGCCCTCGGTCTGTGTGCATAATAGCTTCTACAGCGTTAAAAAAACGGAATTTTAATTCCGAAGATAAATTAAAGAACACAGCACCTAAGATTGAAAATGCAACTATCAGCGAGCAGAGAAAAAAGAAAGTAGATCGCATCACAGTATTCAGGTACGCAAAACAAGGGGTACTGGATGATTTATTTAAGCTTTTAGGAAACCATTCCTGAAAATCTGTAAATGTAGCTACGTACCTACTCTTAACATGAACTCAATGACCATGCTTTTCATTGTCATCACTTAAGGTCATGGAAGGTATATGTGCTGGGAATCAAGAGACTAACGGAATGGACCACTGCGACCACATTCTTAAATAGTAGTATTATGCATAAGTGTTGTGGTAAAAAATGGGAAGTGCACATCATTTTCTCTGCTATCATAGCTCTGCACTGACATTGTATCACCAGGAAATTACTTTTCTTCCGCGGTGAAAACAATTTTGACTTTTCATGCGTCACTAGGAAATTTTAACTCGATTGCTATTTAAGTAATAGCCTGAAATCATATTTGCTGTTAGTAGTATCTTTAAGAAGAAGTAAAAGCCAAGCTCTTTCTTTTTAGCGTGCATCTTCTCTATCCTCTGTCGCCCACTACATTACTATATTTCACACATACAGCAACGATCTCAAGTAGATAATTTCAGTACTCTGTACTGAGACAGAAGTTGCTCATCAGAACACCCGAGACATACTACGATATCTTTCTACCTCCCCTCCTCTTCACATGCGGGACCGCTGGTTAAACAACAGTACTTTTTCCAGTTCGGATAGCTGGTAATTTTAACGTTTTTTTTCCGTTACGCCAGATGGGTGACCAGCTGCCTACGGTTATGTAGCTCGTTCTTCTTTTATTACAACTCATTCGTTAAAACATACGAGAAAGCACTCCTTCTTCAGGCCACAAGTGACCCATCGGGACCATCCGACCGCCATGTCATCTTCAATTGAGGATGCGGATGGGAGGGACACGCGGTCAGCACACCGCTCTCCCGGTCGTTATGACGATTTTCTATGACCGGAGCCGCTAGTATTCGGTAGAGTAGCTCCTCAATTGGCATCACGAGGCTGAGTGCACCCCGAAATAACATACGAAGCCTAGATGTTATTCATCTCCTGGTCATCGTGAGCAGCAGGAAGTTGTGGTAGCTGCCGGCTCCCCTCGATGTAGCCCGCCCAAAGCCACGAAGAGGCAGACCACTTTATATCTCCCAGTTTCTCAATTTCTTTGGGAATTACTTCTTTTGATTACAATTTCACATAAAAATGTTGTTTATAATTTTGGTTTGGATATAATAAAATAAATAAACATAAAATTAATCTAGGATGGGAATCTCACATCAATTATTAAGATGCGTAAGGAGGTTAAAAAAATATAGGTCATAGGAAAGAACAACTACGGAGAAAGAGAAAGAGGCGACCGATTATGTCTCTAACCGAGCCTGCGACTTCGGGATGCCTTCGAGTCTTGCAGTTTTGGTTCGAACTATTTCTTCTAAAGCTACTTAGTTACATACTATAGATACTATTTACAATACGGGAAGATCTGTGTACTTGTTCAGTGTCACGTGTTTTCGAATGTAAATTATTATCTAAGCTGTTAGTATTACTGCAACTGTTTCCTCGATATAAATTGACATTGTGTACGCAATGCCGTATGTGTTTGTTAATTTTTACCTGTGATGGTTAAGTCAGGAGTGCTGGAATACAGATTTTACAGGTCAGAGGAGGTATAATGATTGCGAGATCGTTATAATAATTACGTTTACTATACTAAATACAATTAATGAAGGTTTTACATATTTATTGCGATTAATGACCACAAATCTGTTAATGCTATTGTACTATTCTAAATACCACGTTATCCTAAATCATGTATAGTGTTGTCTATGATCTGTGTCCTTCATGCATTGACCGTGAAACATAATCATTTATTAATATCCACTTACCTCTGTTCCTGATATGCTGTGTCATACCACCATCGAGACATAAGTGTTTGATGTTCCGCCGCGTGCAGGTGACAGTGAAAAAGTATCAGTTCGGCTGAAGGTGTAATTTGGGCAGCGAGAGCTACACTTCTGACGCTCAGTGAGCGTGTACTGTCTCCGAGACCAGGGCAGGGATAATAGTAGCACATCAGCAGACACTTAACAAAACTGCTGGATCAGTAGTGGCAATACTGTGCGTAAAATGATATCAGCAACTCGTCACTACACATGAATGCAAACAACTGATTAATTACCAAAAATGGTTCAAATGGCTCTGAGCACTATGGGACTTAACATCTGTGGTCATCAGTCCCCTAGAACGTAGAACTACTTACACCTAACTAACCTAAGGACATTACACACATCCATGCCCTAGGCAGGATACGAACCGGCGACCGTAGTGGTCGTGCGGTTCCAGACTGAAGCGCCTAGAACCGCTCGGTCACAACGGCCGGTGATTAATTACCCTCAAGAATTCTGATGAACATCTATGAACCGTCTTTATAACATTGTCGAGAAGCACAAAGAGTGAAAATAAGTGACAGATATTCCTTCACGTTGGTGCCTGTGTTTATCTTAATCACATACTCCCTTAATATGCTGAAATAAATGTGGAGCAGCGCAGGGTATATGATATTTCCTATGATTCAAGCTTATCTTGGTTAACTGCCCGTCTGGTTCGTCTGTACGATCTTGTTTCTATAAATTCGGCATACAGTGTATGCGATGTAGTGTCAATAGGTGGGTTCACAGGTTGCCATTTGTCTGTGTCTTATGGATTCGTAGTGGTATTTATTTGTCGGGTTGTCATATGTTGTGCGCAGAGCAGAAGGTTATGTTTAGGCGTTCATTGTTAGCCACAGGGGCACTCTGTTTGCTGACCCAGGTGTACCTTCCATGAAAGTCCATTAGGTACTGGCCATATCCTACAAAAGAAATGCACCATTGCTGGACGGCGGCGTGCATGGTGAATTTTCAGCTCTACTCGGATGTTGTGGAAAAAAGAGTAAAATCACTGGTTACCCACTCCGCCGCTACGCATTCACTTGTCACTGCTCCAGCTGCTCCTTGTCCCTTGAATCATGATCCATAACTTCCATTATTTTGTCTACTTTTCCTCTCTGCAGGCAGTGTATCTAAGCTCGCTGACAGATTGTTAAGTCACTCGGGTATGTTCCGAGCACCACGCATAGTGCCTCCACTGACGTTGTGCTTAAATCCCCTGTCAGTCTCAGCACAACAGTTCTTTGGCGTCATGTAACAAGGTTGTGTTAGTTATGAGAGAGAGAGAGACATAGACCATGTGCACCCCGCGAAATATTCTGCGGATCCACAAAACAAGCACTATGTGATCAAAAGTATCCTGACATCCTGAAAAACAAACGTTTTTTGTATGAGGTGCATTATGCTGCCACCTACTCCCACGTACTCCACTTCAGCGACCTCAGTAGTCATTAGACATCGTGAGAGAGCAGAATGGGGCGCTTTACGGACTTCGAACGTGGTTAGGTTATTGGGTGTCACTTGAGTCATACGTCTGAACGCGTGATTTCCAAACTCCTAAACGTCCCTAGGTCCACTGTTTCCGAAGTAATGGTGAAGTGGAAACGTGAAGGGACACTTACAGCACAAAAGTGTACAGGCCGCCGACAGTTGAAGAGGGGCGTAATGTGTAATAGTCAGACATATATCCAGGCCATCAGACACGAATTCCTAACTTAATCAGGATTCACTGTAAATACTATGGCAGGTTGTCGGAAGGTGAGAAATCTTGGATTTTATGGTCGAGCGGCTGCTCATAAGCCACACATCACTCCGGTAAACGCCAAACGATGCCTCGCTTGGTGAAAGGAGCGTAAACAATGGATAACTAAAAATTGGAAAAACGTTATTTGGAGTGAAGAATCACGGTACATAGTGTGGCGATCCTATGGCAGGGTGTGGGTATGGCGAATGTCGGGTGCACGTCATCTGCAAGCATGTGTAGTGCAACAGCAACATTCGGAGGCGGTGGTGTTATGGTGCGGTCGTGTTTTTATGGAGGGGGCTGTCACCCCTTGTTGTTTTGAGTGGTACTATCACAACACAGGGCTACACAAATGTTTTAAGCACCTTCTTGCTTCCCACTGTTAAAGAATCTTCGGGGATGGTGATTGCATCTTTCAACGCTACCGAGCACCTGCTCATAATTCACGGCCTGTGGCGGAGTGGTTACATGGCACTAACATCCCTATAATGGACTTGAATGCACAGAGTCCTGACCTCAATACTAGAGAACACCTTTGGGATGTTTTGGAACGCCGACTTCGTGCGAGGCCTCACCGTCCGACATCGATACCTCTCCTCAATGCAGCACTCCGTGCAGAATGGGCTGTCATTCCTCGAGAAACCTTCCAACACGTGTTTGAACGTATGCTTGCGAGAGTGGAAGCTGTCATCAAGGCTAAGGCTGGGCCAACACCGCACTGAATTCCAGTATTACCGATGGAGTGCGAAACGAACTTGTAAGTCATTTTCTGCCAGGTGTCCGGATACTTTTGATCACATAGTGTAGGTTGTAGTGGAACTGTGTAAACGGCTGTGTTGATCGAAGACACTGGAAAACTTAACGTGTTTTATCAACCCCCTGTTTTATGTGTTGATTGAGCGGTAGTCGATCGTCAATTTATACCAGTAGGTGTCTAGTTACGTGTTTTCTGCCGTTTTATAACCTGGTCATTCTGTAATTTTACTTCCGATAACATACGGACTGTCATGTCGGTAGCCTCAGTGACCTTCTTTTCCAGACCTCGCCCGCCCAGACTGTGTAGAATGCCTCTAGCTTAGGTTTCCAGAAGTCTTCATGAGTTGGATCACGCCACAGACAACATGTCATCAGCGTATGCGACATTATCGCAAATATGTACGTGTATACCCCCATCCTTTTCTGTTAGGAGAAGCTCAATGGAAAACTTGCGGTTGAATTTGTCCTGTAACTCGTATGCCCGGTTAAATGTATCATCAATCGACTTTTTTCCGCGGAACCCGTATTTTGCTCTAATGGACTTTCTAAGATAACACATCCGTGGTTACAGGTATTCCAGAGTAAATAATTAACTAATTCGTAAATGAAACATCATCCGCTTACACTTCAGGAGTAAAGTTCATTTTTAGCAACGTCCTGTATGAAAATTGTTGCAACTAACCAACGCTTTCAGTAGGAAAAAAACCTGCAGAATCAGTGTTGGAATATCTTGCTGTTCTAACAGAACTGAATGAAATCCAGGTGTATGGAGAAGCATGACTTGCTTATCATATCGCTAATTACTAATGATCGCATGAACTGTATGCTGATTGCGAGTCTGAGGCCCTTACACACACACACAGACACACACACACACACACACACACACACACACACACACACACACACCCACACACAGAGTGAATAAATGAAGCAAATGACCTCATCCGCAGTGGCTAGTCTACATGTACTTTATACATGTAGATTAGTGGTTAATATCTGTGATACAGTGAAGCGACAAAGAAACTTGTATAGTCTTGCGTATTCAAACAAAGACTAAAAAAGCAAATTTTGCTCCAACAAGCCACGAAGGTTCTACAATACCGACAGGTCGCCGTGTCATCCTAAGCCCATAGGCGTCACTGGATGCTGGTATAGAGTGGCATGTGGACAACAAACGCTCTCCCAGCCTTATGTCAGATTACTGCGTACTCAAATACAGAGATATGTATACAGACAGAATACAGCGCTGCGGCCGTCTACGCCTATATAATACAACAATTATCTGACGCAGTTGTTAGGTCGGTTACTGCTGTTACAATGGTAGGTTATCAAGATGTAAGTGTGTCTGAGCGTGGTGTTATAGTCGGCGCAAGAGCGATGGGACATAATATCTACCAGGTAGCGATGAACTGGCCATTTTCCCGTACGACCATATTCGCGAGTGTACCATGAATATCAGGAATTCGCTAAAACATCAAATCTCCGACATCGCAGCTGCCGGGAAAATATACCGGAAGAACGGGACCGACGACGACTGAAGAGAAGCGTTCAACGATACAGAAATGCAACCCTTCCGCAAGAAACTGTAGATTTCAATGCTGTGCCATCAATAAGTGTCAGCGTGGGAAACATTCAACGAAACATCATTGATATGGGCTTTCCGAGCCGAGGGCCACTCGTGTACTCCTGATGACTGCACGACACAAAGCTTTACGCCTGGCGTGGGTGCGTCAACACAGTTTCAAATTGTATCGCATGGATGGACGTGTACGGGTAAGGACATAACCTCATGAATCCATGGACCCTGCATGTCAGCAGGGGACTGTTGAGGCTGGTGGAGACACTGTAATGGTGTGGGGCGAGTGCAGTTGGAGTGATGAGGGATCCCTGATACGTCTAGATACGACATTGACAGGTGTCACGTACGTAAGCATTCTGTCTTATCACCTGCATCCATTTATGTCCATTGTGCATTCCGACGGACTTCGGCAATCCCAGCAGGAAAATGAGACACCCCACACGTCCAGAATTGTTATAGAGTGGCTCAAAGAGCACTCTTCTGAGTGTTAACCTTCTGCTGACCACCACACTCCGCAGACATGAAAATTATTGTGCATATCCGGGATGCCTTGCTACTAGCAGTTCAGAAGAGATCACCACCCCCTCGTAGTCTTACAGATTTATGGACAGCCCTGCAGGATTCATGGTGTCAAATCCCCCCAACACTACTTCAGACACGTCACGTCGTGTTCCGACACTTCTGAGTGCTCGCGTGGGCCCTGTACGATATTAGGCAGGTGTAGCAGATTCTTTAGCTCTTCAGTGTAAGAAATGCAACTGTTTCTAAGACACCGCTCATCAATGAGCATATTAACGGGGTTCCACTTACGCTTCCAACTGGACAGGGCTTCAGCAGCCACGCTGTTAAATTCTAATACTTACGTCCGTCTTGGTTCTCGTCCGCTGTCAGCAACTTTGCGCCAGGTTCTCAGCTGTAATAGACAGCAGATTCCTAACCTGGACCAGTTTACCGCGGGAACAACGTACAAGGCTGTGGTGCGCCCATTGATTATTCCTAGCAATGGATAGAGCGCTTACGGAACATTTGTTCGCTTTTGGACGGTATCCGGACTTTTCGATTTACGATATCCGATTCAGTTTATTTTGTGTTTGATTTTGTGCCTTATCAACGGCTGAATTATGTTTATCAGGAATATTGTCCCCTTTTCTCACGGGACTCAAGAAGGATGCTAATAACGTAGTGCGTATGCCATAAAAATCGACGGCGTGACCCCGTTTTTTCCATGCCAGGAATGTAACACTTCGCGCGCAAGTGAACGAAGAATTAGACAGATTGACCGCTTTAGGCGTCATGGAACCTATTTGATCCAGTCCCTGGGCTACAACATTAGTCATTATCAAGAAGCCGACGGCCATAATCCGTGTCTGTGGTGATGACTCTGAGCTGCCAGTTAATTCAAAGTAAGCGGTCGATACATACCCCCGTCTACGCCAGGACTAACCCGTGACGAAGCTGTGCATGCACAGTATTTTTCAAAAATAGATTCCTTGGAAGTACATTAACAGCTAGAACTTGATGACAAATTACGTCTGCTTCTTGTTATGATAATCCCGTAAGGCCTCTACATTTAAGACTGAAGTGTTTCTGGCGTTGTAAGCACTCCGGCCATTTTTCAGCGCTATTTGGTGAAACTTACCCAACGAATTCACTGTTATATCAATCACCTCGACGAGAGTGTCGTTACCAGTCACACCAGCTAAGACCGTCTTCACAAACATAGTCTTTTGTTTCAGACATCATGTGCCGTAGGACTAAAGTGCAATTTGGAAAAGTCATATTTCTTGCAACCCTGAATACATTGGACATCTTATTTCTTGTCGGGGGATTCAGCCAACCGACAGGCACACACCGCCTGTTACGGCCCTTTCGCCCCGCAAATTTGAGAGGGTTCCAGGATATCTTAGGCAAAGTCGCGAATTGCCTCAAGTTCCTTCAGCAAGCAGCTTTGGTCTCATTTCCTTGATATCAACCACTTAAGAAAAGTGCAGCGTTTGAGTGGACTCCTGCCTGAGACCACGCATTCCAGACCTTGAAGAACATCCACCGTTCTGCCTCGTGTTTGACCACTATCAGCTGGTCCTCTCTCTTTAGCCCCGTGGCAAACTTCCCGTATAACACAAGCCATCGACTTCAGAGTTGGGCCCTGTTCCTTAGTAGATGTAACAATGGTATTCATTTCCGCAAGTACCTTATCATTCAAACGCAGTCGCCCTTTCGCGTTTACTGATGGGATCTGACCCTGGTTTCGATCAGGATGATGTTCTCAGCATTTACCTCGACGAGGTAGCTTGGAGCACTGTGTATAGATTCTCTATTATCAGTTCTTCCATTGCTCAAGCCGTCGCCGTCGACCCTGTTCTCCATTCAACTGCGGCAATGTGTTCCGCAAGATGGGCCACAAATTCCGTCCACAATTATTGTCAGTTCAGACACAGACACGCTCTCGTCGATGGGGATTTTTTGTTGTCCCCAGTGAAAGGCTGTTCTGCAAGAGATCGTTAGGGTTTCTCTTGGCACGACATTATTCACCTTCTGCATAAGGATCATTGCGACATCTCATTCAGCAAGATGTTGGCTAGTCGCCATGTCTAAAGCTTTGAATTAATCATGAATTTGAACATTTAATCACTGCTTTATCTAAATGCGCAGCGTTTCAGGCCGCTCCCCGGCAAAGGTGTTCACCATGGTCTGGGCTATCAGCCTTGTGAGTGGGTCCGTGTAGATTTCACAGACTCCCTCTTGGATGCTTGTTGATTGCTGGTCATTGACACTTACTCCCGTTTCACTGAGCTGCGAACCTCCACTTCAACACGGCAGAGCCTTTCACTCAGGTAATCTGAATTAAAGATCTGCCCCACTCCTCGGTCAGTGACAACAGTCACAATTTTATTCTCAGACGCTTTTTGTGCACAGCACGGTATTCACCACATACGTGCACTTCTGTTCCACCTTCAATCGAACAAAGATGCAGAACACCTCATCTGCACTTTAAAGACACAACTAAAAATTGTAATGGTAACGTCACAGGAGATGAGGCCCTCGCACAATTTCTTAGTTCCTACAGGTACACACCCATCAGCGAGAAGCTGCAGCACAGATACTGCGGCCCCATAGGCAAAACACTAGACACACGGGACTCCAGTCGCGTATTGTAGCAGTCATCCCCAGACCGAGCGGTCGTCGTGTCTTCACTCTGTAGAAGGAAGACCGGTGGGTGACACACCGCCGCAATCCACAAGTGAAGGCCCAGACACCGCCAGCTCCTCAAACGCCTGTGAGATCACAAACTGCTCCTGCATCTGGTCTTCCTTCCTCATCACAGCACTCGACAGCCCTTCCGCAGATTTTGCCCCCATATGATACCAGGCCTCGCTCACAATCCACTGTTCATATTTATAGCTCTCCGAAAATTTATAGGCAACCAAGCAATGCAAGCCAGTTGCACGGAATATCAGTAATTACATGGCTATAACACACATGAAGTGAGACTGGCCTAGACGCTTGCAGCAGCTCAATGGAGACGACTATTACCTTACAGATGTGGACATATGTATCACAAAATGCAGATGGGTGACTATCCAATATGGAAACATATCTCCTTTTCTGCAGGGAAACGCTAATGATATTACAAACAAAGGTAACACTTAGATGATTTATTATTACTACAGTCTCAGTGGCACATATTCACTCTGGATTATCGCTCCCAGTCATATGGAATTATCTTCAGATCTAAAAATAAAATGAAAAGAATCATTAATGCATTATTTTTTAAACAATTTTTGTACAGTTGCATAATCTTTCAGATAATATGGCATCCATTATTAATGACACTTTTTCCCAACGTGAACGAACTCAGGCTGATGCCTAGATATATATGAATAATTTATATGTAAAATCAGGATCGCAAGAGTCATAAAATGTACTGGTGAGCATTTTATTATTTTTATTAAGTTTCCTGGGACTTCAGTTGGTGCTGAGGGAGGTTTATATGGAGATAAATTATTAATAGCCATCTTAAGTTAAGGATTACACAAGGGCTCTTCGGAAAGTAAGGTTCGGTCTGTCGTGAAATAGAAACTGCAATGAAGATCAAAAATGTTAGATAAACCTTCCAGCTACTTCTCTACACAGTCGCCGCTACGACTGACACATTTTTCATAGCATTGCAGCAGTTTTCCACAATACCGTCATCATAGAAGACCGCTGAATGTGTTTCCTGCCAATTCTCTACGCTGATCTGCAGCTTGTTGTCCACGACAAAGTCTTGAGTTTGCAGCCAGCGGCTCATGTGAGCAAATATGAAACTCAGAGGTAGCCAAGTTCCCGCTGTATGGTGGCAGCCTACTACCGGTGTCTTATGAATCGAGATGGCATTCAGATTCTGCCTGGAACCCCAATTGTAACTTCGTGGTCCACAAAAAGGCTACGACGAGGCAAACTGCAAAATTTTACCAAATTTCCAGACGGGTACCAAAAGAAGTCTCTATTCCACGATCCGTTATCAATTTTACACGGGAATCAGTTGATGACGCCACTGTGTCCGTGCCGGAAAGATGGTTCAAATGGCTCTGAGCACTATGGGACTTAACTTCTGAGGTCATCAGTCGCCTAGAACTTAGAACTACTTAAACCGAACTAACCTAAGGACATCACACACATCCATGCCCGAGGCAGGATTCGAACCTGCGACCGTAGCGGTCGCTCGGTTCCAGACTGTAGCGCCTAGAACCGCTCGGCCACTCCGGCTGGCCCGGAAAGATGTCTTAATTTTGCTCCTACATCGGTTTCAGCACCACTAATGGATTTTGTCAGTTCCATCGAAGAGGCTGTGCGTCATCTTACAACAGATGCACCAGAAAAAATTCGTCGGGAGTCCTACTGTGTGCTGACCAGAGCCGCATCACCGAACTGTAACATCTCGCCTATGGACGGGGCATTCCTCCCTAACTTAGGAACAGACGTGGATACTGTAGTACTCGAGTCGGATGAAGGTAATGCTACTGTCCTCATGCTTCGGAAGAATTATTTTAATAGAATCAATGTTTTATTGTGTGACTCAACGTATCGCATGACTGATTGGGTTCCCTAACTGAGTAGTGCGAAAAACAGCAAACTCTGTGTAACAATTCTCTTTCACAGGACATCATTAAGAGACTGAGACCGAATAGTTCAGTTACACTTAGGCTGTATGGACTGCCCAATACCACAAAGAATGTGTACCATTATGTCCTATAGCGAGCACCTATTGGAACAGCCACCTATGATTTAGCCAAAGACTTGGCGTCTTCACTCAAACCTATCGTAGGCAAGTGTCAGCATCATATAAGGAATTCAAGTGACTCCACCAACAAGTTCCAGTCACTTAAGCTGGAAATCAGCGATTTGTTGGTAGGTTTTGACAACATTCCGCTTTCTACAAATGCGCCTTTGCTACACTCATTGGCAATAGTCTTGTGACTGACATTACAGCGTTGTTTGAGCATACTCTCTCCTCGGCGTACTTTTTACTCAATCACGAATTTTTTTGAACAATCTGACGGTATCGTCATGGGGAGTCCTTTGTCTGCCCTAGTGGCTAATCTTTTTATGGAAGAATTTGAGGAGCGAGCACTCATCTCAGTTTTTTTAAAACCTGCAGTATTTCGGCGATACGTTGATACTACTTTTATAGTACTGGCTCATGGTTTGGAAAGTCTCCGAGAGTTCCATCAACATCTGAACTCAGTAGGTGAGAAAATAAAATATACGGTGGAGGTGGAGAAAGACGCTTGCTTGCCGTTTTTAGAAGACTAGGTGCGACGTAAGAGCGATGGCTCAGTTTGGCATTCAGTACGTCGAAAGACCACTCACGCTGACCTTTATTTACAAATGGCTCTGAGCAGTATGGGACTTAACATCTGAGGTCATGATTCCCCTAGAAGTTAGAACTACGTAAAGCTAACTAACCTAAGGACATCGCACACATCCATGCCCGAAGCAGGATTTAAGCTGCGATTGTAGCAGTGGCGCGGTTCCGGACTGAAGCGCCTAGAACGTCGCGACCACAGCGGCCGGCGACCTTTATTTACAATCTACTGCACAAACGATGTGCGTTCTAAAGACCTTGATCCACGGAGCCCACGCCATATCAAATGCCGATAGCTTGCAGACGGAACTGGAACATCCGCAGACTGTGTTCCTGAACAGGGGATATTCGCCTAAACAAGTACAGAGAGTGCTACAGACATACAAACGACAGGACAAGGAGAAGGATGAGGCCTTGAAAGCGACTGCTTGTCTACCATATACTGGAAATATTTCTCCTACATCTACATAGATACACCACAAGCCACCGTATTGTACCGCTACTAGTCATTTCCTTCCTTGTTCCACTCGCAACCAGAATGAGGGAAAAACGGCTGTCTATATGCCTCCGTATGAGCCGTAATTTCTCGTATCTTATCTTCGTGGTATTTACGCTCAATTTTTGTTGCCGGCAGTAGAATCGTAAGGCAGTCAGCTTCAAATGCCGATTCTCCAAATTTTCTCAATAGTGTTTCTCGAAAAGAACGCCGCCTACCCGCCAGGGATTCCCATTTGAGTTCCCGAAGCACCTCCGTAACACGTTCATGTTGTCCGAAACTGCAAGTAACAAATCTAGCACCCTCTGAATTGTTCCGATGTCATCATTCAATCCGACCTGGTACGGTTACCAAATACTCGAGCAGTTCTCAAGGACAGGTCGCATCAGCGTCCCCTGTGCGGTCTCTGCTCTTTCCTAACATTCTGCCAGTAACCCGAAGTGGACCATTCTCCTTTCCTACCACAGTTCTCGCGTGCTCCTTCCACCTCACATCGCTTTGCAACATGACTTAACCGCGTCACGCAACGCACGAATAATACTCAATCCGAACATTACACGTTTGATCTTCCAACTCATCTTCATTAGTTGCATTTTTCCACGTTTAGGGCTAGCTACCAGTTATCACACGAACTGGGAATTTTATCTAAGTCGTCTTGTACCTTCATACAGCCATTGAACTTCAACACATTACCGTATACCACAGAGTTTATCAGCAAAAAACCACAGATAGCTGACCACCCTGTCAGCCACATCATTTATGTGTATAGAGAACAACAGTGGCCTTGTCACACTTCCTTAGGGGACTCCTGACGACATCTTCGACTCTGGTGAGCCCGCGTCGTCGATGACAACGTACTGGGTTCTTTTATTTAAGAAGTCTTCGAGCCATTAACATAGCTGTAACTTATTCCATATGCCAACTTTGAAACAACAAATAATTTAGGATGTATCTTGCAACATACTGTAGATGTAAAAAATGTACTTGATTCATCTGGGGTTTATAAAATTGATTGTCCTGATTGTGGAGCATGTTATGTAGCTCAGACAGGGAGGAGACTGGAAACTAGGTTTAAGGAACATGTTGCTCTAGAAAGAAAAGACGCAGAAGATAAATCAAGTCTGGCAGCACATTTATTGTCAACTAAACATAGATTGCCAATGTTAACGTCAAATGTAAGGTTGCTACATAGAGGCAAGAAGGGTGGACTCCTCGATCTTCTTGAGGAGATGGAGATCTTTTGCCACGAAAGAAATGCTAAGTGTAACCTGATCAATGATCAGGTCGTAATGAAAACTGCCTACTTAAAAAAAAAAGCAGTGAAAAAATTCGCCCCAGGGGGTCTCAAAGATCAGTCGCTTTTTTTTTTTTTTTACTTTATTGTTATTTTAAAACCTGTACAACTCAGGTAGGCTGGCAGCGGCACACTACGCCGCTCTTCAGCCATAGCGTTTTACAAGAGTATAAAACATGGTGAATGACAAAGAACAAAGTGACGGGCAAAAGAGAGATGTCACAGAGACATAAAAAACACGGAGTCGTTCACATGTGACGAGAACAACACGGAAAACACGTCGGCACGGCGCACAAAACACTGATGAGTCCGATGGCACAAGTGAACGTAGGAGTGGGACGGCGGACACCAAAAACACTATACGACGTCACACACACGAGACACAAAAGGCGACGATCTCCGGCGCGCGAATGTTCACTATACGTGTGCGAGTCCGGGGACCTGCCAAGAGAGGAGGAGGAGGAAGGGGAGTGGGAGAGCGAGAGGGGAGAGCAGAGATGCCACGGGCAGGGGAGATAGGGGGGAGGGAGGAAGGGGGAGAGGAAGCCCGGGGGAAGAGGGGGAAGGGAGGGGAAAGGGAGACGGAAAAAGAAGGGAAGAGAAGAGAAGGGAGGGAGGGTGCCGAAAGGAAATGACACGGGAAGTGGGGGGCGGGGCAGGGTCAAAGTTGATAGGAGGGGTAGATGGAGGGGACGAGGACATCATCAGGGAGAGGGAGCTGGCGGAAGCCACCTTGGGAGAGGGTATGGAGGGTGGAGAGATGGAGACCGGGTGGGACGTGGGAATACAGGCGCGGCAGCGGGCGGGGGTGGGAGAGGATCGGGGAAAGGAGCGGGTGAGGAGGATCAAGTTTACGTGAGGTGTACAGGATACGTATCCTTTCAAGAAAAAGGAGGAGGTGGGGGAAGGGGATGAGATCATACAGGATCCGCGTGGGGGAGGGGAGACGGATGCGATAGGCAAGGCGGAGAGCATGGCGTTCAAGGATTTGGAGGGATTTATAAAAGGTAGGGGGGGCGGAGATCCACGCTGGATGGGCGTAACAAAGGATAGGGCGGATGAGGGATTTATAGGTGTGGAGGATTGTGGAGGGGTCCAGACCCCACGTGCGGCCGGAAAGGAGCTTGAGGAGACGGAGTCGGGAACGTGCCTTGGCTTGGATCGTCTGGAGATGGGGAGTCCAGGAGAGGCGACGGTCGAGGGTGACGCCAAGGTACTTAAGGGTGGGAGTGAGGGCGATAGGACGGCCATAGACGGTGAGATAGAAATCAAGGAGGCGGAAGGAAGGGGTGGTTTTGCCTACAATGATCGCCTGGGTTTTGGAGGGATTGACCTTGAGCAACCACTGGTTGCACCAAGCGGTGAACCGGTCAAGATGGGATTGGAGAAGGCGTTGGGAGCGTTGCAGGGTGGGGGCAAGGGCGAGGAAGGCGGTGTCATCGGCAAACTGGAGGAGGTGGACGGGGGGCGACGGCGGCGGCATGTCCGCCGTGTACAAAAGGTACAGAAGGGGGGAGAGGACGGAGCCTTGGGGCACACCGGCGGAGGGGAAAAAGGTGTAGGAATCGGTGTTATGGATGGTGACATAGGAAGGACGGCGGGAGAGAAAGGAACCGATCAGACGGACGTAGTTAATGGGAAGGGCAAAGGTTTGGAGCTTGAAGAGGAGAGATCAGTCGCAAACTCACGCCATTATGTAGCAGCCACTTGCATAAGGTCTAAACGAGTACCACTTTCATAACACTATATTTACATAACTTATTGCATTAGAATAACACACAAACGCATGAGGGTAACTATTAGCAACAATTAATACGTAAAACTGTCATTTTTCAAAATAAGTGTTCAAAAGATCACGCTTTATCATATTGTTCTTATTCCTCGGCCACTAAGTGCGACATATTGAAATGATGCTTACAAGCGCTACTAGCGCCAGCAAAGTGCATTTTGTAAATAAATTTCACGTTATATTTCTTGTCAAGTAACAACTGTAAGTTAAGACAGGTCCCAACACGACAAAATATGCAACACTTCCTATAGTGTACTTTATGTAGCCATATCAGTTTTATAATTAATTTTAGCCAATGAGGTGTAAACTGTCACTCTTATGTGCTATAGTAATTTTAAACATCTAGCACATTACAGACATCAGAAAAAGTAAGAATTGTAATTTATGTAGTTTTACTCATAATAATTTCATGTTACTGCTTAGTTACTATACAGCATAAATACTACAAAAAATGTCGTCAAAACTTTAAACTTCAGGCGCAGCTCATAGAGGGCGCCATACGCAAAACTGATGTGTACTGTGAAACCAACATACAATTTTACAACAGTAATGGTTGAACTGTGTAAGCATTCACTTGAGAACAAACAACTGCTACAATTAAAGACAACGATGTGATGGACTTATAACTTTTGTACATCACATTGTAATATATACTCTTGTATTTGTTTTAGCATTGATAATGACCTGACACAGGTCGAAATCTGACATCATCTCAACTGGATCCCTCATCTCCATTCCATCCAATCCAATTCAATGCCCACAACCACCTCCGACTCCTCAAACTCCTCTCTGGCTGGACATGGGGGTTGCACCCCTCTACCATCCTCCACACCTACAAGTCCTTCATCTGTCCCATCCTCTGTTATGCCAGTCCCACCTGGATATCTGCCCCCCCCCCCCCAAATTCTATAAGTCCCTTCAGATCCTTGAGCACCATGCACCCTGCCTTGCCTTCTGTATACGCCTCCCGTCCCCCACGCGGATCCTCTATGACCTCATCCCTTTCCCCCATCTGCTCCTATTCCTTGAACATATCCGCATCCTCCACACCTCCCACTGCCCTGATCCCCCTCACCCCCTGGTTGCTCCTCTCCTCTCCCATCCCTGCCCCGTGCCACGCCTTCAGTGTTGTGTCCCCCCTACCCTCCATCTCTACACCCTTCATCTCCTTTCCCAAGGTGGCTTCCATCAACTCCCCCTCCCAGATGATGCCCTCTCTCCCTCCATTTATCCCTCCTATCAACTCTGATCCTCACTCCCCCTCCTTTCCTCTGTCCTTTACCTGGGCTCCCTCTCCCCCCCTTCCATCCTCTTTTTTCCCCACCTCCCCTCTCTCTGCCCCCTTCTCTCCCCCGAGTCCTTTTGCATTTCCCTCCTCTGCCTTTTCTCATTCCCTCTCGCGTCTGCCTGCCCTGCCCCTCTCCCCGCTTATGAGTCCTCTCCCTCCTTGGTTCTCCCCCCCCCCTTTTTCGTTTTTTCCTCTCCACCCTCCTTGTTTTTCCCCCTCCTCCAGGCCCCCATCCCCCACATCTGCCCTTGGCTCGGGAGTGTCATCTTTGTGCCGCCAGTTTCGTGCAGTGTTTTACAGTGAGTGTTCCGTGTTGTGTGTCTTTTGGGAAGTATTGCGAACGGCCATCATACTGTCACTGGGTGTGATTTTTTTACCTCTTGTGAACAGAAACCAGACTGTCGCCATGTTTTTTTAATTGTGTGTCTACTATGTTACTTGTCTGATTCCTGTCTATTTTATTAACATTGCCAACCCCTTTGCTTTCTGTTTTAACTTTCCGCATCTTTTCGCCATTTTACACTTTAAGTCACCGTTTTATCGCCTGTTTTTCTTCTTTCTTTTCTTCTTCCGTTTTTAAAAAAAAGTCTGTAGGCTGTAGAGCAGCGTACTAAGCTGCTGACAGCCCGCTCCCTTTGGGGGGAATTGAAAATCAATAAAGGAAAAAAAAAAGTCGAAATCTGATCTGCGTTGCGGCTATAAATATCATATTAAAGCAACTTAATTCTACGACTGATTGCTGCTCTATCTAACCCAATATAACCACAGACGTTGCGTGCACCCGCCCCATGGAGGGCAACCTGATGAATACTGTTTCTTCCATGCAAAATTCGGGGAACAAACACGCAACTGTAAACCACTGTGCTCCTACCCAAACTTCAACCGCAGGTAGGCAGTGTCGCTACCTCCTGTGACGTAAACAACAGGCGCCGTCCCGCGCTCCATTCTGTGTGCAACACTAATGCTTCGAATGGACGAGTCTACGTCCGCTACTTGAACTCTGGCACAAATTTTCTCATCGACATGGGCGCAGATGTTTCCCTACTTCCATCTCGTCGTGCTACCGAAAAGATCCGACTACACAAAACTGTCCTACGTGCTGTAAACTCATCTAGTTTGTCGTGCTTAGGTTCTACTTCATATGCAGTGTCCCTCTCGCCCGAGTGCAACCTGAAGTGGTCCTTCCTGGTGGCTGACATCGACGATCCCATTTTGGGCATCGACTTTATATGACACCACAAACTGTGGTCTGGGAATACAGTGTTCTACCACCCTACGCAGGGACACATCGTGTGTGCTTCGCCGAGTGTCAATACTACTGCTAAGCAGGTCCACCTGGCTAGGAAGTGTAATAACCCCTCCTCCGAGCTCTTGTCATGGACCAGTAAGTGGCTCACGGAGCGTGTCGAGTCTACACGCCTGCTCTTGGAACAACTCGAGCTACGCCGTCTCCTCAACGACTTAAGTAAAGAGTTATGTTCGGCACGGCAGCAGCTTGCAGCAGACGATGCCTCGGCAACACACAAGGTTAGTCGGTGCCACTACAGTGTTCTCGCGCCCGAGTGCATTTGCGACCGTGTGCCACATGAACTGTACAGTGTCCGCGCTCCCGCCAGCTCTAACTGTGTTAATTCGACCGCACATTCATCCCCCTCCTCGCTTGGGCAGCTAGCTTCCCAGGCGCAGGTTAATGTTTTTGATTTACTGCCATTAGCTGTTCATTCGCGCCTGCTACCGCCACCAAGCTCGACAGCGGCGCCTTCGGTTAGTAATAAACAGTGTACCACCTTGTTTCACGTAGCTCACTTGTTTGTCACCCACCAGTTGGCACTTACGCAAACTTTCGCCGTCCGCGCCACAAGCCAGCCTAGCGGCCGCCGCGCACACTATACCACAGACAGTCGCCTGGTAGATATCGAAATAGATGACAGAGGGATAGAGAAACAATTAAAATCGCTCAAAAGAGGAAAGGCCGCTGGACCTGATTGGATACCAGTTCGATTTTACACAGAGTACGCGAAGGAACTTGCTCCCCTTCTTGCAGAGGTGTACCGTAGGTCTCTAGAAGAGCGTAGCATTCCAAAGGATTGGAAAAGGGCACAGGTCATCCCTGTTTTCAAGAAGGGACTTCAAACAGATGTGCAGAACTATAGACCTATATCTCTAACGTCTATCAGTTGTAGAATTTTGGAACACGTATTATGTTCGAGTATAATGACTTTTCTGGAGACTAGAAATCTACTTTGTAGGAATCAGCATGGGTTTCGAAAAAGTCGGTCGTGTGAAACCCAGCTCACGCTATTCGTCCACGAGACTCAAAGGGACATAGACACGAATTCCCAGGTAGATGTCGTGTTTCTTGACTTCCGCAAGGCATTCGATACAGTTCCCCACAGTCGTTTGATGAACAAAGTAAGAGCATATGGACTACCAGATCAATTGTGTGATTGGATTGAAGAGTTCCCAGATAACAGAACGCAGCATGTCATTCTCAATGGAGAGAAGTCTTCCGTAGTAAGAGTGATTTCAGGTGTGCCACAGGGGAGTGTCGTAGGACCGTTGCTATTCACAATATACATAAATGACCTTTTGGATAACATCAGAAGTTCACTGAGGCTTTTTCCGGATGATGCTGTTGTATATCGAGAGGTTGTAACAATGGAAAATTGTACTGCAATGCAGGAGAATCTGCAGCAAATTGACGCATGGTGCAGGGAATGGCAATTGAATCTCAATGTAGACAAGTGTAATGCACTGCGAATACATAGAAAGATAGATCCCTTTTCATTTAGCTACAAAATAGCAGGTCACCAACTGGAAGCAGTTAATTCCATAAATTATCTGGGAGTACACATTAGCAGTGATTTAAAATGGAATGATCATATGAAGTTGATCGTTGGTAAAGCAGATGCCAGACGGAGATTCATTGGAAGAATCCTAAGGAAGGTTACAGTACGCTTGTTCCCCCACTGCTTGAATACTGCTCAGCAGTGTGGGATCCGTACCAGATAGGGTTGATAGAAGAGATAGAGAAGATCCAACAGAGAGCAGCGCACTTCGTTACAGGATCATTGAGTAATCGCGAAAGCATTACGGAGATGATAAACTCCAGTGGAAGACTATGCAGGAGAGACGCTCAGTAGCTCAGTACGGGCTTTTGTTGAAGTTTCGAGAACATACCTTCACCGAAGAGTCAAGCAGTATATTGCTCCCTCCTATGTATATCTCGCGAAGAGACCATGAGGATAAAATCAGAGAGATTAGAGCCCACACAGAGGCATACCGACAATCCTTCTTTCCACGAACAATACATGACTGGGAGAACCGATAGAGGTACTCAAGGTACCCTCCGCCACACACCGTCAGGTGGCTTGCGGAGTATGGATGTAGATGTAGATGTAGATTCCGTTCCAACAAAATAAACGAGCTTCAACCCCCGCCCCCTTCCAGCAACACTCTGCCACACGGACATGTTCCAAAGGCGCTCGACACTTGCGTAATTTGCGTTCCTTTGTGACGACACTGTAAAAGCCCTGTTACAGCCCCCTTACACAGGCCCGTACAGGGTTGACAAACGAAGCAGTAACACAATGGACATTGTAATTAAGGGCTCAGTAACTACTGTCTCCCTCAACAGGATTAAACCTGCTAGCATCGAGTTTTCCCCTATCCCACCCATCTTTGAAGAGACCACGCTTTCTGGCCACCCTCGGCCTTCTTCCTCTGTTCATGATTCGAGTAAACTCACGCCTACACCGGCCCTGTCAATGAGCCCACACTCATTCTGGGGTTTTCTGCCTCCTGGCTCCCATAGCAGAGGCCCCAGCTCCCAGGACTCTAATATAACAGTTCCATCTTCGTGCGACAGCACATCACACTGCTCTTCTAACTGGTGCAGCCCACAGGTTCCTTCCACACCCACTCAGACCTAACTTTCTGCCACTCACCCTTCTACTCGCAGCACACCGCCCTCACCGTGCTACGGTTTCCCCACCCCACTGGCTCAGCATACCTCTCCGTTAGCAGGTGCCACTTACGAGCTCTCTACCCACGTTCATCCTAATGACATTTGTGGTTTATCTGTCATCGTTAGTGGTGATACCGCATTAGTGCTGCTTGCGTGTGATGATTCGTGTGACTTGTTAGGTGTCACAACGTGTAGTGAAGCACTTCAAAATCTCTCAAAGTGCTACGTGTGGCAACCTATGTGCTTACGTTAGGCCCTGCCGATGACACCCTTCCACACCAGCGCTCCCGCACTGGCCGACGACTACGACTGCCGATGTCGCTTCAAGACTTCAGCATCAGCATTCCAGGATTTGCTCCACACTCTCCTCCCACATGGCCCGTGCCGTTAGACACGAGAAACTCAGTCTAACCCACTCAAACCCCCACCCCCACCTTCGGGTACATACTCCATACTGAGGGGGGGCTATGTGGCTTTGATCCATGATGGATCAATAGGACAGAACATCATGTGTGTATGATTCTTTCGTGTTGATCTTTGTTTTGTATACTTCCAGGACCTCAGTTCCGGCCTAGCCTTCGACCTGTATGTTTGTCGTGTAATAAAACTATTGATGATTAGAAGAGAGAACCTTGGTCATTACCTTACCACCTTGATATCTCCTTCAACTGTTTAAACTTATAATTCGATTTTGCATTGGTGATGTGTGGTAGTAAGGAGCTGTACAACTTTACTGCCGTGTAACCACTGCTTCTCTCATATTGAGTTATATTAAGCTGCAGAATTCTTAATTTCTTGGTGTTTCTGGTGTGGTGGTGGTGTACATCTTCATTTTTGTTGAATTTATCTTTATGGTCCCAAGCAAGGAACAGAATTATATATATATATACAAGCTGTAGAAGGTTAGGATCTTATATTGTTTGAAAAGAGGCTTGCAACTATCTCTTGTTCTTTTGTTTCCTATTATTCTAATTGCTCTCTTTTTTAATTTGAATATTTTAATCGGTTCAGTCGAGTGGCCCCAGATTTCTATACCATACCTCATTATAGCATTGACGTATTTAAAATACACCCTGCACACATCATCTTCAGTTATTAGTGGCTTCATTTATCTCACAGCAAAAATGGCACTGCTAAGTTGTATTGTATTGTATTGTATTGTATTTTATTGATGCAGGCAATCATAGTATTGTACAGTTGTACATATGATATTGGACAGGTCAAGAGAGCATATTTACAAGTAAGTTTTACATTATTTTGTAGTGAGGAAATTATCTACCTTAAACAAAACAGTCAATACAAATCATAGAATTGTACGGTTGTACTTAAGATATTGGACAGATTAAGAGAATATATTTGCAAGTAATTTTTAATAAATTGATTTTACATTATTTTGCAATGAGGAAATTATTTATCTTTAACAAAACAGTAAATACAAATGTTGTATAGTAAAATACAGACAGCCAATACAGATGTAATAGTAAAATAATCCAGTATATTTCATAGACATGCACAGCATATAATTTTCAGACCTAACTGAACATTTATTATAAAATTGTTTACAATTTTAACCCCTTTCAAAAAAAATGATCAACTGCATAAAAGCATTGGTCCAAGATATATTTTTTTGACTTATGTGTGAAGGCTCTTGGGTTCTTTGTTGCATTGATTTCATTTGGTAAATTATTATACACTTGTATCCCAACATTTAAAACACTTTTTTGTAGCAGGTAGTTCTGGACTGAGTCATATGTAGGTCAGATTCCTGCCTTGTTGCATAGTTATGAATATCTCCATTGAATTTTAATGTGCAGTCATTGTTCAACAGGTATAACTTGACAAATGAGATGGTATTATAAATGTAAGCAGAGGGCGGTGTCATAATGCCATTTGTTTTGAAATGTTGTCTACATGATTCATTATGTCTTAGATTACATATTATGCATATTGTCTTTTTTGCATTTTGAAAATATACCTACCCCCAGGTGAGTTCCCACAAAATACGCTTCCATGCTGTACTGTAGAGTGGAAGTAAGCATAATACACATGTATGAGAACAGATTTTGTGACTGATATTTTGAGTATCCTTAAAATGTAACATGCAGTTGACAGCTTTTTTGAGATATAATTTATGTGAGTCTCCCACTTAAGCTTTTCTTCAAGCCATTTGCCAAGAAACTTGACAGAGTCCACACACATAAGCTCTTGGTTATTTAGTATCACATCGGGCATTTCTTGTTTTTGGGATTGAGAGTCTGTAGTTGATGTAAATTGTTTTCTGTACACTTAAAATCAGTTTGTTCTTGTTGAACCATTTGCTGAGTGATGACATAAGCGGTTTAATTTGTTGGTTGTGGTCCTCTGTATGAGTACCTGTTATTAGTATACTCGTGTCATTGTCCTGTAGCAAACTTCGTGCTTATGTCATCAATGTACAGCAGAAACAGTATGGGTCCCAGGATTGAGCCTTGTGGCACACCATATCTAATAGGAATTGTGTCAGAGGAGTGGACAGTACATTGATGGGTGGTTGTTTTCTTTTTTCAAAATTAATTTCAGCTTTTTGTAATATGTTTGACAGGTAAGATTCTAACCATTTGTTTGCAATTCCTCTTATACCTTTATCTGCTAGCTTCTTAAGGAGTATGGTATGGTCAATTACATCAAAGGCTTTGGATAAATCTAAAAAGATACCAGTAGTGATTTCCTTATTATCCAGTGCTTTTAAGGTTTTATTGAGATACTCATAAATAGTTGTGGTAGTCGTCTTTTGTTTTCTAAAACCATGCTGGTTAATAAGGATAGTTTGTTAGTAAAGTCTTCCAATCTAGTGTAAATAATTTTTCAAATATTTTTGAGAATGAGCTGAGTTGTGCTATGGGCCTGTAATTGGCTACATCATTTTTAGGGCCCTTTTTGTGAAGTGAGGTAATTTTAGAAGTCTTTATTAGGTCAGGGAAAACTCCATTTGTAAAGGATGCGTTTATTATATGGATTAGGGGTTCTACAATGGATTCTCCACATTTCTTTACAATTAAATCAGGCATGTTCTCACTGCCACTGGAGTACTTATTCTTTAGTCCTTTTATAGCTGTAAGTACTTCAGTATTGTAGACTTTGTGAAGAAACGTTGATACCTGTACTGGTATGGTTTCCATTAGAGTTTGGTGTTGAATATTTGATCTGTGGCAGTTTTTCTTTATCAGGTTTTCTGTTATTTTGCTAAAATAGTCATTAAAACCATTTACTATTTTGTGGGGATCTGATGTGACTACATCATTTAGGTTTAGTTTTAATGTATGGTTTATAACATGCTGCTTACTGTTTGTTTCATTTTTCACAACTGTCCACAAGCCTTTCATTTTATTGTTAGATTCCTTTATAAATTTATCATTGTATAATTTTTTTGCTTGTTGGATTACTTCTCTGTAGATTGCAAAGTAGACCTTACAATATGACCTAAACTGATCATCGACTTCATGGTGTTTCATGTGATTTTTTAAGTCACACTTTTTTTGGCTGGAGATCCTTATCCCTTTTGTTACCCATGAGTTTGTGTGTTTCCGATTTTCCTGGATTTCAATGGAAATGCAGTGTTGAAGTGGTGGAGAAATGTTTCATGGAATGAATTAAATATGTAATTTACATTATTTTCGTTATAGACCTCTGCCCAGTTTTCAGCCCTTAACAGATAGTTAAAAAGCCTTCTATTATCATCATTAAATTGCCTTTACATTTTAGTTTTTGTGGGATATTGTCTTACGTAATTTAAATTCGCCATTAGTTCATGGGCACTGTTACCTGTGCTGATGACTTTGATTGAGTGGTGTAGTTTGCGTTTATGAAAATCTTACCTAGAGCTGTTTTTGAATTTTTTGTGGTCCTGATTGATGTGTTTACAGTTGGGGATAGGTTGAATGAATTTGTAGTATTCAACAATTTTTTACAGGTGTGAGGAAGTCAATATTAAATTCTCCACTTATTAATAGGTTTTTTTTTAGTGAGTGAATTTTTGTGAGTAGTGCTTTGAGGGAGTGATTGAAGGTTGGGATGTTCCCATCAGGGGCTCTATATACATTGAGTATCATTAGGTTATAGGCTGTTAAGATAGTTAAGGAGAATTCAAAGTCTGTTTCTAATTGCATATTATTGTACTTTGTGAGGCTTTTGTAGCTTTTTTTTTTTTTTTTTTTTTTTTTTTTTTTTGAACAGATTGCTGTACCACCTTGCTTACTCTTGTTCCGACAAGAATAACCAGGTAGAGTTAATTCACCAAGTGTCTTCTGTTAACCAGTGTTCAGTAATACAGAGAACATCTAAGTGTGGCTTTGTTGTTTGGAAGAGATCTATTTCTAGTAACTTATTAAACATTGACTGCACATTATGGTGTAATACTTTAAAGGATAATAGTGACTGTTTTCCAATGGAATGATTTTTGACACCACTCACTGGGTTTTATTGCTTATATTGGAAATATGATTTTTCCAACTTAAACAACTGTCAACAGTGACCCCTAAAAATTTAGCACTTTCAACTACTCTCACATCTAGCTCTTGCAAATTTGTAGTTCATTTGTTTTTCTTTTGTTGTTCCTAAATAGGATTCCATTACTTTTCTCATAATTGAGTGGGTGATCATTTCAACTGTTTGATTACTTTTACTTATGGCCTTCTGTAAGCTCAGTCTCACAGTTATGCTTTTTGTGTCATCTGCAAAGAGCATCAATTCACTGTCTACATTACAAGGTAAATCATTTACATATATAAGGAAAAGGAGGGGTCCTAGAATACTACCCTGTGGCACCCTACGTTTTGTATCTTGCAATTCTGATAGCTGCTTCCCTTGATGGTGTGGCACTTCCTCTGCTTGTTTTCTGTTCTGCAGAAATGACTATGATATCAAGAGCAGTTCCTCTAATTCCATAGTGGTGTAGTTTCATTATTAATATCTGGTGATTGATAAGATCAAAAGCTTTAGATAAATCACAAAAGACACCAACCGGGATTTGGCCTTGATCTAGGCCTGCAGAGATTGTATTAATAAGTTCAAATGCAGCTGACACTGTTCCTTCTGGAACCCAAACTGTCTACCATTTATAATAGAGTTTTTATCAAAAATGCAATTAACCTAACAAATATTATTCTTTCCAGGATCTTTGACAAAATGAGAAGGAGGCAAACTGGTCTGTAATTATTTGGGCACATGTGGTCACCTTTTTTGAATAGTGGTAGTACCCTGGCAATCTTAATTCTGTCTGGGAAGATTCCTTTTTCAAGACACAAGTTGACTAAGTGACAGAGGGGTTTAGCAATTTCCCTAGTAGTTGGCTTCAAAATTTTATTTGACAGGCCATTTATGTCTGTAGTTGCTTTATTTTTTAGTTTCTCTATTATTTTTCTTATCTCTTGTTCAGTTGCCGGACACAGGTAACATGAGTTACTAGGTGACTCTTGTTTATTCTCAACTAGGTTTTGGGCTTTCAGAGAATCACTATTGTTACCCTGTGTAAGTTGTTGGCAGATGCTGGTAAAATATTGGTTGAAAGTGTTGCTAATGATTATTGGATCTTCTGTTACAACATTATTGATTTTTGGGCTTAAGCTTTTATTGTTATTTCCTGATAACTTTCCTGTTTCTCTGTTTATTATCTTCCGAGTGCTTCTGACTTTGTTGGGAGCTTGTGCAATAACATTTCCATTATACAGTTTTTTTGCAGCTATTAAAGATTTATTGTAAATCTTTTTATAAGCTCTATAATATTCAACAAAATGAATAGGCCTATCTGGAGCTTACCAAATTGCATGAAGTAGTTTCAACTTTTTACAGGATACTAATAGACCTTTTGTTAGCCATGGAAGATTTCCTCGCTTTTTATTTATTGGTTTAGTTTTGGCTGGCAAACACTCTTCAATGATTTTAAATAGATATCTAGGAAACTGTTATATTTATCATTAACACTATAAGATAAGTTCATTTCTGGCCACTTTTCATTTTGTAGTTTTATCTTTAGGTCTGTTATGTCAGAACTTCTCATATCTCTGTAAGGGCTAAAGCTGAGTGAATCTAATTTCCCTTTATTATTACTGTCTGTGAGTTGTGATCTAATAATTTCATGTCTTTTATAAGGCAATTTTATCTGCCAAACTGAATATTTGTAACTATGTAACCAACGGCAGTTTGAGTGTACATACCTATTCTCGTATAGTTTTGAATTGTGTTATGTAAACCATACATTATAAGTAAGCTCTCTATATTTGTTTTTTTGATTCAGATAGGGAGTCAATATTCAAGTCTCCGCATAAAATTAACTTGTTCTTCCAAAATTGTGATAGCAGTCTATCAAGGTTTTTTATGAACACACTCAAATCACCCCTGGGAGCTCTGTATAAAGACATTGTTACATAGGTTACATTTTGCAGTTCAGTTCTTATACCACTACACTCAAAATATTTTCAGTTGCATACCTTTCCAATGGAATTGCAGTTACAGGGCAGGAGATGCCATCTCTAACAAATATGCAGCTACCACCATTTTTTAAATTCTTTCTGCAATATTGCTGAGGTCAGTAGTCCCCTAGAACTTAGAACTAGTTAAACCTAACTAACCTAAGGACATCACAAACATCCACGTCCGAGGCAGGATTCGAACCTGCGACCGTAGCAGTCTTGCGGTTCCAGACTGCAGCGCCTTTAACCGCACGGCCACTTCGGCCGGCCCTACACATAGGTGATGGCGATCCCAGAGAGAGGGTCTTTATGAGATTAATTACCAGTTATGTGTTGTTTATTGCAAATAAGCTCCCAACAAGGGGTGGTGCATGCCTGGACACCATAATCACCAACCTCAGCATCTGGGATTATAAACTCAGTGTAATTGAACCTAAGATAGCAGATCACTGTGCACTAGTAATGGAAACCAGTATGAGGAACAAACTGCAGATAAGCACATGGCATTCAAACTACACATTCAAAAGAAGATTTGTTAAAGAAGAGAGCCTAAATTATCTCAAAGCAGCTCTGTCTTGTGTAAACTGGCAGCACAAAATTGCAGAGTTAGTAGGCAGTGATTCTTTCTTATGTCCGTTCCAAACCTTAAAACCAATATTTGATGACATGTTTTTGGTAAGACCAGTGAAGAATTCTGTGGTCAAATCACAAGGCAGGCAGAAAGTTATCAATGTGAAACAATGGTACACCCCGAGCTCAATAAATTGAAGTGTATTGTAACAATGTGCAAGGACCGAATGAAATCAGCTTTAGACATTCCAGCTAAAGAATTACATCACCGCAACTACCTAAAAGCCAAAAAAGCTTATAGGAAGGCAGTAGAGAAAGCAAAAAAGAAACACAATGATACATACATTAAAGAGGCCCAAAATCCTTGTAAAGCTGCCTGGAATCTTGTAAACGAGAACAGAAAGATGACTACCTCCTGCTTAAATTCATGTAGCCCTGATGACTTCAATGAATATGTTGTCAGAATAGTGGAAAAGACAGTGAGTGAAATTCCACACTCTGACCTAGATCTGACTGCAAACATAAGAAATGCAGACAGTTGCAGTATTCAAAACTGGAAGGAAGTACACCCTGAAGGCATGATAAAAATTGTGAACTCCTACAAACACTCAGAAAGTGTAGACATCTATGGCATGTCCTGCACACTGCTAAAGAAAATTATTGCAGAATTAGCTCAGCCACTAGCCGTAGCAATAAACAAATGTCTATCTTCTGGTGTCTTCCCAGACTTCCTTAAACTTGCGCGCACAGTACCAATATATAAGAAGTGGGATCCATGTGAGGTGTCCAGATCCAGACCAATCTGAGTGGTACCAGTACTAGCCAAAGTTACTGAGTCTGTGATGCACTGCCAGGTACTGAATTACTTTGAGGAAAACAACTTATTCCAAAACACACAGCACGGATTCTGCAAAGGGAGATCAACAGTGGCAGCCACGCTGGACTTATTAAAAACGATTCGACAGAGTTTTGAAGAGAGAGAGAGAGTGTGGCACTGACACTCTGTGACCTCAGCAAAGCCTTTGACTGCATCTCACACACAACACTAATAGCCAAGTTAAGATGGTATGGTGTTGGAGGTGTTGTTCTATCGACACTCCAATCTTATTTGGAAAACTGAAACCAGATAGTATCAGTGCATGGAGCAACTTCTCTTGAACAAAAACTGGAACATGGAGTGCCCCAAGGATCAGTCTTAGGACCTCTCCTATTCCTCATATATGTAAATGATATGAGCTGTAATAGTCAAATGTTGCAGTTTGCAGATGACACCACCCTTATTGCCAAAGGACATACAGCCGCAGGAGCTCTTTGTGCATCAAATTTGATGTTTTAAGAGGTAAAATAATGGTTCATCATAAACAAAATGAAGATCAATGAAGAAAAAACCCAACATTTGATATGCAGTCTAACCAACATTGAAGACCAAGAAAACATGGAGACTGTCACACTGCTGGCCTTCAAGATTGACAGCAAACTCTCCACGAATGATCACACTGCATATGTATCCACCAAACTTTCTCGTGTGATATACCTCCTGAGGAAGCTGAATAACTGACCAGTTTCTCACAATAGTCTTCCATGCACTCTTCCACAGCCACATTAGCTGTGGACTGTTGTTGTGGTGACACTCCTCAGGCAGCAAAGATGTGTTGCTATTACAAAAAAAAAAAAAAGCCATCAGGATCATATCCTCTAGCAAAAGACTGGACCACTGTAAGCCTATTTTCACCAGGCTAGGCATAATGACTGTATGTGTTTTTCTGCCTCATTTATATAAAAGAAAATCAAAATAATTTTAGCATAAGACAAGAAATACATAATCATGACACTCGCTGTAAGAGGAACATTGAAGCGACAAGGTGTCGCCTATCAAGTACACGAGACAGCTTTCCAACAGTCACCCTAAAAATGTACAATTCAGAAGTGAAATCCCTGCCACCTGAATTATTTCGGAAAAAAATTGCTCAGGACTTGAAACAATATCCATTATATTCCTTGGAAGAGTTTTTCAACAGTGGTACTAGTGAATGGACAAAATAATAAATATTGTTATGTTTCATATATAATTTAGCCTAAATTTTATCTTCTTTTTATGTTCTCAGTTAACTACACATTTAATTTTGTGTTTTACTTTTTTTGCCAAAATGAAACTTTGTGTGTGATCTACATGGTCTTTTAAACATTTTACTTTATGGTATTTTAATTTGCTGCTATGAAGTTTTACTTTCCTGTTTAGTTATATTTCATTTCCTCTATGTTCTATGTGTTTTTGTGAACTGCATAAATATTTTCTTTTATTTGTATTATAAATTTTGTATATGGTGTTGTATAAATGTCAGTTGATAAACATTGTATTTGTGATGCAGTCTGTCCAGCCATGGCTGGTAAACGATGAAGATATAGTAATATAGTAATGATTAGGTGGAATGGGAGCAGAAATGGTAGGAGAAATTAAAGGAACAGAAATGGAGGAGGAGATGCTAATTCTGGATCAAACCATTTAAACTAGATAAGCAGGTAGGGGAATCAACATTCTGTGTTGGATTCAATTATTTGGAGATAATACTTACCTCAGCTATCTGTCTCATTTTTTATGTTTCCTGAGGCAACTCTTCTCCTATCCTATCTGTGATTTATAAGTGAATCAGAAAATTCTGTCTTTGACTTTAATGTGATTTTGTACAGCAGGATTTTTTAGTATAAGAATATTTTGAAAGGGTTGCTCCAATGTTATCTATATGTATTATGTTGTGTTAGTGATAAGTAATGGAATCATAAGGGGATGGAAAAAAACAGCAGTGGTATTTGGTAAAAATCTATGTGTTATTGCATTTATTCTGGTTTTATGAAATATGATGAAAGTAAATTGGTGTCATGGTTAAAGAATTTCTATTAAACAAAAACGTAAGGAAAACAGAAAATGAAAGGTACAGGGTTATTACAAATGATTGAAGCGATTTCACAGCTCTACAATAACTTTATTATTTGAGATATTTTCACAATGCTTTGCACACACATACAAAAACTCAAAAAGTTTTTTAGGCATTCACAAATGTTCGATATGTGCCCCTTTAGTGATTCGGCAGACATCAAGCCGATAATCAAGTTCCTCCCACACTCGGCGCAGCATGTCCCCATCAATGAGTTCGAAAGCATCGTTGATGCGAGCTCACAGTTCTGGCACGTTTCTTGGTAGAGGAGGTTTAAACACTGAATCTTTCACATAACCCCACAGAAAGAAATCGCATGGGGTTAAGTCGGGAGAGCGTCGAGGCCATGACATGAATTGCTGATCATGATCTCCACCACGACCGATCCATCGGTTTTCCAATCTCCTGTTTAAGAAATGCCGAACATCAGGATGGAAGTGCGGTGGAGCACCATCCTGTTGAAAGATGAAGTCCGCGCTGTCGGTCTCCAGTTGTGGCATGAGCCAATTTTCCAGAATGTCCAGATACACGTGTCCTGTAACGTTTTTTTCTCAGAAGAAAAAGGGGCCGTAAACTTTCAACCTTGAGATTGCACAAAACACGTTAACTTTTGATGAATTGCGAATTTGCCGCACGAATGCGTGAGGATTCTCTGCCGCCCAGATTCACACATTGTGTCTGTTCACTTCACCGTTAAGAAAAAATGTTGCTTCATCACTGAAAACAAGTTTCGTACTGAACGCTTCCTCTTCCATGAGCTGTTGCAACCGCGCCGAAAATTCAAAGCGTTTGACTTTTTCATCGGGTGTCAGGGCTTGTAGCAATTGTAAACGGTAAGGCTTCTGCTTTAGCCTTCTCCATAAGATTTTCCAAACCGTCGGCTGTGGTGCATTTAACCCCCTGCTTGCTTTATTCGTCGACTTCCACGGGATACGCGTGAATCTTGCCCGCACACGTTCAACCGTTTCTTCGCTCACTGCAGGCCGACCCGTTGATTTCGTCCTGAAGTGTCGTTGCACTGTTATGACTGACTGTTGTGAGTGCATTTCAAGCAC
The DNA here is from genome assembly GCF_021461395.2 of Schistocerca americana. Lineage (NCBI taxonomy): Eukaryota > Metazoa > Arthropoda > Insecta > Orthoptera > Acrididae > Schistocerca > Schistocerca americana. Next base: position 524,955,508 of record NC_060126.1, read on the forward strand.
GACATACGCTTTCTCGGCTCCTGTCGCCGTTTTGTCTCACTGCGCTCTCGAGCATTCTGGCAGCAGAAACCTGAAGTGCGGCTTCAGCTGAACAAAACTTTATGAGTTTTTCTACGTATCTGTAGTGTGTCGTGACCATATGTCAATGAATGGAGCTACAGTGAATTTATGAAATCGCTTCAATCATTTGTAATAGCCCTGCATCAGCACATCTGGAGGAGAAGGTGCAGATTATCTGAAAACTGTAATGAACATCTGAAGTAGTGAGCTCATGCATGAAATTAGTATAATTTAGTGCAGCAGAAGAGGAAATATGCAGTAAAAACCATCTCAAACAGTAGGCCTTAATATTAATTGCAGTATAATAGAAGTGTTTGTGTTCAGTGCAATCAGTATGTGGAGATAACTATCTACTTATAGAAGTGTGTCATGGTACAGCCTCTTCTAAAATTAAGGACAAAACTTTAAACATAATTGCCTGGAGCAATGTGTGAGGAAAGAATCAGTTCAGCGTGTTATGGCTTTCAAAGGATCTTCAGTTTTGTGGACCTAATGACAAAGACAATTTTGCATATTTTCGTTTCCTGTTGTTATATGGAATTACCTTCTGTGAAAACGCACATAAAATAAATGTAGTCTTTACTCAGTGAAATTTAGCAGCAAGAATTTTGTGTAAAGTAGGTGGCCATACATCTTGGAATTCTTACACTCACTTCTCAATACCAATGCCCCTTACTGGTTTTTGTTGCTGATAATCAGGGTTGCTTCAACCATTAGGCAAGACTAGATGGCCATCTAGGGTGCTGAAATTTTAGGGGTGACAAAGGGCGCAAAAAATTAATTTCAAATCAAAAGAACTGAGGACAACACATGAAAACTGAGGACTGTCCTCAGAAAATGAGTGCTTCTGGTCACCTTAACTTAATGTGTAAAAGCATAATAGGAGATCTTCATTGTTGGTGATGTGATGGAGAAGGGGGGGTGGGCTATTGGGGGCACTGATGGTAGTAAAAAAACAGGCAGTGTCATTTTTCAGTTCTCACATAGTGGCAAAACACATAGAAATGACCCTGCTGAAAATAAGTCATTTTTAGATTGAAAGTGATTTACACACACAGTCACAATACAAGACCCAAAAATAATTTTTTACAGGCTTTGCTCCCTTGTTTAGGATTCAGAGTGGAAATATGCACTCTGGTGGAGAAAAAATGAACAAATTCCAATCCAGCGTAAAGGAAGAAATCAGGAACCACAATTAACTCAAAATAAATCAAAGAAACTTACCTTATTGCTCATTAGTCACTCTTTCTACAAACTATCTAAATATCTAGATTCAGGGATTGAAATGTTATATGCCAGGCAGCAGTGATTGTTTAAAAGCTGCTTGACAAGCAGCAATGAGGTGTAAGTAGGACTCAGTATTTACAGAAGTAGATAAATATTTTCTTCAAAATTGTCATTTTAGAAAAGTAATCTACCAACATCTGATAGTAAGCAGCTCTGTAGTATAAGGGGGCAGCAGCTTTCCGTCTAAGTTACGTGGTCAAATTTAGCTGTCATAAGCAAGAATAATGTTAAGCGACATAGTAATAGTTCAGTGTTAGTTGAAACGTAACAGTCCATAAAAACACGCTTAAAATGTACCTTCTCCTGTCTAACTCAGGATCACACATGTAAACAAAAAGTCGTAATATGTAATATGCCTGAAAAAAAAATCATAGCAACAAAACTATTACATTGCAATTACATTAAAGTACAGAAGCACCGTAAATGATAGGAATACTTTCTATGAAGGGAGCGTCTAGTAATTAATAAAATATGTAAGTACATTACTGTAATTACATATTTGAGAATTTATACTCCAATAAAATCATGGGCACAGACTAATACAATAATGTACTTGCTGTACAGGTGCAAACATACATTTATATATTTATTGTCAGTTTTTAAGTGCTTATTTTAATTGTTATTTAATCAAAAAAGCATTTTAAACAATGCTGAGGATTGTTTGGAATTGTTTAAAAGGTATATATAGTGTCAACCATGTTGGCAGAGGCAGGCAGTCTCGTTTTGGTGTTTGAGTAGTAAGCACGTAGCTGCTTCATGTATATTGCAAGTATGTTGTGAATTATTGTAATATTTCTCAAGATGTTAATAATTAGCTTACTGAAATCAACTTCAATTTTGACATTAATTTAACTTAAGAGTTGAATTTCACAGTTTATACAGAGAAACCAAGGACAATAGCGAAGACGGATATGCACATTTGTACGATGAGTACGTGAAACCCCATTCTATAAAAATTTATGTAATTGCAGAGTATTAGATAGATACTTTACACTTAAGTGGTTGCAGACTATTAGATAGATACTTTACATGTGGTGGTTAGGAGCTGGGATGTATTGTAATGCTGTGAACTAATCTCGTGTTTGATTTCAGAAAATATTGTGGAACTCCGGACAATTGGAAATACAACAGACAGTGAACAGAACTACAAGGAAAAACAAAAGGACACTAGAAACATGACTAAAAAGGGGAAAAGTCTGTGAGTACAAAATTTGCTTAATATTTGACTTGTTGGAAACTTCGGAATTATATTATTAGCATGGAGGGTAACAGGGAGGGCGATGATAATGAGGAGGTTAATGTAAACATGCAAAATAGCATAGATGTTACTGATAACAATACAAGTAATAGTGCAATGAACCAGGAAATAAATAATATGGGAGAGAATAGTGATTATGATAACAGTAGTTTATGCTCTCCAATTCATGGATTTGAATAGAATAGATCTACTTTTGACAGATTAGTTCAGTTAATGGAAGAACAAAAAAGATCAATGGATGAACAAAAAAGATCAATTGATGGAAGGAAAACTTTTCTTGATTCTATGGATAAAAAATTGGACAATTCTGGAAACCAAATTCGCGAGACAAAAGAGAGCTTAGAAAGATGCTGGGAAAAAGTAGACAAGAATAGCAGAAATGTGTCGACTATAGAAGGGGCAATTGTTACCTTAAAACAGGAACACCAAAAAATTTGAAGATAGGTTAGATTCCGTGGATAGTTTCGAAAAATCTGCAACTGCAGAAGTGCGACAATTAAAAAGAAATTTTCAGAAACTAAGAATAGTATACAGAATTTCACCAAAATTGTGAATGACAATTTTGCAGAGTTAAAAGAAGGTGGAGGTACTTCTTTAGACCAGATTTCAAACTTCAAATCAAAATTCCAAGAGATCTAAGATTCCATTTTTACTACTTCTTTCATGGCGGCACCGGAAGCTGAATTTTCCAGCGGATCGCGCTTAGTTAAAACTAAGCGTGATCCTCCGAGCTCTAGCGGCAGCCAGGCGAACTACGTAGGCACTGGCGCTGTATATAGCTGCAGAAGCTAGTCAACACAGCCATGCACATACACCCACCCACCTCCCCAGGGGTCGGAACCCCTGCAACCCACAGAAATATTATAATTAATAAATAATTAATTTAGAGATGTAAAAGATAAGAAATTAAAGTGAAATTAGAGGTAGACTTAGAAAAAAAAAAAATTTCACGAGATAGATAAGGATGCTTCGCAACTTTATAATGAACAATAGAATAAATAAATTAAAAATTGAAAGATGAAAGATAAATAAAATAATACTAAACAAAATGAATACAAAACTATCCCAGAGACCATACCAGAGTGCGCCACAGAGCTTCCAGAGTGACCCAGAGAGCATCCCAGAGTGCCCCAGAGAGCTAAAACACTAAGATGAATCACTTCTCGGCTTTTGGCAAGATCAATGTGTAGAACTCTATTTAAATAAATATTAAAAATTGTGGAACAATGTCAATATTAAAACACTTTCAGGGGAGGGGAATATACATCCAGTTGATTTCATGTTTCAAATAAAAGACAATTTTGACAGTAAAATGAGCAATAATTTGAAAATCAAATTTTTTAAAAAGCTTTTAGATGGGGAGGCTTTGCCATGGGTGAACCAAGCAATCAAACCTGAAATGTCATTTAATGAGGTAGAATGTACTTTCATGAACAAATTTTGGTCAGAAATTGGACAATCCAGAATTAAATCAGAATTTTTGAATGGCCCAAATTACAAACAGGGTAGTGGTCACATGAAAACCTTTTGTGAACAACAGTTAAGAACTTTAGTACACCTTGATAAACTACTTTATGAAATGATCCAAATAGATGCCTTAAAACGTAGATTGCCACACAGGGTACAGTGAAGTCTTGTCCATGGACCTGATGACGTTATTGAAAACTTTCTTAGATATGTAGATAAATTGGACTTGGCCTGGGAAAGAAATGAAAGGTATAATGACAGGCCAGATGATAGCAGGAACAACAATAACAGAGTTTTCAGTGATCATTTTAACAGTAGATTCAGAAATGATAACAGAAGAAATGAGGAGAAAATGGTAATCAGAGACCAGAGAACCAGACTTTTGAACCAAGAAATAGGCAATGGGAACATAATCAGGGAAATAATGGTAACAATTTTGAAAATAGAAGAAGTGGTCTGGTAAACTAAGACCTGCCTCTTTTGGAACCTGGCGGAATGGGGTTAATAGACTTGGGGATTGTAATCAGGCACATTGTGATAAATTCAGAAGGGGAAGGGGTAGAACAAATACGACATACCAAAATTTTGTACACAGAACACAACCTGACGTGAATAGAATGAAGTTTGATAAAGTATTTTGGGATTTTTTTTATCTGGAAACAAAGATGAACAAAAAACTAGAAGAAAATCTGAATTTAAATTAGTAGAAAACTATTTGACAAATTTCTTTGACAGTAGTAATGCAGTAGTAGCTACTGATAGTGTTGAAAACAGATTTGATGAAAATTTTGAGTGATTGTGGAATGAGTGAAAAAGCTGATACTGATATTGTATGTTTGGAAGTGGATGATCACGTACTTGGCAATGAAAGTGAGAATGACAGTGTAATTCCAGATGAAATTGCAGTAGACAATAGACAGAAAAATGAGGATGTGGTAGAACAGAATGGTCACAGTGTTGAGGTTGTTGAAGAAATGAGTGAAGGCAGAAATGTGTTTGGTGCCAAAAATGATACTAATTGTGATGATGGTGTTTATGATGATGATGATGATGATGATATGTTGCTTACAGAATTAGATGGTTTGGTATATGTAGGAGTTAAAGTTGATGATTTGATGCTGAATGATTCTGGAATTCTGATGTATGTTCGAGTGATGAATTAGAAACCAGTGGAGAAGTGCCTGATAGTTTAAAGTTGCCGGTTGATGTTATTGATGTTCTGTATGAATGAGTTGCTGAAAATGGGAAAGAAGATCTGATTAGTGATAAAGTATTAAGAGTAACTAGTGACTATAGTAGCAAATGTCAGTATGGTGATCAAAAGTGTAATGTCTTACGTGAAATTTGTCAAAGTGTGCACTCAGATAATGAGGCTGCTACGAAAAATTTGGGGCAGTCTCCTGATAGAAATATGATTAGTGTATGTGTAAAAACTGTAGTAGAAAGTAGTGATTGTGATAAAGGGGTGAATTTCTGGGACACAGAAGAGGATTTGTTATTTGAAAATGAGGTCAATGAAATGGGCAAAGAACTTGAAAGTCCATATATTGTAGTACAGATTAATGACTGGTAAGGAAACTGTCTTCTAGATACAGGTAGCCCAATTACAGGAATATCAAAAAAGCTAAGAGACAGGATCAGAAACAATAAAAATTTCACAGAATTTCCAGTAACAGGGGTAAGGATAAAAGGAGCAACAGGAAAAGGTAGTAAGTTGATTACCGGACAAGTCTTACTTGAATTTAAAAGTAATGATGTGCACTTTATACAGGGATGCTTAATAATTGATGATTTAAAAACTTGATATTGGGTATGAACTGGATTGTTAAGGGTAAAGTAAATTTTATCTGGGGTGAGATGAAAATAACATTTGTTGAACCAAAAAGTGGAATTCATGGGGAAACTGGTGTTGTAATGGAAGATCATAGTCTAAGTAGTCTGATTAGAGGGATGCAAGAGACTAGCAGTGACGTTTATTGTGAGTAAGGGGAAGAATTTGGTATTAATGATGATAGTGTTGAATATTACAGTGAACTTGTAGCTAAAAGGAAATGTCTGAAACTGAAAGCCTTAATGCAGAGAACAGGAGAGAGCTTGAAGATTTTCAGTGGGATTATAATGACATATTTGATGTAAAACGTGAAAGAGTAAAAATTGAAAGTTCATGACCCATTCTTCATAAAACCATATGCTATCTCCATCTATAAAAGCAAAGAGGTAGGAAGAGAAATTCAGAAAATGGAAAGGTGGAAAATAATAGAAAGAAGTTATAGTTCATACAATAACCCATTAGTGGTAGTTTCGAAACAAGATGGAGGCATTCGTTTAGTGCTTGACTCTAGACATCTGAATAAATGTTTGGACCATCCTGAAAGTATAGATGAACTGCTAAATAAGTTTAAAAATGTAAAATATATGACTAGCATTGACTTAACTTCTGGATTTCATCAGATTGAACTAGAAAGAAATTCTAGAAAGCACACTTCATTCTTGTTTAATGGTAAATGTTTTCGATACTGTATTGTTCCATTCAATTTAAATGTATCTGCGGCAAAATTTACTAGGGAATTGGACTTCGTTTTGGGTAAAGAACTCTAGAAAAGTTAATTATTTATGTGGATGACATTTTGGTGTCAAGTAAGATCTGGGAGGAACATATTCGAATTTTAAATGAAATTGGAGAGAAAATAAGAAGGAGGGGGGTACGACTTTGAAATTAGAAAAATGTAAATTTGCAATGAAACAATTAAAATTTCTTGGCCATTGCATAAGTGAAAAATGGATTTTGTCAAATGGAGAAAAGATAGAGGCCATCGCAAAGTTCCTAAGACCTAGAAATAAAAAAGATTTAAAGTCTTAATTTGGATTAATAAACTTCCATCGAAAATATGTGAAAATACAGGCACTTAATGCACCTAGTTTGAACAACCTGTTAAGAAGAAATGCAGTGTGGGATTGGTATGATGAATGCCAATTAGCCTTTGATAAAATTAAGAAAGAGTTGGTAGAAAGTGAAATCCTTTATAGACCTGATTTATCATTACCATTTTGTTTGATGACAGACAGTTATGATTATGCGCCGAGGGTACATTTATTCCAAGAAAAGAAAGTTAATGGGGAAATAGAACATCATTCTATAGCATTTGCAAGTAGAACCTTACAAATATATGAGAGAAATTACATGATAACTGAAAAGGAACTTTTGGCAATTTTATGAGGATTCAAAAAATTTAAAAATCATTTGTTTGGGCATGAAGTCAAAGTTTATACTGATTATAAAGCATTAACTTACTTACAAGAGTGGAAACTATCATGGGAGAATTACCAGGTGTTCAATGTTCTTACAGCAGTTAAAATATACAGTTCATTTTACAAAGGGAAAGGAAAATGCAATTGCTGATGCCCTGTCAAGAATGCCAGTGGGGAATGGAAATGATAGTGAAAACAATGGTCAAGGGAGAAAATTTAAAATAATGTATTTTAAAGATGTCAAAGAGGGAAGCGAAATTAGGAAAATCTGTAATCAATTGAGAAGACATCAAATTGGCGATGATCATGGGAAGCTTGTTAAAAGTTATCTAGGGAAAAAAGGTTATGAGAAAGTACAAATGTACTACCAGGTCTTCAAAGGTATTCTATTTAATAGACACAGCCCAGACAGTGATGCTTGGAAAGTCTGCTAGCCAAATTCTCACATAAATACTTTGATAAAATACACATATGAAAGCTTCGGACACTGTGGTGCATTGAAATGTACTCAAAAGATACAAGAATGCATATATTTTCATAACATGTCTAGGAAAGTTAGGACCTTACTTGCCTGCTGTGATAGATGTGAGAGAACAAAAGTTAGTAACAAAACCAACAAGGGACTTTTACAAAATGTGGTACCACATAAACAGTTGGATTTGGTAGGGATAGATTTGTATGGTCAACTTTCAAGAGCTAAGGAGGATTTGAGTATATTTTTGTCATTTTGGATTTATTTTCTAAATATGTGAAATTTTATCCTTCAAAGAAAGCAACTAGCATGAAAATAGCTACTAAATTTGTGAAATATTGCATTAATAAAATAGGTATACCAAAAGCAATTTTATCTGACAATGGAAGTCAATTTACTTCAAAATTTTGTAAGGAATTTGTAGAGGAATATAACATCAGACATATCTTAATATCATCCTATTCACCTAAATGTAACCCAACTGAATGGTATATGAGAGAAATTGGAAGACTATGTAAAACTTACTGTCAGAAAGATCATACCAATTGGTTAAATTATATCAATCATTTTGAAATTATTATGAATGGCTTACAATATACTTCCTTACAATATACTTCCTTACTAGATAATGTTTGAGAAAAGGCCATCTTACTTAAAGAACTTGTAGAGTTTCTAGCTTGTAAAAGCATAATAGCAGCTGAAAGAGAGGAAGTAGTTTGAAGGACCATGAAAGATTATTATGGAAAAAGAAAGAAATGGCATGACAAACAAATAAAAAACACAGAATTCAAAGTTTGAGATCTAGTTTTGACAAAAAGTTACACCAAATCTAAAGCACTAAACAGAGAAATAATGAAATTTTTTGTTATTTATATAGGACCATTTGAAATTGTTGAAAACTCACATTCAAATGCATACAGACTTGTATATGCTAAGTCCAACAGATTATTTGGACTCAGGAATGTTACACAGCTGAAATTATATGGACAACCTTGATCATTCACGTAACATCACAAGAATTGTTTTTCCTCTGGAGGTAGCAAGGTCTTTTTTGCAATTTGGGGGTGGTGAACCCAAGGCTCCAAGCTGGTGTGACTATTTACTATTTTCTTTTTCATGTCACGTATTCTCTTACTTTTCTGTACAAAGTGATTATCTTCCACTATCCATGCCATCCAAGAAATTGATAAGTCACTGCTTTATTAATATATGGATAATCTCATTGTGCTGGTAACTTTATACTCTCATTATGCTGATAACCTTGTAAAGTGTGTTGTAAACAAGCATCTGTATTTAGATTGTGGCAATCAATGGAGATTGTCTGCTCAGAGATTAGCCAGTAACATGATGGGGGTTTGCATGCTGGCTGCTACCTCGTGTGCGTATTCCTTGCTGTGAGAGCAGAGTTTTCTTTGAACTTGGAACTGTCTGTATGTTATAGTTGAAAATTATTCTCCTCTTGTTGCTTGTCTTAGATTCAAGATATTTATAACAATTGAGGCTCATTAAATGTTACTCTCATTTACATTCCTTTCTAAGGTAATTTGGAGAGAGTACAGCAGCAATAATGAGAAAATAGCTGTAGATTACAAGTTCATTACCTGTAGACCATACATAATATACACAAGCAAATGGTGGTCTTGTAGCCCTACAAGACTCAGCTTCAAGATGTACATAACTATATTCTTAGAAAATTACCACCACATTCACATAAATATTACGCTTGTAGTGGGATATAAACAAAAACTTTGTAATATAAGTGAAGAAGGGTAGCTTTTCTCCAGTTGTGTATACATGATATGTGGTCATGGTACACAGCTTTTGATAGAAGATATCCTCTCACAGCTCTAAAATGACAGTCAATGACCTGCACATCATGTCAAGACTGGCTGTGCAATTTCCATTGTTTTGCCAAACAATCCATTGCCTGGTCTGTACAAGTAGAGACAAGTTTCTTATGATTAGGAATAACAATGAACTCATCAAAATTTGCACTTTCGGTCAGCCAACTTGATCACTGATTCACGGCAGAGGTGCAGGACATTATAATGACTCTGCTGGCAACAGATGCATACTTGGAGTTGAAGTCAGAACTCATACGCCAAGTGTCTGCCTCTCAAAAGGAGAGAGTGCAGCAAGTACTTACACAGGAAGACATAGGTGGCAAGAAACCATTGCAGCACCTATGCCACTTATGGAGCAAGGTCGATGCACACAAGGTGACAGACATGTTGTTACACACATTATGGAACAGCAGGCTACCGGCACAAGTTAAAGTCATAATCATGTCTCCTGAAATGCCTTTAGATGACCTGGGCACCCTGGGTGATCACATTCAAGAATGCCATTGTACCTTCTTCCAGTTCTGACTCAGCAGTTATGTGCAACAGCACTTTGGCGGAGACAAAAACTGATTATGACAGATTGTCAAGAAAGGTGACAGCACTTGAGGAATATCTGAATAATGATGACTTGTTAAGCAAGATTGATGTCCCAAGTAAACAACTGAATGAACTTCTCACTGATCATGATGTTAAAGGTAGGTACCAACAACACTCACACAGCCATTCCACATTCATAGTTCTCATCGTGGTGACTCCAACCCGCCATGCGAGTAAGTGAACCTCAGGCATCAAGCAGAAGTCGTGCCCATGCATGTGCCTCTACCCACCTATTTCTGAGGGATCACAAGTCACGGAGGAAGTTTTTAATTGATATGGGCTCTGACTTAAGTATTCTGCCACATGACAGGATGCATAAGTACCAACTGCCCACTACCTTCAGGTTGTCAGCAGCCAATGACTCCATCATTCAAACACATGGCACGCAACAAGTGGACCCGGATCTGGGACTGCAGCATTCAATCAAGTGGAATTTCTTCGGCACGGGTGTGGTGGAATTGATGATGCGAGCAGATCTCCTGGCCCGCTACCACCTGCAACTGGATGTCACCAACACCTGCTTACAGGATGCTGTCACCAGGCTGACAATGGCCGCGTATCAGTGCCGTACTACCGGCTGTGACATCCAGCTTATCCAGGCAGCAGAAGACCTGTTCACCAATCTACTCAGCTAGTTTCTTATGCTCACAAGGCCTCTGTGTGCCCCTCAGCAGGTACGTCACATACTATCCATTACATTAACACCACTGCAGGTCCCCCAGTTTTGAGTAGGTCTCTGTGGCTGGCCCCTGACAGATACACTATAACAAAAGCTGAGTTTGATACTATATTGGCTGAGGGTGTTATATGTCCATCTAACAGTGCGTGGTCATCAACTCTGAACCTGGTACCCAAAAAGAATCGTATGTGGTGGCTATGCAGAGACTACCATGCCTTGAATGCTAGAACCATTACAGATCATTAACACCTCGAGGTCTGAGCGCAAGTTTGGGCCCTCAACCGGCTGGTACTGAATGATTTCACAGTTTTTCTGAATTTCTACAGCAGATTCTACGCCACAGAAAATAGATTGCTCTTTTGCATTTAAAAACTACATCCATTCCCTTCAGAGTACTACAAAGAAATAAGCATTTACGTTAGTGACAAGGGTTGTATATTAATTTGAGAGTATACTGTTTTCACAGTGAAAAAAAAAAAAATTAGGTTTTAGGACCTCTAAGGGACATAGAATTGAAGTTGTTAGTTTTAAATGAATAACTGTTCAAATATGAACCTTTATTTTATTAATAATCACACAGTTACATTGGCTTTTGTATTAAATATTTCGAAACATTTTGGAAAACAAAGCCCTACGTCACAGGTTTCAGAATAATATTGCATGTCTTTCCTTGAAACGTTACCATATCTGGCCTTGCTTTTTTCTGCGCATACTTTGCACCTTCTCTGAGGCCACTTAGACAATTTTGTGGGTGGAATTAATTTTGGAAAATGTCGTCTGCTTAGTCTGTTGATGGGTGAACTATTCTGAGAAGTGCATGAGTCTAAGAGGCCACCTTTGTGAACCAAGTTCTCTGCTAACTCTGTAATGTATTCAACCAGATGTTTGCTTGTATTTCACGACGTTTTGTACAAAATGTATGAATTTACAGTCTTGAGCATGAAAATGTGAAAGAAAACTATTTTCCACCACTTTATTTGTTTTCGTTCAAAAGGAAAGTATGCCATTAGCTAGTCGTTATGATCTGCACCAGCTTTTTTACTTTTGTAGTCCAAAATACAGTCTGGCTTAATTTTTTCCACCATTCCAAATTTAGTTTTTACACTGACATTTGTTGCCGTCATTTTATGCTTTGTTGTCAAAAGAAAAACATCTCTGTTGTCCTTCCATTTTACAAACAGTAAGTGATCTCATCTGCGAAATGAAAGTTCATTTTTTTTTTCAATTTCTGGCCAACAAGATCCCTTGGTAATCCTTTTCAATTTTTCTGCACAGTACCAACTGCCTTAGTTCTTTTCCCCCACAAAAAATCCAGTAAATCAGGGCTGGTGTAAAATCGAACCATGTATAATGTGTGGCCTTTATTATGAAACGAATGACACAATGTGTAAAATGCTGTTATCAGCATTAGACTGTTTCCCAGAACAAATTTCACAGTTCAGGACGTCCCCACTTTCACTTTCACACAGCATAAAAAATTTTACGCCATATTTACGAGGCATATTTTTCATATACACTCTAAAACTCAGTCTACCACAAAAAGGGCAAATTCCTTCATCTATAGTAATATTTTCGCTTGGCTTGTAAGCCTTTCCACTTTGCGTCGTGCATCTGTCAAATATAGGTCTTACCTTATGAATAGGATCGTGACCTATCTGGTTTTTAGGAATATATGTTGCGTTTTCTACGAGATGTAACATTCGTAGAATTGACAAAAATCTATCTCCTGGCGGACACTTTGCCGCAAATGATGACTGCAACATGGGATTTGTTGACCAGTAGTCTGACAGTTTTGGTTTCTTGACTAGGCACATATGCAAAATAATACCAAAAATTTTATACAGTTCACTGAGTTTCACTGTTGTCCACTTATACCATACTGACTGAGGCTTCAGTTTTCCTGTAGCACTTAGTGTCTCTATCATCAATCTAGTGTAGCGGTTTGTCTCTCATTTGATCAGTCGAACCAGTTCTTCATCGAAAAAGTACTTGAAACAATCAAACACTGAAGAATGTTGGTCAATCCCATCTTGAATTCCACAGGATTCAGAAAAAACAGGAAGCTGGCGAGTGATTGTATCGTCATCTGTCCACTGGCCAGAAGAATATGGCAAATTGCAATGACCAGTAGTGTTTGTTGTGACAACGATGTCAACAGCCTCATCTTCAGGTCTTCCTGACGGTTCACCGTCTGAGGGATCGTTTGCATCTATAAGAAAATTCGTAAAAATTATCTTTTTTATGACCAGGAATCAAACCACAGAATTACGGAAAATTTGGACAAAAAATAGCTTACCATCACTAATGTCAAAATCTGCAATTTCTTCATCTAATTCTGAACCACTATTGTTCAATAAAAACTCTATTTCTTCATCTCGCAAGGCCATGATGAAAATAAAGTGCATAGCTATCAGCCGACAACAATCTAAAGTTTCCAACTGTCGCGCGCTTGTTGTAAGTCGAGTGTGAGTGTGGCAAAGCAAATGACTCAAAATATACTCCTGTACCACCTCCAACAGTGACATATGCTGCCATCTATAATTTTTTCTTGGTACTAGGATAACCAGATAGTACTTTTAAACCTACAGAATATGAAAGTCATGCACTGGGATTCGTTGACATCGCTGATAATCGTCAGACGTAGGAGCTACGTCGATCGTCTTTTTGGGGTACTGTCAGACCGACGTAGGAGCTACGTCGCTCGTCTTGAAAGTGTTAATGAACCATTCCAAATTGTTAATTGGTACCACACTCGAAGGATTACAATCATGTCTTAAACAGGAAACAGGACTTAAGAGCACTTGAATGCGATAAAGAAAGAAAGAAGGATAAAGAAAGAAAGAAGGATCCTTTATTGTATGATTATATGATAGCGGAACAAACACTGGTAGCAGTTACTTCTGTAAAATATCTGGGAGTATGCGTACGGAACGATTTGAAGTGGAATGATCATATAAAATTAATTGTTGGTAAGGCGGGTACCAGGTTGAGATTCATTGGGAGAGTGCTTAGAAAATGTAGTCCATCAACAAAGGAGGTGGCTTACAAAACACTCGTTCGACCTATACTTGAGTATTGCTCATCAGTGTGGGATCCGTACCAGGTCGGGTTGACGGAGGAGATAGAGAAGATCCAAAGAAGAGCGGCGCGTTTCGTCACTGGGTTATTTGGTAACCGTGATAGCGTTACGGAGATGTTTAATAAACTCAAGTGGCAGACTCTGCAAGAGAGGCGCTCTGCATCGCGGTGTAGCTTGCTCGCCAGGTTTCGAGAGGGTGCGTTTCTGGATGAGGTATCGAATATATTGCTTCCCCCTACTTATACCTCCCGAGGAGATCACGAATGTAAAATTAGAGAGATTAGAGCGCGCACGGAGGCTTTCAGACAGTCGTTCTTCCCGCGAACCATACGCGACTGGAACAGGAAAGGGAGGTAATGACAGTGGCACGTAAAGTGCCCTCCGCCACACACCGTTGGGTGGCTTGCGGAGTATCAATGTAGATGTAGATGTAGATGTAAGGCATACATGAAAATCCCTGTGGCTGAAAATACATTCCAAAAACAACAATAATCACGCCTATCAGATTATTTGAGAGGTTATTCATGCCTTTTGTCTTCAGAAACACTGCCCTGATGTGGCAGCAATTCATAAATTCAGTGCTATGAGGTTTACCACACTGCATTGCTTATGTTGATGAAATTCTCATAATTTTGAAGGCTGTAGAAGCCCATCAACAGCATCTCACTCAAGCTTTTGAACACTTTGCTGCTCACAGTATTGTACTCAACATGCCAAGGTTTGTATTTGGCAGACCAGAGATAACCATCTTGGAACATGAAATTTTGTCAGAGGGATCACACCCCTTACCTGGGAAAGTCAAGGTAGTATTGAACATTCCATGCTCGGTTACAGAGAAGGAAATATGCAGGTTCCTCTGTATACTCAATTTTTAACATTGCCACCTGCCATGAGCCACTGAATTGCAAGAACTTCTAACAGCTGTGTTGGCCAGCCCCAGGGCAAAAGGCAGGGCACTGTCACAATAGCCACAGCCAATGACCTACAAGTACAAGGCAGCCAAGAAGACCCTAGCCGATGCTGTGCTTCCCGCATACCCTGCCTGCGAAAGATGTGTGGTGGTTGATGCTAGTCAAGTCACACTTGCCACAGCACTTAAACAGTATACCCATGAGATATGGCAGCTCCTCACCTTCTTTTTGTGCAAACTAATACTAGTGAAACAAAAGTGTACTGCGTATGATCAGAAATGTTGGCCATTTCTACAACAATGAAATACTTCTGCACATAGCTAGAAGCACAGGTCTTCATAATATACACTGACCCCAAGCATCTCTCATAAGCCTTCCATCAAAACAATATGTGCTTGCTACAACACATTAACCAGCTCGAGTGCAAAGCTCAATTCTCCACAGATGTACAATGCATCTCAGGGTAAATAACATTGTGGCTGACTGTTTATCTTGGGTTAGTGCTGTCACAAACACCATTGATCTGTTGCACCTGTGTGACATACAGCAGTCTGATCAAGAGTTACTTAATCTTCTTCAAGAGACAGAAACTGGACAACTTGAACTCATGAATGAGCCTAGAGCAGATGCTCATCTATACTGTGACACTTCAGCTGGAAAAATATGCCCATATATATCAACAGGTCTACACAAGAATGTCTTCCATGGCCTACATAACCACTGCTGCCCAGGCACCAGAGCATCAACAAAACTTGTTGCCTCCCACTATGTTTGATCTGGGGAACAAATAGTTTGTTTGCAGTGGGCCCGTGCATGCACAACTCATCAACAAAGTAAGATTGCTCACCATCTACATGCACTCATTGGAAACTTCCCACATACAATTGAGAGATTGATCCATGTTTATGTAGATGTTCTGGGACCTCTGCTGCCATCAGATGGACAATACTATTTATTGGTGGTTATAGATTCACAAGATGGCTCGAAGTGGTTCTGGTTGACAACATCTCCACTGAGATGTAGGCAGTGGCATTCATGTCACAGTGGGTCATGCAATTTGGCTGCCCATTACATATCACTACCAACAGGGGATACCAGTTAGAATCAGAGTTATTTACACATATGAGCAAATTTCATGGCACTACCCACCACCTCACTACGAGCTACCATTCAGCTAGTAATGGGATGGTGAAGTGTTGACACCAGTTGCTTAAGGCAGTGCTCATGTGCTATGGAATAACTGGACTACAGCCTTACCCCTTGTTTTACTCGGCCTGCGAGTGGTACATAAAGCAGACTTGTAAGTGACACCAACAGAACTAGTATACGGCAACACATTGTGCTTACCAGGAGAATTTACTGATTGTATTGCTTCATCGAAGGAAACTACACCAACCAGAATTTATGGTGCAGCTCAGAAAGCATATCACACAGGTCTGACCCCAGCCAGCATCATGGCATGGACAACATCCCTCATTCGTGCATAAGATATTATTGAATAGTGCTCACGTCATGCTATGTCATGATGGAATTAAACGAGCCTTTTCGCCACCATATGCTGGTCCCCACCATGTCCTCACCTGCAATGACAGAATCTGGACATTCTAGTTAGTAGTAAACACAGCACTGTCTCAATGGACCACATTACACCTGCCTTTGTGTTTGAGGACCCTGTTGATAGATCCCCGCCTAGTCAACCACCTCCACCACCTTCTATGGCGATCAGCCAACTCCTGCCTCACCGATGCCACAGCTGCTGTACCATATCTGCTCTGGTTGGCGTGTCCACTTTCCTGCAAGATTCCTCAACAGCATCAAGTCTCATGGATACCGACAATGCTCTGCTTCTCCACAGAAGGCTGATGTGGCGACCAGTGGAGATTGCATGCTCAGTGGGCCGGAACAGCTGATCACCAGTAACATCGTGGAGGTTTGCATGCTGGCCACTTACAGTGCTGCCTCTCACACTTTTCCTTGATGTGAGAGCAGAGTGTTCTTTAAACTTGCTGTATGTTGTAGCTGAAAATTATTCTTCTCTTGTTGTGTGTTTTAGAGTCAAGATGTTCATTACAACTGAGACTTGATAAATGTTACTCTCTTTTCATTTATGTTTATTTCTATGGTAATTTGGAGAGATTACAGCAGTGATAATCAGGAGATAGTTGTAGATTACAAGATCATTAACTGTAGACACCATGTAATATACACAAGCAAGTGGCAGTCTTTTAGCCCTACAAGACTCAGCTTCAAGATGTACATAACTATCTTCTTAGAAAATTACAATCACATTCATACAATTACTAAACTTGTACTAGAATATAAACAGAAGCTATGTAGCTTTTTTCTAAGAAACAGCTTTCCTGCTCATTTACTAGGTTACACTTAGCTGGCACAAATTGTATGAAGTTATTGTTTCTCTTTTGTTTAATATACCATGAGTAATTCCACATTACTGAAAGTGCTCCTTCTTAAAGGGATGTAGGTAACAAAAAAAATGAAACAGAGAATAACAACTTGAAAAGACAATTTAATAATATATTTTATTTTGCTTATCATAATTTTTAAAGTAAAAGTTTGAACATGTGGTCTTGTACACTGAAGATCTGTGCCATCTTTCTTTTATACATGCAAGTATTAGTACTTAATTCCACTTCTTGTTCCCATACTGGTTATTGCTGTTATTTCCATTGTTGTTTCCATTTTTATTCTGGTTGCTTTGTTGGTCGTCTTCTTGCTCACCCCAATCTTCACAATTCTGTGCAGCAGAAAAAAAATCTTGGTTCATAGAAACAAAACAAACTGAAATTGATTCTCTCTCCCTTCCTCCCCTGCCCCCTCTCCCTCTGGTGAATAATTTTATTAGAAACAAAGTAATAATCTTACAGGGATACTTTTCTTGACTAGGAATGCACATATTCCAGCAACACTGAATCCAAGACTGGAAGCATTTCTGGAAGGCTCCTTTTGCAAGGACATACAGCTGCTCTGCCAGTGTCAGGAATAGTGTCAAAACATTTTTGTTTAAGCATAGTTTTAATTTTTGGGAAGAGCTGAGAGTTGCATGGTGCTAAATCTGTTGAATAAGGCAGATGTGGACGAACAAGAACACTTTTTCTGGACCAAAATGTCATCAGTCGAAAGCAAGGTGTGGCATGGCATGTTGTCACAATGGAGAAGGAAGTCATTTGCTCATTTTTCTGGTCTTCCTTCGTAAATTGTTTTGCAGACACTCCAGTACACCTCTGTAAAATTTGGCATTTAAGTTGTTCCCCTGCGGACAAACACTGATGGCACTATGCCCTCAATATTGAAAAAAAACCAGTGACCACAACTTGGATATTCGATTTTCACTTACATGCCTTTTTAGGGTGAGGGGATTCTGGTTTTTCTAAGGGAGCTCTGAATTTTCTTCTCACGGTCATACTCACAGACACAAGTTTAATCTCTAGTTACAATTTTCTACATGAAATCCAGATCATGTTGAAAATTCTTCAACTCCATGCAGACTGACACATAATTTTCATTCTGTTCATTACTCAAAAGTCTGGGAACAAATTTTGCACTCTCATCTCATTTACAAATTATCAGTTAAAATGCTTTGCAAGGACCTGTATGAGACATTAAGTTCTTTGGTAAGCTCTTGAATAGTTATTCACCTGTTTGAACAAATAATTTGTGGCACTTTTTGCATGTTTTCTTCTGTTTTTGAGGTTTGTGGATAACCTCAATGTTGCTTGTTTCTACCAATTCTTCTCATTTATGTTTTTAAATCACTCATACCACTTGCAGAAGGTCTAACAGTCTTCAGAGTTACAGCATTATTGCCATAAACAAATTTCAGAATTTCATGCATTCCTTTGCACTTTTTTGCAGCTTGAAACAAAGCCTGATGTTCACATATTTTTCAAAATCCATGACCTGTGTGATAGATGTGGTAAATACAACCCACTTTAGCATCTCTCAACACCAGCTGATGAGTCAGAATGTTTTACAGCTTGATGCTGCCTGTCTCAGTGGATCAGGTGGTTGGGCAAATTACCTCAAATCATTGTAGTGTCAGCAGTTGCTGCTAAAAAAATTCATTAATTTATGGTGAAAATGTACTAGGTCCTGAAGTATGATACAAGATAGAAAGTGTTGTGGTAAAAGAGGGGCCGCAAGAAGGAGGGCAGAGAATTTATGCAGGTAGACACTGAATGAAAGATGCACAAGACCCTAGTTCTACTGATATTATAGACCCCTAGTTTAATGCATATCAGACACAATATGACAGAATACATTGCTGAAATGAAACCTCTGTGCTGTGTAAAAAATATGAAAAAAAGTAGTTTGATGTTTTTAATCACATAGGATAAACAACAAACAATGGAAAAACCAGGATGGAATAATGACAACGAGGTATATCCTACCCACTATACTTCCCACACCTCCTACAGTGGTATTCTGCTACCCAGTGAACCTAAAAAATATCTATGTCCATCCCTACACCACCGTTCCTCCCAACCCCCTTGCCTCGTGGCTCATATCCCTGTGTCAGAGCTAGTTGCAAGCCATGTCCCATACATCCTCTACCACCACCTACTCCACTCTGGTCACAGGCATCAACTGTCTCATGAAAGGCAGGGCTACCTATGAAGGCAATCATGTGATCTACAAACTAAGCTGCAACCACTGTACTGCTTTCTGTGTGAGCTTGATAACCAACAAGCTGTTTGTCTGCATGAATGGACACTGACAAACTGTGGCCAAGAGACAACTGGGCTATCCAGTTGCAGAACATGTGACCCAACGCAACATGCTTCATTTCAATGGCTGCTTCACAGCCCATGCCATCTGGATCCTTCCTAACAACACCAGTTTTTCTGAATTTCACAGGTGGGAACTTTCCTGGCAATATATTCTACAGTCCCAAAACTCCCTAGCCTCAGTCCTCACTAGTTCCTGTCCTCCTTCACCCACCCATCTCCTACATCACTACCCTGCCTTCTGCACTAATCTCTCTCTTTTATGCCCCTCCTCTACTTCTCTGCTTTTCTGCTCTCCTCTCCCCCCCCCCCTCCCTCCCTCCCTCCAGGCCCACCCATCCACCCTTCCTTCAAATGTCCTGACTGCACCTAGCAGCCCTATCCCGTCTCTGCATGGCCCCATAAGCAGCACTACACCATCCCCCATCCCTAACCTGCTATTCATCTACATCCCAGACTCTTCCTTTTCTGCACCACCCAGGATCTTCTCCCATGACATGCAGTTGCTCATAATCCAGCCTCAGTGACCAGAGACAGTGGTCATGTGTGTGTGAGTTGTGCTTGAGACAATGCATAATGTTTTCTATGTTAGTAGGCCTTTTGGCTGAAAGCTCACATGTAAAGCAGTCTTTTTGCTGTGCCTGTCTGCGGCTCAACATTTCCTCAATATAGTGAGTTTCATAACAGGATCAATAATGCTACATGTAAAGTGTCATTAGCAAGAGCTCCATTTCTAGAGATAAGCAGAAAGTGAGGGCAAGATATACATTCCTATCAAGGGCTTTAAAGAAGCACAAAGCCATAGGGATTCTGAGGGTGCACATTATCAGTATGGACTGTAATAGTTAACTGTAAAAAAAAATTCAGTTGCTATAAAACCTAGTGGCATAGGTATTAAAGAGGACTACAAGAAATTACCAGAGGAACATGGTGAAAACATCAGACAGGAATGTATGCATCATATTACAGCAGTGTTTCACTATGCTTATTGTGCATCCATTCCAAAGTGTACCTGCAAACACTGCTTATCCCTGTTGGAGTGAGGCATGCAGCTCCACAATCAAGGGCAGACATATGCATTTGCAGATGTTCAAATGCCAACCATTTGCAGACAGCCTCACAACCAGTGGAATAGCAGGGCTGAAATGCTGCCATGTTATAAAGGAGACAAGAAGATATTGTGCAGTGAATTCCTTAACACTGTCATTCTGCCATAGTATGGAAAGTAACCAGACGGATTTCAGAAAAGGTTCAGAGGACCATTTTCAATGTTGTAATGTGAATGTCTCCAGAAAAATCATAATACTGTTGACAAAAAGTGGCAGAACATTTTTTTCACATCTGGTAGCCAGGATACAGTCTAACAGATGTAATTGATTTTCTAATTTATTTTGTCTATTCCTAGTTAGTATCTTTCATTACAGGGTGAAATCAGTAATTGTTTCGTAACTTAAATTCTATTGTTGACATATAAACCAATGTAAATTCTGTAATAATTGTAAACATTTCAAAAGCGAAATGCTAGTACTCTTAAAGTATTTATTTGACTATATTTGAAAACATGTTAGCAAAGCCAGCCCTTAATTAATTCCAAAGTAATTAACAGTTTTGTCAAAAGTATTATTTGCATATATTTGTTAATTTCTTGATTTAAACAAATAATTTGGCCTAAACCTTGCAGTAGAAAAAACAGCTAAAAGAACCAGTTTTTGATGTATTCAGTTAATTTAATGAGTTAAGTTTTAATTGTAATTTCTGTAAATTTAACTTCAAACAATTTGTAGTTTCAATATCGATTATTCTGATGATACATAAGGACCCAATTTTTGGTCACAAGACAGTCAGCCCACGGCCAAGTTTCTGACGAGTAACCTGTGCTAGTTAGAACAACAATAATGCTTCATAATAACTGTGGAACAAGTGTTAAAGAATTAGGCCTTGTGTAAAAACAGTGACAGTGTCTGCTCTATATGCACCTGATTATTCTTTCAAGAACTGTGATCTTTGTGGTTAGTTTTTACTGCTCATAGATGTTCAACAGGAAACTGTTGTAGCAGTATGTGGAGCTTCACCTGCTAACTAATAATGAGGCTTATCAAAGATTACATAATAGTGCACTGGCCATATGACTGTGTGTTATTGGGGGATTGTGAACAGTGAAATTAAAATACTATGAAACACAACTGTGCACCTGTCGGCTGAATAATATGCAGTAGTCAGTGTCGGGATCCATAACCCATTTTTTCAGCCAGTGTAGCAATGCAGTATGACGACAATGAGAACAAAAAACAACAAACAAATAATTAAAAGCAGGTGGGACTGTCAAAAGTGCCTCACGTAATGCCTCTGCTTCTAAGCTTAGGTGCTGCAGAGCACTGACAAATAATGGGATACCATGGTACTAGTTGGGTAGTGTCAAATCAAATGTACAGCATGATAGAGCACTTCTTATCAGAGGATTGGGCAAGTGCCATCACTCAGAAGGCAAGTAGCCCCAGTCTCTTTAAAGTGGATCAGTGCATAACTTTATTACCAGGAAATCTACTGATGACTCACAGGTTCCACAGCTGATACACTCTTAAAAGTGAAAATGTTATGAGATAAAAATACAGTTTCGGTTGTGGAGGTTTTTATTATCAAATTTCAATTATGCATTTCATCTGTGATAGTCATCTTCAGATTATCTATAATGGAAAATATGACCAAATGGGTATAAGGAACTGTTTTGATCCCTTCTTGTGCAAGAACATAGTCTATGGGAAAATTTTTTATGCACACTTAAAGACACTGGTCTCAGTGCACTTTCTGATATCCTAATCATATTTTGCCAAAGTATTAGCATTGTGTAATTATTTTTATGTACACTGTGTGCTCTGAACATTTTCTATAAGCTTGCATAAAAACTTTTCCAGTACAGTACATTCTTGAACTAGATGGGATAGTATGTTTCTGTATACCTATTTTGTAATTTCATGCATTGTAGATAATCTGAAGATGTCTGCCATAGGCAAGATACATCACTGAAATTTGAAAATAAAATCCTCTGCAACCAAGACTGTAGTTTTGCCTCAAATCTTACACTGGTTGCTGTATCAGCTGCAGAAATGGAATAGAAGAAATTTTATTAAAAAGTTACTTTGAACTGAACAAATAATGCCTTACTAGAGAAAAATAGACTGAGAAATTAAATGGAACAAATGCAGTTTATCTAAATTAATCATCAATTAAATTCAGCAATATAAGGAAAAGGAAAGATTGCTATTGATGGTAAAGATGACATGTTGATTTGCAGACAGGCACAACAAAGAGACTGTTACACATTTAGCTTTCAGCCAAAGCCTTTCTCAGAAAAGAAAACACACACACACATTCATTAACACAAGCAATCACACACACACATGACTGCCATCTCCAGCAGCTCTGGCTGGAATGACATTCCAGTCCAATATTCTGAAGATGGTGGTCCTGTATTTGATGGGTGTGCTTGCTTGTGTTAATGAATGTTTTCTTTTCTAAAGAAGGCTTTGGCTGAAAGCTAAATGTGTAATAGTCTTTGTTGTGCCTGTCTACAACTCAACATGTCGTCTTCATGGTGAGTAGCAGTCTTTCCTTTTCTTTATATTATTGATATTCCAACCTGGGCTTTCCATTGATCAATAAAATTCATTTTTTAAGAAAGTAAATATAACAATGAAGATGTGCTTTAAGTTATGAGTTTCTGAGCTGCTGAATTCATCCCTCTGGTGTTCTGTAATTATATCATAAGCCAACAAAAAAACAAGACCATTGATTTATTCGTATTTTTCGTCAATACATTAGCAACAGTTTCTTATCTTTTCCATGATGAAATTTCTTCTGTCTTTAAATGTTCCTATCTCAGAAATCACCACCTAATTTCTGAGTACACATTTATTAGGAAAACCATCAGAAATGAACTGCATCTACATGTACATTTTCATTCTTGAAAAGGCCCGCAATACCACTTAGTTATAGTTGATCCTCAGACAGCTCAAGCAGTGGGGCATCTGAAACATCTTTTCATTGTTACATGGCACTTCCTTTGACATCACTATTTCAGATATGGGAGTTGAGGCTGTCCTACTTGACATATTTGAGCAAGAGAACCATTTACCTCAGAGTATGCTGCAAGTTACCACCTTCATTTGCTATTAACAGCATAATGTCAATAATGGAAGAGCCTATATAGGCATGGACAATTTTGTGATTTTCTTTTTTCTTCCTGTAACCCTGCTACTGCTACATGGCAATCACAGGTGACAATTCAAGAAGTCGGAAGAAGGAATGGCGTGCAGTAGTTTCAAAGAGAAACTTGTGCATGTTCTTGTGTCTAAGAATGGCGTGTTAGCTAGTTAGGTTGGTGCATCTTGGTCAACATATTAAGTGAAATAAGAATAAGGAACTAGATTCTAAAACTGGTCTGTGTATCAATGAAAATTGTTACAAAACAATTGATAACAGATTATTGATGAGAAAAATAAAATTTGACGTTAAGCAAATTGGCAGCAGACTATTTGCATGCTTAAGTCCCACTTTGCAGTCATTTGTCAAGACTTTCTGTGACTAGTACCAAATTTAAAACTGTTGAACATGAAATGACTGACATGCCTGAACCTATAGATTTTTCAGAGCTACATTATGTGAATAAACTGAATGGCAGAATGATACAAAATGTAATTGAGAGTTTCATGTAGAAGATACATAGGAGAAATTGATGTCAATGTCTAGGATGGAGGACAGTGGGCTGAAGAAGACTAGATGATGTGGACAGGAGAGAAGATGTTGAAGCTGTAGAGAAATGGGGATAGAGTGCATTGGTAATGGGTCCAGATCATGAAGATACGATCAATGAAACTGAACCAGAAAGGGGTTTAGGATTTTATGAGACTAGTGGCTTCCTGGATGTTGATCTCCACCTCCCTGATGGCTCCATAAAAACCCTGTCTATATCAAGCTGACCAACTATAAAAAGTACTTCCATTTTGAGACCTGTCATACCTTCCATGGTAAAAGGTCTTACCCATGCAGTCTGGGCACCTGTGATGGCATACATGCAGTGATGAGCCATTCCTTGCCCAGTATGTTGAAGGTCTTCACAGACAGGCACTACTCTCCAATCATAGTTCCTTAACAGCTCTCCTGTGCTATATATACTCTTGCCTCTAATCCCCAAACCACACACATGACCCAGCTCCAAAAGCATATCCCCTTCATTACCTATGAAACCAGACTGGAAACGTTTAACCATGTCTTTAACATCTTTTGCCAGGATTTTGAATACTTATTATACCTTGATAACTGGAACATCATTACCACTATCACCTCTACCATTCCCAAACTTGTATTCAACCACTGACCCAATCTACAAAATATCTTGTCCTATATGTATGCCAGACCTACTTTAAATCTCTTGCCACATGGATCATATCCACGTGAAAGATGCAGATGCAAGACCTATGTCATGCACTCACCCAGACCACCCTATTCCTGTCCTGTCACAAACATAGTGTTAGAGTCACTTGCAAAAGCAGTCATGTCATATACCAGCACTGCTGGAACTTTTATGTAGCTTTCTATGTGGGCACAACCACCAACAAGCTGTCAACCTGAATGAATGGTGTCTGATGAGCTGTGGCTAAGTTGGCCACGTGGTTCACACAGTGGCAGCTTTTGCTGCTGAGCACAATTGCTCAGCTTCAGTGGCTACTTCACAACCTGTTCTGTGTGACAACTCCCCACTCCCCCCCCCCCCCCCCCCCTTCACCGGCAGACATATTGCAACTGATGTAATTACATATACATCCAATGAGGTCATTATGTATGGAATGGAGTAATGTGTGTGTGTGTGTGTGTGTGTGTGTGTGGGTGCGTGTGCATGTGTACCAAGAGAGCAGTTATATTAAAGTGCTGCCCAGTTTAACAAAGTTACATTGTTCTCCAGCACTAAAGTTTGAGTTACTCAACAAATTCTTTGAATTGTGTAGTTGATAATTGCTCTTACAATACCTCTTTTATCTTGCAATCTTCCTTGCACAATCTCAGCTGGTGTCTGCACCACAGCCACAGCCACCACTGCCCCCATCATACTCACTTCACCCTGTCAGTCTATACTCAAGGCATTCCTCTCTGCACTAGGTCTCTTCCACTGTTGTATCCCTCCCATCACTCTTGTAATCCCCTTATCTTTTGCATTACCCGCCACACAAGTCCCCCTTCCTGCCGCAGGGAGGGGTAATTTCAGCTGTAGCTCTGGAGTAATGTGTTTGTGCTTGGGTATGTCTGTCTTGTATTAATTTACCCTGAAGAAAATTATGGTCCAAAACTTCAGCAATGCTTCCAGTCTTGTTATGTGCCTGTTGACTGCTCAACTCTTCAGCTACGAGGGTAATCCCAAAAGTAAGGTATCCAATTTTTTGTAAGTACAGAACTCTGTTTGTGTGGCAGTTTTGTCACACTGTTATGAAGAGTGCTTCATGCGCTGTGTGTAAACATGTGCACGCCATGCTGAGGCACTCAGTCTTGACTTGGAAGTCATTGAGAATGGAGCTCCCATTAGATGTTACAGCCAAGTGCGAACTGCACACAGTTATTCGGTTTTTTAACACACAGGGTACTGCGCTGATTGAAATAAATTGCCAATTGACAGAAGTGTATGGTGAGTCGTGCATGGATGTCAAAAATGTTCGTAAGCGGTGTAGAGAGTTCGCAGCTGGTTGGACTGAAATTCATGATGAACAAAGGAGTGGGAGACACTCAATTTCTGAGGAGACGGTGTTAAAGGTTGAGCAAAACATGCATGAAGATTGGTGGATCATCCTGAATGATCTCTGCAAGTTGGTTCCTGAGGTTTCATGAAGCACCACTCACAGAATTTTAACGGAAACATTGAACAACTGGAAGGTGTGTGCAAGATGGGTGTCACGCATGCTGACTGAGGCCCACATGCAGTGACGAGTTGATGCTTCCCGTGCATTTCTTCAGCCGAACAGGGCAACTTTCTGGACTCAACTGTAACAAGTGATGAAACCTCAGCATACCACTTTACATCTGAGACAAAGCAACAATCATGTCAGAGGTGGCATCCTTCTTCGCAACATGGCAGCAAGCTGGTATGACATGGGCATACAAAAATTGCCACAACGTCTAGAAAAATGCATCAACAGAAATGGTGATTATGTCAAAAAATAGCTAAATGTTCAAGCTGTAAACCGATGACAGCTATTGTAGAAATAAACATGTCTATGTACATAAAAAAAAAATAGGAGACCTTACTTTTGGGATAACCCACATACGAGTATATAGCAAGTGGTTACCTTTACTCCTTCCATTATATGTATTCCACCTAGGATGTGACCATATCATATTATATTATTAAAGATACAAGGATTAATAGTCACTAACAGCAGCAGAAAATCAAATGCAAAGGGCAAGCTAAAATGTCACTGATGTGTGTACTATTCGTTGACAGATGTCACTACATGTTGTGGTTGACTTTCAAAGGACTATAAATTCCAAATTTATCATAATAAAGACATTAAAACACTGATAAAAGTTGCTCTTCATCCTTCAACATAAAGTGGTATGTGGACAAAAAGTCAATATTAATGGCAATAAACTATTAGGTTATCACAAATTTTTGGTTCAGGAACAATAGAATCAGCCCTACTTTACAAAATACCAATTGACCAATAGCAGTTTAGCCTTTTATTCCACATAACAATTATCTGAAATATTAAATGAAAATTAGGTATTGAGGGGAAAAAATCATTTTTGTTCCTTCAACATTCTTTGTTACATTGCAAAAACAGAAGTTCAGTGCTCAATAATGAGCTTCTTTGTATAAATAAATTATTTCATGTGTCTCCTTATCTCTCCATATATCTCAAATGAAGAACATTTCTCTGAAATCTTCATATTTCTCTATATTTTAGTAGTTAATTGTGCTTTTGGGTAGTATAGGTAATGGATATGTAAAAATATTAATATGTTGACCATACCTCACGTCCTTTTTGCCGAAGACACAATGCCACATTCTTTGAAAGATCACATTTGCTCCCTTTTCGATCTGCACAAGAGAAAATTGCGCAGAACATGTAACACAAATTTTATTTTCATTATGAAAATCATATTCAACAAAATTTTATGTTGCTTTGTTTTGAAAACCAACTTATCATTGTTCTCAAGGCAGTTATATACTATTGCAGTAGGGTGTGAGCTGGAAATTACTGTACAAACATTATACAAAAGTGTTCCCATATCACCATGGACATGGAAAAGAGTGAACACATAATTTCTCTCTCATACTGAGTTGCTACTATTTGGATTTACATGAAAGGTAGAACAAGGAAAAACAAAAAGACGGTCTTAGTTTAAATTAGAATAGGTGCTTTTTTCATCCATTGTGAGATCATCAAGGATGTAGAACACAATAGAAAACAAGAGTATACAGTATATATTTACAAATAAAAAAATATATGCTAATGTACCTCCCATAGAACTCAACTGAAGTGGTCCTAATGGATATGGAATTAATCGGAAAATCCCAAGCTTATTTTCATTTGAAAGATAATAACAAACTTGCCAAAAAACATGTAAATGTTCAGTACATTAAAGTGTGTATGAGAAATCTTGGGCTATTATAGCCACACATAATGAAAGATAAAAATCAGTTTACATAATATATATACATCAGTCACAGATCTTCTAAGAAATTCATCAATGGAGTAAAAGGAGTTGGCCACCAACAAATCCTTGAGGCTCTTCCTGAAATTTTTTAGTAATTAAACTTTTTGTGACTGATGTTAAGTTACTGAAACTTGTGTTCCTGAATAATGGACATATTTCTGGAGCAAAGGAAGTGACTTCAAATCTCTGTGAAGATTATTCTTATTTTTAGTATTGATGTCATGAACTGAGAGTTGGTTTGAAAATCAGATGTACACTCCTGGAAATTGAAATAAGAACACCGTGAATTCATTGTCCCAGGAAGGGGAAACTTTATTGACACATTCCTGGGGTCAGATACATCACATGATCACACTGACAGAACCACAGGCACATAGACACAGGCAACAGAGCATGCACAATGTCGGCACTAGTACAGTGTATATCCACCTTTCGCAGCAATGCAGGCTGCTATTCTCCCATGGAGACGATCGTAGAGATGCTGGATGTAGTCCTGTGGAATGGCTTGCCATGCCATTTCCACCTGGCGCCTCAGTTGGACCAGCGTTTGTGCTGGACGTGCAGACCGCGTGAGACGACGCTTCATCCAGTCCCAAACATGCTCAATGGGGGACAGATCTGGAGATCTTGCTGGCCAGGGTAGTTGACTTACACCTTCTAGAGCACGTTGGATGGCACGGGATACATGCGGACGTGCATTATCCTGTTGGAACAGCAAGTTCCCTTGCCAGTCTAGGAATGGTAGAACGATGGGTTCGATGACGGTTTGGATGTACCGTGCACTATTCAGTGTCCCCTCGATGATCACCAGTGGTGTACGGCCAGTGTAGGAGGTCGCTCCCCACACCATGATGCCGAGTGTTGGCCCTGTGTGCCTCGGTCGTATGCAGTCCTGATTGTGGCGCTCACCTGCACGGCGCCAAACACGCATACGACCATCGTTGGCACCAAGGCAGAGGCGACTCTCATCGCTGAAGACGACACGTCTCCATTCGTCCCTCCATTCATGCCTGTCGTGACACCACTGGAGGCGGGCTGCACGATGTTGGGGCGTGAGCGGAAGACGGCCCAACGGTGTGCGGGACCGTAGCCCAGCTTCATGGAGACGGTTGCGAATGGTCCTCGCCGATACCGCAGGAGCAACAGTGTCCCTAATTTGCTGGGAAGTGGCGGTGCGGTCCCCTACGGCACTGCGTAGGATCCTACAGTCTTGGCGTGCATCCGTGCGTCGCTGCGGTCCGGTCCCAGGTCGACGGGCACGTGCACCTTCCGCCGACCACTGGCGACAACATCGATGTACTGTGGAGACCTCACGCCCCACGTGTTGAGCAATTTGGCGGTACGTCCACCCGGCCTCCCGCATGCCCACTATACGCCCTCGCTCAAAGTCCGTCAACTGCACATACGGTTCACGTCCACGCTGTCGCGGCATGCTACCAGTGTTAAAGACTGCGATGGAGCTCCGTATGCCACGGCAAACTGGCTGACACTGACGGCGGCGGTGCACAAATGCTGCGCAGCTAGCGCCATTCGATGGCCAACACCGCGGTTCCTGGTGTGTACGCTGTGCCGTGCGTGTGATCATTGCTTGTACAGCCCTCTCGCAGTGTCCGGAGCAAGTATGGTGGGTCTGACACACCGGTGTCAATGTGTTCTTTTTTCCATTTCCAGGAGTGTATTTTTAATTACAAATTTTGACAAACAATAAATAAAGTTTTTGTATGTCCATCCTTTTGACAGGAGGTCTTTGGGACAATGGCGTTTACTATTGTGAGAAAATGAAACATGTACAGCTGCCCCTATGATTTTATTTATTTTGTTGCAACCAGTTTCAGCACTTCAGTGCACCATCTTCAGGCTGTAGTTGATGTGAAAGTGGTTGACATGATCCCTATATACATTACATCAGTGGTCAGCATAACTTTGGTGTCAGCACTCTAATAATCAACTGCCGACTGGTTGCACAAAATAAATAAAATCATAAGGATGGCTGTAGGCATTTCATTTTCTCACAAACAATAATTATGTTGGGAAGCATTAGTTAGTATCCCTAGTTCCCTAAACAACAACTAATAATTATTAAAAGTTTTTGGACCTGGAAAAGCCTAGCCTGGCTTGATGCATTATCCCAAAAAAACAATCCTCTAGGACATTATAGAGGGAAAGAATGTAAAGATTGCTAGCTTCTCTATTCTTACATCACCTATATCTGACAACATCTGCATTACAAATGAGAGTCTGTTTAGGCACTTCAGCAGTTCTGTTTCTGTGATATGTTCCTACCAATTGAATTTATTATCAAGCTCTACTACCAAGAATTTAACAGCGTCAACCTCTTCTATCTCCTTGTCATCATATTTCAGGCATATAAAGCAAGTAAACCTCATATAATTTCTGAACTACAGACAGTATTATGAAAAGGATAGTTGCTACTCACCACATAGTGGAGATACTGAGTTGCAGATATGCCTTTATAGACCGTAATTATCCTCCCAACCTTGTACAAAAATAAATCTGCTGTGGCTTATCTTTCCAGTCACCACCATCTCCCAAAGTCTCTGTCAAGCCACAGAGGAGCATTCCCCTCATAATTCAGTACCACCCAGGACTGGAGCAACTGAATTACATTCTCCGTCAGGGTTTTGACTATCTCTCGTCGTGCCCTGAAATGAGATGTGTCCTGCCCATTAACCTTCCCACTCCTCCCACAGAGGTATTCCACTGTCCACTGAATCTACACAATATACTCACCCATTCCTACACAAACCCAGCTCCCAACCGTTTACCTCATGGCTCATAGCCCTGTAACAGACCTAGATGCAAGACCTGTCTCGTACATCCTCCCACCTCCTACTCCAGTCCGCTCACGAACATCACGTATCCCATCAAAGGTAGGGCTACATGTGAAACCAGTCTTGTAATCTACAAGCTAAGTTGCAACCACTGCGCTGCATTTTATGTGGGCACGACGGCTAGCGAGCTGTCTGTTGGAATAAATGGCCACCGACAAACTGTGGCCAAGAAACAATGGACCACCCTGCTTCTGAGCACACTTCCCAACATCTCATCCTTATTTCAGTGACTGCTTTGAAGCCAGTGCTATACGGATGCTTCCAACCAACACCAGTTTTTCTGAACTGCATGGGTTTGAAATCTTCCTGAATTATTTTCTATGTTCCCATAGCCCTCCCGGCCTCATCCTTAATTAGTCGTTGTCCTCACCCATCTAGCCCCTTCCCTGTTCCCATTCTGGCAGTACACAGCCATCTATTCCACCAATGCACCCAGTCGCTTTACTTCTCTCCTGTCCTGTGACCCTCCTCCCCCCCACTCTCCCCTGGCCACCCTCTAATCTCCCAACTGCACCTACCTGCCATACCCTGTACTGTAACCTACTTCCTTTGTTTTCAGACTGCATTTCCTTATGGTTCTTCCAATGAATCTCAGTCTGGCATCTGCTTTAATGATGATTAATTTTATATGGTCATTCCATTTTGAACCATGACTAGGGTTGACAGCTGCTTTGGAGACAAAGTATCTTATTTCAAGGAGATGTGAATGAAAAATTTATTTCTAAAAATAAAGTATATTCAGAATTTGTGTATTTACTTGCTGAAATACAAATTTTTGTACTTTCTTCACCAAACATCAATTTTCTGTTGGATTTAAGAGTTTGTGGTGCCTCTGCTGTAAAGCCAGGACTAGGACATCTTTGATTTATCTTTGTCTATGTTCACTCGGTGCGCTACGTTTGTACACCCATGTTGTATTTGCTTTCTTATGTGTTTAAATAAATATATATTCGACATATAAAGTGTGTTATTACCACTGTACAACAAGTAATATCCACAGTGGTGACCCTGAAATTATCGTCGTGTGTTTGCAAATTATTTTTTGCTTCTTTTAATCATTAATGGACTTCGTGTGCTGGCCCACATTGTCTTCGGAACAATGGATCTACCAGTGTCTTTCTGTGCTAGTGCCTCACATCCTATTAACTGTGATTGCATACTTACAAGTGTACCTAATATGTGTTTGGTTAAAAGCAAACAATAACCGACGCCCAGCCATTCCGGCACCCACATAACCGTAACTGGCCCAACATGGCCACTGTCAAGTGCAACTATGCAGCAGTGGCTGTTGCACGGACAGTACATGCCGCTTGGTGACATTATGAACAATAATCCAGTGAATTGTGTTGTGGTTCACCCCTCAGCTACGCAGTCCCTTTCAGTTTGGTTTGATGTGCTGACCAAGTTCTAGAACTGTAATTTGAATGTTCAAGTGCACGGGATCGCGCATTCTTATCTGCCTGACATCATAACACCCTCCTCCCCCCCCCCCCCCCCCCCCTGCATGCCATCTTGGTGATGCCGGTTACCTCAGCCATGCCGGTTTCCACAACTGTAGCCCCTTGGTCATACAACAATCGCCTTCCTCCCACTTTCGTAATGGCACCGACCATTCCACGCACACCGGCTACCGGATCAGCCCCCCTGTGGCTCCACCATGACTGCCTTCTGCCTGCTGTTGCAACGGCACCAGCCGTTACACCTGTGCTACGTTCGCCATCGGGCCTGTAGTTGAGACACATCATGCCGTTGATTGCATCAGCTCACTCCACATCATGTGCTGCTTGCGGTCACCCCCCCCCCCCCCCCCTCCATGCAGACCTCGGGCAACACACGGTCCACCACTACTGCACTGCTGTTGTTGGAGGCTTCCTACCCCTCCGACACTGATCTTCGCCTCCCAGTACTGCATCAACATGTTACCTGGAAGGTTTCCTAAGCTGCCTGCTTTTGCAAAAGGACAACCATAAGACTTGGTTCACATCGTCGGATCACCTACTGGATATCCACGGGATTTTGGATGATGAAACACATTTCGTCTGCCTGGTGAACCACCTCCATCCTCACCCAGACCTTATCACTGATCTCCTCCTCTCACTGCCTGCCTTGCCCAAGCATTTAACGGCGAAAACATTGCTCATCGAATGCCTTTCTTGCGCACCAGTGGAGGCTTCCCACCCCATCATCCATGACAAGCACCTCGATGACCGCACACCTTTGCAGCTTTGGTGGTGCCTTTGTGCATTAATTGATGATCAAGCTCTACCTGATGCTGTGCTTTGGACTTTGTGAATGGTCAAACTTCCATCAGACCTACAACTTCACCTGCTATCTCACGTCACCGACCCTATCGAGGTTCGTCTACACATGGCCGATTGGGCCTATGCAATCGTTCATCACCAACACTGCCTGTCAAGGATGACACCCTCGTCACCACCAGCTGGCATGCCTGCATGTTTGGTTCTGCACTCTGCTGGCAGAGACCAGCGTGCTCACCTCAGTACCTCAGCGGTATGTCAGGAGCTGCCACCAAGTGGCCTACAGGAGGTACTGCTTGTGGCCTCCCGACATATCTGCCCAAACTCTTTGCCTTTACAAATGTCTGCTTGTGTCTGTGTATGTGCGGATGGATATGTGTGTGTGTGCGAGTGTATACCTGTCCTTTTTTCCCCCTAAGGTAAGTCTTTCCACACCCGGGATTGGAATGACTCCTTACCCTCTCCCTTAAAACCCACATCCTTTCGTCCTTCCCTCTCCTTCCCTCTTTCCTGATGAGGCAACAGTTTGTTGCAAAAGCTTGAATTTTGTGTGTATGTATGTGTCTGTTTGTGTTTCTATCGACCTGCCAGTGCTTTCGTATGGTAAGTCACATCATCTTTGTTTTTTTATATATATATATATATATATATATATATATATATATATATATATATATATATATATATATATATATATATATATATATATATATATATATATATCTCCCGTGTGGGGTTGTTGGTATCCCCATCGGGCGGCAGATAGGGGAAAGCTTCCTATATATAGGTGGTACTGGGGAAATGAAATACCCAGGGCAGACCAAAAACCAATTAACCCAGTGATGTCTGTTCAGCATCTGGCGGCCAGTGGTCAGCGTCTGTTCCTCTAGTTGAGGCGGCTGCACAAAATCTTCTCGAACTCAAAAATCGAGTCGTATACCTGTGGTCTCAACAGAGATCACCACAAAAACTAAAATTCAACTTGAACGCATGATAGAAAAGACGACCACAGAGTCACTACCGCAGGCACCAGTCGATAGACTGGATTCACCTGATCATCGGATTCTGGGGGATCAGGGACACCATGCGGAGAAGAATCGGAGCTTCTCAAAAACTCATCACACTCTCAAAACGAAATGTAAAAATTTTATTGGTGCAATTAATGTGAACACCCTCACTAAAACAGGCAAATTAAAGCAACTCACCAACGCAATGGGAAAATTTAACCTGAAAATCACTGCACTGCAAGAGACAAGATTCACAGATGAAGGACACTTTAACACAGAGAATTACAGGATCTACAAGGGCAAACCTGCCATAAAAGTAAGAGACAAACTACCACTTTTCGGAACAGGATTCTCCGTACACACTTCCGTACTTGACTCAGTTATTGACTTCACGTCTGCCAATGAAAGAGCCCCCTGTTATCAGTAAAATCAGCTAATAAAGCATACACTCTGATCAATGTGCACGCCCCCACAAATCACCGCAATAAAATCTACCCTGAAACAGTGGACAATTTCTGGGGAACACTAGAAGAAACAATAAATAAAGTACCTAGGCACTATATGAAAGTCTTAGTAGGTGATTTTAATGCACAATTAGGGAAGGAAAAAAAATTCAGAGATACCACTGGACCCCACACCAAACACAAACGTACCAACAAGAATGGTGAAAAACTAATCGACTTCTGCAGAAACTTTGGACTTAAAATAATGAGTACCCAGTTTCAAAAACCTGCACATAAATTAACCACATGGAGATCACCCAGTCTTAGACAGGGTGAATACCAAATAGACCATGTCGCAATTTCCAAGGTGTCTTTGAATCAGATCATCATCTTCTCCAAATAAAAACAAAATTCCAACCCAACAGAATGCTAAAAAGGCCACCCAAAAGTACCAAACCAGATCCGGAATATCTGCAACTGAACAAAGAAAAAATCATCATGCAAATCAATCAGGAAAAATCAACAGACTGGAAGAAACTAACAGAGAAAATTCAGGAAGCCCTCAAATTAGGACAACCCCCTCGCAACAGGAAACATCGCTGGTGGAATGCAACCTGTGATGAGGCAGTTGACAACCGAATAACTGCATGGAAAAAATTTAGCAGTCACAAAACTGAAGAAAACTGGGAGAACTTTCTTAAAACCCAAAAACATACCTCAAAAATAATTAGAAAAGAAAAACGGGGATATGACAACAACAGACTCTCTGAAATCCAGCAGGATTTCATCAAAAATAATACAAGAAATTTTTATAAGACTTTCAGAGAAAACTTACAGGGATACCAAGCGCCTAGCTTGTGCTTCAAGAAACCCGATGGCTCTTTGGAAACCAACACGAAAAATAACTGCAAAATCTTAGCCCAATATTTCAGTTCCCTCCTCAACTGCGAACCACCCCAAGAAAAACTTGTCTTCTCTTCTCCAGCATTCACACACCCAGACTCACATGCCCCGGATCTTGAAGAAATTATGGAGATAGTCAAGCAGTTGAAAATAACAAAGCACCAGGAGGAGATGGGATCATTGCTGAGTTCTGGAAACTAAACGATCCTATACTTATGCAGAAATTACACCGTATAATATCAGACATATGGATAACAGAGCAGATACCAGAGGACTGGAAATGCGCTCTAATTCACCTGCTACACAAAAAGGGCAACAAGACAGACATGAACAATTACAGAGGAATTTCCCTGCTCCCAGGCGCTTACAAAATTCTTTCCAAAGCAATTTTAAACAGGATAGAATCCCAAGCAGATACACTAATTGGTGAATACCAGGCTGGATTCAGAAAAGGACGGTCATGTGCGGATCAGATCTGGTTCTTAAAGACAATATTACAAATGAGGAAATGCAGAAACACAGTAGTTACATTCATTGACTTCAGGAAAGCATATGATTCAGTGGACCATGGAACCCTGTTTAAAATCATGGAAGAATTTGGGATCGACCGAAAGACACAAAAAATCACAGAACAGACACTTACAGGAACAAAGAATCACCAAGCTCCAGAAAGCCTACAAGCTAACATGGACACATTACAACAGGAAGTGCATTTCGACAGACGCAAAATTAAGGCACTATACAACAGTGATTCTTCCAGAAGCAATCTATGCAGCTGAAACAATGGTGATTGATGGTCATTCTAAAATTAAGGAAATACAAAAGCAGGAAAGAAAAATCCTCAGGAAGATTTATGGTCCAATCAACAAAAATGGCATTTGGATGAAGGGACCACAAAACGAGCTCTATAGAAAGATTAACATAGTAACAGATGAAATCAGAAAGCGCCGAGCCAAATTTTATACACAGATCTACAGGATGGAAGACTCCAGAACAGCAAAGAAATTATTCTTCAATATTATAACAAGGAGTAAATGTGGCACGGAATGGCTGAATGAAGTCCAGAGGGATCTACAGCAGATCAACATAAAAAATCTCGAAGATCGCACCGAGAGCCGGCATAAAATCACAAGTGTGAAGTTTGGGGAAAGAACATCGCATCAGCCTGGTAAAAAATGGACAGAGGAATGGAAGAAGGAGCATTCTGAGAGGATGAGGAGGTTTTGGGAAGCAAAGAAGAAAAACAACCGAAGATGAAATTATGAATTCAAGTTCAATCGCTCTCCTAAAGGGGAACAATCATTATAATATATATAAAAAACAAAGATGAGGTGACTTACCGAACAAAAGCGCTGGCAGGTCGATAGACACACAAACAAACACAAAATTACACACAAAATTCAAGCTTTCGCAACAGACTGTTGCCTCATCAGGAAAGAGGGAAGGAGAGGGGAAGACAAAAGGAAGTGGGTTTTAAGGGAGAGGGTAAGGAGTCATTCCAATCCCGGGAGCGGAAAGACTTACCTTAGGGGGAAAAAAGGACAGGTATACACTCGCACACACGCACATATCCATCCACACATACAGACCTGTATGTGTGGATGGATATGTGCGTGTGTGCGAGTGTATACCTGTCCTTTTTTCCCCCTAAGGTAAGCCTT
Organism: Schistocerca americana; assembly: GCF_021461395.2. Lineage (NCBI taxonomy): Eukaryota > Metazoa > Arthropoda > Insecta > Orthoptera > Acrididae > Schistocerca > Schistocerca americana. The sequence goes on from NC_060126.1 coordinate 524,992,983, forward strand.
TCCGCTCCCGGGATTGGAATGACTCCTTACCCTCTCCCTTAAAACCCACTTCCTTTCGTCTTCCCCTCTCCTTCACTCTTTCCTGATGAGGCAACAGTTTGTAGCGAAAGCTTGAATTTTGTGTGTATGTTTGTGTTTGTTTGTGTGTCTATCGACCTGCCAGCGCTTTTGTTCGGTAAGTCACCTCATCTTTGTTTTCATATATATATACACTCCTGGAAATTGAAATAAGAACACCGTGAATTCATTGTCCCAGGAAGGGGAAACTTTATTGACACATTCCTGGGGTCAGATACATCACATGATCACACTGATAGAACCACAGGCACATAGACACAGGCAACAGAGCATGCACAATGTCGGCACTAGTACAGTGTATATCCACCTTTCGCAGCAATGCAGGCTGCTATTCTCCTATGGAGATGATCGTAGAGATGCTGGATGTAGTCCTGTGGAAAGGCTTGCCATGCCATTTCCACCTGGCGCCTCAGTTGGACCAGCGTTTGTGCTGGACGTGCAGACCGCATGAGACGACGCTTCATCCAGTCCCAAACATGCTCAATGGGGGACAGATCCGGAGATCTTGCTGGCCAGGGTAGTTGACTTATACCTTCTAGAGCACGTTGGGTGGCACGGGATACATACGGACGTGCATTGTCCTGTTGGAACAGCAAGTTCCCTTGCCGGTCTAGGAATGGTAGAACGATGGGTTCGATGACGGTTTGGATGTACCGTGCACTATTCAGTGTCCCCTCGACGATCACCAGTGGTGTACGGCCAGTGTAGGAGATCGCGCCCCACACCATGATGCCAGGTGTTGGCCCTGTGTGCCTCGGTCATATGCAGTTCTGATTGTGGCGCTCACCTGCACGGCGCCAAACATGCATACGACCATCATTGGCACCAAGGCAGAAGCGACTCTCATCGCTGAAGACGACACGTCTCCATTCGTCCCTCCATTCACGCCTGTCGCGACACCACTTGAGGCGGGCTGCACGATGTTGGGGCGTGAGCGGAAGATGGCCTAACGGTGTGCGGGACCGTAGCCCAGCTTCATGGAGACGGTTGTGAATGGTCCTCGCCGATACCCCAGGAGCAACAGTGTCCCTAATTTGCTGGGAAGTGGTGGTGCGGTCCCCTACGGCACTGCGTAGGATCCTACGGTCTTGGCGTGCATCCGTGCGTCGCTGCGGTCCGGTCCCAGGTCGACGGGCACGTGCACCTTCCGCCGACCACTGGCGACAACATCGATGTACTGTGGAGACCTCACGCCCCACGTGTTGAGCAATTCGGCGGTACGTCCACCCGGCCTCCCGCATGCCCACTATACGCCCTCGCTCAAAGTCCGTCAACTGCACATACGGTTCACGTCCACGCTGTCGTGGCATGCTACCAGTGTTAAAGACTGCGATGGAGCTCCGTATGCCACGGCAAACTGGCTGACACTGACGGCGGCGGTGCACAAATGCTGCACAGCTAGCGCCATTCGACGGCCAACACCGTGGTTCCTGGTGTGTCCGCTGTGCCGTGCGTGTGATCATTGCTTGTACAGCCCTCTCGCAGTGTCCGGAGCAAGTATGGTGGGTCTGACACACCGGTGTCAATGTGTTCTTTTTTCCATTTCCAGGAGTGTGTGTGTATATATATATATATATATAAAACACACACATAAAATTCAAGCTTTCACAACAAACTGTTGCCTCATCAGGAAAGAGGGAAGGAGAGGGAAGGACGAAAGGATGTGGGTTTTAAGGGAGAGGGTAAGGAGTCATTCCAATCCCGGGCACGGAAAGACTTACCTTAGGGGGAAAAAAGGACGGGTATACACTCGCCCACACACACATATCCATCCGCACATATGTGTATGTGTATGTGTATGTGCGGATGGTTCCATCAGATTCACCTGGTCCTACTCCAAATCCCATGCCACTTTCCTTGACGTTGACCTCCATCTGTCCAATGGCCAGCTTCACACATCCGTCCACATCAAACCCACCAACAAGCAACAGTACCTCCATTATGACAGCTCCCACCCATTCCACATCAAACGGTCTCTTCCCTACAGCCTAGGTCTTCGTGGCAAACGAATCTGCTCCAGTCCGGAATCCCTGAACCATTACACCAACAACCTGAAAATAGCTTTCACATCCCGCAACTACCCTCCAGACCTGGTACAGAAGCAAATAACCAGAACCACTTCCTCATCCCCTCAAACCCAGAACCTCCCACAGAAGAACCACAAAAGTGCCCCAGTTGTGACAGGATACTTTCTGGGACTGGATCAGACTCTGAATGTGGCTCTCCAGCAGGGATACGACTTCCTCAAATCCTGCCCTGAAATGAGATCCATCCTTGATGAAATCCTCCCCACTCCACCAAGAGTGTCTTTCCACCGTCCACCTAACCTTCATAACCTCTTAGTTCATCCCTATGAAATCCCCAAACCACCTTCCTTACCCTCTGGCTCCTACCCTTGTAACCGCCCCCCCGTGTAAAACCTGTCCAATGCACGCTCTCACCACTACCTACTCCAGTCCTGTAACCCGGAAGGTGTACACGATCAAAGGCAGAGCCACGTGTGAAAGCACCCACGTGATTTACCAACTGACCTGCCTACACTGTGAAGCTTTCTATGTGGGAATGACGAGCAACAAACTGTCCATTCGCATGAATGGACACAGGCAGACAGTGTTTGTTGGTAATGAGGATCACCCTGTGGCTAAACATGCCTTGGTGCACGGCCAGCACATCTTGGCACAGTGTTACACTGTCCGCGTTATCTGGATACTTCCCACTAACACCAACCTCTCAGAACTCTGGAGATGGGAACTTGCCCTTCAGTATATCCTCTCTTCTAGTTATCTGCCAGGCCTCAACCTCCGCTAATTTCAAGTTGCCGCCACTCGTACCTCACCTGTCATTCAACAACATCTTTGCCTCTGCACTTCTGCCTCGACTGACATCTCTGCCCAAACTCTTTGCCTTTACAAATGTCTGCTTGTGTCTGTGTATGTGTGGATGGATATGTGTGTGTGTGTGTGTGTGTGTGTGTGTGAGTGTATACCTGTCCTTTTTTCCCCCTAAGGTAAGTCTTTCCACTCCTGGGATTGGAATGACTCCTTACCCTCTCCCTTAAAACCCACAACCTTTCGTCTTTCCCTCTCCTTCCCTCTTTCCTGATGAGGCAACGGTTTAAAACAAAATAAATAAATAAATAAATAAATTAGCTACCCAAGTTGGGAAGTTTACTATATGGATTAAGTTGTATGATAATGTTATTGTTGGCTGAAGTGCACCCACTGACATGTACAGTTCTAGTTATGTATCAGCTGATAGGATGTTGAGGTACCGAAAAAAGTGTGATCTGCAATAAACTTGCTTACAGAAGTAGTCTCTCGCACATTAGAGGCAAAGTAGGAAACTATGGCATGCTCCAAATGTGTGTACTTCTTACTTCATCTTATGGTGGAGGTATGTAGTCAAAAGTGGCCTGGGTTGTTGTGACATGGCTGGCCCACTCACTTGACTGTCACCTTTGTTCTCTCTTCTTGGTATGTGTTTGAATGCTTATGTATTCTTCTATGGTCTTTCTTTAGCTCACAATTATTTTTACACCACACACAATGTCTGGAAATTCTGATAACAGACTTCTAGGACTTATAGAGGGGAGTGAGGGGACAATATTTTGAATGGGAAACCATGTACCATTTCCATTCTATGATGGTTTCAATTCAGATCTTTGACTCATCCACAATTTGAAAGTAAACATAATAAAACATCCATTTGTCACTTAAGCACATTTGTTTGCATTAATGCTTAAATATTATGTCTTTAAATTATTTCAAAACAAAAGAAAACCTAGTGTAATCTATGTACAGAATTGTACTGATGCATTACAACAGCAAGGAAAAGGTTAAGTGACGTCAGATGACCATCTGATGCAGTATACATCATCCTGTCTACCCTACTGCATACGAGGACAAACAACTCTGAGACTTTTATCTTTCCCTCCGCAGATGTGGATGCATTACACATTTGAATTGAAACTGTCATAGAACAGAAATGATACATTTCTGGCCATGGGTTCCTGTTCAAAATACTCACTCCCCTCTACAACTCCTAGAAGTTTCTAATGGGAATTTTTTACCATCTTTTACATGACAATGTGTTCAAAATCTGGTCCTAGTTATTGTGATTTTTTATAGTCCAAGTAATACTTAGTTTTTCAACAAGATCATGTGACAATAAGAATAAATGGTCAGCTTCATTTGTCCTTTGTAATATGTATCCTGGCAGAGAAAGTGCAGAGTAAATTCCACCCAGTTAGTAGCATTCTATCTGGAAGCTTCTGAGCAGGGCAAAGAGATGCCAAACTCATCTTTAAGTTGCCATCTGGGCTCTTTGTTTCCTTTGCCTGCTTTGCCACAATGCAGGAATGTAATCTAGCTTATTAAGGCACTGCATACATGGTCTTCATCATGCTCACAAAACTGGTTCTTTTCATAAGACTACAATATAAAATGCAAAAGAGCTCATACCTTAAAATTTTTTTGCCAGTTCGATACTGGCCTAGTGCATAAGTTTGTAGCACCTCTCCAAAAGTTTATTAAACGCTACAGATACATATAAAAGAGAATTTAGCTATCAATAATGTATGCTCAGTCACTACTTAAAACAGTCTGCCAATGCTGGGATAACTTTTCAGTTTAGCGAATGTAGAAATCGTGTGGTTTTGAGGCAAAGAACTCATTGCGCCATGTTTGGAGTACATTTTCATTCAGAAAGGAAGTTCCTTGATGGCTGTTTGATAGAGAGCAGAAAAGATGAAAATGTGAGGGTGCAAGATCGGATGAATAAGGTGGGTGCAAAATGGCTTTCCAAACCAAGCCTTGCCAGTCTAGCAGTATGTGGATGGACATTATCATGGAGTAGCATCACATAATGCAGTCTTCTTGATCGTTGTTCTTGGATTGCACCTGCAAGATGTCTCAGTTGTTCACAACAAATGCCAGCAGTGATGGTCACACCTCAAGGAAGCAGTGCACAGTATACTACACTATCGCCATTCCACCAGATGCATAACATTTTATTTTGTGGATGTGTTGCAAGTCTTTGTACAGTGAACTGCTGTATTGTTTGGGCTAAGTGATTCCTTTATTTTTCTTTTGTTAGCATAAAGACACCATTTCTTGTCATCAGCAATGATACAGAACAGGAATGGTGTGTGTTGTTCACAGTTCAATTGATGATGAGCAACCAGAGATGCCCATATGGCCACCCACTGATTTTTGTTATTTTGGCTTAGAGCATGTGCTACCCTTATACCCAATTTTTGAACCTTCCCCATTGCATGCAAATGTCATACGATGGTGGAATGATGACAGTTCATAACTTTTGCCAGTTATCGAGTATGCTGACGTTGATCATTGTGGGTTGCTGTGTTTAAACGATCTTCATCAAACTGCAAAGGTTTCCCTGAATGTGGAGGGCCACTAATATCACAATGACCCTCCATGACATGAGGAAACCATTTTCTTGCCATGCTCTGTCCTGTGGCAACTGCTTCTGTCACTTCCACCTATTGCAGCAGTTGATAGGCTGCACAGACTAAAAACCAATGATCAGTGAAGCGCCTGCAAGCCAAGGTGCTACTGCAACCCCAAACTCCCTCGCTGGTTACTTCTCCCAGAGGTAGAACTTAGATGGTCACACTTTCCGGATGTAATGCATGCCAACCCATCACTCGAACAGTCTCTTCTTCCACTTTGATGAGGCACCTGTCAGCTGTGACCTCAGCAGCTCATCTGCCACACTTTGCTGAAATATGCACAAACAGCAGGATTCTTACCCCGCATCCAGTGTCAGTGTTTTGGCAGACTTCGTTTAACAAGAGGAGTGCTACAATGTTTTTCACATCACCTGCCCAAGCCGCATTCCCTTGAGGGCTAACATTGACTGTGGCTGTATGAATCCTGTTGTTAAATGTGTGGTTCTTCCCCCTGGTATCAGCACATGGAATATTGCATGCAGTGTGGTGTAAATAGTGCAGTGAAGTGCATTGTTCACCAGCAGAACTAGGCGGGTTTATTATCATTCCATCCTCGAACATTTTGGCATCCCCTTTACTACAAAGTGTGCCACTGAAACAGGTTTTCCTGTGCTGTCAGATGACACCAAACAAAGGCTGTAAGACATCTATAATCCATCCTGTCCAAAGACTCCACCAAGAGTGATGTCCTTCCTTGAGTGAGAGGTAGTAAGTCATTAAATTTTACTGTAGTTGTTAGCTTTTAGGAATAATATATTTGAACCAGTTCATGTAGCTCTTATAGCATGTCCCATTATTTATTTTTATCTTTCATAGTTAGAGCACTGCTACAGGCATGTATACCATTTAGAAGCATAGAAGAGAACCTAAATCATTCCTTCAGTCTAATGGCATTTTCCGCATACATGGTGCAAATATTTCTAGCTGCCTCCAATGTTGTCACCTCTCTAACTCAAACAGAAGAATATGTCAAAAATGTTCTAATTTCTCTACTTGGCACTTCATTTTCTAGCAACCACAGCTCCATTCATTATCACCAAATGACAAAATGATAATATGTAAACTTAAATAGCAACAGTGAACTACAAATAAAAAATTATAGCACATAAATAAACCCACAGCAACCAGAATACCAACATGCAAAACAAAAATGCTACCAACTAATGCCCCAACCTAAAATATTCAAAGACTCCATAATATACTCAGTAACGGTACCACTTATGTGGATGGTATATTATGGAGTGTTGAGGAAAAAAATTTATTCTACACAGTAAGGTGAAAGATTTACTTTGGAACCAAATTAATCATACTTGGCAGCAATTTACAATAGACCATTATGAACTTTTGCAGCTATATAGAGCTAAAATGAGTTACATTGCTCCAGATCCATAATTCACACCTGCAACTAATGTTGTGTGCCAGTTGCCACAGTGTTTTCAGGCATCTGAGAATGATTTGGATATCCCAAACCTGATCCAATGGATGAGAAAAGATTTAAATGGAGTAATTGCATAAAGAACAAATCTGATTTCCTATCATCAATATCCAATAATAATGATACACTGCAGTCCCAACATATACTTCACCAAGATGAAGAAAAATGAGGCAGTTGTAGGGATAACTCCTGGTAATTCAGAGAGTGTATGTTATCATGAGCATTTGTGATTGACAATACTACACAAAATGAAATTAATCAAATCTAATGTGAACATAAACAAGAAGATAAGTGGCCTCCATTGTGATCTAAAGAATCTAACTCGTATAAAAATGCATAAGCTATGGAAGTATTACTATCTACAACTCACTGCGATGGAAAATTTAAAGCATGTAGTAATTGTTTTGATGCATCTTCTTTGTTTGTTCATTTCACTTTTTGATTAAATTTGTTTGTTCCTTACAGGCCTTGAAAAGATGTGTTGAAGTAAGTTTCAACTCTACAAAACCACAATTTTTTCTTGTTTCACATCCTTACAGTACTCAAGTACTACTGGACTAACAAAATATATTATATCAAAGGGAAAATTTGCATGATAAATCTATAAAATTGCCAAGAGATAGGATGGCTGGCCAGTACTCATATCCGGGAGACAAAATTCTGAATATTGTTGATAAACATATACAAAAGTAGAAAAAAGACAGATAGAGTGAGAGAAGGAAACACACAGAGTGTGGTCTACAGTGGCCTATTGGTCCATTTCTCCTTCCATAAACCTGTCTTTATCATGTCATTTTTACTTGTCATCTCCAGTTATAAGTGAAGCATAGGAGGTATTCTTAAGCAAAAGGAAGCCCACTTCCCTATGAAAGGGAAACAGGCAGGTTGGAAGACCACAGAATGACAGCCCCACTATACAACTGTAGATGCACAGCCCTCATAAGCTGGCCCTGTGGGTTTTCTTGATTACTACTAGTACCCAAGAGAGCCTTGGCTCAAGGACAGATGCATAAATGATGAACTGGCAATGTGAAAGGTTAAGAATAAGTGGATAGTTAATACAATTAAAGTAGCAATATGGAATATCAGAGGTTTATCAAAGAAAGAAGTAGAGTTGGCAAAAATTTAAAGTGAGTCAAGGTACACATAGCTTCCACATCAGAAAGAATGTAGAAGCTACAAGAACAAGTATGTAGAAGAATATTTGATGCCATATAGCAGAACAGAAAAAACAGCCAAGAGTAAACAAAGGGATTTTGATTTACATACATAAGAGGTGGGGAAAGAAGATTGTAGGGTATAGATATGTAAATGAAAGAATTATAGCTTGTAACCATCAAAGATGAAAGACAAAAGACAAAAGCTGACTTTCATTGCAGTTTATCCACCTGGGGAGGGGGTGGGGGGGGGGGGTAGGAGGAGGAGGAGGAGGAGGAGGAGGAAGAGGAGGAGGAAGAGGAGGAGGAAAAGTCTATGTATTTCTATGACATACTGCAATCAATTTTGGACAAGTGTGTGGCCACTATGACCAAGTCACATATCAACATATTTCTTTTTCAAGCTCTTGGTGAGCAGTCTGTGATCGTGTGCAAATCAGTCAAATATGTGTATACGGAGAATCAACAAGATGTTTATATCCAAATAAATGTGCTTCAGACCAATAAAATAGTGCTTATTACATGTGGTATAGTGTACATCATTGGATCCGGCAATCCTAAAACACTAACCCCATACTGGTGACCCCGAATTTATTCACACGTGCTACAATGAACTCTCATTCCAATGTGAAGTACACAATGGATCACTTGCTGCCTGCTACACTGCACAAGACCAACTAGGTTTTTCAACAGATGCTCTGCCATCATTTTCAATTATCCACCTTGTGTTCACAATAGTTTGATACAGTTTCCGAACACACCGACTAGCTGTACTCAATAGGATAGTGCTTCTACATTCCCATAGCCATGTGTGTGGGTATGAACAATAACTTTTAGTTATCCTACAGGAATCAGCCATTGTGTGGCAGTGTCCTGTACCAACAGAATGTTTTTCATGCACAGAACTTCACATGCGAACTTTTACATCCAATGTGTTTCGAGTGCTCAACAATGGCTGACACCATGTGCTCAAACACCAGTGACTATGTTTACAAATTTCCCAAGCGCCAGTGTGAACTTTCCACCCAGGTCAGTGGTGGTACAAATTGAGCTGGATGCTCAGGAAGCAAATTTCATGTTTATCCAGATTTTGTAACAGCCCCCCTACCCCCCACACTACCAGCGTCCACTTTATGAGTGTTTCTGATGGCATGTGCCATTCCTGCTGTATCTGTCACATGTGTTCTGCAAACGTTAGGTGATTTTAACAATTTTAATGCATCTACAGGGAAGGTGCCCAGAAACTGTACTCTGTCATTTTCTGCCCATCGGTTGACTACAGTCGACTCTTCCATGCTGGTCCATTCTACTCCTGTTAGCATTACTCCCTCAGACACCTGAATCATTGCTTTCTCAACCACAGCCAAGCCAGCCACACCTACCATGCCGTGTGCCACTGACAGTGTCATGAACTGGTGCACCGCTACTGCACCCAAGCCAGTTATGCTACAGAGCTACGAACAGACCATTATGCCAAGACTTCCCTATCGGTTGGCCTAAACTACCACCCCTTTACAAGGACCACCCACACACATGGTTTGCCATGGTCAGCCACATATTGCAGCTACATGCGTTGCTGACGACAACTCTAAATTTCTTTGCTTACTGTTTCACCTCCATGATGAACCAGACCTGATCTGTGGTATTGTGGCTTCGCCTCCTGCTATGGACAAATATGCATTTGCCTGATGCACCATCCTCGAATGTCTATCCAGATCTACAGGTGGTGGTGGTGGTGGTGGTGATGTTTGGTTTGTGGGGCTCTCAACTGCACAGTTATCAGTGCCCATACAAATTCCCAACCTTTGCTCAGTGCATCCCCACCACTTTCAGGAATGTTGATGAAATGATGAAGACAACACAAACACACAGTCATCTCGAAGATCTACAGAGGAAGCTGTCCGCCTCATCATCAGTCATGAGTCACTGGTTTCCATTTCGCCATTGCAGCTCTGGCATCATCTCTGCGTTACAATTGGCACACATCATATGCTGGATGCTACACTTTGGACCATCTGGTTGCTCATACTCCCTCTGGAAGTTCACATTCACCTTCTCCATCTAACTTTGGCACCACTGGACACTAAACTGAAGATTGCTGACCAGGTTTACAACATCCTGCCATCCCTGCATACCCCCACTCGCCCTGGGGGACCCTCAGGCCTCAGGGGTTGGCACACCTGCACTGCAGTTCCCATCGTTCTGTACAGAGTGCACACGACTCACTCCGCACACGCACGCAGACCCAACGCTGCCTGGCAGCCGCCGCCGTAACTCCTCTCCTACCAGCTCTACTGTGGCACCGCTGTTGGAGAATCTACAAACACAACTCACTTCACTGCCACTTTGGCCTCAGGCAGCTTGACAGATGATGCTACCTGCTGTTCTGCTTGCTGTTATATCATTTCCCGCTTTGGTGACATGGCTAAGAATTGTCATTCCTCATTCACATTCCCAAATTAATACCGCGACCCCACTCAGGTGCTACAGGCCACGTTGCATTGTACAGACACCTACCTGTCTGTTAGTACTCCTTTACCTCATGCTCCAGGACACTTGTACATGAAAGATGCAGTGTCTTGCCTTTTGTTTCTAGTTGACACGGGGGCCGAGGTCAGTGTCGTACCTTTCTCCGCACATACTAAATTCAGTCAACCTTGCCCCGCACTTCAAGCTGCCAATAATACCTTGATCCAATCTCATGGCACAATGATTTAAACCTTAAACTGCAAGACATCACACTCCCTTATAGTGGACTTTCATTGTCAGCGATGTGGATGAACCCGTGCTTGGGGTAGATTTTCTCTTAACCCATGCTCTTTTACCTAACCTACAACAAGGTACACTAATCTTTAACCTGGTAGACTATGCCACTGGTTCCAGTATTTCTTCCCTTTCATCTGAGAGTGCCACTCTATTGTGCAAGCTAGCTGAATCTGCTATTGCAGTGCTCTCTCTTAAATCATACAATGACGAGCTTCAGAACAACAGCCCCTGTGCTGCCTCCTCGCATCCACTGTCGATGCCACATGCCTTTTCTACTATTGGACAGAAGCTGTGTTCGTGACACCATCAAGTACCCCAACAAACTCCATGACAAGGACTACCAGTGGATCACTGCCACTGCTGCTGATCTGCCAGCCTGGGACACACAAGCATGTGGATTATAGGTTAGTCATACTTCATCGGGTGTGGGTCCATCACCTCGTCGGTGTTTGCAATCAAAAACGGTACTGTCCATAGAATTGATACCATGGAATGTCTACTGGTGCGTGCAAAGGCTAGGCATTTAAACCTGGATAAACTTAAACACACCAAAGTGATTATTCAGGAACTTTTAGACAGTAAGACTATTCGCCCTTCTTCTAGTAGTTGGTCATCACCCATTCATTTGATGCCTAAGTAAAATGACACTTTCCGCCTCTGCAGTGACCATCGGGTGCTTAACACCAGAACAATTTTAGATAATTATCCCATCCCAAATATTCAAGACTTTGCTTCCCAACTGCACTGGCCACAAATTTTCAGTGTAATCGACTTTCACAAGGCGTACCACGAACTGCCAATGGCACCTGAGGACGTTGAAAAAACTACCATCATCACCCCATTCAGATTGTTGGAGTATCTGTTTATACTGTTCAGCCTTAAGAACACCACACAGACATGTCAACGGTTCATTGACTTGTTGGTTGGAAAACCAGACTTCATGTATGCATACCTGGACAACTTGTTAATTTTTTCTTCCTCACTCAAGGAATGTGAACTCCACTTAAATACAGTGTTACAACTATTACAAGCAAATGGTGTCACAGGGAACGACGCTTAGTCACAACTCTCCCGCACTAGTGTCACTTTTCTGAGCTACGTGGTTTCTGTCGATGGCATCCGCCCCCTACCAGAATGGGTCAAGGCTATTAGTGTGGTGCCTTTGCTCAAAGACTTTCAGGGCCTCCGCTGCTTCCTAGGAACTGTAAATTACTACTGCAAACACATTCCCCATGCCACTGACATAGAAGCCCCACTGACAGATGCTCTTGCAGGCAACACTTGAGGGTCTTGGGCGGTCACATGGACTCCAGACATGCGATGTGCATTTGATAATCTCAAGTGAGCCTTACAGACAGCCATTGCACTCGCTCATACCACCCCTGATGCTCCCATTTCGCTTACTACAGATGCTAGTGATACAGCAGTGGGGCAGTACTTCAGCAATCTGTGAGTGTTGTTGTACAGCCGCTCAGATTTTTCTCCCACATACTGTCCTCTTCCCAACACAAATGGTCAACCTTTGACTGGAAACTATTTGGTATTTACACTGCTATCAAATATTTCCAAGACGATATTGAAGTCTGCCATCTCGTGGTATTTACCGACCACGAACTGCTCGTATATGCTTTCCACAACCCAGGCAAGTACTCATCCGCGAGACATTTCCATCATAAGAACCACATATGCCAGTTTGCAAACCACTTACGTTACACCAGAGGGGTAGACAACATTGTTGCAGATTTTTTTTTATCTCATGTGTCGGTATTATCTTCACAACCGCACCTCATCAAACTCCATAGATTGAAAACAGATGATACTGAATTTGCCGCATTGCGCTTGATACTAAAACAGGATTCAATCTTGAGTTACAGATACTTCCTGAGTTCACATCACCCATCTGGTGCAACATTTCAACAGGACACATACATCCAGTGACTCTCACCCCTCTCTGCCGGGACATTTATAATAGTATTCATGACTTGGCACACCCTGGAAAACACACCACCATACATCTCGTATCTGAACATTTCATTTGGCTGGGGTGATAAAATAATGTCGCAGTTGGGTGCGAGTGTGTGTGGCTTGTCAGTGCGCAATAGTAGGACATCATGCACAGCCCCCCATGGGTACATTCGACGTGGCAAAACAAAGATTTCAACACATACAGATTGATATATTGATATCATTAGGCCATCGCCCCCCCCCCCCCCCCCCTCAGGGCCCCTTTCATTACATAATGTCTGCCATTGACAGGTTTATCCACTGGGTAGAGGTAATTCCCCTCACTACTATCACAGCCAATGCGGTGGCCCGAGCCCTTTTATTAATGTGGATCTCGCACTTCTGCTGCCCAGCTTCTATCATCACCAACCAGGGACACCAGTTGGAGTCCACCCTCTTCTGGTAGCTTTGCGAACTGTGCAGGATGAAACAATTTAGGACAACAGCATACCATCCCCAGAGCAATGGACTTGTCGAATGCTGGCACCAAATGCTTAAAGCTTCACTAATGTGCCATGGGGGTGAGTGGGCTGACACCCTACTGTGGGTAATGTTAGGTGCTTAGGCTGCATTCAAAGAGGACCTTGGCACATCTCTGGCAGAAGGACTATACGGAGAACCCCTCACACTTCCAGCAGAGCTAAGCTAGTCAAGCCTTCACTCTCTCGGGATCAAACCTGCAACTCGACATTATTCAGGCATGTTAAGCAGTTAATAACTAACATTCATGTGTGCCCTCCTGGGCTGCACTTACATCCACCCGTATTCCTGTATAAGGACTTGACATCGTGCGCTCACATCACGGTGCAAGGTGACACCGTCTGACTGGCACTCAGGCCCACACAGAGTCATCTCGCGGCATAACAATACATTAGAAGTGCTCATTAATGGAACACCTCAAACTGTATCTGTATCCTGCCTCAAACCTGCATGGTCTCTAGGAGAACTGCTTGATACTCCACCCAGTCGGTTCCCACCTCCTGCTACACCCGCCTCGCATGAGGTATCTACCAACGGTCCATGGGTGAGTGACGACCATTCCCGCACGCGTGACATTACCTACTCCCAGTTGTGTGACAGTGCTACAGGTGCGTGTGACATCACCCTACAGAGTGACGCATGTGCTGACTCGCCCTCCTACTGGCAGCCCCCTGCCTCTCCCCTGTTAGAATTTAGTGATGTATCGGGGGCAGCCTCGGAATGTGTGATGTCGCCGATGATGATTCGTGTAGAGATTCTGTCACCCCTCTCCAGAAGTGGTAGTTAATGTCAATACTGATTTCATTTGCAGTTCTAAAGTGTTTTCTGTTGATAATGTGTTTGTATTCTACAAATGAGCCAGCTTCCCTAATGACAACTTGACCCACATTCTCGTTCTCCAGTCTGTCCCCTTGCCTCTTGGTACTGACCTGTCAACAGTAAAAGTCCTTTGTACCGTAACAGGCATTCAGCTTCACTACCCCAGCTTCTCATAATTCACCATCTCCACCCCAGATCCCTCCACTTCTGTACAAGGATTTGACCAGTCGGGCAGCAAAATAGTGCTTATTACATGTGGTGTAGTGTACATCATTGGATCTGACAATCTTATAACACTAAACCCATAAGTGTAACAAAAATAATCATACAATAATATTGACACAACATTTAAATACAACTGTAGAGAACAAACCTGTCCTAAGGATTGTAGGAATAATGGGAGAAAACATCATAAATAACAATGGGAGCTTGCTTAGAGATTTTGTTTCTATAAACAAACTAAAGATAACAATTTCTTTCTTCTGCAAAAAATATATTCATAAATACACATGGTCAGTTCAAGGATTTACATCTGTTAATCAGTTCATTATTATTAACAAAAAACTGCAAGGCGAGGCAAGAGACATGAAAGTGTACAGGAAACATGAGTAAGTTAAGTTCAGCTTTTTGTGATATCTCAAATAGATATGTGCACCAAATGGAAAAAGAATGAAAAGTTGTCAGAGGAAAAGATGAAGGAAGACATCTTCAAAGTGTGTCTCCTAATGAACATAGCATACGAGATCTGTACCATATCTTAATCAAAAATTAGTACAGAAAGAAGAAGAAGAAGAAATAGAGAAGGTATGGAAAAATATAGAAACTGCAGTTGAGAAAGCAGTTGAAGAAGCCTTTGGAAAATAGAGAAATATAAAAAGGGAGAAATGGATAAAAGTTGGACACCAAGTTAGATAAAGCTGTAAAGAATAAAAACATTACACTTCTCTTAAGTATGTCAATGAACCAACTGCATTTTTTAACTTGCTATTATATCAGTCAAAGTAGTCAGTAATATTAAGTTAATAATTTTCACAATTTAAAAATGTGTATACAATTTGTGCCAAAAAGTAAAACTTGAGTATATGTAAATACTTAACTAGATATGCATGTAAAATGAAACTTTATGTACCTGTCAATGTTTTCTGTTGTTTCCATACAATAAATAAAAAAATAAAATAAAAACAAGAAGAATCAAATTTAAAAACAAGAGAGAAATGTAGGAAATCAAGATGGATATTAAGGAAAAACTGAATATATTTAATATCCCTAATAAAATACAAGAAAAGTAGGAGAAACTGAAATGAACATCTGCAAAGACTGAATGGAGAAAGATTACATCTCCAAATAATAAGGTTTAAGCCAATTGAGAGAAGAAGCCAAGGAAGACTGGAGAAGTGACGAGTACTGTAACAGACAAAAACAAAAGTTATCCTAGTTTTTGAAAAAACACTGAATTCCTTCCTTGGTTATGAAAAAGGGAAAGGTTGTGGAAGATTTAAAAGGAGGTGCAGGTAACTCAAATCCCAGATTGATAGAGGCCTGCCTTTAAGGATGAGGGGAGAGAAAGGTGAAGGGGCTAGGCATTTTTGGCCTTCAGTTGTCCTTCTAACATGTGTAACATCCTAGTGAAACTGTATGACAAAATCTGACCATTATCCCTCAGCTAATTTTCCTACCTCTGAAATCATTTCTGTTGTGAAACCCATTCCGTTCAACTACTCACACACACTCACTCCTGCTCCACCTTCATAAATCCTACAACAGGAAAGACACAGCAGCATATGTAACCAATAGCTAAGGTGGCACAGTACAAGATGCTGGACTCATATTTAAGAGGATGGCAGTTAAAATTCCCATCCAGCCATCCAGATTTATGTTTTCCATGATTCCTCTAAATTGATCGAAGCAAATAGTTGGATGGTTTCTTTGAAATAATATGGTTGATTTCCTTCACCATCCTTTCTCGATCCAAGCTTATACTGTCTTTAATGACCTTTTTGTGGATTAGACTTAAAAGCAAATTCTTCCTTCCTTTATAATGTGTCTACCTCTAATGTTGTTGCTGAAGTAATACATGTTCACTGTACAGCTTTTTATGTAAGAATGAACACCACTAAACCAGCTGAGTGCATGAATGGACACAGAATAACTGTCTGCCTTAGGGACACCCATTACCCTGTTGCTGTGCATGTTCTACAGCATGTATCAAGAGAAGTGAATGCTAGCTACACTGCATAAGCCATTTGCATCCTTACATTTAGTACTAATCTCTCTGTACACTGGATGTGTGAACGTGCTCTACAACATACCTCAGTATCCCATTGACAAACAACCTTTTCTTTAGTATGTATTTACAAGATTTGTTACTCTATTACATTTTTAATTTTTCTATTTATTTTCCCCCCTCTCTTTTTGGTTTCTGTTGGCACCTTTTCCACTTCCCACTCAGTTCTTAAGTCCACTACACATTTAACATCTCATTTATCTTCCTCATCATACTTGATTACTTTTCATTCTGTTCTTTCATCTCTCAACTGAAGATGACACAGTGCTTATAACATTTTTTTACATCATATTCTATAGATGCCTATCCCTCTTCATATACATCTTGCCTTGTCTTTACAACAAGTGGGTCCCTCTCAGTCTGGGATCGCAACCTGTTCCACTTTTCTCTCTGAGAAAGGCGATAACAGTTTAAAAAGCTAGGATAATTTGGAAATTACCTATTATTACTTACTTACACTTGCTAGCTCACTGTTAAATGTCTGCCATTTTGCTGTAAGCTCAAGTTATATCATGATTTTAAATAATGGACACAACACAGTATTTAATTAATGTGACTACTTTTTGCATTTGTAATCACTTGTGAACACACAATGACCACTTTAAGACCCCACATACAATGTCAATCACCTATAGACACTTCCTATGAAGTAAAAACATTCCGACAGTGACAATAGTTTTACAGTGTGCTTTCATAATTGAGTTCTAACAGATGAATATCACAACATTGGTTTTTCATCATACAGTCAGTGAACACAATAGATTTTCATATACCTGAAAGAAATATGTAGATTTCCATGTTTTTGACATGAAAATATGATCAGAAGGAAAATTACTAACAGTTTAATGTAAAAAAATAAATGAAAGTTAACAAAAATAACTACAACATGTTAACACAATGCGTGCTGGGTGCAGACTTCCATGGCAATGTTAACAATATTGTAGCTCATCCTGAACTCTTACAAAGATAGATGCTAATACTTGGAACTGACATAGAGAAGCTGACTCGTTGGTTGGTAGCCTTGAACTTTCACAGAGATGGCGATTGTGAGCTTGTATGATACCAAGTGAGGATTAGTGGTGGGGTTAGAGTATATAAAGACTGGTGCAATGATATTTTGTGATTTTTTATTTTAATATTAGTTTGTAAAACTATAAGGTGAGAATAAGCATTAGAGTTGATCTGTTGACTCTAGAAATAATTTGGTTTAACTAAATGCTAGCTGGTTGCAATAGTGTTAAAGTGTAATGTACTTTTTGAATGATACCCTGCATACCTATGTGGTAAACAACCAACTTTCATGTAAAGCTTCATTGTTCATAGTTTTGTTAACCTAATCACATTATTAATTAGGAGCTTCATTAAATAATCAAAGGCACTTTCCAATTTAGAAAAATTAGGGAAACAGAAGTGTAAAGCCAGATCATGGAATCAAAGAAATTTAAGGGCTCAGACAGTGGATGTACAGGGCTTCTATAAATGATTTATTTGTTTTCAACGCTCTATATTTTCCAAAGTATTACAAGTAAAAATATGACTGATGGATGAATAGAACCATAAATTCATCAAGTCTGTGTTTTATGCTCTATAAATGATGTATATGTGGCCATCTGCTCACATGACCTATGTCTAAGAAGTAGTCAAATTTGTTCCACACCTTACGTAGCAGCATGCTGTCAAAGATCATCACAGTGCATAGTTGAGGTCTTTGAGCTGTTCCATTGTTCTTTGCTGATGGGCTACAGAAAAACAGTTTTGAAGGTAGCTCAAAAGGAAAAAGTCACAAGGTGTTGGGTCAGACATTGTGGGAGGCCTAGGGAACAGAGCCACATTGCCTTCATCACTACAGCCAGTCCAGCAATGTAGAAGTTCATAGTTTAAGTAGTGACAAACATCAGTGTTCTGATGATGGGCTACAGCATCTTGTTGGAATATGAAATTCCTTGCATCAGTAGTCAGTTGTGGAAGCAACCACAACTGCAACATATCACTGTAAGAGGTATCCATCACAGTCTTCTCACAGAAGAAAAATGGCCTGTACAGCTTTGTAATATTGCACAGAAAACATTCATCTTTGGTGAACCTTCTTCATGCACCACAATTTCATGATGATTTTCAGTCCCCACACTCTCACAATGTGACGATTAACCTTTCCAGATGAACAGAAGGTTACTTCATCACTGAATATCAGGTTCGAGGTGAAATATTCACCCTCTAGTACTCCCTGCAGTGTGATGCAAAATTGAATAAACCCTTCATAATCTTCCATTTTTAATCGTTGCTTGAGCTGCAGATGGCATAGTTTGAAATGCACCTGGTTGACCTGTACTTTTCTGTTTATGGAGCCATACAGTGTTCTTAAATTCTTGATACTTCCACACAATTCTCTGTTACTTGGCAGTACTTTTCCATAATTACTTTAGAATGTATGCCACACTATTGTAACAGATAAACATCTTGCATATTTGAATACACAATTTTTTGTTTTGCTTCGTCATTATGTTGTTAAAGTGCTGCACTCATAATACCAAGAGGTGGGCAAAATGCAAACACTGTGAATTGACAGTTCAGTTCATGCATCATTCATACTTTTACATGTAACTTTGGAAAATAAAGAGCTTAAAATGCAGTAGCCCTGAATTTTTGGGTGTGGCCAGACTCTATTGCAGATAATTTCTAAATGAACAAGTTTCTGGAAAAATGAAACTGGTTTCTGAAAAATGAAAAACTATGGCTGCATACTGAATTAGGTCTTTTTGTGCAGAGCCTGTTACTAGCTCAAACTGTTCTGGCAGTTACTTGCTAATGATGTCTCTTCAATTACTAATTTATCTCTAAGAAAAACGTTTAACAGAAAACTAATAATGCTTTCTCAATCAGCAGTTTGAATATTGTGACATAAATAATGTTACATAAATAAGAGCTTAACAATTTTAAGTACACTTGTATATGCTATACAATAGGTGTATAAGTAGAATGAGATGAAAGACAAGAAAAAAATTAAGTTATTTAAAAGGAACAGAATAAAAACAAACAGAGCAAGTCCAACTTGCTATGTTTCAAGTTGTCTCTACTTTTAACTGTGTCTACGAGCAGCAGTTGGAATTTGTCTGCTGAAGGCTGATCCTGGCCCACTGTTCCTTCACCTTGTAATTTCAAAATATGCACATGCAGTTAAAATAAAAACTCTTGTGCAGTACTTTGTGAATGAAATTTCGGACATTTGGCCATATGTTTTAATATTCAGTTGTTTCACACTACAGGAATTTCAGCTTTATAGCCATTATGAAGTACAAAGCTGAAGTGAAAAAGGAATAAAATGCATGGATCATGTTGTGCAGGGCATAATATGAAGAACATAAAAGTCATTACATATTTAAGGAGCACTACTTACAGATTGCAAAACGAAATGACTACCGTATTTACTCGAATCTAAGACGCACTCGAATCTAAGCCGCACCTGAAAAATGAGACTCAAAATAAAGGGAAAAAAAAATTTCCCGAATCTAAGCCGGACCTGAAATTTGAGACTCGAAATTCAAGGGGAGAGAAAAGTTTTAGGCCGCACCTCCAAATCGAAACAAAGTTGGTCCATTGTAATATGAGACACAATTTAGGTCGAATGAATGATGATTCAGCTACAGTAGTTTGGTTCGAGTCGTAAGCTTAGCAGTTAGGCTTTACCAGGTAGCCATTGCTATGTGTCAGGCGCTCCGTCAGTATTTATACGGGTACCCTTCCTTTTTCACGTGCTTCGTCTGGTTTGAATCGATTGCTTGTTTTGCTTTGATCTGATAAGTGCCGTTTTCTTTGTTATAGGTGTTTACGCTACTGTAAGCTGAAAATACATTACTGTACTGTGTCATGCACTGTTTGTCGCATTCTGATAGTGCGTGTTTACGGCCTGTTGCCGCTCGCGGCATGGCTTGCTTTTGTGTGCGCTACCGCCGCTTACAATTAAAAAAAAAGTGAGGAATCGTCTCATTAGCGAAACAATGGCAAGAGACTGCTATTTGTTGTTACTTACACTGCTGCTTTCTTTGATAATGATCAACAAGAACCAAATAATAGACTGTGTATGATAGAACATGTTCTGAACGAGAGTTAGGCGAAAATTTTTCTCCGTTTGAAAATCTTTGCGGCCGCTTCTTTAGTACATCAAATTCTGCACAGAAATTAGTCATCTTAGATTTAAAAATCTATTCAGTTGCCGTGCTTCATTTCTGACTGTATCACTATTAGACATAAAAATAATACGAATATAAACATGACACGATACGTATATTCTTCCGCGTTTGCTGTTGTCTCGCTCTAGTTTCGTAGTTTATTGGGCAGATAGGATTTAAATGAGATAGCAGCAAACACGAAAGAATACATGGCAAAATGTTTATATTTGTATTATTCTTATGGTGAAGAGAATAGTGCATGTGATTCACATTTCATCAGGTTCCTATTAGCAACCTCACAGGTAGGAAAAAATTCAGAACGTAGAGTTGGCTATATTGACAAACATCCCAAACAGTCTTGCCAGTCGTATTTTCGTAGTACATTGAAATTCTGCTACATTCGAAGATGAACAATACGGAATTTGTATTTACTTCGTTGGCTAATGTATGAAAATGGTCGAAACTCGGGACGGAGAAAAAAAGCTCGTCTTCCACCTTTTTTAAAATTTATTTATTGACGCAGAGGTTACGGCGCCAGTATTTATCTTTGTGTCTACATATATTCGATGGCAGAAGTTAGTTGTGGCGGCACCTACTAACATTTTTCAGAACTTCCGCTTGCTTTGCACTCGATTCTAAGCCGCAGGCGATTTTTTGGATTACAAAGACAGGAAAAAAAGTGCGGCTTAGATTCGAGTAAATACGGTAACAATATTTGTGGTTATACAAGCAAAACATAACAACCTTACCAGACTCAACTTGATCAAAGCAGTCTTCTACAGCTTCCTGAACAAAGTCCTTGACTTCTGTATCTTTGACACCACGAAGCATGACTTTTGCAACAGCAGATCTATCTGGAAGAGCATCATCTCCCAGCTGCAAAAGACAGTGTTTAATTAATTTTGTTAGTAAACAAACTATAACAATTAATATACAGGGTGAGGCAGTCAAATGGAAAGATTTAAAAGAATTGCACAAAATGTATATTTAAACAAATTTTATTTATTTTTTGACACAAATCTAGTGTTCTTAAGTGGAAATTAATAGTTTATTTTTGAATGGAGTATCACTCAGATGGTGACCTTGATTTTGCACACATCGTTGGAGACTGAGGGTGAATCTGCCCATGATGACATGTAGCTTCTCCATCAGAATGTTTATTTCTTGGTGAAATTTCTCATTCAAATCATCTCTGGTTCTTGAATGATTTTCCAGAAAAACTTTGAACATGAAGTAATCCCAAGAGAAAAGTCTGGAGCTGATAACTCTGGTGAATGGATAGGCCACAGAACATTGCCATTTTGGCTGATGAGATGACAAGTAAATGGCATCTCATCAGCCAAAATGGCAATATTCTGCACTATATGTTAATTGTGATTCTTTACAGTTTTATTTCAGATTAATCTGATGATGTATAAATCAAAATGCATCATTATAGAAAGTAATCACCAAATAACCTGTGGCTTTCATGCATTTTTATAGTGTCCATTGTAACAATGATACAATGTTTAAAGAAGTCCACTTTCACTTTACTGGTTTAGTCAATAAGCAGGACCTCCAATATTGGTCTGCGAAAAACTCAGATTGTCTCCATGCAATCTCTTTCAACTCAGAAAAATTAACAGTTTAGTGTGCAGTATCATCTTGAGCAAAAATTGGCCCTTATTTCTTTTTTAAGACAAACATTCTAACACAGTGTGGTGAACTCTACACATTATGCTGATATGTTGGAAATATTTTCTCTGCCTGAACTCAGTCCCTATGATCCAGATAAAGAAACATTCTTCCAGCAGGATGGTGCAACTAGCCATACTGTTGCAGTGTCAATGGATTTGCTTAGACACACATTTACTTGTTAGACACACGTTTACTTGTGTGTCCAAGCAAACCCATCGACACTGCAACAGTATGGCTAGTTGCACCATCCTGCTGGAAGAATGTTTCTTTATCTGGATCATAGGGACTGAGTTTAGGCAGAGAAAATATTTCCAACATATCAGCATAATGTGTAGAGTTCACCACACTGTGTTACAGTGTTTGTCTTAAAAAATAAATAAGGGCCAATTTTTGCTCAAGATGATATTTCACACCAAACTGTTAATTTTTCTGAGTGGAAAGAGATTGCATGGAGACAATCTGAGTTTTTTTCAGATCTATATTGGAGGTCCTGCTTATTGACTAAACCAGTAAAGTGAAAATGGATTTCTCTAAGTGTTGTATCATTATTACAATGGACACTATGAAAATACATGAAAGCCACAGGTTATGTTGTGACTGCTTTCTTTAATGATACATTTTGATTTATACATCATCAGATTAACCTGAAAAGAAAAATACTGTAAAGAGTCACAATTAACACATAGTGCAGAAAGTGATTAACTAACCAACTAACCACTAAGAAGAAACAGGAAATCAATCAAAGCACAATGTGAAAACATACTAAGGTTAAGGAGATCATACAAAACTGAATAATTGTGGTGGCTGTGCTATTCAGGAAGACAACTAGGCTACCTCCTGGCAATACAGATGAGTATTAACATTTAAAACTTAATAGTAATTGTTATAATCCCATGAAGAATGACAAAGCCACAATCTGGAGGCCACGTATAATGAGAAAACAACAAATATACATCCAGTCAAAAACCAAAACACAGGTTTTCCCACTCAAAGCTCCCTGATTTCTAGGACCCTGGAGGCAAAAACCACAGTAGATATGACAATGAAAAATGCACAACAGTGTAGAGCATCCCAAAGAATTTATATTCCTGTGCAAGAAGTGCCAAGAATCACCACCAGAGTGCAGCAGGGCCACATGAAGTGAAAATGGTGACCCCACAGCAGCGGGTGCAAGCAGTAGTGTGGTTTGCAGAAACAAAAGCGCTGATTACTGTGCAAAGAAATTATCATCATGTGTATGAATGTGATCCACCTGATGTAAAAACAATTAAGGAATGGTATAGGAAGTTTCTGGCAACAGGAATTGTTCTGAAACATTCTGGTGGTGCACGTTATGGAGTTCCAGAAGAGGCAGTGAGGAGACAAACATTTCTCAGAAGCTCATGTAAGTCAATTTGTTGAGCATCTAGACAACTTGTTGTACCTTGATCAACATTGCATCTTGTAGTTCACCAGCATCTTCATATGTTTGCTTACAAAGTGCAAATTCTGCAACATCTGATGCTGAACAACAAACCATGCTGACAACAATTTGCTGCAGATATGCTGCAGCATATTCATATGCATGCCATCTCCCTGGAAAGATGTTTAGTTTCAGATGAGGCAGCCTTTCATCTATCAGGAACGGTTAATGGGTATAATATTCGGATTTGGGGTTCGCAAAATCCTCACGTTGTCATTGAAAATTTTCGTGATAGCCCTAAACTAAACTTCTGGTGCAGGCTAATGCATGACAGGATTGTTTGACCATTCTTCTTGGTGGAACGAACAGTGAAAGGGTCAGTGTATCCGGACA
Organism: Schistocerca americana; assembly: GCF_021461395.2. Taxonomy (NCBI): domain Eukaryota; kingdom Metazoa; phylum Arthropoda; class Insecta; order Orthoptera; family Acrididae; genus Schistocerca; species Schistocerca americana. The sequence goes on from NC_060126.1 coordinate 525,017,114, forward strand.
TGTTGGAGCAGTTTGATTACCCTCAGATACAAGACTTGAAACCCAACGTCATTTTTCAATAAGATGGAGCTCTGCTGCATTGGTAAACGGCTGTTCACAAGTTTCTGGATAGGAAATTTCCCTATCGTTGGATCAGACATGGAGGACACATTGCCAGGCCACCAGGTCCACCGGACATTACGCCACTTGATTTCATGTGGGAATTCATGAAGTAGCATGTGTATGCGACTAAAGTGGACAATATTCCTAAGCTGTGACATCATATCATTAATGTGATTGCAACAATAACAGAGGAAATGTTACAAAGAACTTGGCAAGAAATTGAATATAGATTCAATATTCTTTGTGCTACAAATTGTTCACATGTAGAGGTGTATTGATGATAAATAAATAAATTCTATGAGATGCTCTACAATGTGGTGCATTTTCACATTGTCATATCTACAGTGTTTTTTTTCTGGGTCTTTGAAATCAGGGAGGTTTGAGTGGGACACAATGTATAACAACTGTCTCAAGCATGGAAACAAAGAAGAAACAATAGAAAATCACCAGGTAATGGTGTGAGGGGCTGGGTCAGCACGATGAATAAGCATTTTATTACAAGACATTTGTGATTGAAGTAGATACATATACATTGACCACTTGTTTATAGCACCAAGCCCAGGAAAGGCATTCATAATTTTTTTATGTACTTTTATAAATGGTTAAAATGGCTCTGAGCACTATGGGACTTAACTTCTGAGGTCATCAGTCCCCTAGAACTTAGAACTACTTAAGCCTAACAAACCTAAGGACATCACACACATCCATGGTTGAGGCAGGATTTCAACCTGCGACCATAGTGGTCGTGCAGTTCCAGACTGTAGCGCCTAGAAACGCTCGGCCATCCCAGCCAGCGTACTTATATACCTTACACTTCTTATAAGAGTCGAGGGACATGAAAGGGAAGCAGTGGTTGGGAAGGGAGTAAGACAGGGTTGTAGCATCTCCCCGATGTTATTCAATCTGTATATTGAGCAAGCAGTAAAGGAAACAAAAGAAAAATTCGGAGTAGGTATTAAAATCCGTGGAGAAGAAATAAAAACTTTGAGGTTCGCCGATGACATTGTAATTCTGTCAGAGACAACAAAGGACTTGGAAGAGCAGTTGAATGGAATGGACAGTGTCTTGAAACGAGGATATAAGATAAACATCAACAAAAGCAAAACAAGGATAATGGAATGTAGTCGAATTAAGTCGGGTGATGTTGAGGGTATTAGATTAGGAAATGAGACACTTAAAGTAGTAAAGGAGTTTTGCTATTTGGGGAGCAAAATAACTGATGATGGTCGAAGTAGAGAGGATATAAAATGTAGACTGGCAATGGCAAGGAAAGCGTTTCTGAAGAAGAGAAATTTGTTAACATCGAGTATAGATTTAAGTGTCAGGAAGTCATTTCTGAAAGTATTTGTATGGAGTGTAGCCATGTATGGAAGTGAAACATGGACGGTAAGTAGTTTGGACAAGAAGAGAATAGAAGCTTTCAAAATGTGGTGCTACAGAAGAATGCTGAAGATTAGATGGGTAGATCACATAACTAATGAGGAGGTAGGATGTAGGATGTAGGTTGCAGTAGGTACTGGGAGATGAAGAAGCTTGCACAGGATAGAGTAGCACGGAGAGCTGCATCAAACCAGTCTCAGGGCTGAAGACCACAACAACAACAACTTCTTAGACAACATTGGCCCATAGTGTTAAACAGTATCATTGAATGGTAAGAATCACAGCACACAATAGCAATGACATAAGGTAAATGTATACTCATACATCATTTAAGACAACCAGGTGTGGGAAGCTGAAGCTGTAGATAGGGCAAAGAGGGGGACTGTGGGATCTGTCAGAAAGGAATTTGACAAATGAAACACAAATAAAACAAACATAATAACATATGCTCATTAATCTAAACTAACAACATTATAGTGCTGCATACAATATCAGTGACATAAAGTGAATATAAAATTGTATCCAGATGAGGGAAATTGAAGCTGAGGAGGGGACAACAGGAGGGTGCAGCAGGAGGGGTTAGGGTATGGGGTGGCGGGGGGGGGGGGGGGGCGGGGGGGGGGGGGGGGGAGTAGGCAGTGGGGTCTTTTGGGAAGGAAGTTGGCAAATGACAGAAGATACATGAAAGAAAAATAATTACATATGCAGGCAGGGTTGGAGGATCACATCCATACCTCCATGTACAGAAAGCAACTCCGTGAGTTAAAAATCATTGGGCTGAATAATTAAATAGAAATAGTAGAACATAGGTTTCATAGGCAACTCTGGTCAATGTAAGCTAACAACAGTAAAATGGGAGGGGTTATAGCATACACTGAACTATTTCTATGTAATTATTTAGTCCAATGGTCTTTATCCCATGGGTTTACTTTCTGTACATAAAAGTGTGGCCATGTTTCTACAATTCTACCTACATATGTTATTATGCTTATTTTATTTATATGTTTCATTCATCAAATTCCTGTTGTCCCCCTCTCTGCTCACTCTACAGCGTTGACTTCCCGCGCCTTATTGTCTCGTCTGGTTTACAATTCTATATGTACTTTATGTTATTGCTATTGTAATTGCTGCAATTCTATACCATTCAATGATCTCATTTTACTCTCTGACCAGTGTTGCCTAGCAGCCGTTGTTGTAAAATTATATAAAAATTATGAATGTACTTCCTGGGCCTGATGCTATGTACAGGTCGTCAGTTTATGTATATCTACTGTTGTAGTCCTATAGTGTAAGTGTGCAGAATCAAACAGTGTGCAATACAAGTGCCTCCATGCCCTGCCTAGAGAGGTCACCTTGCATCCTGAGCAAACAATGCAGCAAGCATTGTGCCATGTGCGTAACAGCCCAATATAAGCCTGGCCTTGGCCTCACTTACGTTTACTTACTTATTGTATACTCACTATGAGTATGTATATTGTAGTGTTCTGTTGTTATGAGACTTTGTACTGTTCTATACTTCATTCAGCATTATTGTGGATCTCTTCATGTGAAAGCAGAATGAAACTTGGTTGGTATTACTTCTAACATTGTGTTTCTACACTGTTACAACACACTTGGCAATTAATGCAGTATTCTACTCAACATGTTTCGTTTCTTTGGTTCAATATATAGCCAACATGTCAGTGGAAGTACTTTGTCAGTTACTTTCTGAACAACAGTGAGCTCTCACTGACCAGCAGCAGACTCCCTCAATGGCACTAAACAATTTGGCAGGCTCATTGACTCATCAGCCTCCACCACCATTGACGCAACGTGCACCATTTCCTCCATGTGATGATCCTACAGAAGATTGAGATGCATATGAAAAATACCTTCTGCAACATTTTGAAGCTTTTGGAGTCACTGACCACAATTTGTGCTTTATCTTTATCATGGATTTCTTCTCATGTTTATCACTTTTTGTACCAACTAGCTCCTCTTTGGGATCCTGCCAGTCTCTGTTTTGATGAAATATGTCAGTTGCTCTCTAATTATCAATGCAAACATACCCATGTTATTACTGCTCACACTGGGTTCTACTTTTGTCAGAAGCAGCCACAACTGTCATACAGAGCTTTTGAAGTGGAACTTCATGGGCTTAGTCATCATTGACAGTTTGTTACTGAAGCCCACTGGGACTAATTTGCTGATTTGATGATTTGTGATGCTATAATAACCTGGCCCCTAATAGGAAACTTCACGAACAAGCTTTACAATGTGAAGATCTCTCTCTCACGGATTTTCTTAACAATGCTCAGTCTTTCGAAGCATCTAGGGGAACAGAAAATGAGATAGAAGCATGGTGTGAAATAGCTACTAATGCCTCCTCTCTACTTCAGCCAGTGTTGGTTGAATCGTGCAGGGAAGATAACATCATGGCCATCCAACCATGGCCCCCACGCCACATGGAGAAGTGCCATGCTAAGTAGCAGCAGCAGTGTCACAACAGTGGCCACATGTTCCTCTTATGGCATGCCCTTATTGTTTTGTTCAACATGACTGGGCCGCATGTCCCAAGTGTTGAGCAATGTGCAACCATAGTTAAAAAAAAAAAAAAAGGGGGGGGGGGCGTATTGCTTTTGTGTGCAGCTCTTTACCTCCTTCACTAGACATGAACATGCATGTGAATAGTGTTTCCCAACTGACTGTAGCCCCAATCAATCTCTACATTGAAGTATGTGTGGTGGACAATATGTTAAAAATGCAAGTGGACACAGTTATAACAGTGACTTTGTTAAATTCACAAACAATTGTGGATCTTGGATCACTGGCGCTGTCCTCTGTATATCACTTGCTGATGAGTTGAAACAAGCAACAAGTATCTGTACTGGGACAGTTTTCTGTTTCTATAGTATAGTTTCTATAGTATAGTTTCTATAGTTCCCCCATGAACCATGGACCTTGCTGTTGGTGGGGAGGCTTGCGTGCCTCAATGATACAGATGGCCGTACTGTAGGTGCAACCACAACGGAGGGGTATCTATTGAGAGGCCAGACAAACATGTGGTTCCTGAAGAGGGGCAGCAGCCTTTTCAGTAGTTGTAGGGGCAACAGTCTGGATGATTGACTGATCTGGCCTTGTAACACTAACCAAAACGGCCTTGCTGTTGTGGTACTGCGAACGGCTGAAAGCAAGGGCAAACTACAGCCGTAATTTTTCCCGAGGGCATGCAGCTTTACTGTATGGTTAAATGATGATGGCGTCCTCTTGGGTAAATATTCCGGAGGTAAAATAGTCCCCCATTCGGATCTCAGGGCGGGGCTACTCAGGAGGACGTCGTTATCAGGAGAAAGAAAACTGGCATTCTAAGGATCGGAGCATGGAATGTCAGATCCCTTAATCAGGCAGGTAGGTTAGAAAATTTAAAAAGGGAGATGGATAGGTTGAAGTTAGATATAGTGGGAATTAGTGAAGTTTGGTGGCAGGAGGAACAAGACTTTTGGTCAGGTGATTACAGTGTTATAAATACAAAATCAAATAGGGGTAATGCAGCAGTAGGTTAATAATGAATAAAAAAATAGAAGTGCGGGTTAGCTACTACAAACAGCATAGTGAACGCATTATTGTGGCCAAGATAGATACAAAGCCCATGCCTACTACAGTAGTACAAGCTTATATGCCAACTAGCTCTGCAGATGATGAATAAATTGATGAAATGTATGATGAGATAAAAGAAATTATTCAGGTAGTGAAGGGAGACGAAAATTTAATAGTCATGGGTGACTGGAATTTGTCAGTAGGAAAAGGGAGAGAAGGAAACATAGCAGGTGAATATGGATTGGGGGGAAGAAATGAAAGAGGAAGCCGCCTGGTAGAATTTTGCACAGAGCATAACTTAATCATAGCTAACACTTGGTTCAAGAATCATAAAAGAAGGTTGTATACCTGGAAGAACCCTGGAGAGACTAAAAGGTATCAGATAGATTATATAATGGTAAGACAGAGATTTAGGAACCAGGTTTTAAATTGTAAGACATTTCCAGGGGCAGATGTGGATTCTGACCACAATCTATTAGTTATGAACTGCAGATTGAAACTGAAGAAACTGCAAAGAGGTGGGAATTTAAGGAGATGGGACCTGGATAAACTGAAAGAACCAGAGGTTGTAGAGAGTTTCAGGGAGAGTATAAGGGAACAATTGACAGGAATGGGGGGAAAGAAATACAGTAGAAGAAGAATGGGTAGCTGTGAGGGATGAAGTAGTGAAGGCAGCAGAGGATCAAGTAGGTAAAAAGATGAGGGCTAATAGAAATCCTTGGGTAACAGAAGAAATATTGAATTTAATTGATGAAAGGAGAAAATATAAAAATGCAGTAAATGAAGCAGGCAAAAAGGAATACAAACGTCTCAAAAATGAGATCGACAGGAAGTGCAAAATGGCTAAGCAGGGATGGCTAGAGGACAAATGTAAGGATGTAGAGGCTTGACTCACTAGGGGTAAGATAGATACTGCCTACAGGAAAATTAAAGAGACCTTTGGAGAGAAGAGAACCACTTGTATGAATATCAAGAGCTCTGATGGAAACCCAGTTCTAAGCAAAGAAGGGAAGGCAGAAAGGTGGAAGGAGTATATAGAGGGTTTATACAAGGGCAATGTACTTGAGGACAATATTATGGAAATGGAAGAGGATGTAGATGAAGATGAAATGGGAGATAAGATACTGCGTGAAGAGTTTGACAGAGCACTGAAAGACCTGCGTCGAAACAAGGCCCCGGGAGTAGACAACATTCCATTAGAACTGCTGATGGCCTTGGGAGAGCCAGTCATCACAAAACTCTACCATCTGGTGAACAAGGTGTATGTGACAGGCAAAATACCCACAGACTTCAAGAAGAATATAATAATTCCAATCCCAAAGAAAGCAGGTGTTGACAGATGTGAAAATTACCGAACTATCAGTTTAATAAGTCACAGCTGCAAAATACTAATGCGAATTCTTTACAGACGAATGGAAAAACTGGTAGAAGCGGACCTCGGGGAAGATCAGTTTGGATTCCATAGAAATGTTGGAACACGTGAGGCAATACTAACCTTACAACTTATCTTAGAAGAAAGATTAAGAAAAGGCATTTGTAGACTTAGAGAAAGCTTTTGACAATGTTAACTGGAATACTCTCTTTCAAATTCTGAAGGTGGTAGGGGTAAAATACAAGGAGCGAAAGGCTATTTACAATTTGTACAGAAACCAGATGGCAGTTATAAGAGTCGAGGGACATGAAAGGGAAGCAGTGGTTGGGAAAGGAGTGAGACAGGGTTGTAGCCTCTCCCCGATGTTATTCAATCTGTATATTGAGCAAGCAGTAAAGGAAACAAAAGAAAAATTCGGAGTAGGTATTAAAATTCATGGAGAAGAAGTAAAAACTTTGAGGTACGCCAATGACATTGTAATTCTGTCAGAGACAGCAAAGGACTTGGAAGAGCAGTTGAACGGAATGGACAGTGTCTTGAAAGGAGGATATAAGATGAACATCAACAAAAGCAAAACGAGGATAATGGAATGTAGTCAAATTAAATCGGGTGATGCTGAGGGGATTAGATTAGGAAATGAGACACTTAAAGTAGTAAAGGAGTTTTGTTATTTAGGGAGTAAAATAACTGATGATGGTCGAAGTAGAGAGGATATAAAATGTAGACTGGCAATGGCAAGGAAAGCGTTTGTGAAGAAGAGAAATTTGTTAACATCGAGTATAGATTTAAGTGTCAGGAAGTCATTTCTGAAAGTATTTGTATGGAGTGAAACATGGACGATAACCAGTTTGGACAAGAAGAGAATAGAAGCTTTCGAAATGTGGTGCTACAGAAGAATGCTGAAGATTAGATGGGTAGATCACATAACTAATGAGGAAGTATTGAATAGGATTGGGGAGAAGAGAAGTTTGTGGCACAACTTGACCAGAAGAAGGGATCGGTTGGTAGGACATGTTCTGAGGCATCAAGGGATCACCAATTTAGTATTGGAGGGCAGCGTGGAGGGTAAAAATCGTAGAGGGCGACCAAGAGATCAATACACTAAGCAGATTCAGAAGGATGTAGGTTGCAGTAGGTACAGGGAGATGAAGAAGCTTGCACAGGATACAGTAGCATGGACAGCTGCATCAAACCAGTCTCAGGACTGAAGACCACAACAAACAACAACATAGTGTACAAAGCAGTTTTTTAACCTTTGACCTTTCTAGTAGTGGATGCCCCCCATGAACCATGGACCTTGCCGTTGGTGGGGAGGCTTGCGTGCCTCAGCGATATAGATAGCCGTACTGTAGGTGCAACCACAATGGAGGGGTATCTGTTGAGAGGCCAGACAAATGTGTGGTTCCTGAAGAGGGGCAGCAGCCTTTTCAGTAGTTGCAAGGGCAACAGTCTGGATGACTGACTGATCTGGCCTTGTAACAATAACCAAAACGGCCTTGCTGTGCTGGTACTGCGAACGGCTGAAAGGAAGGGGAAACTACAGCCGTAATTTTTCCCGAGGTCATGCAGCTTTACTGCATGATTAAATGATGATGGCGTCCTCTTGGGTAAAATATTCCGGAGGTAAAATAGTCCCCCATTCAGATCTCTGGGCTGGGACTACTCAAGAGGATGTCGTTATCAGGAGAAAGAAAACTGGCATTCTAAGGATCGGAGCGTGGAATGTCAGATCCCTTAATTGGGCAGATAGGTTAGAAAATTTAAAAAGGGAAATGGATAGGTTGAAGTTAGATATAGTGGGAATTAATGAAGTTCGGTGGCAGGAGGAACAAGACTTCTGGTCAGGTGACTACAGGGTTATAAACACAAAAGCAAATAGGGGTAATGCAGGAGTAGGTTTAATAATGAATAGAAAAATAGGAATGCGGGTAAGCTACTACAAACAGCATAGTGAACGCATTATTGTGGCCAAGATAGATACGAAGCCCACACCTACTACAGTAGTACAAGTTTATATGCCAACTAGCTCTGCAGATGACAAAGAAATTGAAGAAATGTATGATGAAATAAAAGAAATTATTCAGATTGTGAAGGGAGACGAACAATTAATAGTCATGGGTGACTGGAATTCGAGTGTAGGAAAAGGGAGAGAAGGAAACATAGTAGGTGAATATGGATTGGGGCTAAGAAATGAAAGAGGAAGCCGCCTGGTAGAATTTTGCACAGAGCACAACGTAATCATACCTCACAATTGGTTTAAGAATCATGAAAGAAGGTTGTATACATGGAAGAACCCTGGAGATACTAAAAGGTATCAGATAGATTATATATTGGTAAGACAGAGATTTAGGAATCAGGTTTTAAATTGTAACACATTTCCAGGGGCAGATGTGGACTCTGACCACAATCTATTGGTTATGACCTGTAGATTAAAACTGAAGAAATTGCAAAAAGGTGGGAATTTAAGGAGATGGGACCTGGATAAACTGAAAGAACCAGAGGTTGTAGAGAGTTTCAGGGAGAGTATAAGGGAACAATTGACAGGAATGGGGGAAAGAAATACAGTAGAAGAAGAATGGGCAGCTGTGAGGGATGAAGTAGTGAAGGCAGCAGAGGATCAAGTAGATAAAAAGACGAGGGCTAGTAGAAATCCTTGGGTAACAGAAGAAATATTGAATTTAATTGATGAAAGGAGAAAATATAAAAATGCAGTAAATGAAGCAGGCAAAAAGGAATACAAACTTCTCAAAAATGAGATCGACAGGAAGTGCAAAATGGCTAAGCAGTGATGGCTAGAGGACAAATGTAAGAATGTAGAGGCCTATCTCACTAGGGGTAAGATAGATACTGCCTACAGGAAAATTAAAGAGATCTTTGGAGAGAAGAGAACCACTTGTATGAATATCAAGAGCTCTGATGGAAACCCAGTTCTAAGCAAAGAAGGGAAAGCAGAAAGGTGGAAGGAGTATATAGAGGGTCTATACAAGGGCGATGTGCTTGAGGACAATATTATGGAAATGGAAGAGGATGTAGATGAAGATGAAATGGGAGATAAGATACTGCGTGAAGAGTTTGACAGACCTGAGTCGAAACAAGGCCCCCGGAGTAGACAACATTCCATTGGAACTACTGACGGCCTTGGGAGAGCCAGTCCTGACAAAACTCTACCATCTGGTGAGCAAGATGTATGAAACAGGCGAAATACCCTCAGACTTCAAGAAGAATATAATAGTTCCAATCCCAAAGAAAGCAGGTGTTGACAGATGTGAAAATTACCGAACTATCAATTTAATAAGTCACAGCTGCAAAATACTAACACAAATTCTTTACAGACGAATGGAAAAATTAGTAGAAGCCAACCTCAGGGAAGATCAGTTTGGATTCTGTAGAAACACTGGAACATATGAGGCAATACTGACCTTATGACTTATCTTAGAAGAAAGATTAAGGAAAGGCAAACCTACGCTTCTAGCATTTGAAGACTTAGAGAAAGCTTTTGACAATGTTGACTGGAATACTCTCTTTCAAATTCTGAAGGTAGCAGGGGTAAAATACAGGGAGCAAAAGGCTATAGAATTTGTACAGAAATGAGATGGCAGTTATAAGAGTCGAGGGACATGAAAGGAAAGCAGTGGTTGGGAAGGGAGTAAGACAGGGTAGTACCCTCTCCCCGATGTTGTTCAATCTGTATATTGAGCAAGCAGTAAAGGAAACAAAAGAAAAATTCGGAGTAGGTATTAAAATTCATGGAGAAGAAATAAAAACTTTGAGGTTCGCCGATGACATTGTAATTCTGTCAGAGACAGCAAAGAACTTGGAAGAGCAGTTAAATGGAATGGACAGTGTCTTGAAAGGAGGATATAAGATGAACATCAACAAAAGCAAAACAAGGATAATGGAATGTAGTCTAATTAAGTCGGGTGATGCTGAGGGAATTAGATTAGGAAATGAGGCACTTAAAGTAGTAAAGTAGTTTTGCTATTTGGGGAGCAAAATAACTGATGATGGTCGAAGTAGAGAGGATATAAAATGTAGACTGGCAATGGCAAGGAAAGCGTTTGTGAAGAAGAGAAATTTGTTAACATCGAGTATAGATTTAAGTGTCAGGAAGTCATTTCTGAAAGTATTTGTATGGAGTGAAACATGGACGATAACCAGTTTGGACAAGAAGAGAATAGAAGCTTTTGAAATGTGGTGCTACAGAAGAATGCTGAAGATTAGATGGGTAGATCACATAACTAATGAGGAAGTATTGAATAGGATTGGGGAGAAGAGAAGTTTGTGGCACAACTTGACCAGAAGAAGGGATCGGTTGGTAGGACATGTTCTGAGGCATCAAGGGATCACCAATTTAGTATTGGAGGGCAGCGTGGAGGGTAAAAATCGGAGAGGGAGACCAAGAGATCAATACACTAAGCAGATTCAGAAGGATGTAGGTTGCAGTAGGTACTGGGAGATGAAGAAGCTTGCACAGGATAGAGTAGCATGGAGAGCTGCATCAAACCAGTCTCAGGACTGAAGACCACAACAACAGCAACAGTAGTGGATGATGCCAACACTGAAAACGTAATTGGATCATATGCCTTTAGAATTTTTGAGCTCTCTATTTGTGACAAAGTGCATCTGGTATTGGATCAAGTTCTCTATCAACAACTGGATGTGCTCTGCTCAGAATATTCCTCCCTGTTTTCAGAAGGTTTAGGGTGTGTTGCCAGTTTCAGGGTTCTCATCACAATGAAACCAATGGGACACCCTTATTATTTTCATGCCCGCCCAGTCCCATTACAGGAGCAAGACAACTTAGAACAAAACCAACTTCTATCTTTGGATGTTATCACACACGTCGCCTGTAGTGAATGGTCTACTCTGACGGTAATTGTCAAAAATACCTAATGGAAACCTTCAGTTATGTGGTGGTTTTAATGTGTCTGTAAATTCACAGTCTATTATTGATACCTATCCCTTATCCCATCCAGATGAACTGTTAGCAAGGTTTCCCAGGGACCAATATTTTTCCAAAACAGAAATTTCAGAATCTTACTTACGGCTGCCTCTGGGTAATGATTCCAAACATGTCCTCATAATAAATACCCTCTTGGGATTATGCAAATACCAACACCTGCCATTTTCCAATGATTTTTGGAGCAACTCATGGCTTCTGTGCCAGGGTGCATTTACTACCTGAATGATATCATGATCTTAGGTTCCACAACAGATGAAATTTGCAGAACCTTCGTGCCTTGTTCATAGTTCTACAGGCCACTTGTGTGAAATATAAATTGTAAAAATAACAATTCTTCAGCAGTCTATCATCTATCTCAGTTTTGAAGACTCACATAGTGATGTCAAGACCTTATGGCACTATGTCAGTGCCATTACAGCTTTGCCACATCCTACCAATGCCAAAGAGTTGCAAGCCTTTCTTGGAAAGATTGCATGCTACTACAAATTTCATCCTGGTGCAGCAATGTTGGCCCAGCTGGTTCATGCTGCCTTATGTAAAGATGTTTTTTTTTACCAGTTGATGACCTATGAGCATGTGTTTATCCTATTAAGGTCAAAATTACACTCAACACCTTGCTTGGTTACCTTACAACCAGGCCAACATCTTGGTTTGGTCACAGACATCTCCCAGTGTGGTCTTGGGGCCATTCTTGTGCAAAAATACGTGGACAGTTCTGGTCACCCTTTTGTTTACATTTCCAAACTTCTGAATCAGCGATACAGAATTACTCACAGATAGAGAAAGAAGCCCTTGCTATCATGTACCCACTACAAAAATTTCATGTTTTCCTGTGTAGTTCTAAGTTGCATTTGATTACTGATCATAAACCTCTGGCTTCTCTTTCTAATCTTTCAGCATCCTTACTGGACAAAGTAGCCTATTGTCTCCAGTAATGGGCTCTGTTTTTGTTGTGCTATAACTATGAAATTTTCTGACTGACAGCACAACACACTAATGCAGATGCTCTTTCTCAGTTGCTGCTTGGCCTCGATCCAGCATCTGATCAGGATGAACTGTTGTGTTTCCATTTATACACAGAATCCCAAAACAAGGTGGATTGTTTCCCCATTACTAGTTCTCAGATTTTGGTGGCTGTCATGGCTGATCCTGTCTTATGTTAGGTTGTTCAATTTATCCAGTACAGCTGGCCAGATAAATCACTTGGCTGGGTATCAGATCCTTTGTGTAATTATTATGGTCTTCACCACCACATATCAGTTCTTGATGGTGTGCTACTGTTGGCTTCTGAAGAGTTGGTGCCCAGGATTGTGATCCAGTCCGCATTGCATTGGAACATCATGTGTCTGCCTCCATCACACCTTCACCACTGGGGTGTTTCTCATACAAGACTGCTGGCCTGCCGCCACACCTTTGATTGACAATGAGATAATTGTGTTGTGACAGCCTGCCTACAGTGTACCACCTATCAAGTGGCACCACAGGCCTATCTTTCCCTGTGGCCAGCCTCCCAGCACCCATGGGAGTGAATTCATGCTGGTTTCATGGGTCCATTCCTTAACTCCTTTTGGCTTGTAATAGCTGATGCTTTCTCAAAATCTCCTTATGTGGTTCACTACCCATCCATGTCCACAGTGGCTATGGTTATGGCCCTCTCAAAGTTCTTCCCTTAGAAGGATTGCCATATACACTTGTGATGGATAATGGTCCACAGTTTGTGTCTCAAAATTTTGAAGATTATTGTACAAAGAATGGCATCTTGCATGTTACAGTCAATCCCCCTTATCCGCAGTCCAATGGAGAGGTGGAGCAACTGGTCTGTACATTCAAGCTCCAGATGAAAAAATTTGTCACTCAGGCTTCTCCCAATGAAGCCCTCAAGAGGTTCTTGAATTCATGTAGGTTCACTCCAGGCGTTGACCGTAGGATGACAAAGCAACTTCACAGCCACCAGTCCTGTATACTGCTTCATCTGCTCCAGCCAAAGCCCTGCCACCTGCCTTCCAGTGATTCCAGTGATTCCATCTGGGCTCCAGTGTCTGGGACTGAGGGTTTGGCCAGCACCCTAAGTGAATAACAGCCATCGTTCATCACTGCCAAAGCTGCCAGGGCCACTGTATCTGTGTGCTGTGCAGCTGTAATGATTTGGCGTCATGACACTATGACCAGATCAATCCATGTGTGACCAACCTGTGAGCCCTCTGCCCCTGTAGCTGCTGTCACCATCTGTGCTGGACCCCATAGTGTAGTTCACATCTGCTCTGGCTCTGGTACCTCCATAAAAATGGGAGCATACCTCTTCAGTGACTTCTTGTCACACCTTTTCTTAAAAGAGGGCTTTGTCGCTCATCCATAAATTGTGGATTCCGTCTTCATTTCATCCAATAACATTTCATACCACTTGGCAAATGTGTATGTGGTTATTGTGATCTTGAAGTTGGAGGACTTATATAATCTGCACCTTGTATGGATGGCAGCAGAGATCATTATTCAAAGTCCTTGCTGACCACGGTGGCCGAGCAGTTCTAGGCACTTCAGTTTGGAATCGTGCGACTGCTACGGTCACAGGTTCAAATCCTGTCTTGGGCACAGATGTGTGTGGTGTCCTTAGGTTAGTAAGGTTTAAGTAGTTCTAAGTTCTAGGGGACTGATGACCTCAGATGCTAAGTCCCATAGTGCTCAGAGCCATTTGAACCATTTTTCAAAATCCTTCTCACTGACTGATTGGCTGAGACTAAGTTCTGCGCTGTGCTTTCTAGTTGATTCTCATGGATTTCTTCATAAAGCTTCATGCAAACCCTCAGTTCTCTTTGGGTTTGGCTTGTTTTTACACTATAACTTCTTCTTTTGGTAGTGCTACCAGGGTCTTGAAATTTTCTCACCCAAGGTTTGATAGTATTGGAAGATGACACGGGAACCCATGGGGATAAATAAAAATCTTAACAGAAAGTGTGCTGAGCTACAAACCTATCTGAGTGTTTGTAATATGTCCTTATATCAAACTCATGTTGTGTACTTGACCAATACTCCATGGCTGCTAAAACTTCCACTTATCTATGTGCACAAGATGAAGTCCCTCAGTCCCATAAACCACATAACATAGAAGCCAGCCAGTCCTCAGTCCATTTGATTGCCTCACCCTGTACCGTTTTAATTGTTCTGTACTCACCATTCCCATCTGCCTGAAGATACAGTGAACTGCACACTGGAACACAAATTAATCATAACATTAACTTCCAGTCTGAATTATATCTCTTACAAATTGTCACATTATGAACTTTATATGAGTCAGACCTCCAAGGAAAATATATATATTGAGATGATTAAATTAATGTTATTTGATTTGAATGTGTACCCTAAGATCTATAGGCCAAATACAATGTATTGCGAAATAATTTTACAAACTATATGTCTTGACACCAGCAGAAGAAAAAATCATCTTTATAAACATATATGCCAATATACTTCATTTGAGAGTTTTTTAATGAAGGAACAATATGTAAAGTTCTCAAAACAAATATTCAAAATATCCTGTGCTTCATTATACACTCACATGTGCTTATCAGATCATTGACTGTCACTCATTTAGAACACTCTGGTATATTCTTGAATGTTTCTGCAAGCTCCCATCCTAAATGTAGTCTCAGCATACCAAAAACAGTCAGTTGGCTGCACAGTATTAGTTTGCTTTGATTAGTGCCCATCCTAATTTCTTTCTCTTGAACAACACCTGTTAGATGGACCCAAACTGTAAAATTTTGACTAATGTGGAAGTGTCATACACTTCTTAGTAAGCAGAATCAGTGAGAAAAGAGGAGCAGAAGAATGGGTTTGTAGCAGAGTATTAAGCTAAAAAAACTGTAGTTTATTGTTAACGACATTCAGTTCCTGTAAAAGCCTTTTGAAATTTTGTGTTATGCATAATGCAAACCATTTCACTAGTGAATGTGACTGTACCTCATATATAACAATCATATCTTTGTGGCACAGCTGTTCTTTTTAGACAAGTGTTACGAAAGAGTCAATGTATAGAAATGACAGTGGAAAAATTCATATTCATTTATTCAACCACTCACCTATATCTGACTGATGTGTGGCTCATAGAAACATGCAACAAAAAACAATATTCATTCTAGT
The DNA here is from genome assembly GCF_021461395.2 of Schistocerca americana. Lineage (NCBI taxonomy): Eukaryota > Metazoa > Arthropoda > Insecta > Orthoptera > Acrididae > Schistocerca > Schistocerca americana. The sequence continues at coordinate 525,032,644 of NC_060126.1, forward strand.
CTTCAAGCTCTTGCTCTTTCTCTAAAAAAACTATACACATTCACATGTAAAACCACACAGCCACTCAAATGCACACACTTGAAGCCTCAGTGAGACTGACTGTTGATTACTAGTTATTGAGAACAATTACCTGGGTAGATGCTGGAGGTGACAGAGTGGAGAAACACGCACAAGGTGAGGAGTGAGTAGTAGGATAGTGTGAGGCAGGTCTTTCAACAGATAACTCATGACTGCACAAGAAGGTGAAAGGAGTTCAGAGGGCTGTGCATATAAATACAGAAAGGGGGAGGGGGAGGAGAAGGGGAGCGAGCAAAGGAGAACAAGGTGTAGATGAAAGAGGAGACAGGGAGGAAAGAGAGAAAGGAAGAGGGGAAGAAAAGAGTGAGAGAGAAGAGAAGAGGTAAGGTGATGCAGTGAGAAACAAGTTAGCAGAGTTTAGGCCAGGAGGATTGTGAGAGACTAAATTTCCACCAGTGAAGTTCAGAGAAACTAGTACTGGAAGGGAATATCCAGATGGCTTGTGTAGTGAAGCAGTTGCTTTTGCTGTGGTCCGCAACATCTTTGGCAACAGGATAGTCAAGTTTGCAGTTTGCTGCAGTTTGGTGGTGGCCATTCAGGTGAGTAGACAGTTGGTTACTTGTCATGCCCATACAGAAGGCTGCACAGTACTTGTTACTGCAGCATAGCTGACATGTAACATGACTGCTTTCACACGTGGCTCCGTCTTTTATACGGTAGGAAATACCTGTGACTGAACTGTGGTAGGAGATGGTGGGTGGGTGTGTCAGTCAGTTCTTGCATCTGGGTCAACTGCAAGAGAACGGCTCTTGGGGCCCCAGATTGGGAGCAGGATTGGAGTAGGGGCACAGTTTTACTAGGTGGCCAGAGGAGTGCTGGTTGGTGGCTGGCTCACATAGGAAGGAATACACTGCTCAATCTGACCGGTGAGTATTGTTCAACAGGGGGTTATAATTCATGACTTTTAATGTACTTTGATGGTTTATGATTTCTGTACAATATAAACATATATTACGAAAACTGAATGAATTTTAAAACTTTTTATCTTAAAAGACTGCAGGTGGTCATTTTCGCCTGTGTGACATTTTTCAGGTTTTATGTTTCTAAAGGGAAAATAATGGAGTTTTACTTCAACTTGGTTGATTTCATTTCATTGCTGCGATCTCATTCCCTCTTTTCCTTTCCATTTTACTTTGTTTAGTGGAACAGTGGACATACATTAGTTTAGTGCTTGATTTGTGATGGTATGCAATGGTACACCACAACAGCACTAACTATTCAGTATTTGGCTAATGTTTGTTTTTCTTTTTCTATTTTAGGACCTCCTATGGTATTAGTGTTAACTCCCCCACCCTTGTATCTAGGAAGTTTAGAGGGTTCTGCATTGTAACAATAGTATGAAAAAATATAAACAAAAATGTTTGGGTAAATAGTAATGTCACTGAAGAGAGGGAAAAATTAGAACTACTCCACAGTGCAATGCTGAACAATAGAGAGATTCCTGAGCTAAAGGAATCCTTCAAAATATATCAAGCACACTGTAAGGACTTACTCACACAGACCAGGAGCAACTATGTTGCAAATAAGCTTCAAAACTCACACAACATAACTGCTGGCGTCTGGGCAGTCATAAAGAGTTTTAGAACCAGCAATGACAAATCCTGTATGGACTTTACTGTTAACAACAATGGTATGCTCATGAAAGACCAACTGGAAATTGCAAATATTTTTAATGAATATTTTTCTTCTGTAGGGGAAGCCATAAATGACAAACATAAAAACATGCACTAAAGTTTTAAAGGTAATACATGTGACCATAGTATATATATAGCCCCCACAAACTGTGCAGAAATAATAGGCATCACTATCTCTCTAAAACCCCCTAATTCAGCTGGGCATTATGGCCTAAATATTAATGTTTTAAAAGCCTGTTGCCAAAATGTCTCTGTACCTCTGTCTGTAGCAGTCAACAATATAATAGAATCAGGCACCTTTCCAGACTAAAAATAGCACAGGTGACACCCATTTCTAAGAAAGGTGACAACAAAATAGAAAACTACAGACCAGTCTCAATCCTTCCTGTCTTTTCTAAATTAGTTGAGAAAGTTATATACGACAGGATTACAAACTTTCTTAACAAACACAACCTGATGTTCGAAAATCAAAATGGATTCCTAAAAGGTAAATCAACTAGCACTGCAGCTGCTCAACTAGTTGAAGAGGTGTTAGGGGGTATCAAAAGCAAGGAACATGTGGCAGGTGTATACCCAGACCTGGAAAAAGCCTTTGATTGTGTGAACGTTGACATCCTATTAGACAAGCTATGGAACACGGGCATTAGAGGCGTTGCTTATGACCTAATAAAGTGTTATATGAGCAATAGAAAACAGTTTGTTCTATTTAAAACAGAAAGTGGTGTCTACAAATCAGAGATCACTTGCATAAAATATGGCATGCCCCAGGGCTCGGTGTTGGGCCCCCTTCTGTTCTTGATCTATGTAAATGATATTAAATACTGTACTATAAATTCCAAAATTGGTTCTGTATGCTGATGATACATCCATTGTATGTAAAAAGGAATCGTGCAATGAACTAGAGGCCGAGCGTAATAATATGACAAAAGAAATTGTTCAGTTTATTAATGAAAGCCATTTAATGTAAGCACCAGTAAAACATGTTTGATGCAGTTTAACGAAAGTAGTTTGAATAATGAAATTAAATTATACATGTGCAACGAATTGGTAAAGAAAGAGTCTAGTGTAAAATTCCTTGGCGTAACAATCCAAAGCAACCTGAAATGGGACACACATATTGACTCCCTAGCAACTAAGTTGTCAAAAAATATATTTGCAATCAGTACTATTAGCAACTTCTGTAGAGACACAGTAGTCCTAAAGACTGCATACCATGCTGTTTTCTTCTCTCACTTGAACTACGGTATTGAAATTTGGGGGGCAACAACCAAAGATAATCTAGATAAGCTACTCATTCTTCAAAAAAGGAGTGTGAGAATCTGTGGCGCAAAATATAGGGAATGAATCTTGTCACAACTTGTTTCCAAAAACAGAGGTGTTAACTGTTATAAACATGTGGCAAAGAGCGCCATAAATATCGATTTTTGTTCTGTGAGTAAGTGTGCTATCTTGGAGGAGAGGGCTTTGGGCAGGATGTTGGACGCTAACGGCAGTTAGCCTCTGGACTTGTATCTGTCTAGAAGGTAAGTGTGAATAAATCTGTATCTGAGAGAATTCTAGTTGTTTACCTACAACTATTCCATATTCCCTCACTGGTGACGCCGTTTTTGTGTAATACGCGTCCAAGTTACCGCCCGAAGGTTATTTACGCGCCTACCACGTCGGGTTTCTCCGCGATCGTGAGGGCCTTTGTTCAGCTCCAGACAATGGCCTTTCAGCATTCACTGCCATCCAGATTCCAGCAACATCTCTCCAGCACTCCTGCCATTGTAGTGGACATGCCGCAAGAATCTTCGAAATCCTTCAGCCAGAACATGCAGTGGAATTCATCGAGTGCCGCCAGTTTCTTCCAACTGCCAACGGTCGTGGACTCTGGCCTTGTTAGCCTGGACCTTCCCACGTGTTCTCCACAGAGTGTTGGTCGGGACATTCCTACTCCTGTGTCGAACACACAATTCAATACAGTTCATGGCGTCGAGCGAGGTTTTGCTACTTTGGAAAATCCAGTAGTAAATTCAAACTCGAATCAGTTCCCGCCACGTGTGTATCCTTCTGCGCCAGTTAGTCAACAGGTGTTCAATGCTCTCCAAACAGCAAATATCACACTGAGTGTGCATCCTAATGGACGTGTGTGGGATCCTTGTGTTGCTTCTAATCAAGTCAATAATTCTGTGCTGGACAGTAATTACTCTGACATCTACAACCAGCCCCACCACTCACGGTCGAGTGAATACTGTGTGCATAACAGACATTCACCGGCGTACTTAAGCACTTGTGGCTTCTCTCCGAGCTACCACATCAATGAGAATGCACATTTTGACTACAATCCTCACACCGTTCGAGCGTCCGTCGCTTCTCAGCCGCCCCCCCCCCCCCCCCCCCCGCATCAAGTGAATTTCGCGATTCTTGCATTACAGGACGCCAATAATTCGGACTCGCAATCTTCTGCATGCCCTACTTCCGGCCAAAGTAATAGGCGCACCTCCGCAGTGACTGCAGTGCCGAATCTGCCAAAATTACCAGACTTCAAACCCGCTCACCCAGAGTTCTGGTTTAACCTGGTTGAGCAAACATTCAATGTCTGTGCTTTGGACGACGATGCACGCTTCGCCTGCCTCATGAACCATCTTCACGACCGCGTTGATTTAATTTACGATCTGGTCAAAGCACCCCCCCCCCCTAGCAGGAAAGTATGCTGTGGCGAAACAGACGATACTGGAGCGCGTCTCTAAAACCAGGAGAGAAAATGTGCGACAGCTCGTCTACGAAGAGTGTCTCGGCGACAGGTCTCCGTCCCAGCTGTGGCAGTGCATCCGTCTTCTCGTCGATGAGCAAGTTATGCCTGATGACATGCTCGCAGAAATCTGGACTGAAAAACGTGAGCCCCGTGCACTGCATTCTGGACGTGACCGCACTAAGACGCTTTCTGACACCACGCTCTTGTCTGGTGCTGTTAATAACAAGTTTTTTAAACTAGCCACCCTGCCTGCACCTTCAACTCCCCACAACGACAGTGCATCGGCCTCTGTGGAAGAGTCTGGGGCACATACTCCGTCACCTAGCAACTACCCACAGGAGCACAGGCCCGCCCAACCTTACTGTTTCTTCCACGCGAGATTCGGGGAGCAAGCTCGCAAATGCCAGTCACTGTGTTCTTACCCAAACTCCAACTGCAGGTAGGCTATGGTGCCACCTCCTGTGATGTAAACAACAGGTACCATCCTACGTTGCACTCCGTTTCGGACAATAACAGTAAGTGTGGTCGAGTCTATGTTCGCGATTTACGATCAGGTGTACGTTTTCTGGTAGACACTGGCGCAGACGTCTCTTTGCTGCCAGTTCACCTAGCAACCAATAAAGTGCAACCACACAAAACAGTACTTTGTGCAGTGAACTTGTCTACCCTACAGTGTTCGGGTTCCACTTTGTATACAGTGAAACTTTCGCCCGAGTGAAAGCTGGAGTGGACGTTTCTAGTGTCAACAATTGAAGCACCTATTCTCGGCATTGATTTCCTCAAGCACCATCAGTTGTCACTAGATTTTGTGCAAAATACTGTGTTTTACCCTCCCCCCCCCCTCCCCCTTAACAAACATATTCCTTTCGCTTCGCCGAGTAACAGTTCGGCTAACACCAAACATGTGTGCTGTGCTAAGAAGTGTGTCAATCTATTCTTGGAGCTGCAATCTTGGACAAACAAGTGGCTAGTGGAGTGCGCCAAGCCTTTGAAGTTGTGGGTGGAACGTATGGAAATGCTGCTGCATCTCCGCGACATACACCACGAGTTGGCCTCCACACAACAACGCCTCACGGCACTACAAGCAGACGACTCGTCGGCTACAGACAAGGTCAGTCCATGCCAATTGGGTGTTCCCATGCCCGTGCACGTTAACAACAATGTTGTGAACTCTGTAAACTGTGTCAGCACCCCCTTTTGTAGTGATAGGGTATGCCCGAGTGCACATGCTCCTTGCGTTCCGAATGGGCAATTAACTTGCTAAGCTCGTGGCAATGAACTACGGCCATCTGCTGTCCGGCCACGCCCACTCGTGCCTACAGCGCTTGTAGCGGCACAGCCCGCTACCAAGAACCAGTGTACCAACCTCGCCCATGTTAACACGTGTACGGCCTTTACGCAGCCTACGAGCGGGTGGCACACCTGTACTTCCGTGCCTCAGCGCCACAGCTTGGCCCGTCCGCCACTGCCTGCTCTGCTTCACGGACATCTCACTGTCGTGCCGCGCCACGTATTGCAGTAGTCACTAATGACACAGTTCATTGGTTACGTCTAACCGATGGGCCACCCATATCGCAACACCCACGCCGCCTCAAGCCAGAATTTATGAAAATAGCAAAAGAACAATTGGACGATCTGTTACAAAAGGGAATAATTGAACCTTCTTCCGGTTGCTGGAGACTATAGGCGTTTAAATGCCCGCACCATCATTGATAAATATCTGGTCCCACACATTGCAGACTCCAATCATGCGCTCGCGGGTGCAAAGTAATTCTCTGTTTTGGACTGTAAGAACGCATTTCATCAGATTCCTATGGCTCCGGAAGATATTGAAAAGACTGCCATAACCACTCCCTTCGGGCTGTTCCAATACAAATTTATGCCGTTTGGGTTGAAAAAGGCCCCCAAACATGGCAGCATTTCATCAATCAAATTTTATCCCATCTAGACTTTTGTTTCGTATACATGGACAACATATTGGTTTTTGCTTCTACTTTGGAACAGAGTGAGGAGCGTGTTCAAGTCGTGACAGATTTTTTAGCAGCCGCTGGTATTGAACTGAACAATAAAAAGACTCAATTGCACCAGTCATCCGTCACATTCCTAAGTTATGTTGTGTCATCGGACGGTCTGACACCACCACAGGACAAGATCAAGTCTGTTCTGGAGATGCTACGCCCTCAGACCTATAGGGAATTATGCAGGTTCATTGGACAGTTAATTATTACCGGAAACATTTGCCAGCCACTTCTGTGGTGCAGGCTCCTCTCACAGATGCTCTCGCTGGCCCACAAACTTCTGGCACCCGCCAGGTACCATGGACACCAGACATGGACAAGGCATTTAATGAACTCAAACAGTTGTTGGCCTCCGCTGTCACTATTGCTCACCCACGGGTGGATGCCACAATGTTTATCACTACTGATGCTAGTGACAATGCTATCGGCGCAGTACTGAGTCAGACATACAATGATGTTACGACCCCCCTGCAGTTTTTCTCAAAAAAGCTAAACAACGCGCAGAAGAAATACTCAGCATTCGACAGAGAATTACTTGCAGTTTACGAGGCCATAAGACACTTCAGAACTGATGTTGAGGGACGAGATTTCTATGTGCTCACAAGCCGTTGGTTCCTGCCATAAAAAATCCTGCGGCTGATCTGCCCTCATGACGCTTTCGTCACATCGATTACATCTTGCAATTTACAAATGACATTCGCTACATCCGAGGAGCAGACAATGTGGTCGCTGATTTTCTCTCGTGTGTTGGTGCTGTCACAACCTTAATTGACTTAACAGACCTACCTCGGTTGCAATCGGCAGACCCCGATACCATGCAGTTAATTTCAGACCACAGCTGCTCTCTCCAACCGGTACGCTCTACTTTCCCTGGCATATCTGACTTAGTATGGTGTGATGAATCGACTGGTACATTGCGGGCATTCATTCCTAAGCCCCTTCAACGCCAGGTCTTTGACAAACTACACACATTAGCACACCCCGGTGTCAAAGCTTCCACCCGTCTTGTAGCTGAACGGTTTGTCTGGAGAGACATGCGCCTTGACTGTCAGTCTTGGGCAAGGGCATGCGTGGTGTGTCAACAGAACAAAGTTTCCGGGCACGCTTCTACACCCCTTGGCTGTTTTGCCCAACCGCCAGGCCGGTTTCACCATTTTCATGTCAACCTCATAGGCCCTTTGCCCCCCTCCAAGGGTTTCCGTTACTTGTTTACAGCTATTGACAGGATGACTCGGTGGGCTGAGGCTGTGCCTATTCCGAACATTACCTCTGAGACAGTAAGTCGAGCATTCTTAGATTCGTGGATCTCTAGATTTGGCTCACCTGTTTACCTCACCACTGACCAGGGGCGACAATTCGAGTCTTCAGTTTTCTCTGACTTATGTAAAATGTGTGGTATTGTCAAAATTCATGCTTCTGCATACCACCCCCAAAGCAATGGGCTTGTTGACCGATGGCATCACACCTTAGAGTCTGCCCTGCGTTGCCATGACTCACTATGGACAGAGGCACTGCCCTTTGTGCTTCTTGGCCTTCGTGCGACTTTCAAGGAAGACCTCAAGGGTTCCGTAGCCGAGTTTGTGTATGGCCAACCTCTGGTTTTGCCTGGAGAATTAGTCACTCTGACCCCACTTCCACAGCCCTCTGAACTCCCTTCACTTCTCGAGCGGGTGCGCTTGCATTGCAGCAAAATTCAGCCGCCACCTCCGGCTGCTCATACACCTCCGCGCGTGTACGTACCGCGCACGCTAGACTCTTGTGAGTATGTGTTTCTCAGAGACGACTCAGTCAATGCACCGCTTCAGTCGCCCTACACAGGTCCTTACAAGGTCGTCAAACGCTCTGAGAATAACATGGATCTCCTCATAAAATACTCCGTAATCACGGTCTCACTCAACCGAGTGAAACCAGCTTCCATTGGGCCTCAGGTGAACCTCCCTGATTCTGCCCCTATTACTCCCACTCCTGCTTCGAGCAGCCATCCATCTTCCCATACCATGCATTCAGGTATTGATTCTCCACAGCGTGCTTCTCTGCCGAGCACTGCTCCTTCTCCGCGTTCATCTAATTCGGGTGGCCAATCTTTTCGGGGCTTCACTCCTCACAGCCCTCACAGTCGAACTGCCAACCACTCGGATTCTCGTCTGTCAGCTGATATCCCGAGGTTGTCTCCTGCGCAGTCCAGTGCACCTGCCACCCCCCTCTTAGCAGATGCTTCGCCCTGCCATGGCTTTCCCACACCTCCGTGCCTCCCTACCATTGCTTGTACAATTGCCATCCAAGAATTCACAACACATATGCACCCTGATGACATACGTAAATCATCTGTTGTCGTAGATGGCGATACGGTGTGTGTGGTACTCGCGTGTCCCAATATTGAGGGAGGAAGTGCAGAATCTCGTGTGGGGCGCCGCTTAAAATTGAGCAGAAGTGCTGCATGTGGCAATTTGCGTGCCTTTGTTAGGCCTTCTGGCAAGGTGATTCTCCGCCTGCTGGCTGACGAAGTGCTACACCTCCACTCCAGGACGGGACGTCGTCTTCAGCCGCCCTCGTCTCTTGCTGACTTCACCGTTGACGTACCGGGTTTCACCCCCCGTTCTCCTACCAGTCGACCACTTCCGCCTGATGCAGAAGAACTGTGTGTTACCTTCCTAACTTCTCACCCCTCCCCCCCCCCCCCCCCCATTCACAGGGACGTATTCCATACTGCGCAGGGCGGGGGGGGGGGGGGGGGGGGCTATGTGGCATAGAGCGCCATAAATATTGATATTTGTTCTGTGCGTAAGTGTGCTATCTTGGAGGAGAGGGCTTTGGGCAGGATGTTGGACGCTAACGGCAGTTAGCCTCCGGACTTGTATCTGTGTAGAAGCTAAGTGTGGATAAATCTGTATCTGAGAGAATTCTAGTTGTTTACCTACAACTATTCCATATTCCCTCAAACACATACATTCTAAAAGCCATATTGCTTGTGAAAAGACTACACCCAAACACTTATTCAGATTTCCACCAGTACAATGCTAGAAATAAAGAAAGGTTTTACATTGGTAGCCAAATAACAGCACTTTACGAAAAGGGGCCTCAGTATGCAGGTATAAAATTAGCTAATGCACTGCCTAGTGCAGTCATGGCTATTTCTACAATTAAACTGAAACATCAGCTTAAGAAATTTTTAGTAAAACACTCTTTCTGCACATTAGAAGAATAGAATACTTATATGAAGAACAACAAATGCTTTGTGAAATTATCTGAATAGAAATCAATAAACATCTTATTGTAATTTTGTTGTAAATTAATGACGTATTCAGAAGAATGTATCTTGTGTATTGTACAAATAACTTTAATCATTACTGTTTCTTTGTACATGTGCAGTGTACCATTCGATGTTGAATAAAGCTATTATTACTATTATTATTATTATTATTATTATTATTATTATTATTTCTTCCCTTTCTCAGATGTTATGTCTAGTTAGAAATGGAAAATGACGTGGACCTTGATCAAGTGTGACTTCCTTTTAACTGTACGGTGTATGTTACATTGCATTTAGGAACTTTTGTATAATTGAACATGTATCAATAATTACAGATTTCTGTAGTTGTATATATAAGTTTGGATGTAGCTCTATTGCGCTGATGTACTGGTGGATATTGCGTGGTATGGCTCCTGTAGTTGATAGTATAATTGGTATAATGTCAACTTTATCCTGATGCCACATGTCCTTGACTTCCTCAGCCAGATGGATGTATTATTCAATTTTTTCTCCTGTTTTCTTCTGTATATTTATTGTATTGGGTATGGATATTTCGATTAGTTGTGCTAATTTCTTCTTTTTATTGGTGAGTATGATGTCAGGTTTGTTATGTGGTGTTGTTTTATCTGTTATAGTGGTTCTGTTCCAGTATAATTTGTATTCATCATTCTCCAGTACATTTTGTGGTGCATACTTGTATGTGGGAATGTGTTGTTTTATTAGTTTATTAGTTGTAAGGCAAGTTGTTGATGTATTATTTTTGCTACATTCTCATGTCTACTGGGGTATTCTGTATTTGCTAGTATTGTACATCCGCTTGTGATGTGATCTACTGTTTCTATTTGTTGTTTGCAAAGTCTGTATTTATCTATTGTGGTATTGGGATCTTTAATAATATGCTTGCAGTAATATCTGGTGTTTATAGTTTGATCCTGTATTGCAATCGTGAATCCTTCCATCTCACTGTATATATTGCCGTTTCTTAGCCATGTGTTGGATGCATCTTGATCAATGTGTGGCTGTGTTAGATGATATGGGTGCTTGCCATGTAGTGTTTTCTTTTTCCAATTTACTTTCTTCGTATCTGTTGATGTTATGTGATCTAAAGGGTTGTAGAAGTGGTTATGAAATTGCAATGGTGTAGCCGATGTATTTATATGAATGATTGCTTTGTGTATTTTGCTAGTTTCTGCTCATTCTACAAAGAATTTTCTTAAATTGTCTACCTGTTCATAATGTAGGTTTTTTATGTCGATAAATTCCCTTCCGCCTTCCTTTTTGCTTAATGTGAATCTTTCTGTTTCTGAATGTATGTGATGTATTCTATATTTGTGGCATTGTGATCGTGTAAGTGTATTGAGTGCTTCTAGGTCTGTGTTACTCCATTTCACTACTCCAAATGAGTAGGTAAATATTGGTATAGCATAAGTATTTATAGCTTTTGTCTCATTTCTTGCTGTCAATTCTGTTTTCAGTATTTTTGTTAGTCTTTGTCTATATTTTTCTTTTAGTTCTTCTTTAATATTTGTATTATCTATTCCTATTTTTTGTCTGTATCCTAGATATTTATAGGCACCTGTTTTTTCCATCGCTTGTATGCAGTCGCTGTGGTTATCCAATATATAATCTTCTTGTTTAGTGTATTTTCCCTTGACTATGCTATTTTTCTTACATTTGTCTGTTCCAAAAGCCATATTTATATCATTGCTGAATACTTCTCTTATCTTTAGTAATTGGTTGAGTTGTTGATTTGTTGCTGCCAGTAGTTTTAGATCATCCATGTATAGCAAATGTGTGATTTTGTGTTGGTATGTTCCTGTAATATTGTATCCATAATTTGTATTATTTAGCATGTTGGATAGTGGGTTCAGAGCAAGGCAGAACCAGAAAGGATTTAATGAGTCTCCTTGGTATATTCCGCACTTAATCTGTATTGGCTGTGATGTGATATTATTTGAATTTGTTTGGATATTAAGTGTGGGTTTCCATTTTTGCATTACTATGTTTAGAAACTGTATCAATTTAGGATCTACTTTGTATATTTCCAATATTTGTAGTAACCATGAGTGGGGTACACTGTCAAAAGTTTTTCGGTAATCAATGTATGCGTAGTGTAGTGAACTTTGTTTAGTTTTAGCTTGATATGTCACCTCTGCATCTATTATCAGTTGCTCTTTACATCCTCGTGCTCCTTTGCAACAGCCTTTTTGTTCTTCATTTATAATTTTGTTCTGTGTTGTATGTGTCAATAATTTCTGTGTAATGACTGAAGTTAATATTTTGTATATTGTTGGTAGGCATGTTATGGGGTGATATTTTGCTGGGTTTGCTGTGTCTGCTTGATCTTTAGGTTTCAGATAAGTTATTCCTTGTGTAAGTGTATCAGGGAATGTGTATGGGTCTGCAATGTAATTGTTAAATAATGTATATCTAAAAACAAAGATGATGTGACTTACCGAACGAAAGTGCTGGCAGGTCGATAGACACACAAACAAACACAAACATACACACAAAATTCAAGCTTTCACAACAAACGGTTGCTTCATCAGGAAAGAGGGAAGGAGAGGGAAATACGAAAGGATGTGGGTTTTAAGGGAGAGGGTAAGGAGTCATTCCAATCCTGGGAGCGGAAAGACTTACCTTAGGGACAGGTATACACTCGCACACACACACACACACACATATCCATCCGCACATACACAGACACAAGCCGACATTTGTAAAGGCAAAGAGTTTCTAATTTAGTTAGATGTGAATGTGTTGAGGTGAACTTCTTTAGCCAGTAATTTGTTATTTTATCTTTTCCAGGGGCTTTCCAATTGTGAATAGAATTAATTGCTTGGGTGACTTGATGTTGCAAAATTATCACTTCAGGCATTTGTGGTATCATCTTGTATGTCTCTGTTTCTGCTTGTATCCACTGTGCATGCCTGTTATGTTGCACTGGGTTTGACCATATGTTGCTCCAGAAGTGTTCCATGTCTGTTATGTTTGGTGGGTTGTCTATTTTAATGTGTGTGTTATCTATTGTCTGATAAAATTTATTTTGGTTTTTGTTGAATGTTTGGTTTTCTTTCCTTCTATTTTCACTTTTTTTGTATCTTCTAAGTCGTTTGGCCTATGCTTGTAATTTCTGCTTCTTTTCATCTAATTGCTCTATCGCTTCTTGTTGTGAGATTTTACGTAACCTTTTTCGTTTTTTGTTTGATATTTCATTTCTTATAAATTGTGTTAGCTGTCCAATGTCTTTTCTCAGTTTTTCTATTCTGATCTGTAGCCTGTGTTGCCATGCTGGTTTTGTGGGTTTCTTCTGTGTGTTGGTTTGTTCTGATCTCTGCCTAGTGTGTATATTTAGTGTAGTGAGTGCTCCTGTATAAACCAGTAGTTGTAAGTCTTCCATAGTTGTATTTTCATTTATTTTGTTGTGTATGATTGTGTTGATAGTTGTTATTGTTGTTTCAACTTGTGGGTTATTTGGTGGTCTATGCAAGAATGGTCCAATGTCTGTATTTGTGTCTTTGTATTCTGTATATGTTAGCTGAAATTTTTCTTCTATATCTAACATGTGTGTCACTTCATGTTCTATTTGTGCTTGTTCTGGTGGCTGTCTTAAGATTTTGTTTTCCTCTGATTGTTTAATTGATGCGTGTTGTTCTTTTTTTGTTTGCTCTGGGATGTTTGAGTCCATTACTGTATTTTCTTCTTCTTCTGATTGCACATTATTTTTTTTCCAGTATGTGTTGTGCTTGTTGTTTGATGTTTTCTAATTCTGACTGGGGTATCCTGTTATTTTTGATTATTACACAGATCTGATCAGCTAGTCGTCGTTCTGTTAAAAATTTTAATTCTGGGTATCTGGTGATAAATATTGTGTGTACTTGTGATCTGTATCCATTTGTGTTGGTTCCTACATTTGTTGCTTGGTAATAACAGAACATGAGCTGTTGGTTAACTTCATCAGACCATCTCATCCTCTGTCTTTGTTTTCCTTCTAGAGTTTTTGCAGGAAGCATATCCTGCAAAACACCTCTATTTGGATTTAAATCATTTTTCGTGTGGCTAGCAGCGTCGTTACCATTGTGTACGGGCATAGGGTTCAAGCGTCGTCCCCAACCATGACAGCGCTTGTCCGAGGCTTCATTAGTTCTGTCCTGAAGCAACTAATCACACTAAAAGGGGGGTTAGCCCTATTAGTGGTTTGTTCTTTTCGTCACCTTTTACGACTGGCAGAACATACCGGAGGCCTATTCTTTTCCCGGGCCTCCATGGGGTTTATTATTATTATTATTATTATTATTATTATTATTATTAGTTGGCTACTCGCCGTATAGCAGACACCCTGAGTCGCAGATAGGCACAACAAAAAAGGCTATCACAAGCTTTCGGCCAACAAGGCATTTGTCAGAAACACACACACACACAAGCTTTACTTGTGACTGCCTTTTTGTTCTGTGAGTCAGTATCTCTGCTATATGGTGAGTAGCAACTATCCTTTTTGTAATATTGTTACATTCCATCCTGGATTTTCCATTATTTGTTAGATTCTGCATATTTTTTTTTTTTTTTTTTTTTTTTTATATATATATATATATATATATATATATATATATATATACCACTGTTGGATTTGGTTTGGCTGCCACAGATGGCCTATGCACATTTTCTTCAACCTACCAGGCCTTTCTAGAATCAATGACTAGATCATCTACAGAGAGGCAACAAGAGAGAAAATTAAGTGGCAAATGTATCTTTTCAGGTAAGCAGAAGAGCTCCTCTCTGTGTATGTACAATCAAGGAAAGGGCCTGTCCATACATTCAGTGTGACCACTGAAATATGTAAGGTACTGGTATGGATGATCTGCCAGACAGGAGGATGTAGCAGTTCAAACAAAACTAAGAACTTACGTGTGTAGTGCAAGAAATTTGTATGTGGTCCATGTGCAGGAAGTGTTCACTATGTGTGTGCAAAGTGTTTTGATAAAGATGGTGGCTTTGATTGTAAACATGTCATAGGGAGAATAACACTATTTTCTCATAAATTCCAGAGCATTTTATGTCCATTTTTCTTTTTATTTCCTTATAAGTATATATTTATGGCCTGTTTGGAGCTTTGACTGAGAAGAAATCATAGAGATAAAAATGTTATTTTATAATCATACATTTATTTGTATTTGTAAGTTTAGATTCAAAGTTTACTTTCAATGAATATCATATTTATGGTGCATTCCTTAGATCAGATTAGATTAGATTCCATTTTCATTCCATAGACACAAAAAATGATATGATTCTCATGGGTATGGAACATGTCAATCCTTTTTTCTTTTATTAAATATGGAGATGAAAACGTTATTTTATAATTATACTTTATTTGTATTTGTCAGTTTAGCATCAAAGTTTACTTTCAATGAATATTGTATTTATGATGTATTCTTTAAGTCAATTGTTTTTTTGTTTTATTAAATATGGTTTCTTTAGAGGAATTGATACACAACACATTGGTAGCATAAGTATAACACACTAGTGACATTTAAAGACACCGTACTGAATTAATTTAAGAAATAAACTTGAAAACAAAAAAGGTGAACATCAATGGTCAAAATGACTGATAGTGGTCCTCCCAGGTAGTTTTCTAGTGTGGGTGTCCCTAGTGTTAACGGGTTTAATGGTGTCAGAGGAGGAGACAGTAGGGAAGATCTATTTATGGCTGAGCTAGATAGCATACTGCCTGTCAATAAAGGATCTAGTAAGGTTATCAGTAATTTCAAAAACTCCTGCTTTCCACTGCAGAAGTGGCATCTATGAGTGGCAAGGCTGTTAAGGAAGAGACTTTTTGACATGGAATAGGAACCTTCAGTTAAATTATAGATACTGATGGTGGTTAGTGTGTATAATATTAACAGATACATGCAAGGAGCCATCTATGAGGTGGAGAACAACATCTAACAAGGCAGTTTACTGAGTTGAGATGGACCAAGTGAAGCTGATCTGGGAATAGATGTTGAAGTTATAGAGGAAAGAGCAAATGTTGTCCCTATCATGAGTCCAGATCATGAAAATGTTGTCAATGAATCTGAACCAGACAGGAGGTTCTAGGCATTGACTGGATAGAAATGACCCATCCAGATTGCCTATAAGTTGGCACAGGAAGGTGCCATGTAAGCACCCACGGCATCACCATGGATCTGTTTATAGATTTGACCTTTGAAGGTTAAGCAATTATGGGCCAGGTGGATTAGGAAAGTGGTGGTGGGTTTGGTATCAGGAGGACTTTGTGGAATGTAATGTTCCATTGCTGCATGGGCATGGGGGATGTTGGTGTCTAGATACATTGCATGAACAGTGAACAACAAGGAGTCTGGAAGTAATGAGACAGGAACTATGGAAAGGTGATGAACGAAGAGAACAGTGTCTTGAATGTAAGATGCAAGGTGATGGACAATAGGTAGGATGTTTTTGTCAACAAAGGCAGAGGTTTGTTTTGTGGGAGCATTGTACCTGTATGTAGCCACAAGGGCACTACCAGTAAGGTGACCTGTGGGGTTGGGTATGCAGAACTTGGGCAGTAGGTAAAAGGTAGGATTGCTGGTATGAAGAGGGAGATAGATTCAGGTGTCAGGTATGTGGGTGGACATAGGCACTGAGGAGTTGCTGGAGATTCTTTTGGACTTCTGGGATGGAACCATGGATATAAGTTTTATGTGCAGAGGTGTCAGAAAGTTGTCAGAGACCAACAACCACACAGTCACTATGATCCATGTCCACTGTGATGGAGCCTTTGTCTGCTGGAAAGATGATAAGGTCTGGATTGGTTTTCAGATTACAAATAGCTGTGTGTTTCATAGGAATGACGTTGCACTCATTGGGAAGGGAGTTAGGACAGGATGGTGAGACGAAGTTAAAAGTAAGCAATTCCTGAAAGGCTGCCGGTAGATAAAGGGGTGTAGGATCATGGTGAGAAGGATGTTGAAACTGTTTTAAACAAGGTTCTGTGTGGAGCTTTGGCAGACTGTTGTCAGTGGAGTGTGCAGCAAAGAAATGTTTCCACAGTAGAGAATGAGTAAAGGAAAGAAGGGTCTTTACAAGTCCAACATGGTTAGTCATAGGTTAGGGGTTAAAGGTGAGGCCTTTAGGAAGTACTGAGACTTTTGCAGAGGTCAAAAGTTTGAGAGAAAGATTGACAACAGTGTTCAGGGATGGGTGTTCAGAAGCAGTTTGCTTCATGGAAGATGGGGGAAGTTGTAGATGATATGGCAGGCAGAATAAGTCAGCAAGGTGTGGTCAGGGACCTATGAGGTGTTGACAGTGGTGCTGGATCAGAGTGGTAGGGTCTCTCTTGGATGTAGGTAATCCAACGTGAGTGCAGAACAAGATTAGCTGGGATAGCTTCCCCAAATGGTGGTGGAATTACTGTTGAAGGATGACGGAAACTGTAATAGAAACTCTTGCCCTTCTGGAGTTGGAACAGCATTTACAGCAACTCTTGCCTCAGGGGTCATATCCCTGCAATAGACCTAGATGCAAGACCTGTCCATTACATCCTCCGTCCGCAGCTCGTGGTCGTGCGGTAGCGTTCTCGCTTCCCACGCCCGGGTTCCCGGGTTCGATTCCCGGCAGGGTCAGGGATTTTCTCTGCCTCGTGATGACTGAGTGTTGTGTGCTGTCCATAGGTTAGTTGGGTTTAAGTAGTTCTAAGTTCTAGGGGACTGATGACCATAGATGTTAAGTCCCATAGTGCTCAGACCCATTTGAACCATTACATCCTCCCACTGCCAAATATCCCAGTCCTGTCACAGGCATCTCCTATCCCATCAAAGGTAGGGCTACTTGTGAAAGCAGTCATGGGATCTACAAACTAAGTTGCAACCACTGTGCTGTTTTCTACATGAGCACGATAGCTAATGACATGCTTGTCTGCATGAATGGCCACCTCCAGACTGTAGCCAAGATGAAGCTTGACCACCCAGTTGCTCAACATACTGCCCAACATGCTGTGTTTCATTTCAATGACTGCTTCTCAGCCTGTACCATCTGGATTCCTCTTACCAACATTAGATTTTCTGCACTGCACAGGTGGGAACTATTCCTGCAACACATCCTTTGCTCCTCTCTGTGTTGGAAATGTTGTAAAAAGTTGCACAGTACTGCTTCTAAACAGTTGCATCATATTAACTAAAGATGAGTGTAGCTACATGTGTCATACTATTGCTACAAAATTGCACCACATTAAATGAAGATGGGTATGGATGGCATGAGTTGCTGTGGTGTCCTGGGATGCAGCTGATTATTAACAGCTACGTGAGTAGTGAGATATGAGTGGCAGCTAGTACGCCATCAAAGGCTATAAATATGAGCAACAGAGTGCCTAGGGGATCTTCCTCAATGATCAGCTTCCAACACAGTCTCTGTGATACTCAGCTGCAGGGTAATGACTTAGAATTTGGGCTAAGTCTTGTCTGATGGAACAGCTATAGATGGTTATGCACCTCTCAGATAGATGTCAGTTGAACTTTCGTTACATCTCAGGATATTCAGGCATCTGAGTCTTTGTTTAATGTTCCTACATTGCTGCCTTATCAACGAATTTCCTAGCTTGCTAAAATACCCAACTGTTCAGCTCCAAGGTTTGCTAGAGAACTCTGAGTGACATGCCGAACAAATTCCATGATCACCTGCTCATTCAGGTTTGTTGTCAATTTACAGCCATCCATAACTCTGTGTGAGTCTGGCATCAATTACTACTAAACATGTTTTCTATGTTAGGTTCACCATTCAGATGACTGGGCTTAGCCTCCATTTAATGATAACATCATGGCCAATACAGCTAGGGGCTAGGAGAACAGGCAGAGGTGGAGATTTCTGTAGCATTCAGCCTGATTGATGGCTTTGAAAGAGAAAGAAATGATATGACCCCTGGAAGCAAGTAGACCAAGAACAATAGTGAGTATCAGTGTGGAGTGGCATGGAGCAGCCCATAAGTACCAAATATGAGTAGTAGCATGACACAGTGTGGGACAGCCCAAAGCAGTTCAGGACAATGTGGACAATGCAGAGTGGAGCTAGCTCAACTTCGCAAGAAGCCAATGACATATGAATACACAGTCCAGAAGTGTGTGGGAGACAAACAGTGGTACGAGAGGTGATAGTGTGGAAACATGCCCTGGCACAAAAGAAGACATCACAGGACAATGTGAAAAAAGATTTAGCATATAAACTGAAAGGTTAGGAGAAAGCAAAAATGATAACTGGACAGAGTATTGGTAGTGCATTGCAGTTTTCACAAAGCAGACAGTATATTAGTTTAGTTTTTAAGGAAAGAAAGATCAGTTAAACGAATTTCACAATTATTGCAACAGTATTTTTGAGTTGGTAGAACCTACACAACTAGCACTATTACTGAATTTCATTAAAGTTAGAATCATAGGTCCACCTAGACGTAAAATCCGTATAAGAAACCTGTCAGACTCCTATCCTACTGTTTGTGCTATTCTGGTAGAGAATTAGGAATGCAGATGCACCATTGACTTCTACACTTGCCAAATGTTTGCTAGTAGACAAGAATGTAGGGAAACCATAGTCCATTGGGGATCCCTAGTTCATATGTTGCAATACCATTTCAGAGAAGCCAGGAGTCATGGAGGTCTATGAAATTCCTGGCAGTAATGCTCTGATAGGCAAATTGGTTAAAGGATCTTCATACAGGGGTTGTATGATGATCAAATTAAAACAGTAATTCAATCAAGAGGAGAAACTATAATACTCACTGAAGCCATTGATATAGCAGCTGCAGAAGAAAGTGTAATATCTTCTGCTAAAGAAAATCCTATGGGTAATAGTGCAAGTAGTTATGGGACTATAAAGAAGACCACATTGAAATGTTACAACTATGGAAAAAGAGGATATGAAGCGAAAGACTGCCAAATAGAAAAGCATGTAAGGATGATTCAGGCAGTGCCAAAACAAAAATCTTTTAAAGAATTGCTGGAAAAGGGAAACAGGTCAAGAGCAGACAGGATGAAACTGATATGGTGCACACAATGCAATACACCTAGGCATCCTGCACCTTGTAAAAAATCTTGCACCCTGTAAAAATGTAAAATCACGATAGTCCTTTACCTGTAATCGATGAAGACAATATGCTATGGTTAGATAAAAAGCCTTGAGATTAGGGAAACTAAAGGCAGGTGTAATGATACAGTCATGTTATGCCTCACCATGTATTGTATTAATGGTAGACTGTGCAAATAAAAATGAATATGTCAGATTAAAAATAATCTACAAAATTCTTATAACAACAAAAATGATCAATTAGTAACAAAATTATTTAATAGGACGGATAAAAAATCTACTCTTCAAGCAGCGGCAGAACAAACACATAAAGGATGGTTGTAATTGGAAGCTTTCGGAGCCAGTGGGTCCTTCTTCAGGCAGAGGGGTTGAAGGGGAAGGAAGAGGGGTGAAGGAAAAGGAATAGAGAGGTCTAGGAAATGGGGTAGATTTCAGGAACATCACTCAGAACCACAGGCCAAGGGAGACATACCATACAAAATGAGAAGGAAAGACTGAGTGTTGGGGACTGCATCAGACGAGATTTGAAAACCTGAGAGCTTAAAAGTGGAAGACAGGGTAATATTCAAGCAGAGATTACTGCTTAACATCATGCATGAGTTAATAAGAGTGAAAAGCTAAATAAATCGTACATAACAGACGTGGGAGGGGCAGTGAAAAATAGATCCCGCCAGAGGTTTGAGTCCTCCCTCTGCCACTGGTGTGAGTGTTGTCCTTAGCGTTAAGTTAATATAAGTAGTGTGTAAGCCTAGGGACCGATGACCTCAGCAGTTTTGTCCCTTCAGAATTTGCACACATTTGAACATTTTTTGAAAAATAGATGGGAAAGACAATGGAAGATATAGAAAACTAAAATGTAGTGGAGCAAAGAGTAGTTACAGTGAAGAAATGCTGAGGTGGAAGAAATTAAAGTAAATTAAGGTCAGCTGGGTGGTGAGAACCAAGCACGTGTTATAGTGCTAGTTCCCACCTGTGGAGTTGTGAGAAACTGGTGTCTGGGGGAAGAATTCAGATAGTGTCTGAGGTGAAACAGGTGCCGAGGTCATGAATGCCATGTAGTAGAGCATGCTCTGCAACAGGATATTTCAGGATGCAGTATAAGCCCTCTGCCTATGCCCATTCACCCTAATTGATAATTTGGTGGTAGTCATGTGAAGAAGGCCTAGCAGAGTTTACACGGCAGCTGGTATGTGACGTGTGTTGTTTCGCAGGTGGCTCAACATTTGATAGTGTATGTTTTGTCAGTTACAGGGCTGTTATAGGTGGTGGTATGAAGGTGCGTAGGCCGGCCGGTGTGGCCGAGCGGTTCTAGGCGCTTCAGTCTGGAACTGCGCGACCGCAGGTTCGAATCCTGCTTCGGGCATGGATGCCTGTGATGTCCTTAGATTAGTTAGGTTTAAGTAGTTCTAAGTTCTAGGGGACTGATGACCTCAGAAGTTAAGTCCCATAGTGCTCAGAGCCATTTGACCCATTTTGAGGGTGCATAGGGCAAGTCTTGCACTGAGGATGGTCACAGGGGTAGGAGCCATAGGGTAGGGAGATGGGTGCAGAAGGAACATAGTGTCTGTAAAGAATATTGCGGAGATTGGGAGGGTGACAGAAAGTTATTATAGGTGTGGTGGGCAAAATTTCAGACAGAATGGATCTCATTTCAGTAAGTAGTGAAGTAAGTGATTAACACATTCCAGACCAGGGTAATACTGAGCCACCAATGGCGTGCTCCGAAATTGTTTTTGGAAGGGATCAGCTGTACCAGCATTGGATGTGATGACCCAGGAAATCTGCTTTTTAACTAGTCTGGTGGGGTAAAAACATGCAGTGAAGGCTGACGTGAGAGTGATGGTGTATTGCTGTAAAGAGTCTGCATCAGAACAAATATGTTTGCCTCAGATGCCAAGGCTGTATGGAAGGGAATGTTTGACATGGAAAGGGTAGCAGCTGTCAAAATGTAAGTATAATTAAATAATCCTGTTAAATACTTGATCGATAGTGGTGTTCTAGTCAGCCTAATAAAGAAAAATATTTGTTGGGAAACAGTAAGTGTGATCCATGAGAAAATATTAGGTTATACAGTATAGTTAATACAATAAGTGAGACAGAGGGCAAAATAAAGCTGGAACTACAAGTGGGTAAGAGTTTAGAGATGTTACATGAGTTTCAAGTAACTGGGGAAGAGGTGGGTCTGCCATTTACTGTCCTCTTATATTTGATTTTATGATTCAAAACAAAGTTGTAGATCAGAAAACGAAAAGTGTGTGGATATATGGAACTTGTATTACAATAAGGACAGCAAAAGAAAGACCATTCTAGCAGAGCAGCAGACAGCAGACAACAGAATGACAGTGCTTTACTTTAGATGTGTCTGAAGTTCCTGCAGAAGGAACCACAGAAAAGAAGAGGGCTATGGTGTGGTCTGTAAACCCAGAAATTGTAAGATCCAACACACTGAAGGCTGGTTCAAAAGTTGATAACAGATTGAGCTTGATAGAATCTGCTTTGAGTGCTGCAAGACAGTAAGACCTTCAGTTGGCCACAGAAAAAGCCACAGGATCAAAAGACAGATACTCTAACAAGGCAGAGATCAGTTCAAGGGCAGTAAGTGCCATGAGAAGAAACAATCAAAGAGTGAATATGGAGAGTAACTTTTCAAGTGCTGTTCTCTCAGCCAAACAGAGTAGGAAACAGTCCAACAGAAACAGAGATCATGATGAAGATAAATAAGAAGAAAAAGAGAATCGATAAAAATTGGCTCCAGGGAAGGAAGAAATTTGCAGATCAAGGTAAATGTTATGGTTGTCAGAAACCATTATCCCAGAGCAAGAAATACAGTCAAGTGCGCATGTATCTGAAGCAATAGTTGAAGTAACCAGTAGTAAGTGTTTTATAAGTGTGTTACTTAAAAATGAAAGTGAGGAAGTTATCCATTGTCCAATACTGAAAGCAGAAAGGGTACCACCAGTAGAAGACATGCCTGTAAGACACAATTGTATAGTGAGAAAAGAGGGCCATTCTGAACTGGTTGATTAAGAGATTAGAGCAAGTCATCTAAATGATGAGGAAACAATGGCCATCATTGAACTATGTAGTGGATATAATGATGTACTTTACTTGGAAGTTAATAAGTTAACACACACAGATGTGTTAAAATTTGATTGTTGCCAGAAGCAGAGGGCTGTATAATTTATCAAAGGCCATGTAGCATGCCACAAACACAAAAGGAACCATTGCAATAGGAAACTGATAAAATGTGAAAAGATGACATTGTTGTGCATAGTAATAGTGCAAGGAACTTCTCCCTACTCCTAATCCTGAAGAAAACATATGTGAGTGGGAAGCAAAGAGGAGAATAGTAGCGGATTGTAGAAAAGTAAATGAGACTTTGGTCAATTTTGTATAATCTCTACCATGCATAGATGTCTTCTTAGACCGATAAGGCAAAGCAAAATACTTTTTGACACTCAACATAATAATAATAATAATAATAATATTTTATTGTCATTCGGCTGATTACAGTGTGGCGCTTATGAGGTCGACACCAGCATCGATCTGAGTATCGTCTTTGAACTAAACTAAGATTATCTTTGGGCGAAACTGCCATGTTAGTTCTTTGTAAGCCTTGCTTGTGTAAAGAGGTGAATAAATGAACTATCGCAAAATGGGAGTGCTGTTTGGTGTAACCGACCCAAAATTCTCCCTCACTGGTGACCCCGAGTTGTAACGTCTTCTGTTTTCACCGTTTTACTGTGTCTGCGGCCTCCACGTCAGTTATTTTCGCGTGTATTACTTCAACACAGCATTCGAACAATGACTTCGGCCCAATGCCTAATGCCAGATTTTGTAGTCGACATGCATCATGTTGCGGGCAATGTACACCCACCAGGATTGCAACACGATGCCTCTCACATGACGATTATGCCGATTTTGCGACGTTTTCGAGCCTGCAACAACAAGTGAGGTACCAGCTCTGATCATGCGTCAAGCTTTCCATGGACTAACACGCATTTTCAAACTTTGAACTTTTTCTCACCTGTCATCCCCGGCCAACTCCAGTCGAGCTTCCGCTTCTGTTGTTGGCACATCTCGGTGCCTCATCCGCATCAGTCTTCTGTGATGCGTCAGTCCAAACACACCCACAATGTGTTGAGCTTCCGCAACCGCAATCGACACATTATGGTGTCTCACCCACGTCGGCCTTCCGCGTCGTGACAGATCGCACTCAACCACAACGTGTCACCTTCATGCTGCCACCCGACCAGCCATCGTCGACACATCCCCTGGAGGCACACTCTCCTGGAATACTACAGCAACAACAGCTTGTTTCAGGCAGTGCCCCAACGAATTCAACTCAACCCGTTCTTCCGAACATTCTACAACTTTACCGACGCTGCCGCCGTTTAATCCCGACAGAGCAACAACCTGGTTCAAATTGTGGACAAAGTGTTCAACCATTACAAACTCAACGAGTCCACCAGGTTTCTGTGCCTCATCACCCACCTGCATGATCAAGAGGACTTGATTGCTGATCTGGTCGACACCCATGACTCATCTACCCAGTACACTCGAGCCAAAGAGACAGTTCTACGTCGGCTTGCATGCTCAACTGAGGCAGCAATACGGCAAGTCCTCCACGTCAAGCAACTAGGCAACGACAAACCTTCCCAACTCTGGAGACGGCTACGGGCCCTGGTCAGCGCCGACCTATTCTCTGACACAGCTCTCCTCGCCATTTGGTCAGATAAACTATCTCCTCACATCCGCTTTGCACTGGCTCAAAGGCCTCCTGAATCTGTCGAGCAAAGAATGATGATTGCTGACAAGCTACACGCTGCATCACTGCTCCATTTCGCCAGCCACTGCCTACCCGACAAGTCTCAGGTTCAGGCTCACCATCCTGCGGCCGGACGCGGCTGGGCCCATACTGTGCCGACTGTTCCGCTCGCCCCAGGAAGCAGTAAAGAAGCAACTGGGACATCACCGGCTCACGCCCCCTCCTGCAACTGTACCTGCTGCGGCCATTGAACTTCGGCCACCACCACTGGCAATGAACTTTCTGTAGGAAATGCAACTACACTACCTGTACTGTTACTTCCACACATGGTTTGGTGAGGCAGCACGGAACTGCAGACCGCCCTGCTACTTCCCAAACGCCAATCACAGGTAGGTTCGGGTGCCGCCTCCTGCGCACAACATGCCAGGCAACCCCCAGAGCTCCATTATGTCTGGGAATGACTGGATAATTGTGGACAACTTTACATTAAAGACATTTAGTTGGGATACCTTTTCCTAGTGGACACAGGCACCGATGTTTCACTGCTGCCCACGACCTTAGTGACGTCAAACATCCGCCCTCATCATATTTCACTGCAAGCCGTGAATTCAACTAAACTACAATGCTTGGGTTCAACCTCACATGTCGTCTCACTCTCCGCAAACTGCAAACTCGAGTGGACTTTTTTAGTGTGCAAAATTGACGAACCTATACTAGGCATTGACTTCTTGCAACACCACAAATTTTCACCAGACCTAGCGCGAAACACTGTGTTTCACCATCCGTCCAAGATTCACTTCCCCTGTGCTCCGTCGAGCAACACATCGGTCCTGGCTCATCTCATCCGTACGCATAAGTGCCTTGTCGAGCTTGAACACATCGCTCGCCTACGCAAGGAAAACTTTGAGCTCTCCCTCCTGCTCCGCAAAACACAGCTCCAGCTCTCCAATACAGCAAAGGAATTACAGACACTACAGCAAGGACAAAGCAAGGTCAGTAAGTGCGCCGAATCTGCTTGCAATCCCGGCAATCGAGCCTCCGTGTGTTTACCTCTCGTTACACCTCGCAACTGTGCTATCAAGACTGCCATAACGTGTACTGACAGCTCCGCAGGGCCACACCCTCCTCACACAGCAGTGTTTGACACTCAGCTGGACACAAGTGTGCATGCGCGACAAGCGTCACGTGTTCCCGAACTGTCAGCTCCTACACCGCTCCTCGCAGACACAATGCAACTTTGGTTCCTGCGCACCACCATACGACCGCCACTGACAACACAAACAGTGCACTCGCGCCAAGCGTTTCACCTACATCTTTGCTGCCACAGGCCGTGCCCTCTGACAATGGACTCACTAACGCTTCATGAGCTGTACCGAGCTCACCCGACCACGGTGTCACTGCTTCGGGCCGGCCGACATCTTGTCACGATGACTCCTGGGACACTTCACTGCCTCGGCTCCTGTTGGATCCACCGAGTGGCTCCGAACACCATGACCACGCCTCGCCTGCCCCGCAAGGTAAACAAACCGCCTCACGTGCCGCCGGCAACATTTCCGTCGTCACCAATGGCATGGTTCACAAGCTTCGCCTCTTGCCAGGCCCCCCAATCTCCAGTAAACCATTTCGACTTTGCCCCAAGTGCCCCTTCGACCTTAAAAAACATTTCTGAATGACTAAGCTCCGTGTCATTGAAGCCTCTGCCAGTAGCTGGTCTACGCCCATCCACATGACACCCGAGAAAGACGGGTCGTGGCACATGAGCGGAGACTACCGTCGACTAAACGCACAAACAATTATGGGCACCTACCCCATACTCAACATTGCCGATTTTGCCAGTTCCCTCGCAGGTGTGACCATGTTCTCTGTCACTGATTGCAAACGGGCCTACCACCAGGTACCCATGGCACCTGAAGACATTGAGAAGACAGCAATCACCACCCTGGTTGGGTTATTTCAGTTTTGATTCTTGCCCTTCGGTCCGAAAAACGCAACCCAGACCTGGCAATGCTTCATCAACGAAGTGCTATTCGAACTAAAATTCTGCTTTGCATATCTTGATGACATTCTTGTGTTCAGCTCCTCCATCGAGGACAACATTCGACATGTGCAAACTGTTATGAACACGTTCACAGCAGCAGACATCAAGACCAACCAGGACAAATTGCAGCTACATCAGCCCGCTGTCACTTTTCTTGGTTTTCGGCTCTCTGCCGATGGCATTTTACCACCCCCTGAGAATGTACAAACAATACTAAACCTACCCAGACCTTCGTCATTCAAAGAACTCTGGCGCTTTCTGAGGACGGTTAATTACCATCGCCCACAACTATCTCGGGCTACGGAGATTCAGGCTCCACTGATGGATGCCTTGGCAGGCACCAAGACTTCTGGATCTCAGCCTGTTCCATGGACCCCTGCTATGACTGCCTCTTTCACGGCCCTCAAAAATCTTCTTGCTCAGGCCTGCACCATCACGCATCCTCATCCCAATGCACAGCTTTTCATCACCACAGATGCGAGTGATACTGCCATCGGCGCTGTCCTTAGCCAGACAGTCGATGACCAAACTTCACCTCTGCAGTTCTTCTCGCGCAAGCTCACCAATGCACAACAGAAATATTCCGCGTTTGACAGGGAGTTGCTCGCGGTCTATGAAGCGATCAAGCATTTTAAGACTGACGTTAAGGAATGCCCTTTCTATGTTTTAACGGACCACAAACCCCTGGCTGCGGCCATTAGAAACCCACCAGCTGACCCGCCTCCTCGCCGCCTCAGATACATGGACTTCATATCTCAGATCACCACTGATGTCAGACACATAAAGGGTGCTGACAATATAGTTGCTGATTTCCTTTCATGAGTCGACACCGTTCATTTGCTGTTAGACCTCTCTGAACTGCCTAACCTCCAACCCGCTGACGAGGACACACAAAACCTGATTTCAGACTCTACCTCTTCACTACACTTCGTCCGTACCACCTTCTTTGGCATTTCTGGTGAGATCTGGTGCGACAACAGTACGAGCACATTATGCCCCCTCATCCCAACCACGCTCCGTCGAGCTGTCTTCAATGCACTGCATAATTTAGCCCACCCCTGTGTTTGTGCATCCACCCAGTGTCGCGTGCCAACACTGCAAAGTACACAAACACACTCCACCGACCCTCGGCGCCTTTTCGATACCTCCTGGGCATTTCCAGCATATTCATATTGAACTTGTCGGCCCTCTCCCCCCCCCCCCCCCCCCTCTAACGGCTTTCATTATGCTCTCTCATCTATCGACCGAACAACTCGCTGGGTTGAGGCTGTCCCCCTCCCCAATATTATAGCAGAAACTGTTGCTCGATCTTTCGTCGAGTCATGGGTATCACATTTCGGATTTCCAGCTATCATCACGACTGACCAGGGCAGACAATTTGAGTCGGCTCTGTTCAACAAGGTTTGTAACATTTGCGGCATCCGGTGCATCCATACCACAGCATATCACTCACAAAGTAATGGGCTAGTTGAGTGCTGGCACCGCACTTTCAAGGCAGTTCTTTGATGCCACGACTCTCTATGGATGGAGGACCTTCCCCTTGTGCTACTCGGCATCCGTGCAATCTATAAGGAAGACCTCAAAGGCACAATAGCCGAGTTCGTGTACGGCCAGACTGGCGAACTTGTGAGCCCTTCCACTTGTCTCCCTCAGTCTGACTTGCCTTCCTTCGTGGACTGCGTCAGACGCCACTTCACCAACCTCCATATCCCTCTGCCTGCCAGCCACTCCCGCCCTCAGGTTTACGTCCCGAAATCTCTGGACAATTGCAAATACATCATGCTCCAAGATGACACTGTCCGTGCTCCCCTCCAACCTCCATATACCGGCCCGTACCGAGTTCTCCGGCACTCAGCCAACACCTATGACATCCAGATAAAAGATTCAGCTGTTACAGTGTCTCTCTATAGACTTAAGCCTGCTCTTGTCAAGCCCGCTTCTATCCCCCTTCATGCCACGACCACGCCACTCACTGTCGTGGCTCACTAAGCTCTGACCACTCCCTCCACATCAGACTTACACACTCGGTCGAGTGACTTCCAGCTCCAATCATCGGGCGCTTCTCTGACCTCGTCTTCTACTCCGGTCTCATGCACTCCGTCGAGTGATCACATGCTTACCTATGATCACGCCCTTGCCACCGGGCCCTTCACCGGTCCCTTCAACCTCTCCCCCGTCGCCTGCCTCGCCCTGTTGAGGTTTCTCACGCCCCCCATCCTAGAATGTGCCCTTGCTTGAGGTGTTTGTGCCTGTCCCCCGGACATAATCCATGACATCTCTATAATACCAGGTGATGACACACTGTTCGTCATGTGTTTCCCTTCATCCAGTGCTCATGACACAACCTCCGCCATTCCCTGCCACCTGGTGAAATGTGTTCCCCTCTCGCGTGACGTCAACCTGGACATGCTTCGTGTGTTCGCCATGCCCACTGGAGACATTGTCGTCGTCGCTCCATTCCACCCACAAATCGCTGCCCTCCCTGTTGACGCACGACCAGCATGCCTAGTACGATGCCCGGTGTGCTTCAACGACTTCCAGGTTCGGTGGCCGAACCTTCCTTCACGACATCTACCGACACAGCTCCCCGACGACACTGTCAAGCTGACCGTGGTCCGGCTTCCGCGGACCACCCCTGCCGCCCCTGCCGACGTCATAGTCCCCTCCCCCCCCCCCCCCGGCCACTCAAGAGTACTCCGTACTGCAGGGGCAGGGGCGGGGGGGAGGCTATGTGGCGCCGATGAGGTCGACACCAGCATCAACAGCATCAATTTGAGTATCATCTTTGAACTAAACTAAGATTATCTTTGGGTGTAACCGCCATGTTAGTTCTTTGTAAGCCTTGCTTGTGTAAAGAGGTGAATAAATGAATTATTGCAAAATGGGAGTGCTGTTTGGTGTAACTGACGCAAACTTCTCCCTCAACAGCAATAGACAAAGTCAAGAGCATATATTTCTACATAAACTACTATTTTGATGTGAACTGGTTTACATAAAATAGGTACACATTAGAATACAGTATTTTCATCTTCAAAAAATTCATCAATGGTGTAAAACAAATTGTTCACTAGTAGCCTGTATAATTTAGCTTTAAAAATGTTTACAGGCAGTTCTTTGAAGTCAACACTTAGTCTATTAAACTTCCTTAGTTCATGCACTAGGTAGGAGTTCTACAATTTTGATAATCTATGATATGGCACATCTACAGATGTTCCGTTTCTAGTGTTATGGCTATGAATATCACTTCTCAACACAAAATTAGAGACATTGTTTCTAATGTACAAGAAAACATTGTAGATGAATAAGTTTGCTACTGTAAGACACTGCAATTTAATAAACAGATGTTTACAATGTTCTGTCTTATCAGGATCCGTTATTATTCTTATTACTTTCTTCTGTAAAAGTAAAATGTCATCAACATGGCAGCTAGTATCCCACAGTAAGATTCCATAAGAGATGATGCTTTGAAAGATGGCGAAATATGCTGATCTCACATAGTCATTGGGAACATGTCTCTTTAAATTTCTAATTAGGTAAATAACTCTTGAAAGCCTAGCCAATATATTTTTAATGTGTAGTTCCTAAGTCAATTCATTGTCAATAGTAACACCTAAAAAATTGACAGTTTCTAGTTCTTGGTAGTTAGGAATCTCTTTGAAGTTAAAGTAAAGTGTCTGGGTTTTGTTTTCATTTAGTAAGAAGCCATTAGCTTTGAACCATAATGAGGACTGAGCAAGGGTATTTTGGGTCAGTGTTTTCAGTGTACCTAGATCAGAGTTTTTGTGTATAAAAGTTGTGTCATCAGCATACAATATTGTGTGAGAATTTATGAACAAGGGCAGGTCATTAATCATTAGTATAAACAGTAAAGGTCCAAGCACCAACCCTTGAGGCACTCCATACCTAACATTAAACAAATTTGATTTCTCCCTACCAATGTGCACAACTTGTTGATGGTTCTCTAGAAAAGATCTGAACATAGTTATACTGTTGTCACCAAACCATAGTAAACTAGCTTATTCAGCACAGTGTCATGCTCTACACAGTCAAAGGCTCTGCCCAGGTCACAAAAAGTAACCTGGGCATATTCCCTAGCCTCGAACACATCTAGTACTAATTTTATGAGGGAGTCCATTGCATCCATTGTGGATTTACCTTTCCTAAATCCAATCTGTTTATCACTAATTATATTTAGTTTACCCAAGTAGACAATAGCTTGCCCATACATAATTGTTTCTAAATTTTTGAAAAAACTGGGGTTATGGATATAGGCCTGTAACTAGCTGGACAGTTCTTTTCCGCTTTTTTATATATGGGCACAACTGTAGAAAATTATAGTATGTCAGGGAACTTACTTTCAACTAGGCATTTGTTAATACAAAAAGTTAAGGGATAAATCACACAATCAATAACATCTTTCAACAAATTACATGACATATCATAGTAATCAAAACTAACTGATGGTTTGAAAATTTTCACTATTTTTAGGATATTATTTGGGCTAACTTCTGTGAAAGTGAAGGTGCTTGGGGGAAGATTTTCAAAGCGGCTGTCCATAATACTAAGTGCATCTTCAGGGGTTTGTTTATTGAGCTACTAATTTTTTCTATGGACTGAATGCAATATTTATTAAATTCTTCTGGGGTAATGGCAATTTCCTCTTTGTGTTTAGTGTGAGCAATGGAGTTTATCACACTCCAGGCCTTTTTGCATTTATTGTTAGATTTTTCAATGTTTACTATGTTTCTCAGTTTCTTTGCTTCATTTATTGCCTTCCTATACTTGTATTTGGCTTTAGCATACAGTTCTTTATACAGTTCTGATTTACTGGTTTTGTACAGACTAGAATACAGCATAACAGTATATTTCAGTGTCCATAACTGTGGAGTATACCATTCCTTCGTTTTCCTTTTCTTGTAATTACTACTAATATTCACTGTACATTTTTTCAGAGGGATGTTAGTCTAAAATATATTTAAAAATATGGAGAAAAGCTTGGTGATAACAATATCAGCTGAACAGTGTTGAAGCCTAATAAAATGTGTGTCCCAACTGAAGGGATACTATCAGGTATTCCTAGATATAAACAATAGACAAAAAACAGCGTTAAATATGCCATATGGCTACTTCAAATACAAATGAATGCCAATGGTATTAAAAGCAACTCCTAGTATGTTCGGAAATTAATGAACTCTATATTAACAGGGTTTCAAGGAGAAAAGGCCATTATACATTTAGAGGACATAATAGTATTTGGATCAGCTTTTGAATAACACAACAGCTTATTGGAAGAAGTGTTCAGATGCCTTTGTTGCCATAATCTAAAACTAGGAGTGGACAAATGTGAATTTTTAAGGAAAAAAGTTACCTTTTTAGATCATTCATTGACAGCACGAGTATTGTAGTCTGATCCAAAGAAAGTGAAAGCATTACATGAATACCCTCAACCAAAGCCTATCACCCAATTAAAAGCTTTCATAGGCTTAACAGCATACTACTGGAAATTTATCAGTAACTTCAGCAAACTGCTGAGCTGCTATGTGAATTATTGAAGAACAGGGTGCCTTACAGGTGGAATATTGAGCAGGAAAATGCATTTCACTGATTAAAAGAGAAACCGTTAAACATTCAATCCTACAATATCCAGATTTTTAAAAAGAGTCCATAGTCATGACAGACGCTAGTTGGAGCCCCACTGTCAAGGTATGATAGGCACACACTTAGCAGTGGCTTATGCACCTAGAACTTTGAGTAAAGGCGAACAGAGGGGACTGATGACCATAGATATTAAGTCCCATAGTGCTCAGAGCCATTTGAACCATTTTTTGAAAGGCGAACAGTCATATAGAACAACTGAATGAGAGATGTTAGCTGTATGTTGGGTGATAAAATATTATACAATAACGAATGTGCCAATAACTGAATTTATGTTCAGGTTTACAAGAAGCGGCCTGTTCTGGGGACACTAAGGCAATGCATGATGGTATGAAGAAACACACTGGTGCAGCTGTCAGAAAAATGGCTCCTCTGAGGTTGATGAAAGCAAGAAAATGGAATGCTGTGTTGAACAGTACCTTGAGCTGTATGCAGCTGATAATGAGGTTAGCAAGGATTCACATGACATCATTAAACAGATGCCAGTTATGGAAGAATTAGATGCAATGCCTACTAGGAAAGAACTCAATAGAGCACTAGATTCCCTTGCTAATGGAAAGACTCCAAGAGGAGGAATCCCTGCAGATGTTATTAAGCATAATGAGTCTGTCCTTCTCAAGCACCTATAGTCACTTCTCACAACCAGATGGGAACTAGGTTATGTCCCACTGAATATGCATAAACAGAAAGGGGACAGAAGTGACTGCAACAATTACCAAGACATTTCAGTGCCAAGTGTAGCTAGGAAGGCATATGCAAGAGTCAGCCTAATGTAATTACAAATCCTAGCTTCCAGTATCTACTGAGAATCACAATGCGGCTTCAGATCTGGCTGATCAACTGTGGATATGATGATCTTTCTATGACAACTGCAAGAGAAGTGCCATGAGCAGCAGAGGTCACTTTATATTGCTTCTATTGATTTTATTAAACTATCTGATTTGGTGAGCAGAAATGGGTTCTTCAGGTTGCTGCAGAAGAGTGGATGCCCACATAAACCACAACAAATAACTGTCTCTCTCCATGAGAAAATGCAAGAAACAGTCTGCTTCTAAAGTAAAACATTGAAGCTCTCCCTGTTAATAATGATGTAAAGCAGGGGTGTGTGTTAACTCCTACTCTATACAACTCCTTTCTGCTGAGCTTTGCCTTTGAAGACTGTGAGGAGGGAGTATATTTATGTACTAGGTCTGATGGAAATCTTTTCAGCATTGCCAGCCTCAAGGAAAGACCAAAGAAAATAAAGTTGTTATTCATGATTTGTTATATGCAGTCAAACAAGCAAACGAGGAAGAGCTGCAGTATCTAATTAACAAATTATCCCTAGGATGTCAAACATTCACTCTTACCATCAGCCTCAAAAGATTAAGATCATGGCACAGGGCACCACCAACCTTCCACCTATCAGCATTGATGGCAGTTCTCCACAAATAGTTGATGACTTTACTTGCTTGATATCTACAATATGTAGCAACTTGTCTATGGAAACTGAAGTTATTAACAGAATTGCAAAAGCATCATCTGCCAAGGCTGGACTGGAAAACAGGGTATGGAGCAATGGACTGTTCACAATAAAAATGAACTTACATGTATACAACTCATGTGTTATCAGCACACTTCTCTGCAGCTGTGAGACATGGACATTTCTTACTAAGTATAAGTCAGAACTGAACAGCTTTAATCTCTGCTGGCTCTGGAGCATCCTTCAGATCTCTTGGAGGGATAGAGTACCCAACACCAATGTCTCACAAGCACAACTAGTATTCTTGCATTACTGAACCACCAGCGTCTAAGGAGGCTGGAACACGTCAGGCACATGAATCCCGAGCAGATACCGAAAAAAAAAATAAAAAATGCTGTATTGAGTACTGTATCGATGGTGTTAGGCCAGTAGGAAGGCCACACCTTCACTTCAAGGATGTCTGCAGAAGAGATCTGATCAAGGCCAGTATTAATCCAAGTAGCTGGGAAAGTACTGCTGATGACCATGTGAGGTAGCAGCTAAGAGTGAAAAATGTGGCCAAGCTTGCAGGGGATGAACACACACAAGAACAAATCATGTAGAGGACAAGACAGAAAGAGAGATTGGCTTCAAACGCGCACAGATCATAAACCATAACCAGTAACATATCTGACCATTCATCAGGATTTATGAAGTATCATCTAAAACTAGAGGAATACAATTACCAGACCTTGTATAAGAGTGGGAAATGAAATCAAGTGGCAGATACTCTGTCAGGGATACAGGACATTTGTACAGTCAAAATGATAAACACAGAAAAGAAGGACACAATCAAGGCACCTGAGAATGGTGACCTTCATCCATTAATGACAAACATGGGTAACAGCTATTCTGGTATTCTAGTTAGGGTGGATGGCATGAGTGAAACAAGTCTGTTTATCAGAGAGGAGATAGTGACATGATGAGATACAGCTGAGTGTAACTCAGCAATCTGGACTAAACTGGATACTGAGGACAAATTAGCAATATTAAAACTTTACAACAATTCACCAATAGAGGGGAATCAAGAGATATTACATGTAGGAAGGTATGAAAGCTGACATTGCAGATTACATACATTGTTGTGAAAGTTGTCAGAAAAATAAGCTGTGAGAACCCACATAAACATGCCCTGAGCAATAATCACCACACCACAACATGTTTTTGAGAGATGTGTTATAGATACTGTTGGCCTATTGAATCAGTTACAATAAGGCAATAAATACTTTTTAACTTTCCAAGATGCATAATGAAATTTGTTGTTACTGAACCTATTGAGAACAATGATGTGGATACAGTAGCAAGGTTATTCATAGAAAAGATAGTATTAAAATTTGGAATACCCCAACAATTGGTAAGTGATGTGTGGAGTAACTTTGTTAGTGACACAATGAATAGGCACAAAGAAATTGAAGATGTTAGCTGCCAGTGGGCATTGATTAATACCAATAGGGCAAGTTGAGAATTTGTGCAGGAACAGAACTCAGATCTGGGTCTCCACTTAGTAGGCAGTTGTGCTGACCACTATGTCATCCAAACACAGTAGTCATCATGTCCACACAGACTACACTGACACACCTTGCCTCTCAGAACCAAATTCTCAACTTATGCCACACGTTACTGATGTCGTGCCCCTGCTCATTGGCCCCATTACTTGTGGCACCTCACCAGTTTCTGTAAGAGTTTGGACTTGATGTGCATCTGCACTGAAGGGATCATTGGCCGTCATTGCCATAATTATGTATATGTGGCATCTGTCTTTCAGACAAGTAAGCAGGAGACTTTGGTTCAAATACAGCTCCAACACAAATTTTCAGATGGGCCCATTGGTATAAACCAATGCTCACTGGCAGCTAAAGTTTTCATTTCCTTTGTGTCTTGATCCATAGTGGCTGCAGGATCAGATTTTTGTCTGTTCTTTTGGACATGATTAGATTAGATTAGATTACATTAATACTAGTTCCATGGATCATGAATACGATATTTTGTAATGATGTGGAACGAGTCGAATTTTCTAATACATGACATAATTAGGTTAATTTAACAACATACTTAAGTTAATATAACAACTTTATTTTTTTTGTTTTTTTTCTCTTTTTTATTTTTATTTTTTTTATTTTTTAAATATTTTTTTTTCTTAATTTATATCTAAAAATTCCTCTATGGAGTAGAAGGAGTTGTCATTCAGAAATTCTTTTAATTTCTTCTTAAATACTTGTTGGTTATCTGTCAGACTTTTGATACTATTTGGTAAGTGACCAAAGACTTTAGTGCCAGTATAATTCACCCCTTTCTGTGCCAAAGTTAGATTTAATCTTGAATAGTGAAGATCATCCTTTCTCCTAGTATTGTAGTTATGCACACTGCTATTACTTTTGAATTGGGTTTGGTTGTTAATAACAAATTTCATAAGAGAGTATATATACTGAGAAGCTACTGTGAATATCCCTAGATCCTTAAATAAATGTCTGCAGGATGATCTTGGGTGGACTCCAGCTATTATTCTGATTACACGCTTTTGTGCAATAAATACTTTATTCCTCAGTGATGAATTACCCCAAAATATGATGCCATATGAAAGCAACGAGTGAAAATAGGCATAGTAAGCTAATTTACTAAGATGTTTATCACCAAAATTTGCAATGACCCTTATTGCATAAGTACCTGAACTCAAACGTTTCAGCAGATCATCAATGTGTTTCTTCCAATTTAATCTCTCATCAATGGACACACCTAAAAATTTGGAATATTCTACCTTAGCTATATGCTTATGATTAAGGTCTATATTATTAATGGCGTCATACCATTCACTGTACGGAACTGTATGTACTGTGTCTTATCAAAATTCAGTGAGAGTCCGTTTACAAGGAACCACTTAGTAATTTTCTGAAAGACAGTATTGACAATTTCATCAGTTAAGTCTTGTTTGTCAGGTGTGATTACTATACTTGTATCATCAGCAAAGAGAACTAACTTTGCCTCTTCATGAATATAGAATGGCAAGTCATTAATATACACTCCTGGAAATGGAAAAAAGAACACAATGACACCGGTGTGTCAGACCCACCATACTTGCTCCGGACACTGCGAGAGGGCTGTACAAGCAATGATCACACGCACGGCACAGCGGACACACCAGGAACCGCGGTGTTGGCCATCGAATGGCGCTAGCTGCGCAGCATTTGTGCACCGCCGCCGTCAGTGTCAGCCAGTTTGCCGTGGCATACGGAGCTCCATCACAGTCTTTAACACTGGTAGCATGCCGCGACAGCGTGGACGTGAACCGTATGTGCAGTTGACGGACTTTGAGCGAGGGCGTATAGTGGGCATGCGGGAGGCCGGGTGGACGTACCGCCGAATTGCTCAACACGTGGGGCGTGAGGTCTCCACAGTACATCGATGTTGTCGCCAGTGGTCGGCGGAAGGTGCACGTGCCCGTCGACCTGGGACCGGACCACAGCGACGCACGGATGCACGCCAAGACCGTAGGATCCTACGCAGTGCCGTAGGGGACCGCACCGCCACTTCCCAGCAAATTAGGGACACTGTTGCTCCTGGGGTATCGGCGAGGACCATTCGCAACCGTCTCCATGAAGCTGGGCTACGGTCCCGCACACCGTTAGGCCGTCGTCCGCTCACGCCCCAACATCGTGCAGCCCGCCTCCAGTGGTGTCGCGACAGGCGTGAATGGAGGGATGAATGGAGACGTGTCGTCTTCAGCGATGAGAGTCGCTTCTGCCTTGGTGCCAATGATGGTCGTATGCGTGTTTGGCGTCGTGCAGGTGAGCGCCACAATCAGGACTGCATACGACCGAGGCACACAGGGCCAACACCCGGCATCATGGTGTGGGGAGCGATCTCCTACACTGGCCGTACACCACTGGTGATCGTCGAGGGGACACTGAATAGTGCACGGTACATCCAAACCGTCATCGAACCC
Organism: Schistocerca americana; assembly: GCF_021461395.2. Classification (NCBI taxonomy): domain Eukaryota; kingdom Metazoa; phylum Arthropoda; class Insecta; order Orthoptera; family Acrididae; genus Schistocerca; species Schistocerca americana. Next base: position 525,070,328 of record NC_060126.1, read on the forward strand.
ATCGTTCTACCATTCCTAGACCGGCAAGGGAACTTGCTGTTCCAACAGGACAATGCACGTCCACATGTATCCCGTGCCACCCAACGTGCTCTAGAAGGTGTAAGTCAACTACCCTGGCCAGCAAGATCTCCGGATCTGTCCCCCATTGAGCATGTTTGGGACTGGATGAAGCGTCGTCTCACGCGGTCTGCACGTCCAGCACGAACGCTGGTCCAACTGAGGCGCCAGGTGGAAATGGCATGGCAAGCCGTTCCACAGGACTACATCCAGCATCTCTACGTCTCCATGGGAGAATAGCAGCCTGCATTGCTGCGAAAGGTGGATATACACTGTACTAGTACCGACATTGTGCATGCTCTGTTGCCTGTGTCTATGTGCCTGTGGTTCTATCAGTGTGATCATGTGATGTATCTGACCCCAGGAATGTGTCAATAAAGTTTCCCCTTCCTGGGACAATGAATTCACGGTGTTCTTATTTCAATTTCCAGGAGTGTATAATAAGAACAACAAAGGACCCAAGACTGACCCTTGTGGAACCCCATTCTTGATAGTTCCCCACTTTGAGGAATGTGCTGATCTTTGCATGTTACGAGAACTACTTATTTCAACTTTCTGCACTCTTCCAGTTAGGTACGAATTAAACCATTTGTGCACTGTCCCACTCATGCCACAATACTTGAGCTTGTCTAGCAGAATTTCATGATTTACACAATCAAAAGCCTTTGAGAGATCACAAAAAATCCCAATGGGTGGTGTTCGGTTATTCAGATCATTCAAAATTTGACTGGTGAAAGCATAGATGGCATTTTCTGTTGAAAAACCTTTCTGGAAACCAAACTGACATTTTGTTAGTACTTCATTTTTACAGATATGTGAAGCTACTCTTGAATACATTACTTTCTCAAAAATTTTGGATAAAGCTGTTAGAGGGGAGATTGGACGGTAATTGTTGACATCAGATCTATCCCCCTTTTTATGCAAAGGTATAACAATAGCATATTTCAGTCTATCAGGGAAAATGCCCTGTTCCAGAGAGCTATTACACAGGTGGCTGAGAATCTTACTTATCTGTTGAGAACAAGCTTTTAGTATTTTGCTGGAAATGCCATCAATTCCATGTGAGTTTTTGCTTTTAAGCAAGTTTATTATTTTCCTAATTTCAGAGGGAGAAGTGGGTGAGATTTCAATTGTATCAAATTGCATAGGTATGGCCCCTTCCATTAACAGCCTAGCATCTTCTAATGAACACCTGGATCCTACTATATCCACAACATTTAGAAAATGATTATTAAAAATATTTTCAACTTCTGACTTTTTGTTTGTAAAGTTTTCATTCAATTTGATGATAATAATGTCTTCCTCTGCTCTTGGTTGACCTGTTTCTCTTTTAATAATATTCCAAATTGTTTTAATTTTATTATCAGAGTTGCTGATTTCAGACATGATACAGATACTCCTGGATTTTTTAATAACTTTTCTTGATATAACACAGTAGTTTTTATAATTTTTGATAGTTTCTGGGTCACTACTCTTTCTTGCTGTCAGATACATTTCCCTTTTCCGGTTACAAGATATTTTTATACCCTTAGTAAGCCATGGTTTGTTACAAGGTTTCTTACGAGTATATTTAACTATTTTCTTGGGGAAGCAGTTTTCAAATGCATTTACAAAAATGTCATGAAATAAATTATATTTTAAATTGGCATCAGGTTCACGGTACACCTCATCCCAGTCTAACTGCTGTAGGCTTTCCCTGAAATTTGCAATTGTTAAATCATTGACTGAACGTACTACTTTGGAGGACTGTTTAGTATTGCTGATTGGAGCTATGTTATATATTGTAACTAGCTGTGCACCATGATCAGAAAGACCATTCTCAACAGGCTGAGCATTTATCTGGTTAAACTTATCTTGGTCTATAAAGAAGTTATCTATCAGTGAGCTGCTATCCTTTACCACCCGAGTAGGAAAATCAATAACGGGTGTCAAATTGAAAGAACCGAGTAATACTTCAAGGTCATTTTTCCTATTACCCTCTTTCAGAGAATCTACATTGAAGTCCCCACAAATAATAATTTGTTTCCCCCTGTCTGACAGATAGCACAACAAGGAGTCCAAATTTTTCAAAAATAGATGAAAATTCCCTGATGGGGACTTATATACAGTTACAATTATAAATGTGCCTTTATTTAATTTAAGCTCACAGGCACATGCTTCTATATGTTTCTCTACACAAAGCTTTTTTGTTTCTATACTTTTTGCACAATGATAACTTTTGACACATATGGCAACTCCTCCTTTCTCCATATTTTCTCTCATTACATGTGCAGAGAGCTTATATCCACTTACATTTACCTTATCCATATCAGTAACAATGTGATGCTCAGACAGGCATAGTATATCTATTTCATTCTCAGCTTCTAAATCTTCTAAACAAACCAGAAGCTCATCTACTTTATTCTTTAAACTCCCAATATTTTGATGAAATATACTTACATTATTTTTAATTATACTTTTCTGAGAACCTTTCCTTATTCTAACATTTGCAGTACTCTCCTGTCTGAGTTTCTCATTGTGCTTAGGCCTAGTTCCTATACCAGTGTTCACATGGTGTTCAGAGAGGCAGATTATGTCAACTGGGTTGGGTGACTTTAATTCATCAATGCAATTACCTACGACAAAGATACAACTTGGTGGAGATAAAATTTCTGGTGATTGGTGAAAATTTATAATTGATAGCTGTGATTGGTGATCAAATGTGCTAGAATTGTGCTGTTTAATTTCTTTCCTAAACTGAAGATTTGTTTCAATCCTGACCTCTCGTAGAACTTGACATCTTTCTGTCTTACCTATCCTAAAAAAGGTGCTGCTCCAACACCTGTAACCACTGGTATTTTACCATTCATGGCAGTGCCTCCCCCCCTTAAATTTCCTGCTATTACCCCAGCCAGTTTCCCCTTCCCTTTCCTGTTGAGATGTAGGCCGTGCCTGGTAAAGTCCCACCTACTGAGATAATCAACAGGAACCACACCAATATGAGCCCCCGAACCCGCATGTCTGAAAGAACAGACACAACATGTATTCAAATTATTGCATGTTGATAAAATTCAGAATACAGCATACTCTCCTCAGATGACTGGATCACTTGAAAGAAATCACTGTGACATTATGTAAATCATGCACAGGAGATTGGGATACCTGGATCCTATATGCTGTATTCATATACAACATAACTACTCATTGTTTGACAGGATTTACTCCCAATGAATTATTATTCGGGAGACAATGCAATGTTCCCAGCAGTTTTCAAATAGATCCTGCAGAAGTCTTAAACAGTTGTGATGATTATGTTACAGAGATGAAACAACCAATGCACTGTTTACATCAAAGGGCCAGAGAAAATAATTTATGACGTATAGTAAAGAGCAAAGAACAGTATGACAAAACACAGAATCCCAAACACGTTAAACCAGAGGACAAGGTATTATTGGATGACAAAAGACATTTAAAAAAATTAGATAGCCAATGGCATGGAGCCTGTAAAGTTGTAGAAGTCAAAGGACCTAATGTCCCAGTGCATGGGACCTTAAATGTCTTTTATTAACCCTTGAGCAGGTGCACCATTTTTCATAACATGAGTGGGCATGCAGCGCACTTTGTACACATGAATAGGATAGCTTCATTTATGTTGCCAAAGTGAGTCATGTATGATTAAAATCATAGCTTAATCTTAGTTTATTTAAACAACAAGAAAATAAACTTACATAATATGAGCTACACCACTGTATTATTAAACAATAATTAAATAAATAGAGAGTAGAGAATTGTATGGGTGGGAGTAAGATGTAAATATTATACATTTGTCCCCAGTTGGTCAACTGATCAGTGCAAGTAATGTTGACAGCATGATTGTTTGCCTAAATACAGGCTACTAAAATGATTAATTCATTTTCAGAGCTCTATATTTCCCAACATGTACAAATATGACTGATGCACAGACAGAACTGTAAATCCACCAAGTTCATATTTTGCACTCTACAAATGTCACACAACACGCATCCAAACAGTAGTCAAGTTAGTTCCATACCTCATGTAACAACATCCTGTCAGTCGTCAAAGCAGCAGCAGATACATTCTCTGAACTGTTCTAGTGTTCTTCACAGTGGTGATAGATAATCATGGTCTTCAATGTACCCCCAAAGGACAAAGTCACAAGGTATCATGTTAGGTGACCTGTGTGGCCAAGAGAACAGAGTCACATCATCTCTACCACTACACCAAAAACAGTGATGCACGTGTTCATCATTTAGGTAGAGACAAAAATTGATGCTCTAGTGAGGCAGTGCCCTACTGTATTGAAATATCCAATTCTCATCATCAGCAGTCAGTTGTTGGAAACAACAGAACTGCAACATATCAAGGTAAGAGGTGCCCATCATAGTATTCTGACAGAAGAAAGTTGGTCCATGCAGCTTCACCTGTGACACAGCATAGAAAACAGTAGCCTTTGACAAATCTTGTTCATGCACCACAATTTCATGAAGGTTCTAAGTGGCCCATACTTTCACATTGTTGTAATTAACCTTTACAGATAAATGAAATGTTACTTCCTTTGCTGAATATCAGCTTGGAGGTGAAATGTTCATCCTCAAGTCCTTCCAGCATTGTGATCCAAAGATAAAGGTGCTGGCCATAATATTCCATTTTTAATTGTCACATGAGTTTCAAGCAGTATGATTTTAAATATAAGTGCCATTGTAAGATCTTCCACAGAGTGTGCTGTGGTAATCCAAGCATGTGGCTTGCATGAACAGTTGACTTTTTTTGGACTGTGTATGAAACTTTCCCTCACCTTCTTCATGGTTGCACTTGGCACTCTTGATCAGTTTGTACTTTTAAGTTTATAGAGGCAACCAGTGTCCTTAAATTGTCAATACCAACACAGAATGCTCGCAAGTGTATTGATGTTGTTAATAAGGAGACACACGATATGTAGTAATTTTTTTCTTTATGTTAGGCACTTCTCCTACTACCAAATCTACTCATCAAGAATCAGCAACATTAATGGGCATGGGTCCCTTTGAAGTAAAATATTCCGGAGGTAAACTAGGTTCCCATTCGGATCTCCGGGCGGAACATACTTCGAAGAGATTCAGGCCGAAAGGAACTTTCAGGTTGGGAACATGGAACGTTACAAGTTTGAACAGGCCAGGAACATTCCAGACATTATTAGACGAATTAGATAGATACAATGTAGACATTACAGCTATTCAAGAAACTCGGTGGCATGGGGAGGGTAGCATAAAGAGGGGTAACTATATATTTTTCTATGGAGGTTCGGAAGCTCACAGTTTCGGAACAGGTTTCACAGTACAGGGAAAAGTGCTTCATGCAATCAGAGATATAAGGTTCATTAGTGACCGACTATCAGTTATAGTGTTGTCCGGCAGGTGGAATAGACTAGTAGTAATTAATGTACACACACCAACTGAAGACACTGAAGAGGTTGTTAAAGACGGCTTTTATGAAGAACTAGATCAACTATGGGATGAGTTCTCCTCATATGATACAAAATTAATCATAGGTGATTTTAATGCAAAGATAGGGAAGGAGGAAGCATTCCGGCCTACAATTGGAAAAGAAAGTTTGCATAATATTTCAAATGATAATGGCACAAGGGTGGTTAATTTTGCTGTTTCAAAAGACATGATTGTTCAGAGCACATATTTCAAAAGGAAGGACATTCATAAAGCAACCTGGGTCTCTCCGGATGGACACACCTGAAACCAAATTGATCATGTTCTTGTAGATCGGAGATGGCACACTAGTATAGAAAATGTTAGGACTTTCGGGGGAGCAGACTGTGATTCTGATCATTTTCTTGTAGTTGCCAAAGTTCACAAACGGCTATCTACAGCAACATCAAGGTGTCACAGTGCAGAACTTGTTAGGTTTGACACTGACAAGCTAAATGATGAAAGCTGTAGAAGAAGGTACATGATAGAAATTTCAAATAGGTTTGATGCTCTCAGGACACACGAAGATCAAGATGCAGATGTAAATAAACAGTGGATCACTGTGAGGAATAATATCAAAAAGGCAGTGAAGGCCACAATAGGTACAATTAAGAAGAACAGGAGGAAACCATGGTTTGATGAGGAATGCAAGAAATTGGTAGTGGAAAGAAGAAAAGCACAATTAGATTGGGATAGAAAGGGAGACAGAAAATGAGAGGAGTTCTTGAATTTGAGAAGGGAAGTTGGCCGTAGGCTACGAGCAAAGAAGAGGGATTATTTGAACAATCAAATTACAAAAATGGAAACAAACAGTAAAACAAAAAACATTAGGGAACTTTACCTAGACATAAATTGGTATAGGATGGACTTCAAGGCTAGGACAAATGCACTTCGAGGGGATGCTGGGGGAATACTGACAGACCCCAGTGCTATATTAAGTAAATGGAGGGCGTATTTTGAGCACCTATTAAATGTGCACCAGGAAGCAGGAAATGAGCAGGCGTACGAAATACATACAGCAGAACACCAGATACCTGAGCCAATGTTAAAGGAAGTAAGAGGTACAATCAACAAATTGAAAAACCATAAAGCACCAGGATCAGATTGCATAACTGCAGAATTAGTTAAAAATGGGGGACAGAAATTGGTGGAAGTAGTTCACAAAGTGATAACTAAAGTGTGGAACTCAGAGATGATACCTGAAGAGTGGCAGGAGTCGATTCTGATCCCAATTTTTAAGAAAGGTGACGAAATGGATTGTAGTAGTTATAGAGGGATATCGCTATTACCAGTATGTTCCCAAATTTTCTTGAATATTCTACTAAGCAGACTTACACCATATGCAGATGAAATTGTGGGGGATTACCAAGCCGGCTTTCAGAGGAACAGAGCAACTATAGACCAAATATTCACTCTGCATCAAATTTTGGAAAAGAAATGGGAATACAATAAACCAGTTCATAATCTTTTCATAGATTTTACAAAAGCATATGATTCAGTATTTCAATCAAAATTGTACAGAATTTTTTTGGAACTTGGAATACTAAAGAAGTATGTTAGACTTATAGAAGTGAGTTTGAAAAACACAAAAGGTAGAGTACTCGTGGGGAAATTGGAGTCAGAATAATTTGTAATAAAGAACGGTCTTAAGCAGGGAGATGCCCTGTCTCTGCTGCTTTTTAATTTAGTCCTAGAATATATTGTACAAATGGCAGCAGATAATTCAGAGGGTGTGGAGTTAAATGGAAATATTAAGATATTAGGGTATGCAGATGATCTAAACATCATTAGTCATAGGAAAGAATCTGTAACAGCAAATGTGAATGCGTTAATCAAGGCTATTGAAGATGTAGGTCTAAGGGTAAGTGAAGACAAAACTAAATACCTGGTTACTACCAGAATGCCAACAGCAGTAGATCAGGAAATGTTAAGAGTTGGAGACATGCAGTTTGAAAAAGTGAACACATTTAAGTATCTAGGCATGGACATCACTTCGAGCAATGAGATTGAATCCGAACTGAAGAAGAGATTACGGGTGGGATATGCGTGCTACTTCTCACTGAATAGATTACTTTCATCACAGATATTGTCTAGGAATTTAAAGATTAGTATTATGACGTTCTTAGATAATACAAATCTCCTTCATCATAACCAACATGGATTCCGCAAACAGAGATCATGTGAAACTCAGCTCGCCCTATTTGCCCAAGAAATTCACAGTGCCGTAGACACTGGCGAGCAGATTGATGCCGTATTCCTGGACTTCAGGAAGGCATTTGATACGGTTCCGCACTTACGTTTAGTGAAAAAAATACGAGCTTACGGAATATCGGACCAGGTTTGTGATTGGATTCAGGATTTCCTAGAAGAAAGAACACAACATGTCATTCTTAACGGTTCAAAATCTGCAGATGTAGAGGTAATTTCGGGAGTACCGCAGGGAAGCGTGATAGGACCTTTATTGTTTACAATATACATAAATGACTTAGTTGACAACATCGGTAGCTCCGTGAGGCTATTTGCAGATGACACGGTTGTCTACAAGAAAGTAGCAACATCAGAAGACTCGTACGTACTCCAGGAGGACCTGCAGAGGATTAATGCATGGTGCGACAGCTGGCAGCTTTCTCTAAACGTAGATAAATGTAATATAATGTGCATACATAGGGGCAGAAATCCATTCCAGTACGATTATGCCATAGGTGGTAAATCATTGGAAGCGGTAACGACCGTAAAATACTTAGGAGTTACTATCCGGAGCGATCTGAAGTGGAATGACCACATAAAACAAATAGTGGGAAAAGCAGGCGCCAGGTTGAGATTCATAGGAAGAATTCTAAGAAAATGTGACTCATCGACGAAAGAAGTAGCTTACAAAACGCTTGTTCGTCCGATTCTTGAGTATTGCTCATCAGTATGGGACCCTTACCAGGTTGGATTAATAGAAGAGATAGACATGATCCAGCGAAAAGCAGCGCGATTCGTCATGGGGACATTTAGTCAGCGCGAGAGCGTTACGGAGATGCTGAACAAGCTCCAGTGGCGGACACTTCAAGAAAGGCGTTACGCAATACGGAGAGGTTTATTATCGAAATTACGAGAGAGCACATTCCGGGAAGAGATGGGCAACATATTACTACCGCCCACATATATCTCGCGTAATGATCACAACGAAAAGATCCGAGAAATTAGAGCAAATACGGAGACTTACAAGCAGTCGTTCTTCCCACGCACAATTCGTGAATGGAACAGGGAAGGGGGGATCAGATAGTGGTACAATAAGTACCCTCCGCCACACACCGTAAGGTGGCTCGCGGAGTATAGATGTAGATGTAGAACTAGTATTCTACCACTTATGCTGTATGGGTGTGAGACTTGGTCTCTCACTGTGCAAAATGAAAAGCCATTTCGAGTATTTGAAAACAAAATTTTGCGGAAAATTTTTGGAGCAAAAAGGGATGACATTAGCGGAGAGTGGCAAAAACTGCATAACCAAGAGGTTCAAGAACTCTATTCAAGCCCTGACATAATCAGTATTATTAAATCATGTAGGCTGCGATGGGCGGGTCACATAGCTCGAATGGATGAGGGCAGGGCAGCGCGCAGAGTAATGGTAGGGCACTTAGAAGGAAAACGTCCTGTGGGGAGACCAAGGCATAGATGGGAGGACAATGTGAAGGCTGATTTGAGGAGCCTAGGTATTGAAGGTGAATGGAAGGAAATAGCCCAAGACAGGGACAGATGGTGAAAATATGTTGCTGCGGCAATGGACTCTCGACCAGTGAGAAAGTGAGTAGGTAAGTATGTTAGGCATTGAAAACACTTGAAGTCAAGATCACACATGAGATCTCCTTTATTTTGACTGATCAGTAATTTGGCTAACAAACAGCCATCTTCAGAACTAAGGTATAAAATAGGTTTTTTCTCTTGTTGGCAACATACAACCGCTTACAGAACTGCATATATTGTTGCAGCAGGTTTCAAGAATACATATGCAAATAAATTACAGAATACTTACATTAAACATTCTTAATTAGTATTGGTGACATTACAGCTTCATTAATATCTTTCTCAGAAGGACAACATACATACATTACATTATTAAGAACAACTTTTCATCATTTGTGGCCAATGTAATTGAACAATGCTCTTAAGACTGAAAATATATATTAATGTAGAGAAGAGGCAGTGAAAATAAAACATTATTTGCATAAAGAACTATCCACTAAAATGACTAAATGTAAAAGATATCTTACCAAAGGTGTTATTCTGTTACAACTTGCCAATTGATGCAATCAGTGTTTACATCATTACATGGCAGAGATCATCAGATGCTGTGACATGACACATGTGAGTAGTATGGCAGATGAAGTCCATCAAAAAGTACAAGAAACACAATGTTCAGTGTATTCATAGTATACTCATCTGTTGATGAGAATTGTGGCCTCTTCTCTATATTAATGTATATTTTCAGTTTTATGACATTGTTCAATTACACTGGCCACTAGCAATGGAAAGCTGTTTTTAATTATGTTATGAATGGATGTTGTCATTTTAGGAAAGATTTTAATGTTGCGTGAAGTTGTAATGGCACTAACAATAATCAAGAATTCTTTATGTTGTGTATTCTGTAACTAATTTTGTATATACTCATGAATTCTGCTACAATATTATGTGCAGTTCTGTAAGCCATTGTATGCTGCTGACATGAGAAAAAATCTGTTTTATGTATTAGATCTGAAGATGGCCAAATTGATAGCCTAAATTAATAATAAATCCAAATAAAAAAAAGTTAATGTACGATCTTGACTCCAAGTGTTTTCAATCCCTAACATAAATAAACAACACAATGTTCTGTTTACTTCAAAGTTCTTTTCCAAAATTCCTTTAGAATGCATGCTGCTCTGTTGTAACAGATAAAAATCTCACATACTGATATTCAAACACACAAGAAGTCTTTTTTGTTGTTTTGTCACAAGTTCTCCAAGGCACTGCACTTGTAGTGCCATCCAATAGTCACAACGCAAACTCGGTCAGTTTTCAGTTCTAACCATGCCTCAGTCATATTTTTAAATGTAATACATTGGAAAATACAGAACTTCTACTCATTTACTCTCCAACCCAGCTAGCACAGGAATTTCACCAGAAGTGACAGTGAACCGCTTCTGCCATTCCCCCCACCCCCCTCGCCATTTTACATTCATATATACTCTCACTAACATTGTAGCCTTCCACACCAAGTAGATTATTCTTCATATGGTGTCAACTATGCAGCATTTAGCTGCCATATTGCAAATGTGAGCCTCGTCCAAAATGAACTGCCAACTCTGTGGTTGGCAATTGGGGTATCCTCCTCTTTGGCTGTTTAGTCACAAATAGGCACAACAAAAAGACTGTCACATATATAGCTGTTGGACGTTAAGGTCTTTGTCAGGAATAGATGTAGACACACACACACACACACACACACACACACACACACACACACACACACACACATGCATGCACAAACACAACTCACGTACATGACTGTAGTCTCAGGCCTATCTGCAACTCAGCATCCCTGCTATATGGTGAGTAGCAACTTTCTTTTTCATAATATTGTTACAACCCATCCTGTATATTCCATTGTTTCATTTTTGTCTTTTGATGTTTAAATTTCTTGATATTTTTTCACCACACTCGAACATCTGATAATCCTCCTATATAATACTATAGTATATCTGTTTTGAACTTTGTACTGGACGAAATGCCCAAGAGGATGAAGAGGTGTATCAAGTAATAAAGTCATACTTACAGGTTCAATATCTTCCAAATCAACATTTGCTGCTTCAGACTGCTGGCCAGATCTTCGATTACGATTCCGTGGCTTCTGCCTCATGCCATTCATGTTATTTTGATTCATGTTGTTTCTGTTATTGTTGTATCCATCATTATTGGAAGTGCATCTACCACTGCCATGCAAACCATAGCCTAGACAAAATAAAAGCTGAAGGTTTTTAAAAAAATATGTATATAAACTGCTGAGAAATATATCAGGAACATAAACTGTCAAATATTTCTGTGATTTTAATCAGAGAAGAGGAAATAAAAGACATTTTATTGGAAAACACATATACTCTGACAGCTGCTTTGTCTGCGATTGAACCTATGTGATCATCAGGCATCTTGATCTCTCAGGTTTGCTTGGTGTGCATAAAAATGGAAACAGTATTTGAGTGAAAACCTAAAAGCACACCATTAATCATATTTATTACCCCTACAAGGAAGGTAACTTCGAAAAATCATGGGTAACTGAAGAAATTCTGCATTTTATCGATGAAGCATCAAACAGGTCTTTTCTGAAAGTATTTCTATGGAGTGTAGCCATGTATGGAAATGAAATATGGACAATAAACAGTTAAGACAATAAGAGAATAAAAGCTTTTGAAATGTGGTGCAACAAAAGGATGCTGAAAGTAAGATGGGTGGATCACATAACTAATTACTAAGTAGGTACTGACCAGAACTGGGGAGAAAAGGAATTTGTGCCACAACTTCACTAGAAAATCAGTTGGTAGGCCATGTTCTGAGATATCAAGGGATCACCAATTTAGTATTGGAGGGAAGTGTGGAGGGTAAAACTCATAGAGGGAGACCAAGAGATAAATATACTAAGCAGATTCAGAAGGATGTAAGTTGCAGTAGTTACTAGGAGGTGAAGAAAGTGGCACAGGATAGAGTAGCATGGAGAGCTGCATCAAACCACTCTTTGGACTGAAGACCATAACAGCAACAACATCAGTAAAAGAAGGAAGTACAAAAGTGTTCAGGGAAATTCAGAATACATAAATACAAGTCACTTAGGAATGAAATAAGTATGAAGTGCAGGGAAGCTAAGATGAAATGGCTGAATGAAAAATGTGAAGAAATAAAAAAGGAGATGATTGTCAGAATGGCTGCCATAGCATACAGAAAAGTCAAAGCAGCATATGATGAAAATGAAAGCAAGGGTGGTAACATTAAGACTGCAACGGGAATTCCACTGTTAAATGCAGAGCAGAGAGTGGATGGGTGGGACGAGTGCACTGAAGACCTCTGTGAGTGAGAGGAGTTGTCTGATGATGTGATAGATGAAGAAACAGGAGTCCATATAGAAGAGATAGAGGGTCCAGTGGATTAAAAGGGCACAAGTGGTACATAATATTCCATCAGGATTTCTAAACTTTTGAGGGAAGTGGCAACGAAATGACTGTTCACATTGGTGTGTAGAATGTATGAGTCTGGTGTTGTACCATCTGAAAATATCATCCACACAATTCCAAAGACTGCAAGAATTAGTGCACAGCCAGCTTAACAACTCATGTATCCAAGTTGCTGACAAGAATAATATACAGAAGAATGGAGGAAGAAACTTGAGGATAAGTTAGATTATGATAAGTTTGGCCTTAAGAAAGGTAAAGACACTAGAGAGGCTATGCTGACATTACAGCTGATAATGGACACAAGACTAAAGAAAAACAAGACACATTCACTGTATTTGTTGACTTAGAAAAACATTTGACAATGTCAAGTGGTACAAGGTATTCGAAATTCTGAGAAAAATAAGGGTAAGCTATAGGGAAAGACAAATTATATGGAATATACACAATAGCCAAGAGGGAACAATAGGGCTGCAAGACCAAGAACCAACTGCTTGGATTAAAAAGGGTGTAAGACAGGGATGTAGTCTTTCTCCCCCACCATTCAATCTATACAATGAAGAAGCAGTGATTAAAATAAAAGAAAGATTCAAGAGCGGGATTGAAATTTGGGGTGGAAGAATATCAATGATAAGATTCATTGATGACATTGGTATCCTCACAGAAACGAACAAGGATCATGGAATCTCTCAATTGAATGGTCCAATGAGTAAAAGACGTGTATTGAGAGTAAACTGTATAAAGACTAATGTAATGAGAAGTAGTAGAAATGAGAACAGATTAATATCATAATTGGTGATCATGAAGTAGATGATGTTAAAGAATTCTGTTACCTAGGAAGCAAAATAACCCATGATGTATGGTACAAGGAGGACATAAAAAACAGACTAGCTATAACAAAAAAGGGCATTCTTGGCCAAGTGAACTCTACTAGTATTAAGCACAGGCCTTACTTTGAGGAAAAAATTTCTGAGAATGTATGTTTGAGCACAGTTAGTGAAACATGGTCTATTGGTAAACGTGAAGAGAAGAGAATCAAAACATATGAGATGTGTGCAACAAAATAATGCTGACAATTAGGTGTAGTGATTAGATAAGGGATGAAGAGATCCTCCATAGAATTGCTGAGGAAAAGAATGACACTGATAAGAAGGGACAGGATGACAGGACATTTCTTAAGACATTAAAGAATAACCTCTATGGGAACAGGATACAATTATTACTCGAATGCAATAACTATCCCCATTAAATTCCACCTACAGATATATTTTGTAGTTAGTCATAAATGTGTACACAGCTTGAGATACAGAACAGAACTAAAAACTAACATGGAGACTTGGCAGAGCAATAAGAGTCCAAAGATGGTGTTAATCATGGTCGATATGGCCTATCAACGCCACACAGACCCCCCTCCCCCCATCCTTCCTCCCCCTCATCCCCAACCCCCACCCCCGGCAGTACGGAGTACCACCTGTGAGTGGAGTTCATGTGGGCCTTGGCGTCGGTAGTAGTCATACGAGATGGCAGGCGCATGCCAGGATTTCCATCTCGGTCGAGATGGAGTCCAGAGGCGGAGTGCTTGGTGGCAAGTCCACTTCGTAGCATCAACCACCGGGGGCAGACGATGCATCATCTGGCCCGAGAGCAGGAATGTGGAATGGCCTGCAGTGTGGTGCAGGCGTGCCCAGCCCATATGCAGATCGAGCCACCCGAGGAGATGAACACATAAATTTCTGATGGGTCGCACTTGCGCAGGAGGGACGGCTATGCACTACACTGACATTTAACTGCCCTTTGATGAGAGAGGCCATGGTGTCTGTTAGGAGCTTGAGCAGATGGTCATCGAAAGTGACAATCATCACATCATCCGTATGGTGTGGTGACATGTTGCAGCACAGGTTGAATGTGGGAGAGCGAATCTTTGCAATCAGTGAAGTGACGGCAAAAGCTGCATATGGGGTGGATGGCGACATGCCTGGAAAACCTGTGAATGGCAACTACGAATCGTGGGTTGGAGAAAACAGCACCATGGGATGGGACAAAGTATTTTCAGTCTCCATGGCAGAAAAGTCGTCAGAAGGGTCCAACTGAGGCAGGAGACGGGCATCGGAGTCCACGAAAGCAGGTTTGAGCCTGTGCAATGAAACAGTTTGAGGATGATCTTTAACTATAATGTCGAACATTGTCTTGCCCCACGAGAGTACTTTAAAGGGGCTGAGGTAGAGTGTTTGCAGGGTTGTCTAATGGAATCATCCCTGAGCATAACGTGGGAGAAAGTGTTGAGTGCAATTGGCACGTAAGTGTCCAGTGGGGAATGGTTAACAGGCGAGTGTAGCTGTGGATGTTTGAAGTGAGTGCACAGGTGACTAATGAAATCTAGGAAGGGGAGAAAATCCTCAGGTGCTTGAGGAAGGAAAAGTTTCCCTGGTAAGACTGGGTCCTCTCCAAAAACGAATTCAGAGATGGTCCCCTGTAAGTCTGGTTTAAAGGTTGAATGGAGACGGAGTAACACCCATGGAAGCACCTCGTACCAGAGGCAGTCATGGTACCTGAGGACAGTTTTGAGGGTGCGGTGCCACCTTTCAACTAAGGCATTGCTTTGTGGGTGGAAGGCTGTTGCCACGGTTTTGGTGGTCATGTTGGGTAAAGGAACAGCTTGCACCCAGTGAGACATGCACTCGATTGTGGAGAGAATGTATCTGTGGCCCTCTGGACTGATAAAGTCGATATGTACATGACGAAATCTTCCTTGTGGAATGTCAAACTTGCCTAGTGGAGGGGAGATGTGGCGGCTATATTTGTTGTGTTGACAAGAAACGCAGCTGCTTGCCCAAGTCTGACAGTCCTGTTTAACATTTTTCCATATGAAACGCTCAGATATGAGCCATGTGTTGGTGTGGATGCCAGGATGAGTGAGGTTATGCAAGTCATCGAAGGTTTGCTGGCACAATGTGGGCAGAGCAATGGCCGCAGGGTGCCAGTAGAAGAATCACACCACACCTCGTCCAAAATGACGGGGAACTTGGCTTTGGTAAACACAAGAGATTTTACAGGATCTGTGAGGAGAGCTTGAGATTCCTTGTCAGAGGTCTGGAGCGTGGCCAGGTTGGATAAATCAATGATGCATGAGACAGTATAGATCCGCGAGAAAAAATCAGCGGGGATGTTTCCTGCGCCTTTGATGTAGAGAATGTCTGTTGTAGATTGAGAGACTAAATCAAAGTGGCAGAAATGCCGAGGGGGTGGGCCCTCAGAAGGGTTACAGAAAGCATCTACTAGTGGTTTGTGATCAGTAAGGATGAAGAAAGAAGGACCCTTGACATCGGGGCAAAAGTGTTTGATGGCTTCACAGACTGCCAGAAGCTCCCTATCAAAAAAGGAATATTTCTTCTGAGCTGTAGACAATTTTTTAGAGAAGAAATGAAGGGGAGGAACCATGTCGCCTTTGCGTTGCTATAGTACTGCCACACCGCGATGTTGCTGGCGTCCATAGTGATGAACAACTCGGCCGACGGGTCAGGATGGGCGAGTGTCATGGCGTGAGCTAAGGAAGTTTTTAGAGCCTTGAAGGCCTCCAGCATAGGTTCAGTCCAGGGAACTGGTTTAAGGCCTGAAGTGTTTGCCCGACAGCAAGTCTGTCAGCGGGGCCTGCACAGTGGTGGCAGAAGGCAGATGCTGACGGTAGTAATTTATTGTACCCAAGAAATGTCAGAGTTTTTTTGTAAGTATCCAGAGGCAGCAGTGATGTTATGGCCTGCACGCGGGACTGGGGAGGCTGTATTCCATCTGTGGAGACAGTGTAACCCAAAAATGTGACAGAAGACTGGCTCAATTGGAATTTGTCCTTGTTGCCCTCAATGCCATTGGAGTTCAGGGTCTGGAGGATCTTGGATAAATGATTTTCATGTCCCTCAGCTGAGTTGCTGAAAATGAGTATGTCATCCAGATATGCAAAGCAAAACGTGAACTGTCGTAAGATTGAGTCGATGAAACGTTGCCATGTTGGTGCCGCATTTTTCAGGCTGAACGGCATGAAGTTGTACTGGAACAAACTGAGCAGCGTGATGGAATGTCTTCAGGTGCTACAGGAATCTGGTGATAGGCACGTTTACAGTCAAACAGTCAATAACACTGAAGATTGTGGCACCCGATAACATATGAGTAAAATTGTTTATGTTTGGCACTGGGTAGTTGTCCATGACAGTATGAGCGATTAAGCATCTGTAGTCACTGCACATTCAGAAAGAACCGTCTTGTTTGGTGACAAGGTGAATCGGTGAAGACCATTTGCTGTCCAACGGTTGCAGGATACCTGCCTCCAAAAGTTCGTTAATTTGCTGCTGGGCCGTGCATAACTTAATGGGGTTGAGGTGTCTAACCTTGTGTGTAATGGGAGGGCAAGCAGTGGTAACTATCTTGTGTGCTGTTCCGTCAGTGATGGAAGAAACTGAGAACTGCACACGAGACTGAGCAACATCCTGACATGAAGTTTTTGGACGAGTGGGGCGCAACTAGGTGTAACCATTAGCACGAGTGGGAAAAGGCAGCATGAAATCACATGCCTATTACGTGAGCGCAGCCTGTGCTTGTTTGGAGAGGTCAGCTGCGCGCGCAGTGCCGAGAGGGTCAGGACGCTCAGCGACTGTCTGTTGTCAGCCTTGCCTTGGGTAACCGGTGCAGGTGAGAGAGGCAGTGGCATCATGTGGGGAACAGCGATGGCAGCCAAGTCAGGTGGCTGGTGCGCGAGAGAGGGGGAATGTTTACCAACACGTGGAGCAGCTGCCTTCACTGTGGGTGTTGTCATATTGCACATGCGACTGTCATTAGTAGCACTGTTTGAAACACATGGCAGTGAACATGGTGAGCTTGTTGGGGGCATGGCGTCTACTGGACATGAATCGTCACATGCAGTTAATGTTTTTGGACTAACCTGCTGAGTGTCTGAGCTGGTGTCTGCTGGAGAAACACAATTATGTGGCAGCACTGTGGACTGCAGTTTCAGCAGAGAGGTACGAGCTGCGAGAAGCAAGTTGTAAGTGTGTGATATTCATTGTTTTGGCTCATCATTTTCCCATTGGAGTTGTGCCACCAAGTTGTAGTCTGACAGTAGGTTAGTGACGCAGGTCACAATGTTGCCTCCGAGGGTGGAGCACTCGCGTACTAACTTGCATGTCGCAAGAGAAGCAGAACGTGGAACATAAGTGCAGGAGCACAGTATCTGAGTGTTAGTGGGATGGTGTAGCACTGAACTCTCAACCACGTTCAGAAAGAGTTTGTAATGTGACAAAAAATCCATACCGAGAATTGGTTCATTGATGTCAACAATGTAGAAAGTCCATGGAAAACACAGAAAAGTAGATAGGTGCACCGTAACTTCGACAGAGCCTGAGGTTTGTAACGTTGATGTATTGACAGCTCGTAGAAGTGACCTCGTCAGTGAAAAGGCTGGAGGAACCAATGATGTTGGTATGATAGACACGCCAGTGCCTGTGTCAACTAGGAAGATGAGCCGTGAAGAAATGTTGGTCATGAATAAATGACCGCTTGGCCAGGTGGATGAGTAGATGGAGTGCAATGTGTGAGGATGCCTGTGAGATTCCCTGCAGGACTCAGTGCATTCCAGATCCTGTGGTCGGCGTTTGGGTGCTGGCAAGGTAATCGACACTTCTTGGCATCATAGCCGAAAATCTTGTGGTACAGACAATATGGATGAGCCGGATGTGGTGATGGTGGAGACTGCGGCAGTGGAGGAGGCTTGTCCTCATTGATTTGTTTTGGGACGTATATTGCATGGGCGATTCTTGAGTGCTCAGACAGAGGAGAGAGCAAGAGGATACTGCCAGGCAGTGTAGATGGCATGGAGGTGGAGCGAGCTCTGCCTCTGCCCACAGATGGCCAGTAAAACAGAGCAGTTGTGCCAACCAGTGGTGAGTGGTGTGTTGGTTGGTCTTGTTGTAGCAGTGCATACAGCTGGTCTGTGATGCGAAGACAAGAGGTGATTGACTTGAAGGAGTGTGGTAGCAAGGCGATCTGCAGGTCAGTAGGTAACTTGGTGGACCATACCACCCACAGAGTAAC
Source organism: Schistocerca americana (assembly GCF_021461395.2). Classification (NCBI taxonomy): domain Eukaryota; kingdom Metazoa; phylum Arthropoda; class Insecta; order Orthoptera; family Acrididae; genus Schistocerca; species Schistocerca americana. The sequence continues at coordinate 525,089,103 of NC_060126.1, forward strand.
GTCCGGCATCGTATGTTCACTCACAAGTAATCAAAGGTGGTGCTAGAGCTGTGATAGATTTTAGTCCCCCGAGTGCTCCTTGTACAGGATCTCGATGATTAATTCTTGTGGTGAACAGGTGAATTGGATCAATATTGTTTTCTTTGTGAACTCATACTTTGGTGGGGATAGTGGTGAGAGGAGTAGATCACAAATTAAGTCCGAGTGATCATGGAGGTGTGTGACGAGACATAGGAATATAGAGTTAACATCGGACACATGATGTAACTTGAACAGATGCTCCACAAGTCCAAACCATGATATGGGGTTGTCCTCATGTAAAGAGGGCAGCTTCAGCAGACAGTCAGGGGTGGGTGGGGGGGTGGAGGGGGGGGTCGAAGGCAGCTTTGCTGTATCTTGGAAGGCTAGCACGTCCGTAGCAACGGCGGGTTCCATTGTCCTTGACGTGTCACAAAAACACGACGCTGTTGGCACAGTCTGTACTATGGGAACAACCGGTTGCACAACACGTGTGGTGATACCGTAAACTGGATGGGAGGTTAGAGGTACAGATGTGAAATTGACCACCTCGGAAATGATGTGGAAGGCTGGCGCAGCAGACACAGGCAGAACTGTGAGAGAGGCAAGTGGCTGAACAGTCAGAACTGGGGCCACCCGTGCATATGTGTGTGTGTGTGTGTGTGGAGGGGGAGGGGGGTAGGGGGCGGGGCATTGGTAATTCATGCGACAACAGTGTGAGAGTGTTAGTTTTCTGTGGACATCAGGAACACACCCCATGCGGTCGGACTATAAATTAACTGTGAAACTTGCTGAAGATCACATTGTTGCAGTGAAACATTCCTGGAAGGTGAAGCACTGTAAGATGTGCTCGAGCCTACATGGTCAAAAAGCTGAGCAACAGGTCTGGTGGGTGAGTGAGGTGAATTTGGTGCATGAAAATGTCCATCGTTAGTTTGCAAGTGAGGCAAAACCGGAATAGGTTGATAGCGGTTGATAGCGTGTACATTTTGAAAAAAGGGCAGTGTTGCACACGGCACGACTGTAACCAACGTTATGGCCCATTGACAGTCAAAGTACATGTGCGAATGTAGATCATGTTGAACATTACATGATCAATCGGTAGTTACACAGTTCTGAAAATTATCCACTTCTCATTTCACATTTTCGCGAGCACAGTCCCGTGACACAAAACTTGAGTCCATTGTTTGAGTTAATGGTGTAGCACTTGAACATTGTAGAACAACAAGGTTTGAGGTTAACGTGGTTGGAGATCACGAATCACTGACAATTAGTGGAGAGCCGGCTGCTGGCGAAGGATTGGAGTGGCCTCGGTGTCTAGCTGGGCCTCCAAATCTTCAAACAAAGCATTGAGTGAGGTAGCCATGGCATCGTTCACATAACCTGTTGATTTACAAGACCTGGCATGGAAGTCGTGGTCACCAGTATGGGAACGGGATACGATTATCGGTTGAATGCAATAACCATCTCCATTAAATTCCGCATAGAGATATATTTCGTAGTTAGTCATAAATGTGTACGCATCTAGAGATATAGAACAGAATTAAAAACTAACATAGAGGCTCGGCAGAGCAATAAGAGTCCAAAGATGGTGTTTATTGTGGTTGATACGACCTATAGATGCCACACCTCCATTGTACTAGAGGGAGCTGTAGGTATTAAAAACGTAGAGGAAGACAGAGTTTGGAATATATCCAGTAAATAACTGAGGATATAGTTTGCAACTACTACTCTGAGATGAAAAGGATGGCACAGGAAAGGAATTTGTGATGAGCAGCAGCAAACCAGTCAGAAGACTTGTGACTAAGAGAAAATTATTAACTCCAAAAATTGTTAAAAACCAGGTATTTGCATGAGTTGTTTGTTTCCAACTGCGACCTACTGATATTGTGGTCACAGGTTACTACTTTTCTTTGTTGTGTCAAGTACACAGTCTGTATTACTGGACATGTAAAATGTGTTACCACTATCTGCTCCAGTTTGAAACCTTACCAAGACCTGACTGTATATTTGTGCAGCTTTTTTCATAGAGTGTTTCATTATAAATAACTGCATTTTCTGCAAGGAGTTTAAGTTCACTGCCATGTCATTAGTATATAAGATGAACAGCAAGGGTCCTAACAAACTTCTATGGGGCATTTGGGAAGACTGGTATGTTGTGCTTTAATATTATAATTATTAGCAGTTAAATACTGCAATGTACGGTAGCACAAAATTAAGTAATTTTTTGTATTGCACTTAAATGAAAAGTTAATCCTATACTATTTTCGAATTAAATTGTGGATTGTTTTTAGACTTATCAAAGGCCTTTGATGTCATCGACCATAAGTTACTGCTTAGAAAGTTATATGCTTACGGGATACGTGGAGTTGCCCACAAATGGTTTGAATCATATCTGTCGGACAGGTATCAGAAAGTGGAGATAAGCTATGCAGATAGGACATATTCATCAAGATTCGAGAGAGTTTTGTACGGAGTACCCCAGGGATCTGTACTAGGGCCATTACTGTTTTTAATATTTATCAATGACCTACCAAGTCAATTAGCAACAAACGAAGCAGACAGATGGTTTAATGAAAACAGACTCATTGTGAATTCAAAAAGAAAAAAAGTGGATCAACTTCAGACATATTACAAATAAAATAAAAACTAACCTTACAGTAGAACTGGGTAAGTGTAAGGTTGAACAAGCATCATACACTAAATTCTTGGGAGTATGGTTTGATGAACACTTAAGATGGGAAAAGCATGTAATATAATTGAACAAAAAATTAAGTCAAACATGTTATATAATTAGAATGCTTAAAAGTTCATGTAATATTAAAACAGTGTTATGTGTTTATTTCTCATTCATGCACAGTTTATTAAGATATGGTGTACAGTTTTGGGGGAACAACAGTCTAACAAAACATTCATTTAGACTACAAAAGAAGGCAGTCAAAATAATAAAAGGTATAGGACATAGAGACTCTTGTAGGCATGCTTTCAAAGAATTAAAAATCATGACACTACCATCCTTATACATATATGAAAGCATATGTTTCTTAAAAGAACAAGGAATAGGAATGATTTCCACAGAGAAATTCATAAAACAGCTATGTATCACAAAAGTGTACTACAGTGCTCTCCCCAAAGAACTAAAAATAATACCAAAACTGCACATATTTAAAAGAGAATTAAAAAACATGTTATTGAGCAATAGTTTTTACAGTATTGAAGAGTTTATGAATCGTTGACAATAAAAGTGCAGTTAATATTTCCCTGACATAATAAATATGTGTAATTGCTCACATTTAAATACTTCCTGTTTCTATAAAAGTGTGAAACAGTGTTAATGTAAGAATGGAAATAATCTTTGATGTGAGAATCAGTAGCTTTTTTTTTGTATGTTGTTATCCTACTTGTATATTTTTAAGTTAATGGTCTTTAGTTCTATTAAAATTGTAATGTCTAAGTGACAAGTAAATTCAATTATAAATTTTCATGTACAAGTATTTTAAATTGTAATGTTTATTGACAAGTCCTATGTCATTTTGATGATGTACTACAAGGTTGCTAATAAATTGAATTGAATTGAATTGACACTTCAGAGGTAACTATGAGATATGACACATGTAAGGCTAAAATTTGAAATTTCCATGGCCTTCTAAATCATGCCAAGTGAATATCAGAATGGTTTGTACCAGCATGTCATGGTCTGTACATTCCCCTCTCCTTTGCCATTACTAAGATACCAGTGAAGTAAATTTAAGAATCTGTAATTGGGTCATTCTGTTGACTGTTAAATTAACCTGCAGATACAGCCAAAAACTTGAGTGAAAACCCCATTTCACTAACACACACATTATGAGACATTTATAGTGTCATGGCAATTTTGCTCTGAAACAAAGGGGGAAATCAAAATGTTTTCATACTAAATTTGCAGTATTCATAAGGGGACATAAGAGAGTGACAATAACTTGTCCTTAAAATGCCATTCTCAGTGTTCTTTCAGGATCAAATTACTTTTTTTAAAAAATGAGACAGCATATTTCCTTCTACATAAATAGAAAGGGCATTCAAGTTTGAGTACAAGAGTTGTAGTACAGTTATCCACTAGGGGTGAAATGATGTGATATAGGACAAATAATAGAGCAAACGATTTTTACACACTGTGAATTCTCTCTGTATTTTTATTTTGTTATTGTTATTCAGTGATGGAAATTCTTTTGTCTTCATAAGCTGGTTTTTTGATCTTTTATTTTTATTCCTGTAATGATACTCATTTGTTTAAAGATTTGTTGACATTGGTATGAGTTCATCCAGTGCCAATTTAAATACGGTAAGAACATTACCTACTATTCTCAGGGAGCTCCGCTTCATTTTGTAATCATGGATGTTTGATACATGATAATGAGAGAATTGATATGGCTTACATTTATGGTGAAGCTCATAAGAATGCTAGAGCAGCTTGAAACACATAAGGAGAATGGTGTCCAGAAAGGAGACAGTCATCCGTAAGAAATTTTCTGTGACTTGCAAACTTATTCTCTGAATTGGGAGATGTCACACCAAGAAAACATAATCAAAGAAGAACTGCTACTGGTGAAAATTCAGAAATCACTGTATTAGCTGCAGCTGCCACTAATATTCATGTACGTTCTGTCGATTGTAATGTGATTTGGTAGTTGCACAAATTTGAATACTTAAGTGTAATTAAGTCCATCCACATCATGTTAGTCTAAATTAAGGCCTTCATGGGGATGATTTCCAGAAGTGAGTAGTATTTTGCCAATGGGCTCTAGTACAAATTGGAGATGGTATGTTTTCAAATATTTTATTTTCTGATGAGGCAACATTCACCAATCATGCTCAAGTGAACTTACATAATATACATTACTGGTCAGTGGGAAATCCAAGATTGTCATGGGAAGTTCAGCATCAAAGGCAGTGGGGCATGAAAATTTGGTGTGGAATTCAGGTGTTGGACCATACTTGAAGATAAATTGAATGGCTGGAAATATGAAAAGTTCTTGTACCAAGAACTTCCAGCACTGCTTGAAGATGTGCCCTTTGTGGAAAGGGGTGCTGTGTGGTATCAACAATGATGGTTGCCTGTCTCATTACTCAGCTATAGCTCGAGAAATACTAAATGGAGATTGTCCTGATCGATGGGTAGGATGTAGAGGGCTTGTTCATCGGGCTGCTCATTTCCTGGATCTCACATTACCAGACTTTTTCATATGGGAATACATTAAGGACAAAGTTTATCAAGAAATGCCAACCACACTCAAAAATCTACATCAGTAAATTAGGAATGTCTGTGCAGGAATCAGCAAAGAAATGCTGAGGCATCTTCAACTGTCTTTTGAAGCATGTTTTCAGAAATGCATCAAAGTTATTGGTCACAGCTTTGAGCATTTACTAAACTGAAATTGTCCATAGTGTGAACATGCATTATGGTTATGTGGGGTACAAGCACTATACTTATTGACATAAATGGATACCAGTAAATACAAAGTGTGTGAAAATCATCTCCTTTTTTATTTCTACAATATCACTTCATGTATCACTCCTACTGGATAAATGTACTGCAACTTGTATACTCAAAATTGAATGCCCTTTCTATTTCCATAGAAGAAAATACACCATTTCATATAAAAAATGATTTTGTGATGAAGCAAGTTGGGATATTTTTAATTCCCATCTTGTTTTGCCATCTGCCTCCTTAAATTTGTTTTTTCATTCTGCATTCTACATTCTAACTAATGACCATTAATATATGTGAATATAATCTGCATTTTCATATAAGAGAAAGGCTGGCCCTAGTTTTAAAGAATTTAACACCAGATCTAATTTTGTGCTTAGTTTTAGGTATGTAATTGATTTTCTAATTTATTTTGACTATTACTAGTTAGTATCTTTTGTTACAGGGTGAAATCAGTAACTGTATCACAACTTAAATTCTATTGTTGACATACAAACAAATATGAATTCTGTACTAGTTATAAACATCTGGAAGAACACCTAAAAGTATTCTAAAAGTATTTATTTCACTCTATTTGAAAACATATTCGCAAAGCTGGACCTTAATTAATTCCAAAGTAATTAACAGTTTTGTCAAAAGTATTGTTTGTGTAACAATATTTGTTAATTTCATCATTTAAACAAATAATTCGGCTTAACCCTCATAGTAGAAGAAACTGTTAAAAAGAACCAATTTTTCAATGTGTTCAGTTAATTGTATGAAGTAAGTTTCAATTGTAATTTCTGTAAATTTAACTTCAAACAATGTGTAATTTCAGCACCTATTATTGTGATGATATATATATAAGTCCCAATTTTTGTCACGAGACAGTCAGTCAGTCCACAGCTGAGTTTCATATGATGAACCTGTGTTGCTTTGAATGACAACAATGTATCAGCTTAACAGTGAAATAAGTGTTATACCAATAGGCCACGTGTTAAAGCAATGACAGTGACTGTTCAGGCAGAGATTGCAAAATCAGATACTGGACTCTAAGGTGTACGCAGGAGCAAATATAGACTCAGATCATAATTTAGCTAGATGAGGAGTATGCTGAGATTGAAGATACTAGACAGGAAGAATCAATTCAGAAAGAAGAGGGATACCAAAGAACTAAGAAATGAAGAGGTACACTTGGAGTTCTCTGAGGCTATAGATACAATGGTGATGAAAAGCTCAGTAGATAGTTCAGTTGAAGAGGAATGGACATCTCTAAAAAGGGCAGTCACAGAAGCTGGAAAGAAAAAACATAGGTACAAAGCAGGTAACTGCAAAGAAATCACTTGTAACAGGTGAAACCCTGAGTTCACTTTTGAAAACAGTGAGTACAAAAATGTTAAGGAAAATTCAGGAATACAGATATACAAGTCACTTAGGAATGAAATAAATAGAAAGTGCAGGGAAACTAAGGAGAAAGAACTACCTGAAAAATGTGTAGAGATAAAAAAAGAAATGGTGGTCAAAAGGATTGAGTCAACATATAGATAAGTCAAAACAACTTTCAGTGAAATTAGAAGCAAGGGTGGTAATATCAAGGGTGTAACGAGAAGTCCATTGTTAAATCTGGAGGAGAGAGTGTGTAAGTAGAAAGTGTACATTGAAGGCCTCAATGTGAGGAAGGACTTGTCTGATGACATGATAGATGAAGGAACAGGAGTCAATATAGAACAGATAGGGGATCCAGTATTAGAATCAGGATTTAAAAGAGCTTTGGAAGACTTAAGATTGAGTAATGCATACGAGATAGATAACATTCCATCAGAATTTCTAAAATCATGGTGGGAAATGTGTAAAGGGACACCTTCCTCTAACATCATCTTTCTTCAACAGAAGTTATCGATACCAAAAATATATTTTATCTTTTAAACAGGTTAATATTATCTCAGTCGTTTCATTAAAAGAATTTCATATCATTTTGTATATGATGTATTATATTTCAGGCTAAAATGTATAAAAAGAAATTATTTCATTTTCCTTGTCACAATCAATATGTACTATCTCTATAAGTAGCATTAAAATTACTCTTCTTTTAGAAACATTTGAAATTACAAAATATCTGGCACACTTAAAATTCCTGTTATTAATTGCATGATCTGACACTAATTATTAAATTTATTTGTGGATCTGTTTATAAAATAATAATAGAAATTAATAAAATTCATTTGTCAACAAAATTTGAAGTTCTTCGGAATACTGTTAATACTGAAGAATGGAGTAGTAGTGGGCATGCCTCTGATGTGATCGGATGTGTTTTTAATTTTGGCAATAACAATGTAATTTTTGGTAATGATGTGGAAGTGGCAAAGAGAGTGTGGGATAGAAAAACGTGAAAAAATAAAAAACAAGATAAAAAACAGGCAATTCTTTGGTAGTTATTACACCAATTGGAACCATGAAAAACTATTAAGTCAAAAATTTCAGCCTTAAGAATCAGCCCCTAGATGTGAAGAACTGGAGCCAACTATAAGAAAAGAAGATAAGTAAAAAAGTTTATTGTAAATCTTACTCCTCTTGAAGCTTATTAAAAGAAGTGAGTGACTATCAACAAATGATGTGAGTGAGGGTAAGATTCCAAGCGGCAGCAAAATGACTAATCACGTTGGTGTGTAGGTTGAGTTTAATGATATACCATCTCACTTTTGGAAAAATGTCAACCACACAATTCCAAAGATTGCAAGAGCCAAAAGTGTGAGAATTATTGTACAATCAGATTAACAACTCATGCATCTAAGTTGCTGACAAGAATAATATGCAGCAGAATATAAAAGAAAATTGAGAATGTGTTAGATGACAAACAGTTTAGGAAAGGTAAAGACACCAGAAAGGCAATTCTGACATTTCAGCTGATAATGGAAGCAAAACTAAAGAAAAACAAGACATGTTCATAGGACATGTCAACTTACAAAAAGCATTTGACAATGTCAAATGGTGCCAGATGTGAGAAATTCTGAGAAAAGTAGGGGTAAGTTACAGGGAAAGACAAATAATGTGCAATATGTACAAACACCAAGTGGGAGCAATAAGACTGGAAGACCAAGAGCAAAATGCTCAAATGAAAAGGATGTAAGGCAGGGATGTAGTCTTTCACCGTACTGTTCAATCTATACATTAAAAAAGCAATTATGGGAATAAAAGAAAGGTACAGGAGTAGAATTAAAATTCAAGGTGAAAGAATATCAATGATAAGATTTACTGGTGACATTGCTATCCTTAGTGAGAAAGAAAATGTAGCACAGGACATGTTGAATGGAATGAAAATTCTAAGGAGTACTGAATACAGACTGAGAGTAAATCAAAGAAAGGCAAAAGTGTTGAGAAGTAGCAAAAATCAGAACAGCAAGTAGCTTTGAGTAATGACTGGTGATCATGAAGCAGATGAATTTAAGGAATTCTGTTACCTAGGAAAAAAAAATAAAACAACCATGACAGATGGAGCATGAAGGACATAGAAAGCAGATTAGCACTGGCAAAGAGAAGTCTTCTAGCATCAAATATAGGTCTTAATCTGAGGAAGAAATTTCTAAGAATATACATTTGGAGCACAACATTGGGTGACAGCAAAACATGGACTGTGGGAAAACTGCAACAGAAGAGAACTGAAGCATTTCAGATTTGGTGCTACAAAAGAATGTTGAAAATTAGGTGGAGTGATAAGGTAAGAAATGAGAAGGTTCCCCACAGAGTCAGTGAGGAAAGGAATATGTGGTAAACATTAACAAGAAGAAGAGCTGGGATGACAGGACATATTGTAAAACATCACAAAATAACTTCCACGATACTTAGAGGAAGCTGTAGAGGGTAAAAATTGCAGAGGAAGACAGAAACTGGAATACATCCAGCAAAAAATTGAGGAAGTTAAGTTGCAAGTGCTATTCTGAGATGGAAAGGTTGGCACAGGAGAAAAATTTGTGGTGGGCTGCATCAAATCAGTCAAAAAAAAGACTGAGGGGAAAGAGGGGGGGGGGGGGGGGGACAAAGCATTTATGTTGACAACTGGGCTTATCCTATTAAAGGCAGAGCAACCTGTGAAAGCAGTCATGTCATGTAACAGCTCTTCTGCAATTTCTAAACAGCATTTTACATGAGTGTGACCATCAGTCAGCAGTCCACCTGAATGAATGACCACTGTCAAACTGTGGCTCTGAGGTGAATTGACCGCCAATTTGCAGGAAATACTGCTGGTATGATTTCAATGGCTGCTTCACAACCTCTTCCATCTGGATCTTTTTCCCAACATCAGTTTCTCTGAACTATGAAGATGGAAGTTGTCCTTAGAACACATCCTTCATTCCTATAATCCATCTGTCCTAATTCAGCTAGTTCATTCCCCCCATTTATCTCCTCTCAGCACCAGGACTTCAGTTTCACTCATTCTGTGCCCACACTGTCTTCTTTCCAGTCTCCCATTTATCTGTTATATCACTACCTTCCAGTCCCCCCCCCTCCCCCCCCCCCCCCCAATCCCACACCCATGTCATCGTCATCATGTGTTGCATGAGCTCACCAGTGGCAGTGTCCATGTCGCATTTTTATCATGTGCACATGCTACCTTCTATCCAAACATAGCCATCTTTTCCTGATTCCCCCCAGTGACTTTTCTCCCCTCATACTCTGCCAGACACAACCCTTCATCCCAGTCAAGGTACAAAACTGCAGTCCTGACACAGTGCATTCAGCTGGTTCAACATAGCCATGCAGGAGTATGCATTTGTGTGCACATGTGTGTGTGTGTGTGTGTGTGTGTGTGTGTGTGTGTGTGTGTGTGTGTGTGTGTGTGTACTTTACCTGACCCTGCAACACATCCTACATTCCTGTAACCCTTCTAGCCTCAACCTTCATTAGTCACTGTCCTCACCCATCCAAATCCTTTCCTGTTCCCATCCAGCACTACACAGCCATCATATCACCACCACACCCAGTCTTTTTATTCCTCTCCTTTTCCACTCTCCTCCTCCCCACCTCTACCCTGCCCTCTGCCTAACCTGCAGCATTTCACTGTCCATCAGCCCCACCAAACTATCTCTCCCCCTCCCCATCCCAGCCTCCTCCTTATCCCCGCCCAGTTGCCACTCCCATCATGCACTGGTGCTGGTGCTTGTAGTGTGGTTTCAGTTGCCTGAGACTACAGTCATGTGTATGAGTTGTATTTGTGTGAATGTGTGTGTGTGCATATGTGTGTCTATTGTTGATGAAGGACCATGGCTGAAAGCTTTAATTGTGGGAGTCTTTTTGTTGTGCATATCTGCGACTCAGCATCTCCACTATATGCTACGTGGCACAGAGAGAGATAGAGACATACAACAAATTTTTGCAAGCATCTCTGGCTTGTGGAGGTGGTGAGCCAATATTGCTGTCACTATCATGGTGCTGCTGGACCCAGATAGCCAAAATATTACTTTAAACATTTAGTGCACTTTAGTCACAATGCAATTAAAACCTGTACCATGTATAACGGTTACCTCTTAAACAGTAAAGAAGGTTCCACTAAAAGAACCTGCAGAATTTTCCAGTTCTGTCTTTGCTGATGACATCTACTGGCTGTTCCATAACTGTATGATTAACTAGCAGTATATCATTTTGAATGGTGAATTCTATAAGAAAATGTGGCAATGGAAGATCATTTCCCCTGGTGGTTTCAAAAGATGAACTTGTACACTTTTTGATTCATGCAATATTATGTGTCTGATTTTCTTATTGTGTAGTTGAACCACTTGTGTTAAATGTAATTTATCCTCTATCTACTTGCTTTAAGATACTAATGTTAATAACTGTGTGGATTTTCTCATTGCATTGTTGAACCACTTTGTTAGATATAGTTTACTTTACATCCACTTACTCTAAGATACTAATGCTGATCGCTGTGTGTGGCACATACACAACATTATTGCTCTTCTCACACTTTTAAGGTAGCATTTTTATGATATACAAGTGAAGATTAGTACTGAATGTATATTTTTGTATGTTGGTGATAAAGTTAGTGACAGAATATATTTTGTGCAATATAAATCATTTATGAGAAGTTCGTTTACCTTCATTTTCACTATTATAACCAGGGAAGGTCTGCCCCATACCACCACTGCTCCAGTTGTCATTGGTGTTTCCAAAATTATTTTTGTGATAATTGTTTCCATTCCTTCTATTTTCTCTGTCACCTCTGTTAAGCTCAGATCCTGATGTATTCTTCATACATATGGCAGCAACCTCTTGAAATTCATCTGGGTTTTGTGAATCTTCATCAGTATGACATTTTAGCCCCTTGATGATAGAACAAAAGAAATGTTATTACCAAATTACATTTTAGAATATTCACTAAAAGGTTTGCATTGAAGTTAATATAGTACTTTTTTACTTATACTTCTTTTTGAGTATAGTCATATGTCATATTGTAACAATATTGATACAATGGCATATTGTTATATGTCATATTTCCACATATAAAAGGCAATGTCCTGACTGACTGACTGACTTACTCATTGCCTAGTCTAAACTGCTAACAACAGAAACTTGAAATTTGGAGAAGGTGTGGATGTTATACTTTAGGTGTCATTTAAGAAGGATTTTTATGAAATTCCAACCCTAAGGAGGAGAAATAGGGAATGAAGGGTTTTTTTTTTTTTTTTTTTTTTTTTTTTTTTTTTTTTTTTTTTTTTTTTTTTTTTTTTTTTTTTTTTTTTACATGTCTATATTAAGGCAGTATCGAAGCTAGATCTAAGAAAATTGGTATTTGGTTTCCCTGTCTAAAATAAAGAACTATGTGTTTCAGCATTTTTGGAAATTTAACCCTACAGGTGTAAAATACGGGTGAAATCTTTTTTTAAAATAGATCATTATTAAAGAACTTCTAAATAATTTTAAGGGTACATCTGTGAACATTGGTATTTGACTTCTCAGTTACAAATAAAAACATACATGTTTCAGTGTTTTTGGAAATTGAACCTCTAAGTGGGTGGAATAAGAGGTGAGATTTTTTTATGAAAATATTTTATTATGAAAGCATTTTTACAGCTAAATCTACTAAAATTTAAAATTGGCTTCTCAGTTAGAAATAAAAAGAATATCTATTTCACTGTTTTTGGAAATTCAACCCCTATGCGAGTGAAACTTGGGATGAAAGTTTATATGGAAATATTTCATTATATGAGCATTTTTGAAGCTAAACTTTTGAAAACTGGTGTTTTGCTTCTCAGTTGAAAAAATATGTTTTTCACTGTTTTTGGAAATTTAGCCCTTAAAGGGGTGAAATAGGGTGATACTGATTTGCTGATGGCCAAGTGGTTCTAGGCACTACAATCTGGAACCACCCAACTGCTATGGCCGCAGGTTCGAATCCTGCCTTGGGTATAGGTGTGTGTGATGTCCTTAGGTTAGTTAGGTTTAAGTAGTTCTAAGTTCTAGGGGACTGATGACCTCAGTAGTTAAGTCCCATACTGCTCAGAGGCTTCCCCCCCCCCCACCTACTCTTCATCATCCAGCCCACACTGCTGAGCACAGAAACGTGAACTTCAACACTAGTTCATGCTGCAGCCACTCAGTGGCATGTGTGTACTGGTGTGTCTGCTTGTGCTCCACATGGCAGCCAGTTACACGGGTCATGTTGGGTGTACTTGACTTGTGGCTGCCTGAGCACTTATATTGTATGTTATATTTTGCAGTTTTGTTATTGGCATTATGGTTGTTTGTAACAGCATTTTCCCATATATTGTCCCTTTCACTTCTATGGTGCATATCTGGCATTCATAGTAGGTTGTCAGGGTATACTTTCCATCTATGCGTGTGTATTTATAAATTTAGTCTTGTTTCTTCAGTCTGGCTATGTTTACCACAAGTTTTACTGGTCAGTCCCTCATTTCTCATGTCTCACCTACAAATGCTCTCTTATACTGATGAATAAACTTGTTAGGTGTTCTGCATGACTTGTATGGTTTAGTTGTACTTAATTAAGTATGTTATACTCATGGTTTACAACATTAATGGCTCTTCCAATATTGAACAATATTAAATAATTTTCATGACTAATGATGGAAGCTGAAGAAATGAATTAAAATGATAAAAATGAAACTCTAATGTCTTTAGGAAAATGTAATTATAAGTTAAATAATGTTGTATAGTGTCCTGCTTGATCTTTATTGTTACAGTAGCACCTGAAGGTGGGATTAGTGTCCTGAGATCCAGCTAGCATACATGTCTTTATCCAGATATAGGACCTTTGAAATTACAGCTGCAGTGGATTGTATTCACTATGAACAATTATATGGGAATTAGAAGGATGTATAATATGATCTACATACTGGTACATAAGAAAAAATAAATGTGTGAGGTACCGGGCGAGTTGTGGGGCACTGAAAATATTCTAAGTTCAGAGTTGCCGTGGCTGCGCTGGGGCCTCTCAGCAGGTCACAACCTAGCAGCAACCACGTGCTGCCAAACGTTAGCTTAGCAAGAGGAATAGTGCCAGAGCACGGTCCAGCTGTGTAGCTGGGAATTCCATGGTGACACTGAGTCGATGAAGGAGACATGCCAGGAATGCCAAAGATGGCGAACTTTGTGAAACATTAATGGCAGACACTTCACAGTTCATATAGAAATTAATAGAAGCCAGATGAATCATGATACCTCAAAAAGAAGCATGTATATTACCATTATTTGCACAATGATTCCGATGGTGTAATCAGATTTTCAATATCTTTATTAGTTTAAAGTTTAGTATCTGACGATAAATTATACAAGTAACACCCAGCAACCAATTTCCAAAATCTAAATGGCTTAACCGATTTTGTCAGTCAACATGTCTTTAGAAAGGTATTAGTGCAGACCTAAATTGGTATGAATTACAGGCATGTAACTCGAATAGTACATGAGTTATTGGAGGTCAAAGTGGCCGATTACTATTGGTCATGCCAGGCCATAAGTACTCCACAGTTACATGAAAAAACAGTAGCAGAACGCTTATAAATATATTTATTCATCTATGTCTTTGTTTATACGGATATATACTATTCATGAAGAAATTGGTTACATATTTACTGTGTTTTAGAAAGCACAGAGACATTAGGATACTGGCCAACCTTCTGTTCTACCCCTTTGATATATGTTTATTTAATTTGTTTATGTATTTAATAATGTGAGTTAGAGCGTGTTTATGGTCCAGCCATAGGTATATTTATTTAATTTCAAGTTATTTAAATGTAAATCCAGTATTTTGAATGTGTTTCAAAATGTTTGTGAGTGTGCGTTGGCTTGGAGCCATGACGGAAGCCCTATCACCAATCACAGTGCTTGTTACTAAGGGAGGTGACTACTAAAGTGAATGGAGGGGGAGTCTGAAGGGTGCAGCATGAGAGGACACAGAAAAAGTATGGCACAGGACATGGGAATTGCTGCACATGACAGCGCGATGGACGCACGGTCACAAAAGAGACTTGGAATGTGGAACAGTTTGCACACGGTCGCGGGTGACAGAAATACTTTGCAAGTGCTAACTTGGGAGAGTTCCGTGGTTTCTACAGTGAAGACATAGTATGCATTTAGAAGTAAATATCTTGTGAGCTATGCTGTCATTCAGAACTAATTATGTTCATTAGAAATCTATTGTTTCCCTGTTATTCAACTTATATTTTATTTAACTGCTGAACCATCAACACCAATAAGTGTTTTGTAGAAATATACCACATTCTCAAAAGTATTTCTACTATCGTACTCATCATTTAAAGTCATTAAGATAGTACCTGCAGATTTTATTTAACTGCAATCTTTCATTTATAAATTTCTAGGTTACACTCGCAATTGCCTGGTGATAGGAACCTTCAACCGTTCGATTCATGTGTATATTCATATTGTATATGAATATAATAGAGGGAAACATTCCATGCAGGAAAAATATATTTAAAAACAAAGATGATGTGACTTACCATACGAAAGCGCTGGCAGGTCGATAGAAACACAAACAAACACATACATGCACACAAAATTCTAGCTTTCGCAACCAATGGTTGCTTCATGAGGAAAGAGGGAAGGAGAGGGAAAGACGAAAGGATGTGGGTTTTAAGGGAGAGGGTAAGGAGTCATTCCAATCCCGGGAGTGGAAAGACTTACCTTAGGGGGAAAAAAGGACAGGTATACACTCGCACTCACACATATCCATCGGCACATACACAGACACAAGCAGACATGTCTCTGGTGCACCGTCATGTGTACTGGCCCGGCATTGACTCTGAAATCGCACACATGGTCGCTGCCTGCAGTCCTTGTCCATCACAGGCCGCCACCCCAAAGTCATCTTTGTCACTGTGGCCTTTGCCTGAGAAGCCCTGGGAGCATATTCATGCTGACTTTGCAGGACCTTTTTTAGGTACTTATTGGCTTCTCGTTATTGACGCCTACTCTAACTTTCCTTTCATTGTCCGTTGCACGTCGCCTACCACCGCGGAAACCACCAATGCTCTAGCTCGCATTTTCTCCTTGGAAGGCCTTCCCTCTAATCTTGTTACTGATAATGGTCTGCAATTTGCCTCCTCCGATTTTGCAGATTTTTGTGCCCGTCACGGCGTCATGCATGTCACGACCCCTCCATTCCATCCACAGTCAAACGGTGAGGAGAAAACCTCACTCTTCCGGTGGATTTTCTTGATGATTCTCCTCTACTTCCCGAGGATCAACTTCTGGAGTTGGTACGACAGGTTCGACAGCATATCAACAAGTTACGTTTTCCGCAACCTCGATCGCATGCTACCTCTCTGGTTTTCATTCACCCACACCTGAGTTCTTGTAACTATGTGATGCTTAGAGAAGATACCTTGCGTCCACCCCTTGCTCCACCCTACACTGGCCCATACCAGGTCCTGTCACACTCTGAAAATACTTACACGATCCTCTTTAAGAACAAACCGTCTGTCGTGACCATTGAGCACTTGAAAGCAGCATGGATCCTTAACGACATCGACATACACGATAATGAATTTGTTTTGCAGGAAACTTCAGAGGCCTGTCCTCTCCCTTCTCCACAAGCTAATCAAACACTCTCTGCAAGTCAAGGCCCTCCCTCTTCTATACTTCACACCTCCAAGTGCCAGCAGTAATGAACTAGTGTTTCAAGTGCACTTGAGTGACTATGATGTAGACTCTATAAAAATACAACTTGTGGACACTTTTCTTTTTTTCTTAGAATTTCAAAACAATTCTGTGCCATCTGACCAGGAAGACATTAAGCTATTACAGTGCTTCAGTGTGGCTCCTGGTACTTCACAAAATGACATTTCAGCCTATGTAGACTCCAATGATGTTTTATTTATAAGAGTAACCCCCCCTTCTCCTTCATCTTCCCCGAATCCTCCTACCCCTATTGCTATCACCCGTGCTGGCCGCACCGTTGGCCACCTCTCAGACTTCAAGATTACATCATGTCTTAAATGTTTACCTTCCCTTTACCACTTACTCCTCATCACTCCTATGCACTCCGCACTCCTTGGGGGGGGGGGGGGGGGGCTCTGTGGCAGAACTGCCAGAAAATATTAATATCTTTGCTTTTTTGTACTTTGCTTTACTTACTTTGGTTGTTGGCTAGCTGGTGTGAGACATTCATCATGACTGTTACCGTGATTGTTGGAAACTATTTCTTTGTGTTTTGATTTATCTTGTACCAATAAAAATATTACATACTGAAAGTAAATGGTGTTTTCTGTGTTATAAGTATAACACTTGCCATTCTGTTGACCTCCGACACGCAATATACGTCCGATTCGACAATGTGGCCATTTACTTCGACATCTCCTCATCGCTCACCTTCCGCTCCTTTCGGACTACAACATGATACTAATGGTGACCCTACACTGCCTATCCACGGGTTCCTACGCACAACGCCACCAACAACTGGGATAAAATTGGAAGATAAGTGCAATGCCGTGGAGTTTCCTCCGTCATCAACAATGCCGTTGTGGACTCTTTCAACATCGTCAGTGATGTTACCTGCTATGAAATCTTTTTCTATATTTGTCTATAACAAACCAATCATGAGTGCTGTGCCTAAATTTGTGACTCACAGTGCATCGTATGTACAACCTCCTGTGACATGTAGTGTGCAACAGTGCCCCAACACTATGAACCTCACAGACTTTTCGAGCCCACAGATCACTTGGAGCTCTCATAAATCAATTTTGGACACATTCTCTCCCCACCGAGTACAAGACTCACTACAAAAACAGATGCGTACAAATTTCAGTGACAACAATTACTGGTTGGACAGTCATCCCGCCCCGATTGTTTCCGCAGCCCCGGCTGCGCCTGCCGCGCCTCCCGCACCTACCGTGTTTAAATCAGCCACCGCGAACGCCGCGAGTGACAGCTTCATAAACACTCCACCACTCCCATCCACTGTGCTATCAAATCTGTTACATCCACAACACACGAGTGAGAAAATTCCTAAATTACCAAGGTTCACGATGTACAATCCGCATACGTGGTTTATTTTGGCAGAGACTATATTCACCGCCCTAAACATTGATTCAGACAGTGCTAAATTTATTGCGCTTACTAATGCCCTAGAGGACCACGCTGAGTGGGTGCAGGACTTAGTGCTGTCGGCGGCCCCCGCAAATCGTTACGCACAGGCAAAACAACAGATCTGCGAACGTCTAGCTAAGACTATGCAAGAGTCTGTTTTATACATACTGCAAGATGTACATCTCAAAGACTTGACTCCTTCACAACTGTGGCGGTGTATCAGAGCAGTCTTCAATAGCAAAACTATGCCAGATGAAGGTTTACTTTCTTTCTGGGCTGCAAAGCTGTCGTAGTGAACTTAGTTATGCAATGCCTCGAAATCGACCAACTGTCTGAAGACAATGCAAAGCTACTTCAACATTGTGATGTCCTGACTGATGAATTCTGCGGGTTTAGAGAGGAGATCAAGATTAAAAGTAATAACACGTATGAAACTACGCGGGACCTGCATACCGCACTGCTGTTTATACGCAGCCACAGCAGTGCCTGCCATGACCCGGACAGTGAAGAAGGCAACCCACCCAGCAATTGCCCACCCTGAGCTTCACCGTCCACCTTGCATCAAAACACAGAGGCGACAGCTGTTACAGGCAACGCCGCGCATGCGCACGCAACGATTCCTTCGTGCAGTGACACCATAGTCAATGGAACCCCGCCGGCTGTTGCACAGTGCAGCTCCACTGACAACACTGCAGCTTTCGCTGAACTACCGTTCAATGATAACATATTTCAGGTTAGTTCCCTTTCATACTTACCGCCCATCAACGATAACGTCGCTCCTTCCTACGTCCCTCCATGTATTTCTGCCATACCTATTCACAAAATCAAGGCCATTACTAGAGGCGTCTGTCACAGACTTAACAAAACTAAGGGACTGCCTGTCCATTCTCGCCCCCGACGCCTCAATGCAAAAAAACTTACCGCTGCCAAAGAATGTATTAATGAACTTTTACACTTGGGTATAGTCCGCCCCTCGGACAGTGCATGGTCTTCCCCTATACATGTCATTTCCCAAAAAGGACAATTCCCTTCGACTCTGTGGAGACTATAGACTTTTGAACGTCAGAACAATACTTGATAACTACCTTGTCCCACACCTCCACGATTTTTCACAATCCTTGTTCGGTGTCAATTTTTTCTCTGTGTTAGACTGCAAAAAAGCATACCATCAGATTCCGATGCACGCAGAAGATATCCCCAAAACCGCTATCATCAACCCATCTGGACTATATGAATATTTGTTCATGCCTTATGGATTGAATAATGCTGCCCAGACCTGGCAAAGTATTTCTTAGAAACTATAAAATGGATAAAGTAGATTTTAGTACAGTTGACTCTATTTGCATCATGTAACATACAGTAAAAATATTAAGGTCCTGCATCAAATAGTTTTTTCAGAAATGGGTCAAATACTTGCCTAAATTAACATGGGTTAGATAGGCAGGGTGTAGTCCCCTTAAAACCTGGTTCCTAAATCTCTGTCTTACCATTATATAATCTATCATAAACCTTCCAGTATCTCCAGGCCTCTTCCATGTATACAACCTTTTTTCATGATTCTTAAAACAAGTGTTAGCTATGATTAAGTTGTGCTCTGTGCAAAATTCTACCAGGCGGCTTCCTCTTTCATTCGTTAGCCCCATTGGAAATACAGAAGCGTCCGATCCCGCCCATCTGCATTGACCCATGACGTCACAAATATGGCGGAAACGACCATAAACCACGATTTCAATATGGCACATATAAAGTCGTTACATACACATTATGAGGACGAAAATACATCGAAAAACAAACACACACACTTTCCACAAAAAGCCTAATGACACTAATGGGACAAGTGCGGGAAAAGGGGGGGGGGGGGGGGGGGGGTTTGGGTGGGGACAAACTAAATATAAACAAATCTAAAAACAAAGATGAAGTAACTTACCAAATGAAAGCGCTGGTATGTTGATAGACACACAAACAAACACAAACACAAACACACACACAAAATTCAAGCTTTCGCAACCCACGGTTGCTTCATCAGGAAAGAGGGAAGGAGAGGGAAAGATGAAAGGATGTGGGTTTTAAGGGAGAGGGTAAGGAGTCATTCCAATCCCAGGACCGGAAAGACTTACATTAGAGGGGAAAAAAGGACAGGTATACACTCGCACACACACTTACCCATCCGCGCATATACAGACACAAGCAGACATTTGTAAAGGCAAAGAGTTTGGGCAGAGATGTCAGTCGAGGCAGAAGTACAGAGGTAAAGTAGTTGTTGAATGACAGGTGAGGTATGAGTGGCAGCAACTTGAAATTAGCAGAGGTTGAGGCCTGGTGGGTAATGGGAAGAGAGGATATATTGAAGGGCAAGTTCCCATCTCCAGAGTTCTGATAGGTTGGTGTTAGTGGGAAGTATCCAGATAACCCAAACAGTGTAGCACTGTGCCAAGATGTGCTGGCCGTGCACCAAGGCATGTCTAGCCACAGGGTGATCCTCATTACCAACAAACACTGTCTGCCTGTGTCCATTCATGCGAATGGACAGTTTGTTGCTGGTCATTCCCACATAGAAAGCTTCACAGTGCAGGCAGGTCAGTTGGTAAATCACATGGGTGCTTTCACACGTGGCTCTGCCCTTGATCATGTACACCTTCCGGGTTACAGGACTGGAGTAGGTGGTGGTGGGAGGGTGCATGGGACAGGTTTTACACTGGGGGCAGTTACAAGAGTAGGAGCCAGAGGGTAGGGAAGGTGGTTTGGGGATGTCATAGGGATGAACCAAGAGGTTACGAAGGTTAGGTGGACCACGGAAAGACACTCTTTGTGGAGTGGGGAGGATTTCATGAAGGATGGATCTCATTTCAGGGCAGGATTTGAGGAAGTTGTATCGCTGCTGGAGAGCCACATTCAGAGTCTGATTCAGTCCCGGAAAGTATCCTGTCACAAGTGGGGCACTTTTGGGGTTCTTCTGTGGGAGGTTCTGGGTTTGAGGGGATGAGGAAGTGGCTCTGGTTATTTGCTGTTGTACCAGGTCGGGAGGGTAGTTGTGGGATGTGAAAGCTGTTTTCAGGCAGAATCCCTGAACCATTACACCAACAAAGCTTGAATTTTGTGTGTGTGTTTGTGTTTGTTTGTGTGTCTGTCAACATACCAATGCTTTCGTTTGGTAAGTTACATCATCTTTGTTTTTAGATATATTTTTCCCACGTGGAATGTTTCCCTCTATTATATAAATATAAACAAATTTAGACACCCACCAACAACGAAAAAAACCGACATCACACAACTCCCCAAATACCACTATCACCATATCATCTGGAATCGGACACTTCCCCTGACCTATATAGCTCTACAGAAGCTCCCGATCCCATAAACTGGGATCAAACACTTCCCTTAACCTACATAGCTCAACAACAGCTCCCGATACCAACATGCACCGCCACACATTGGGATCGAACACTACCTTTGACCTCAACAGCATCTCCCAATCCCATAAATTGAGATCGAACACTTCCCTTGACCTATGTAGCTCAAAAACATCTCCCAATACCAATACCAAAATACACAGCAACTCATTGGGATCAAAAACTTCCCTTGACCTATATAGCTCAACAGCAGCTCCCGATCCCATAAATTGGGATCGAACACTTCCCTTGACCTATGTAGCTCAAAAACATCTCCCGATAACAATACCAACGTTCACAGCCACGCATTTCAATAAAACACTTCCCTAGACCCCAACACACAAAACATACACTGAAACCAAAACAATAAAAACTTACCACAAAAAAGTTCGGGTGCCACAAACTAGGTTGGCGACCACAATCACCCACAGCCACAGGCACATGAACACAAGCGCACACACTCTCTCACTCACACACACACACACACACACACACACACACACACACACACACACACACACATACACACACACACAAACCAATGAAAAAATACTCAACCAAAAGAAAGTCCCAACCCACCCACACCTCAACCCCCCCCCCCCCACCCCAACCAACCCAACCTCCTCCCTCACCCCAAAATAAAAATCCCACAAACAAAAACCAAATGCAACATAAAAAAATCCAATCACACACTACAACACAACAAAAACTTCTACAAAATAGATCTTCCACAACTAAAACACAAACCAACACACTCCCCCCCCCCCCCCCCCCCAGCAAAGACTCTAAGACGAAACAAAACCACCCACCCCACCCTGAGCCACAGCCACCAACCCACCTACCCAAACCACCCTAATCAACCACTTTTGGCCTATATATTTTACTGACAGCTCTTAAGAAAACCCAAAAAACACAACACCCCTCAGGGACACTTTTCCGCCAACAGTACTTATCTAAATGAGACTGAAGGTAGGAAGAGCACCTCTTCCCCCTCCCAAGAACTGACTTAACAGCTACGCACATCCCCTCTATTTTATTTGTTCAAGCCCCCATCTCATAATTTTTGAACTCTAAGCTATGGTTAACTACTAAATGATGTAATCCCCTCTCACCCAAACCCCTATACGAAGAAAATGCATCTGAAACTACTGTACTCTTCAATTAACCCCACTAATTCCGCCTTAGACCTCCTTTCCACAACCCTAAAAACACATTCAGAACACCCACACCCGGAACAACAGCCCACCAAACCCAGAGACCAACCCCACCCTTACTCCTCTCATACTTCATTTTCCCAAACTCCGACTTGTCCACCTCCACAACAGCCCCATGCCCCCCACCCCCCGCCCCCCAGCTTACCCCTGTACTTAATGAACTTGGAACACACTTCACGCAAAAAGAAAACCAATCAAGCACACTCCTCTCACTCACACCAGTGTCATGTGCGCAAAAACTTTGTGGGGATCTATAACAAAAGTAATAAGTCACCAGTACACACATCCCCAACATAGACTTTTCGAACCAGGTACCACACCGTACCGAACACCAAATGTCGTCTTTCGGACAGTGCCACTTATAACCGTCCCTGGTCCGAGACGCCGGAACTTCAGCCAACTTCGTTTCTTCACCACAAATAGAGCATTTCACAACCTCAGCAATTAAACTGAAAAGCTCCAAAAACTTGATCAGTTCCAAAGGAGTGTTCCCCATCATATTCCTGAGATACGCACTGTTAATTTTGTCTGTCATATTGATTCCTGAACAAAAAACAACAACCGATTAATTTTACTAAAATTATCACGTGACGTATAGTCAACAACACTAAATTAACCTTCACACAAAATCACAAAATCATTAACTCACTGAAATGAATTTCACTACAGACACAGACGACACTTGAACAATTCTGGATACTGAGCAAGAGCAAAATGAGCCCTGAGCCCATTACACCACACAAACAAAAACCCTGAACATACCACCAGAGGGCACAACAAACCACAACACGACAACATCTACAGACGTCACACACCACAACACCCTTACGTCACGGGTCAAAGCCGATGCTTGGGATCGGACACTGCTGTCGACACCCCCCCCCCCCCCCGCCCCCATTCCATAAGCAACTACTACATTTCCTTCTCTTCCTTTCCCTACTATCAAATTCTAGTCACCAATGACTATTAAATTCACTACTGAATAATTTCTTTTATCTCATAATACATTTTATCAATCTCTTCGTCATCTGCAGAGCTAGTTGGCATATAAACTTGTACTACTGTGGTAGGTGTGGTCTTTGTGTCTATGTTGGCCACAATAATGCATTCACTTTGCTGCTTGTAGTAGCTTTCTGCACCTCTATTTTTTATTCATTTTGTTACAGCATGGATTTTGTGCACATCATTCACTTCTCAGTCTACCTTTGACTCTGTGCAAAACGTACTTCACAGCAATAGTGTATGGAACAATATTGATAGGGACAGGAATGATATCAGGTAGCATTTTTAGATGAATCTATGTTCTGTTTGGTTGAAAAATGATGGCCACATTTTGATTCGCTGCAGACAGCAGGAGTGGCATCACAGTGACTGCATTCATGCAAGACACATAGCACTAATGCAAGGGCTTATGGTGTGGGGTGCTATTGGGCACAACCACAAATCACAGTTGGTGCTTGCCCATGGCAGAGTGACCAGTATGACCCATGTGAATGATATCCTGCAACCTGTAGTCATGTCCTTTCTGCACAACAGCCCAGATGCCATTTTTCAGTAAGACAATGCATGACCACATGTTGCTGCATGGACACCTGTCTTCTTAGTGTCACAGAATATCAGCCTTTTGCCCTGGCCTGCCATATTTAGAGAATTGCCACCAATTTAAAATGTCTGGGATATGGTGAAACAACGGGTGCAATGCTGTGACCCTATACTGATCAGCACAGATGAACTTTGGAACCAGGTGAATGAGTCATGGATGATTATACTACAGGATGACAGTCATGACTTACACACGTCAATGCCATCATACATGGAACAAGTTATCAGGGCCCCAGGTGGACCCTGTGCCTACTAGGCAACAGGACACATGCTGAACAAAGGTGACTGAAATGCTAATAATCTCCGTGGAACATACTAATGTACATGTCCTGTGAATATCTATGAATGTCCTGCCTTCAGTTGTTCAAGGTGATCTGTTTTTTTCTGAATATGAGTGTGTATGTGGAGGGGGGTTGGCATGCACCACGAACAAACTATCCAAATGGGACAGAAACTGGTAGATGTGATGTACCTATGCATATGTACAAACAAATGATTTCAGTTTCAAAAAAACTGGATCATTTATTCAAGAGAAAGAGCTTCACAAATTGATCAAGTTGGTAACAGGTTGTTCGACCTTTGGCCCATAGACAAGCAGTAATTTGGCTTGGTGCTAAGAAATGTCTGGAGTGCCCTGCTGATAATGCTCCAAACATTCTCAGTTGGGGAGAACTCCAGTGACCTTGCTGGCCAAGGTAGGATATGGCAAGCATGAAGACAAACGATAGAAACTCTCACCATTTGTGGGTAGCATTGTATTACTGAAATGTAAGCCCAGGATGACTTATCATGAAGGGCAACAGAATGGGTTGTGGAATATCATTGCCATACTACTGTGCTGTAAAGGTGCCATGGATGACAACCAAAGGCATCCTGCTATCAAAAGAGAGGGCATCCCAGACCATCACTCCTGGTTGTCTGACCATATGGCAGGTAACAATCGGCCTTGTATCCTATCACTATCCAGGTCATCTTGAGTCACATCTTTGCCAGTCATCAGGGCTCAGTTCAAAGTGGGATCCATTACTGAAGACAATTCTACTCAAGTCAATGAGATTCCAGGCTAAATACATATCTGGGCATGGCTTGGACATTGGTGGGATACCAACATGACTGTCACTCACCATATGCCACTAAAATGAGGAGTGATGGTCTGGGGAGGCCTTCATGGCAAACCATTCAGGGGTTACATTTCAGCAAGATAACGCCTACCCACACATGATGAGAGTTTTTAGTGCTTGTCTTGATGCTTATGAAACTACCTTGGCCTGCAAGATTGCAAGATCTCTCCTGATTGAGAATGTTTAGAGCATTATGGGCAGGACCCAGCAATTGTCTCTGGATTTTGATTATCTAATACACCGGTTTGAGAGAATTTGGCATGATATCCCTCAGGAGGACAGCTGATAAGTTTATCAAGCAATGCTAAGTCAAATTACAGCTTGCATAAGGGCCAATGGTGGACCAGTATATTATTGATGAGCTCTATTTGTAAAGCTCTTTCTCTAGAATAAATCATTCAGTTTTTCTGAAATTTTAATCGTTTTTTTGTCTGTAAATGTGCCCACACTTGCTTATTTCTGTCCTATTCAGATAATTCTTTCATGGTGTGTCATCTTTTTCGTCTTAGAGTGGATATTCATAGAGTTATATACTTATAGAATTGTGTGTCCTTTAATCAATAACATCTATCTTAACTGAACTGTTGTGGTATTTAAAAAGTTGTAATTGAACAAGATGTTTTTTGAATGATTGAGCTGTGGTTTTCATGTCAAAACTATTTTCATTCCTGTAAAACAAAAATATTTTTTATAGAAACACCAGGTTTCATATAATTCAAATTTTGGGAGAGAAAAGTAAAACACCTGGTTATCATAAGTTGAAAGGAATAGAGTCATATGAAAGTTGAGTATTTTTTTTACTGTCATATAATAAATCCAATATTTAAATATGTCTGCTTGTGTCTGTATGTGTGGATGGATATGTGTGTGTGTGTGTGCGAGTGTATACCTGTCCTTTTTTCCCCCTAAGGTAAGTCTTTCCGCTCCCGGGATTGGAATGACTCCTTACCCTCACCCTTAAAACCCACTTCCTTCCGTCTTTCCCTCTCCTTCCCTCTTTCCTGATGAGGCAACAGTGTGTTGCGAAAGCTTGAATTTTGTGTGTATGTTTGTGTTTGTTTGTGTGTCTATCGACCTGCCAGCGCTTTCGTTCGGTAAGTCACCTCATCTTTGTTTTTTTTTTATATATATATATATATATATATATATACAGGGCGTTTCAAAAAGAAAGAGCAGATTTCAAACATTTATTTCTCAAAAACTACAAATGATAGAAACACAATTCCAACGGTCCTTCACTCAACATGAGTACCAAATGTTACACAACAAATATCAAAACTGTACCTCAATATGAGCACCATTTGTTACACGACAAATATCAAACCGGTATCTCATTTCTTGCCACACACGACGCAACTGGTCTTTAGTTACCGAATTCACGGCCGCAACAATTCGATGTCGTACCTCTTGAAGAGTAGCGGGCATAGGTGGGACATAAACACAGTCCTTTATGTACCCCCACAAATAAAAATCGCAGGGAGTAAGGTCTGGTGACCTGCGAGGCCACAGACGATGACATTGATCTTGTGCTCCTGCTCTTCCAATCCACCGTCCTGGAATGGTGTTATTTAGGTACCGTCGTACAGGTTCAGAGAAGTGTGGTGGGGCGCCATCTTGCATGAAGATGAAGTGATTTGAATCTTCCTGAAGTTGAGGAAATAGCCAGTTTTCTAACATGTCCAGGTAAATGGTTCCTGTGATAGTTTTCTCCATGAAAAAGAAAGGTCCATAAACTTTGTTTACCGAAATTGCACAAAAGACGTTAACCTTTGGTGAGTCTCTTTCATGTTGAATAACGTCCCTCGGAGTTTCACTCGCCCAAATTCGTACGTTATGCCGATTAACTTTACCAGAAATGTGAAACGTTGATTCATCTGAAAAAATTAATCGTTCGGCAAAATTGTCCTCTTCCATGTCCTGTAGAATTGCAGTTGAAAATTCGAACCTTTTGTTGTGGTCGTCAGGACGCAATGCTTGCAATAACTGCAGTTTGTACGGCTTCATGTGCAGACGCTTACTCAGAACGCGCCATACCGTTGTTTTAGACATGTTTAGTTCGTGACTTGCCCGTGTCGTGGATTTTCTAGGGCTCCTTTCGTAAGCTGCACGGACACGCTCGACATTTTCATCCGATGTGCGTGGACGACCCGTGCTTTTTCGCTTGCAGATGCAACCATCTTCTACGAATCTGTGATGCCACTCATAAATTTGCTTATGACGAGGCGGCTGTTTGTTGAATTGACGGCGGAATGCACGTTGCACACCAACAATGGACTCTAACTTTGCAAATTGCAGCACACAAAATGATCGTTCCTGTGGTGTCGTCGCCATTTTCCTACAAACAAACGCCAGCGCCACTGCGGATTTGCATGGAACTTCTGCGCGGACCATTGAAAAACTTTGAACCTTTCTCTGACAAGAAACGTTTGAATTGTGTTTCTATCATTTGTAGTTTTTGAGAAATAAATGTTTGAAATCTGCTCTTTCTTTTTGAAACGCCCTGTATATATATATATATATATATATATATATATATATATATATATATATATATATATATATATATATAAAAAACTGTTTCTCAAGACACTTGTCAATGTGGGGTGTAGCAGTTCATAATTTAGTAATTAGAATTGTTTATGTGCTTACTTGTTTCTGTGTACCACTTGTTTTTCTGTAAAAATGACTATTTCAAAATGTGTGTAAATGTGGAGCTTTGCAGCACTGTACATCATTGGAGTACATTAGTCTATGATGATGAGGGGAGGAGGGGGGGGGCAGGGGATAGAATTTCTGAATTTTGCAGTCTGCTCAAAATATATTATACCAAAAATTCATATATCAGTCTTAACAATTTGCATATAAAAAATATGCTGATTTGATGATTCAGTTGTGATGAAACAAATTTATTTTATTAATTATGATTTTGTCTTATAGTTATTGGAAGTATTTATCTTCTGATTTGTAATTTAGTATGTTGGGTGTAA